>NC_089858.1:41349136-42019136 GCF_036373705.1 Amia ocellicauda
CCTGTATTAGTACAATTAAGATTAACACTGTTAATCCAGTTTAGGCCACATAAATTCACACATGGGTTAAGAAAAATACATCTGAAATACAGCAGACAAAATGTAGACTAGGCCACCTGTAATGTAAACCTCCTCCCATTCTAAACATTATTATTATTATTATTATTATTATTATTATTATTATTATTATTATTATTATTTTTATTTCTTGGCAGACGCCCTTATCCAGGGCGACTTACAACATAAGTGCAAACAAACTGCAAAAATACAGTTAAGTACAAGGCATCAATCATTATAAATTCAACTTAGCTAAAACAGCAATTCAAAATAATACATTCTACAAATTCCAATTTACAATTTACACAAGTACAGTAAGTGACTTCCTACATCCTGGACGGTGAAAGCTAAGTGCTGTCAAGATGTAGGGTCACAGACAAGGGCTACGGGAAAGGGAGCAAGGAGGAAAACCATCACATGTAGGTATCAGGTGTTTTTTACATTAACTGAAACAGAAATTACACCCCCCCCCCCCCCCAAAAGAAAAAAAAAAAAAAGTTTTGGGAGTTTTGTACTAGTCCTAGACTAACCTAAACTAACATCAGCTAGTTCAAGACAAGTGCTAATCGGTTTGTGTGAAATACTGCTGTAAGCATTGAATAGCTCTAACCTGGGGGATTTTGCTTTTTAGTTTAAAGAAATGCTAGGAAATATAGCCATATATATACAGCAGTCGAATAATGTCCCCCAGTACTTTTAAACTCTGTCCTAATGCAGGAAACATTATGTCTGTAGCAACAGGAGACTAGTATAGTCTACAGTCCATAGTCTTTAGTCTATATATTAGTCTACAGTGTGAGCATGTGCTAAAATCACAACAGGGTGATTCTACATACTGAATAATTTTCCCTGTTTTAAACATTTATTGGAAGAGAGTGAGCATTAGCAGATTGTCTGCTGATTGGCAATAGTTCCTGGCAGAAGAGAAGTCAGAGGAAATCTAAGAATGAGAGAAAGTGGGGGTAGACATGGAGAATACTTCAAAAATAGGTTTACCCCTCTGAAGTTTACCTTATTTATAGTCTAGCCAAATCCCTAATGTGTTTATTGTGTTTAGTGCTGCACAACCTTTCAAAACACACTGGCCTGCTCTAAGAAAGCAAGATGATCAAATTCCTTTGTAGTTCATTCCGGTCCTCGATCATCTGCATCTCATTTATTGTTCTCTTGTCTAGCTTTTGATTTAGGGCTGCTTTCACGGACTGAGATTATCACTATTTTTGGATTACCCAATGTTATTTGAGGTAATCAAGGTCTGTGAACCCAACTGTTGGTAATGGCCCTTGAATAAGTGTTTTTCTACAGGGCTATCACACCTCATTATGATATTTCTGACCCCAAAGGCTACTGGATCTAAAGATACATCTGCCCTCATCACAGTGCAGGATTGTAAGGGGGATTTTGCCTCTGTGTAGATCTCTCTGTTTATGGCTTCAACTTGTGTATATTTCATGTTGTAGCAGAGGATGCTGAGTACATGATCATGAACTGCCCTTCGGGAGCTGCCAACAGTGACCTCAGGGAATCTCACTTGCCGGACAGTGGTAAGAGTTGTTATGTTGAGCCACACGGTGTAATTACTTCCCTGTCACAGGTCAGGAGTAGAAGGCGAATTGCAAACAGTTCAGCAGAGCAGAAGCAGAAATCCATTCATCACCTACTAGAGCCAGATACCTGCACTGCACTACTCTTTCTGGAGTGCTACAATGTCTTCCTCTTCTCTTCTTCCTCATCCTCCTCCTCCTCCTCCTCCTCCTCCTTTTCATGGTTTGAATATACCATAGACTATAGACAGCTATAGACTATCATGCGTTCCCATGGGAGAAATAAAATGGGATTAAATTAATTTTAAAAAACACAACATTGCAACAATCCAGGAGGAGAGTGGTGCATTGCAGGTATCTGAACACAACTGGAAATGCCACCGTTTGGTGTAAGTTTGTGATATGTCTCTATAATGAGATGAGGCCTGTACAGCGTACCAAAACTCACTATTTTCCTTTAGAATAGTTGATCATATCACAGCTGCAAGCTTTTTTAAACTTTTTTTTTTTTTTTTAGGATTTCAGTCTCAATGTGGCTTGGTCTGTTTTTTTCTTTGCTGATATGTATAATTCATTATCTAAATAAAGCAATAAAATAAGAGCTTCCTAATTCTTGGAATGTCAGGCAAAGGATTAATAAGTGCGCGATAAGATCAAAGCTGTCTCAAAGTGCTACAGGAAGGAAAAAGTTTCAGTTGCCGCGCTACTGTCTGAATGGGAGTTGCCATACACCCTATTGGTCTGGACGTATAAAGGGCAAGTGATCAATTGAAGTGAACTGGTGAGGCAAACAAAATACAATAGGCATGTACATCTTTGGGACAATACACAGACCATCAGCCCTTGCTTTTCTCTCATCAGGAAGTCTTCTCTCCGCAAGAGATGACGAAAATTCAGAGGACCCCTCTTCCTCAGCTGAGTGGCCTTTGAATGGGGTAAGTCTTGTATTGCTTATCCTTTGTCATAATCTTCAGGTTATGAGTTTTATTTTGTTACTGTTTCACCATAATGAACAACAATCAAAGGAAGAAAAGCAGAATAGGTACAGTGCTAAACTTTCCACCTGCATAACATGAGAACAAATATCATCATTATAACTATAACAGTACATTCAGAAAAAAAGGATTTGAGGGTCATGCTGTGTAACTGTAACAGATGGAGAGAAAGCAGTGTTGAAGATTTTGAGCTGGTTTCTGAGGTTCGGGAGGAAGACCATCTCTAATCTTGCCCAACAACACATGCACTTTCCCAGCATTCATCGCTTGCATGCCTCCCTTGTCCACCCCACACACAGCCTTTGCAGCAGCTCCTTGGCTCATTCCATCTAGTGGGGGGGTTGTGATGTGATGACTCATCCTCATGGCCAGGTCATTGTTCCCTTTGACAAGTGAGTTTAGGCCAAAATAAACTCTTATTTACCTTCTACTACATGCATCAATTTGTGTTGTCTGTACTGCTGAAGTGGAAATTAGTGCTTGCAAATAAATCTTTAAATATCGAAATATTCCACAGCAGGAGGAACAGAGAAAGGTGTTTTTCCAGTGCATTGTGATCACATATACTGGCTCTCTTTGTTTTGTTTCGGTGCGAAAAGTGATACATTTCAGTGTTTGATGATGTCTGAAACCTGTCGTAGTGTTAAGTAAGGTACATACATGTGATAGAAGCTTGCGTTTTGCTCTGGGTCAGAATAAGCCCTTGGTATGATTGGGATATTGTAAAGAAAGAAGTCTTTTAAAACTCTCTCTCACTGCTCTTCTAACAGGGTGCGTTTTTGGGCAGATCCACTACTCTGGTGTTCTGATTTACAGTCTCTTTCTCCAATTTCTCCTTTCTCTTTTTTCTGTTCCTTAATGGGGGCCAGGGGGGGGGAGAGTAGCGATTTTTATTTTCAGATGGAGCTGAAACCTAGACCATAATAACAAGGGCTAGAATTAGTCCGTACATTGGTGGCTGACAGCTGCTGAGACAGAATGTAAGGGAGAGTCCTTGATGTGGGCCCCTAATGAGAGATCTCGTTCCTTGTGGTGGTTTTGGGCGGTAAAGCCACAGGCCTCAGTGTGGGGTTAACAGCAGTGCAGCAGGTCAGAGTCCAAATGCACACTTTTAACCAAGTTTTTCATGTGGCTGGCATAAAATGACAAAAACAACTACAAGCAAAGCTCCCGAACCCCCCCTTGGAGCTCTGTTGTTCTACCAATCACTACATTTGAATGTGTGGCATATGTGCATGGCTTTAGTGCATAAACTCACAAGTTTTGTTTTTAAAGGAAGAGACACTGAGATGGTTGTACAAAATAGTTTTCCTATCATTTTCTTTTGGTGTGCGTGTACAAGGGAAGATGAAAATCCTAGTACTACTTCTAATTTACTTTACTGTTTTCACATACATGTGGTGTAGAACAATGCAAATCCAGCCCCTTTTCTGCAATTTTTACAAACCTACTAACTAACACCTCTGGATATGTAGAAGCCATTAAACAAGAGGTAAGTGCAAAGCAAATACATTTTCACTCAGTTTTCATCATTCCATTTGGATACTCCGATATATATCTGTATAAATCCAATACAATTACCTTTGTAGTGCTCATTTTGTGTAATCTGCTCATAATTGCCAATCTCAGCTCCTTGGAGTGTGTGTGTGTGTGTGTGTGTGTGTGTGTGCGCGTGCACATGTGTGTGTGTGTAAATATAGTTGGGGAGATTGTGTAAAATGACCACTACAAAGGTAATTGTATTGGATTCATACTGAGATGTATGAACATGGAATTTGTAAACTACTTGGAAATTAAAAACAAGCTGCAATGTTACAACCCTGCTTGCATTTTGTGTCTGACTGCTTGGGCAACTGTAATGGCTTTTTGCTGAAACTGAATTCAGTCTGTTCAATCTCTCCCCTTCTTCTTCTAGACACATTGGGAAATTAAGGGTTCAAGTGCTAGCAACAAACATTGTCACAGCTTCTGTAAATAACACTAGTCAAATCTAAACACAACTGTATGGATACCCTGATGCCAGAGCTTTCACGTGATTCCTATCGTGGTTAGAGGTCATTGTAATTTTCTGTTTGTCTTGCTTTTCTTGTTTTGCACTTCCTCAACTCCCTTTTCTCATTTTCTCCTGTTATTTTTATTGTCTTTCCTAACCTAGTAACAAGGGATGTTTGGATGTATATTTTAACCTATTTAATAATTATGAAAGAAAGAAAAATAATGTGAATGAGTGTGTTCTGAGAAAAAAAACAAAAAAAACATTTAACCAATAGTAGGCTCTTAGATTGGCTTTCCCGTCATGCTGACTAACAACTGGCATTCAGATCACACCCCCTTGGTATGTGTAACTGTATGTTATTTAAGTTTTTCTTGATTGCTTCTCCCCCAACTGACCGGCTACGTGTTCGTTCTTCAGAAGCCTGTCTTGTGTCTGTCAGCTGGGGCAACTAACTGGGCGTATTAGGAGCTGGCTGCCAAAGTGTCCAGCGATTACCAGCTAACCCTGTGCAAATCAAAGGCAGAAAGTTTTTTGGGTGTTTTTTTTGAAGGAACACTGTATCTGTGAAAGGAAATGCTGTGTTTACACCAGGGGTTCATCATTGCTTCAGCAGTATGATGCCATTACACTAGATAACATTGCAGGGAGGAAGTTGGTGTTCAGCGCAGTAATTATTTATGTCTGCATGATGGACTGATAGATGCAGAACACCCACACACTGGGGGGAAATTACATAGAGGCCTGCAGGACAGCAGCTCAAACTGAGAGGCACTGCACAGGACAGAGAGGTTATGATAACGCGATTGCTCCTAAAATTATCCATATCTAAGAGTAGTCAAGGAAAGGACCCTTTAGCACATTTTGGGTCGCACCATAAGGAAATGGTGTCACAAATTCAGGGTGATTTTTGTTTATGATTTTTTTGTTTTGTAAATTTTGTTAATACAAGATTAAGTTAAAATTTTTTCAAACAGTTTAAACTGATGTTATACATATCATTAACATGCACTGTAATGCAATATTATGTCGATCTGGTCTGTGAAGCATTTCAGTGTCCAGAGGAAGATTGACGCTGTTTGAATGGGATCTCTTGGAGTAAAAGGTTTAAGTATTTATGTTTTATGTATTTATGCATTTGAAGTTAGGTAAGGCTCTGAATATAATCTGTACCCTCCCCACCCAAAAACCCCTCAGCACTACACTGTTGCTTGGCTTGCTTGCTTGTGATTCCACGTTTTCATGATTCACACATTTCTTAAAAGGAACTTTCTGAGTCTGCTTTACCTACAATACTGGCAAGTCAATCCCACAGCCCTTGTGGAGAAAAGTTACATTTTCTTAGCTTTCAGTTCCCCAGCTCTTAATGTAGTCTTTGGGTTCTTATTTTATTGTGGATCATGATGAAGAACTTTAACCTGGCTATGTACGACATTCCACTGAGACGAAGAATCCTTCTGGTTGTGCTTCTTTGAACATGTTCCAGGCCAGGCAATATATATATTTTTTATTGTGAATCACGTAACACATTCTTGGAAATAAATCATGTGGCAAAGAAAAGTCATTCAGTTGTGAAGAATATTTGCTCTCTAATGTTTTTAACGTGTCTAGTAAAAACAAACATCATTGTGGAATGTTTGACCACACTCTGGCAAACAACTCGAGAGATGTTTCTGTTTCCAGAGTTTCTAAGTCCAGACGGGGGTGGGGGGATACACAGAGTAAGAACATTAAAGCAAAGAAGACAACATTGTAGTGTTATTTTGTGCAAGTTATTAACATGGGTAAATATACAGAGACACATTGCCTCTTGTTTCAAAGTAGGGGAGAGATGATTGCTCAAATGTAGTTGTTAATGTGACATATTTTTTTCACTCACCCACTCACTATCTTTTGATTTTAATTAAATTTGCAATAGTGTCTCTTTTCAAAATGCTGTATCTACACTATATATATACACTATATTTTATATATATATATATATATATATATATACACTCACCTAAAGGATTATTAGGAACACCTGTTCAATTTCTCATTAATGCAATTATCTAACCAACCAATCACATGGCAGTTGCTTCAATGCATTTAGGGGTGTGGTCCTGGTCAAGACAATCTCCTGAACTCCAAACTGAATGTCTGAATGGAAAAGAAAGGTGATTTAATCAATTTTGAGCGTGGCATGGTTGTTGGTGCCAGACGGGCCGGTCTGAGTATTTCACAATCTGCTCAGTTACTGGGATTTTCACGCACAACCATTTCTAGGGTTTACAAAGAATGGTGTGAAAAGGGAAAAACATCCAGTATGCGGCAGTCCTGTGGGCGAAAATGCCTTGTTGATGCTAGAGGTCAGAGGAGAATGGGCCGACTGATTCAAGCTGATAGAAGAGCAACTTTGACTGAAATAACCACTCGTTACAACCGAGGTATGCAGCAAAGCATTTGTGAAGCCACAACACGTACAACCTTGAGGCGGATGGGCTACAACAGCAGAAGACCCCACCGGGTACCACTCATCTCCACTACAAATAGGAAAAAGAGGCTACAATTTGCACAAGCTCACCAAAATTGGACAGTTGAAGACTGGAAAAATGTTGCCTGGTCTGATGAGTCTCGATTTCTGTTGAGACATTCAGATGGTAGAGTCAGAATTTGGCGTAAACAGAATGAGAACATGGATCCATCATGCCTTGTTACCACTGTGCAGGCTGGTGGTGGTGGTGTAATGGTGTGGGGGATGTTTTCTTGGCACACTTTAGGCCCCTTAGTGCCAATTGGGCATCGTTTAAATGCCATGGCCTACCTGAGCATTGTTTCTGACCATGTCCATCCCTTTATGACCACCATGTACCCATCCTCTGATGGCTACTTCCAGCAGGATAATGCACCATGTCACAAAGGTCGAATCATTTCAAATTGGTTTCTTGAACATGACAATGAGTTCACTGTACTAAACTGGCCCCCACAGTCACCAGATCTCAACCCAATAGAGCATCTTTGGGATGTGGTGGAACGGGAGCTTCGTGCCCTGGATGTGCATCCCACAAATCTCCATCAACTGCAAGATGCTATCCTATCAATATAGGCCAACATTTCTAAAGAATGCTTTCAGCACCTTGTTGAATCAATGCCACGTAGAATTAAGGCAGTTCTGAAGGCGAAAGGGGGTCAAACACAGTATTAGTATGGTGTTCCTAATAATCCTTTAGGTGAGTGTATATAATTATTCTGGCCATGGTAACCTCAAACTGTGGTTTCATATTAAAACATCCAAATTTGTGCTAAAAGGAAAATTTGGAAGAAGAGGTTGACCACTCTAGAAAAATGGCAAAAGACTACCTTGGCCTATATAAACATACCAGGGCCTATCCAATCCTATGAAGTTCACAGCTGCACTTAATCTTTTGTGATATCCTCCAGATAGACACCTGAAATTCATAATTGTTTGTGCAAAACAAAAGTTGCGGTCAACATGTATTATATATAAAGTAAATGGGTCTTCCCATAAAGTGGTAAGAATGTTAAGTGAATGTTTACAAGCACCATAGGTAAGTAGCCCCTGCTGATTCAACATATGCCTCATCCTAACTGTTTCATTTAACCTCCCAAACATAAAAACAAAGTAGCAAAATGGCAGTTTTTGTACATGCTGTGTCTCAAACATCCTTTAATTTCCTTGTGAATGGGTCATTTTTTGTTTTGCCACAGAGAACAAAACTCAGTTACTGATTTGCTTCAGATATACCATTCCTTGGTCAGGCATTCCACCAGCTAAGTAAGACTGAGAAATGGAAACATTTCCATGGCCTATTTTTATTGAACACAAAAACAAGATTTGATATTCTGTAGGATTCTGTAGGATATCCATGTGCTGTAATTACTGCTTAGACCCTGCGGGGCACACTATCCACAAATTGGTTGGTGGTGGCACTTCAGAAATGTTTTCCATTCCTCAGTGAATTTCATTTGCAGTTCTGCCTTTGAAGAGCAGTTATGTTTCCTGAGCTTTTTTCATTTTTCTTTTCTGAAAATATTCTCTAGCTTTTCAACTGGAATGAACTCACTGAAAATAGTTGTTTCACAGTTCCATCACCTATAAGCATGTCATATGTGGCTTTCACTGTGTTTGAACAGAACAGGAGTCTCCAGGCCTGGTTCTGGATGATCCATTTGTAAAGATTTACCATGAACGCCTTCAGTGTTACACACAAATCACTTGGGCTTTGCTGTGTTTTTTCCAGTATGTTTTGTATTTATTTCAGTCAACCACATTATGTCAGAAACAGAAAGGTCCTCTCCTCTGAGATATTTGTTAGTTTTACCACTATAGAGGCACAGGGACAAAGAAAAACAACTAGAGTTCCCTTCTATATTGATTGATAACTAAATCTGTTTTCCCAGTCTTTAGAAATTGGTGGTTTACAGGTGACTTATAAAATGTACTGGCTTGGTGCTGTCCTACAAATTCAGACAGTTTGGAATAGGAAAAACATGTAACAATGTAGGGATTTGAGCCTCTCTCAACATAAAATCTCACACCAAAATACTTTGCTGAGCTCCTCTACTTGACATCCTCTCCAAGAACTTGAAACTTGCCTCCATAATCCAGTTGGCACATAGCAATCGTCATGAAATAGCAATGTAATGGTTTTCCTCATGAAGCCAGCCCTAGGAGTTAATCCACGATATCAAGGATTGATGCACAGAAGGAATTGTGACGCAGTCTTTTAATGCTTTTATGGGACTATGCTATTATTGCTCCTCTTCAGGCTGTGTTTAATAGCCTCATAATTGCTTTTGTCTGGCCAGACTACTTTTGCCTAGTCCTCTGAGGCGTGAGGTTTATGACCCGTTTGTCCAATGTGAAGCTCTTTCTGTGGTGAGTTTCAGAAATAGAGGTCTTTTCCAGCTTTACATTTTGAGGCCCTCGTTTATGTAGTCTTCCTCTAACTGTTTCATCTGTCAAAGTAGTTCCATTTGCTTCCTGCTGTTCACTACAGTGTCTCAATGCCTCTATTCAAGATCTGAATACTCTACAGGTGTAATTTAAACAAGTGTGTCAAAAGGTGAGACTGTAGTTCTAACTGTCATTTATTTATCCAGTCCTCACCAAGGAGCCTTTTTTCAGCAACAAAAGCTTAAATGTTTTGTGATACAAATCCTGAAGGTAGCACTGATTGATATATCTTTTTAGAGCATGCTGTGTGATTTAGAATAATTTGATTTACTTTTCTTTTTTGGCTTTCTGACTGACAAATTTGTTTTTCAAACCCTGGTGGAGACGCAGTTTTCCCCTATTGTTACCTCTGTCATTTGCCTTATTTGGCAGATGTATCACTGTATTACAGAGCTCCCTGACAATATATTCACTTATTCAGTTTTTCTTTATCCTTGTTTGTGACTCATTCTTCAAATAGCTGGCCCTGAGGCTTTGCCACATTTTGTTTACGGTCTTCTGCAGTGGGAAGCAGCAAGCCACTATTTAAAGAATACTTCATTTGAGCAGCAGTAGATGTAAAAAGCATCCATCCCTGATCACACTGCAAGTTAAAGTCTGATGGTGTTTTCAGGAATGTTTTCCTAAGCTATGTCAATGGTTTGCTTGATGTCCCTAAGGTAGATAGCAAAGATTACACTACTGTTCCCAAGAGAATCCTTCAGTTTAGTCATATTTTACATTTTTCCCCCAACTGCTTATGTTTTTCTCATTCAAGATAGCATGCTGAATGACCTTTGGAAAGCGAAGCGAAAAAAAAAAAAAAACTAATTCCAGTAAATCAACAAGATGTGCACAAGCTTTTGGGATTCCGAAATATCATTTTGGCACTTATTTTTAGTTGTAAGAACAAAATAGGCTATGTTACCTAAAATAAAGATGGTGGTGTTGGTGGTGGTGGGATTTCTGTGAAGAGGACACCAGTCTGATAAATTATCTGCAGATTTTCCTGTTATGGTTAATGACTTAAGAATGTATAATCTGTTATTATTTTTCGAATACTCTCCAAACTTCCTCATTAAGATAAAACAAGCTCAGATAACAAATTGGACAGAGAAAAAATAAGTGTGTACTGATTTTAAAAGTGTCGGGATTCTGAATAATATTTAGTGTTATACATTGTGTTGCTATAGCATTACCATTTTTCTTTTCATATTTCAAATGCTGAGATGAGTTAGTATCCTTTAGGCATGTTTGTAGGCACATACATCTTTATCGTGATAATGAAGTAATCCACTGGTGGCCAATCCCAGTGCTGGAGGAACACAGTTCTTCAGGTTTTGCAGATCAAACAGAATTTTTTTTTGTAAATCTTTTTACCGAATTAAACACGATTTTGCCACCCAAAAGTTTTTTTTCTGACTCAAAACCCCCTGAATCAGCAGACAAATAATGAATAGACGGATGCACAGTTGTTTGTAATTCAAATGCCACTGGAACTCGTGAATGTCAACTGACTTATCTGTAAGAACAATGTGCATTCTTTTTTATCATTATTTTCCAGTTATTAGACTTATGTAGCTTTATGGCTTTGGCTTCTCTTCCTGACTTGTTCCACGCATAGATGTCTGTCTTTTCTCTTTGGAAGGCATCGTGTAGTCAAGTAGATTTTTTCCTCTTTGCAGTTAATATCTGCAAATCTGCTACACAATTTAAAAGGGGATAGGAAATAAGAAGATACTCCAGCTTTTTTTTCTCATTATCCACTTCAAATAGCTGTTTTTAAGGAACGCTTTTAATGCTATTAAAGGAAAGTGACCGTATGGTAAACATATTTTTCTGTTGCACTTTCTAAACTTAGCTTTTTGAAAATACTTTGGTGTGTTTGGCAGTCTGTTACAAGAAAGCAACTATATTTTAAAGCTGCTTTTGTCTGTTCTTGGCGAGATACTGGAAGGTTGTTGTCAGAGATGCAACAAGGAAATGCTGGAGGACACAGAAGCTAAGCAGAGGCAGATTACTGGCTGGGAGAATAGTCAGCTGTGCTTTATTTGTGCATAAGCATTTAAAAATATATATATATATTTATTTTTTATTCATCCTTGGTTATGTATACAATAATTAACCTGATTTCCTATGATTTGTTGTATTAACAAATTCTATCTACATTTTTAAAATTATTGTATTGAATTTGGACGGGGGGGGAGCTGGGACCACCCAAATAGCACAGCCAGTAGTGTCCATTGAAAAAAGTGTTTAAGTTGGTTAATGGATGTTGGGTCTCTAACACCAGGGTTGGCAGCCAATACTTTAGAGACACCTGAAATGGCTGGGAGTGATGTCTAACAGCAGCCTGGAGTGAATGTGATGGATGTAACTTTAAAAAATATATATGCATTTTTCCCTCCTTCCTCTTTAACCAATCAATTTAACACATTTTATCCTTCGATCGGGTCAGTAAGTGAAGTTCAGGCCAAAAGCGGGGGCTATTCCATACCTGGAATGCTGCAGGGCAGACCTATCTGTCAGATTCCCCTCAATTGCATCAGCCAATCAGTGTCATTCTCCATCAGTGCTTACCATTACATCTTTCCTCACGTCTTGCTTATGGTGATAAAGGGTAAACCTATAAAACCTACTGGCTTCACAAGTACCAGGGATGGATGTACATTTCAGAACATCACCTTGCTCTTTTTGCAGGACTGAGGTCAGCATTGTTCTTGCATTTTTCACTGTGTTCTCCTCTCCTCTCTTTCTAGACTGTTCCCATGCTGCCCTCCTGTTCCCCAGATGATTTAGACGACGACTGCTACGAGGAGGCTGAACCTTTCTTGCCTAGCAGTCAGGCTACAGGTGAATGATTCCATACCGCTCCCCAAAATAACGTTTTTTCTGCAATGCAAAAACTGAAATCCATCCTCCATCAGCTGCCCCAGCCACTGCAAAGGAGACCAGTTTGAGTGAACATTTCTAAAAATTAACAAAGTGCCCTAAGCACTTTTGGAGCACATGTTTTCTGATCAGCATTCTCTGTTTATTAGGAGAAGCTTATTACATTCATATTTAAATACACTGTTGGACTTTGATTACACATGCATTGAGGTTATTTGATGTATCTTATTACATCCTACCTAGGGATAATTTTGTGAGTTGAAACACTCAAACACAGTATCCCATGTTGTGTATTCTTAGGACATTTTAGGACTTTCAGTTGGGCTTTTTTGTAATCTTGCTCCATAGAGGATGGTTTTGTGTGTTTCCTTTGTGTGTCTCCTCAGAAGGTGTGGACTCAGACAGCAGTCACTATGAGTCGTATGGTGAGGAGGAGGACTTTGTGAAGGACCGTGCCCACTATATCCAGTGGAGCGCCTCGCAGCCTTGTCTGCGCTCCACCCCAGAGTCACGTATCTGTGGATACCTGTGGAAGAAGAAGTGGCTGGGCCAGTGGACCAAACAGCTGTTCATCATCCGAAACCATCTGCTTCTGGTAAAGACCCCACCACCACCATCACTAGCAAGAAAAATAAAAAAGCAACAGAGATAGGGACTTTAGTTTAATCAACCAGTTTGGTGCTTTTTAATATACACGGTGGGCCATTGATACACATCACATTTATTCTTGTAATAGTGTCTGCCTGTTTAGATGTTGCATGTTATCTTTCAAGTCGGAAGCACTGCCCAAGGGTGAGGGGTTTCTGCGCACTGCCATAGGAACCTGATCGAAACGTCACCCTATCAAAGCTGCCATTGGCCCCTGCGGTCGTCACTCAGAACAGGTCCCTTCCCACATCCTTTTCTATAAAATGTGACATCAGCGCAGGTTCGTCCTCTTTTGCCTCTTCGCTGGACTCAAGAATGTGAGCTCTCTGTGTCTTGTCTCTGCATTAGACCCTTATTGTTATTTAACAATTATAATTCGGTTGGTTGAAGGTCTTGCTGTCACGCAATATGTACATATTGTATATTGTTGTTCAGCTCGGAAACTCTGTTGACTAGCTGGCTATGTATTCTGTTGTTTTTCATTGGGTCTGTGGCCCCGTTCCTATGGGATCAGGTGTCCACTGCCATGATAATGCGCGGAGGCTGCACAAGTTGCTTGATTGCCAAAGCCAGATATTGTGCAAGTAGATATGGCCTCACTCCTAGCTGCACTAGTACAGCAGCCGACCTTGCTATTGTAAGCGGAAGGCGTAAGAGTTCATCTCTGTAGCCTTGTTTTGTCTATGCTGATTCTAGACAGATCTCGGTAAGAGCGTGACTACAGTCCTCGCTCCTGGGCGGCTCAGGTGCGGCCCTATGGGGCTTCTGAGGTTACTGTCCAGTACACCTCGGGGCAGGTTACCTTATCAGCTTGCTGCCTCCTCCCTTGCGACGGTTTTGTTATACAGTAACCCGTCCCCCTTGGGCAGTGCTTCCGACTTGAAAGATAATGCGAATGCAACCCCGGTTATCTGAAAAAGGAAAAAGAACGGGTGGGAGTCCTAGTTCCCGGAAAAGAGGACGAACCTGCGCTGACGTCACGTTTTATAGAACAGTAAGTGGGAAGGGACCTGTTCTGAGTGACGAGCACAGGGGCCAATGGCAGCTTTGATAGAGTGATGTTTCGATTGGGTTCCTACAGAAGTGCGCTGAAACCCCTCCCCCTTGGGCAGTGCTTCCTTTTTCAGATAACTGGGGTTGCATTCGAAACCCATCGTTCTCCCTGTGTCTGTGTAGGGTTTGTCTCTCTCTGCTCTGGCTTCGTCCCACATTCCATAGACAAGCTCATGAGGTTGATTGGTGTTAGTGCTGCTCTGTGATGGCCTGGCATGTGCTGGATGAAACAAGTTATTAAACATCGGTGGATGGATTCTATAAACAACAACAAAATTGTCACACTATAATATATCTACTTCCCTATATACTACACACACTGTAACAAGTCTACTTTTGTGTCAGATGTAAATGGCCCACCTTGTATAGTGTTTGGGGGGTTGTACTGTAGACCAGTGTTCTTCAGAATGGCTCATCTACAGCCAAAGCACTTGGTTGAGCTGAACCAGTTATTCAAATAACTGAACCCTATTCAGATCCTTTTTTATAATGGTCTAATGTAGTTGAAGATTTGAATGATGTGTACAATCTTCTCTCCAGGACAGGATTTGCAGAACACCATTGTTAGACCACAATTAGTAATTTACATAAATGCTGTAAGGGGATATTGTCTGGACACAGACCAGCCCACATTTGCCTTGTTTATGCTAGCTCCAGGCCCTCGCGTTATGGGTGAGATTGCACTAACAAATACTAGAACATCATGATCCACCATAAGAATCACCTTTTCACTGTCATTCGCCACTGTCACATACATAACGCATCATCGACTTGCTACTCAGCATGTTCATTATTTGTGACGTCAATCGCAATTGTTGCCAAGCCACTAAGTCTCTGAGTGAGGCTTCAGGGTAGGGAACTGTGATTCTCTCTTTCATGCCTCAGAGCAAGCCAGACAGCTTAGTACTTGAGTATTGAGCCTCATCATGTCTCTCTGCTCAAGAGAGAACTCCTACTGACCTTCTGCTATAAAATACCTGAACTTTCCAGCTTAACTTCTGACATGTCCCTTTGGCATGACTGTTGAAGCTCCACATTTACCAATACATTCATAACACAGGTCACATCTATTTTTGTTGGCCCTTGTGAAACATGTTAGTCTTGGGAGCAACAGATTCT
Source organism: Amia ocellicauda (assembly GCF_036373705.1). Lineage (NCBI taxonomy): Eukaryota > Metazoa > Chordata > Actinopteri > Amiiformes > Amiidae > Amia > Amia ocellicauda. The sequence goes on from NC_089858.1 coordinate 41,364,374, forward strand.
TCTCTATTGCTCTGTGAATTGGAAAAGATCAGTTTTGTTGCTGGTGCATCTGTATCTGGTATAATTGGACAAGGAGGTGCAGTCTTGTAGCTTGCTTCTTTTGTTATTCATGCTTTCTCTTTTGTTAAAAGCAGAACATAAATAATAATAAAAATCATCAAATGCTATACACATGCTGGTACTCTAGTGCCAAACATCTAGTTGCTTCCTTGATCCTTCAGATTTCTTTAATCATTTATGAAAGACTGCCTGCAAAAGACAAAGCAATAATAAATAATAAAGTCACCCAGAATATTGTATTATGTAGCTGTCAGAGCACCCTAGTCCTAGAGAGCCCCACATTCAGTTATTCTTCCTATACAAAATCACAATCCATGCTTTCTGTGTTATTGATTAACAAGAAAAGGCACTGGTTAAATTCAGGGAACTCTCTGGTTGATGGCCACTAAAGTGACACCTGCTGGCTGTGTCACAATTACATATTTTTCAAGTCATTATAAATTGATTTACCTGTGACCTATGAAATTGTATTGGGCCCTTCCAGGACAAGGCTGGGAGATTTATGAGTTTGAGGAGCTGTCTTCCAGGATCTTGCACCTTGCACAGCTTGGGTTGTTTTGTCTCCTACAGTGCTATGCAGGCACTAGTTCAAGTAACAAGCCAATATGCCTAGGCTAACAAGAGAAAGCTTTGTATGCATCTGTGTGCATGTGGAAGGGGTCTTGGGTTTAATTGATCTGTCATTTTCCCAGTGCTACAAGTGTGCCAAGGACCTGCATCCCCAACTGGAGGTCAGCCTGCGTGGATGCCATGTTGTCTACAAGTCCAAGCACAGCAAGAAGATGCAGCACGAGCTGAAGGTGGTGACCAGTTCGGAGACCGTGGTCATTGGCTTCCAGAGTTGCCAGCAGGCAGAAGAGTGGAGGAAGGTTTGGAGGTGTTTACAATACTGCACACCGCTCAGAATAGGCCAGGAGACCAGACTACTAGGGTCCAGGGATGAACTGTACAGTATGGGATGGGTGGATGTTACTGTTGGTACTTCACAGGCAGATATCCTAGAGATATATATTAAATAGCCTTTGTAGGGAGGGGGGTATGAGAATCTTCTTAATTGGAGCTTGAAAATGTACACTTGCATTTCATCACTGTATGTTAGGTATCCTGAGTCCTGACAGTTGTTTATTATCATTGGTGAAGTGACATGGTTTGCTCCAGAAATTCTTCATGACTGTATATCGAGTCAGTGTATGAAACACAATAGCTAATTGTGTAATTCGATGCTAGTCTAAACAGTAAGGTATTATCTAACCAACAGATTGGAACACAGCCCCATTGACTAAAGCAGCGAACTGTCTTCCACAATCATAAACAGCCAGGGTGGTGTTGTCTCCTACAGGGCTGCAAAAGCACTCGCTAGCTCACAGAAGCCTTGTTGTGTTAGGTGGAGGGGGTCGAGGAGAGCTGGGCAGGCAAAATTGTACTTTTTCACGTTTTGTCTGTGTTTCTAGGTCATTGAAGAAGTCAGTGGCTCGTCCTACTATGAGAGAGAATCCTCTTCATCCTTACTGAAGTCTGACAGACAGGACTCTTGCAGGGTACATTTGTGGCTTAAGCTATGGCTGCCTCCAGGCCACACTTGATTCATTGCAAACATTAAGAAGTAATCAAATGTGTTGATATCCATAGCAATTTAGGTTAATTCATTTATAGTGCCTTTGCTGGCATTGAAGTAAACTTTTATTTAGACTTCCTTCCAGTCAGAGCTAGTGAACAGCTGATGAGTTTTACTTTGGAATGAAAAGCTGTGGCTTATTGCAAAATAATTAAAAACATATATTTATATATATGTAATCTAATGTATGGAAGCTAATGTTCTCTGGACTGAAGTTTAACACAGGACCTTTTGTGGCCAGTGGAAATAACTTAGTTCCAGTTGGATTCATTGCTGAAGTTTGTGCATTTCAACAGTTGTAAGAGAAATCAACTCAGCAACTTTCATTTTAGGACAATACAAAAACTTTTAATTTCAAAGTGCATTAAAATCAAACAGGCTAATTATACTCTCTTAAGGAGCTTCAAGAGTGCCAGTCACTTCATAAAAAAGGATGTCTGTTTCTTGTCTTGCAGTCAAGTACAGTTCTCCAGACAGACTCAGAAGAGGAGAGGAATTCTGTTCTACCTTCAGCCACTAACAGCCTGGAACTCAAAGACAAGGGTACGAACGAGATGGAGAGCATATATCTCATAAGGTCTCCTTACAATCAGAGAGAAAAATATTCATAATTAATTATTTTGTTGCTTTAACAACAATGTCAGTTTATACCACTTCACTGTAGGCTAGAGATTGATGTGATTTTACTGCATCTTAGAAGCCACACCACCAGAATTGAACCTTAAACCAGAATGTGTATTTTAAGAATGTCTCTAAGCCACTGTGAAGTGCTGCTTGATTTGATGCTAATGTGTGATTGAAACAAAGCATCTGGTACTGGCAGTTTTTGCAGAGTTGCGGGCAATCATGACATTTCCATATAAGGAGATTACTGTATTAAATCTACTGACTGTAGACTGACACAAAATATCAAAGCAAATGCTGTTCGTAAATGTGATATATTAAAACAAACTGATGTTAGGTTACAAAAAAATCTGAATTAATGAAAGAGATAAGATAATCAACAACAAAAAGGAATATTTAACTATCGTCCCCAGTAATTAATATATGAGACGTTAGAGCCACATTAGAGTATTAAGGCTCAATGATTTTTAGTGTTTTCTTCTGAGTTTTTAAGTTTTCTGCAGTTTACACATTAATAGTGATATAGGTTAAATCTCTAACTTATATTCATGTATGCACTTAAATCATGTCATTGCTGTGCTCTTTTTGTAAATGAAAAGACTTGGCTAGTTTTAGAAGACACTTTATCTGTGATAGAGTCATAACTTCTTAAAATGAAATGAAGAAAGTAGAAGTATCAGGGGTAACAAACTCTGAAAAATAAGAAGGCCTTAATGTAAAATGTGCGATGTGCTGAATCGGAAGCATGAGATGGTAATGTACACAGCTCTCTGATGAAGCACTGAGCTCCTTGAATTGCCTGAGAATAAAGGAGCAGCTTGTAAACAGAACTCTGTGAAGTGATCTCATTAAGCACTAATTAATTGGATTTTAAGCACTGAATCACAGTAGATGCCCTCAGTGGTGTCCATGCTTGTTTGTCCCAGTCTCTGTGTGTGTGTGTGTGTGTGTGTGTGTGTGTGTGTGTGTGTGTGTGTGTGTGTGTCTATGTCCTGCTTGCTTAATTTGTTCAGTCTGTAGAGGAGCCAGGTGAATTATTGTTAATGGGTAAGTGTGGTAAGCAAGTGGAATGTTGCTGTGAAAAAAGGTTGTCTTTATGTGTGTTATTTCTAGGCAAGGGTATATGCTGCTTTTACAAAAAGCAAGTCTTGCAAGATGGAAATGCTTGAATAGTCACCATGGAGTTTGTATTCACCATAATTGTAGCAACAGGTGACATAGTGAGTGACATTCCATGATTGCTTCATCAATACACCTCAAGGCTACCAATAGCAAAAACCCAACACATGGTATTAAACAACTGGAAGTGGAATTATAATATTGTTTTAAGCAAGATCAGGGCTATCTTTCAAGTTGGGAATAACAGCCAAATGGGACTATGGGAAGTGCATCAGCAGGTCAGATTTCATAAATATATTATAAATATATTACAGAGACCCAGCCTCTTTTGCTGTTTTGCTCTTTGCTCTTTTGTAACCAATATATTTTGTGCAAACAAAAGTTCCCACTTTACTACTTCAAATTAATACACTTTATAGCAGTTGTATTGTGTTAAATACAGGTCTACGTCTTTTCGTCACGGTCATTTCATCACACATATTTCATCACAGGGTACGTTTCAACACCAACGTCAGTTCATTACCAATTTGCATATTCAGTTACAAACTACACACGTGCACTGTCTCTTTTGATTTAGATTGAATATTCTTTAATAACAAATGATTACAAAACAGACTTTTATGAAATCCTACAGTTTAACTTTATTTTCTCTCCTTTTTATCATCTTGTTTACATGGTGCATTAAGTCACACAGACTTTCTGCTGTACTGTAAGTGTGAAGGAAGCTGTTTACATGATCTAATATTCCAGTAATAGATATTGGGAGGAATACTTACATATGAATTAGCATGTAAACATATTGTGCAGTATACCAGTTGAATATTTGTTGTTTGTGGTCACTCAATGTAAGTTTGTTTGTTGTACATGTTGCATTTATTTTAAATTCTTTGTTAATCTTATTTTGGGTCTTGTCTGCTTATGATTGCTCTAATGCAGTCTTTTAAATGTCTGAGTTTTTATATGTATATCATCATCATCATCATCATCATCATCAGCCTATATCGATCCACTGTTGGATGAAGGCCTCCCAAGATGTTTCCACTTGCTTGGACCGTAAGCAAAGTGTTTCCTTTAAGTGTCTCTGCCTCATCTGTTTCTTCTTCTGTTTTTTTTTTTTGCTTTGTTTCACTGCAAACAGGTTTCCTCAATGTCCTGATGAACTGTCAGTGGCAGAGTCTGTGGTGTCATGTGGAGGGGGGCATGCTGAAGATGTTCCGTGACGCACAGTGTGAGGAGAGCCCTCAGTACTGCGTCCTGTTACAGGGCTGCGAAGTGAGTCCAGGGCTGGACACTGTGCAGGCCTACAGGATCACCGTGTCCCAACATGGGACCAACATGGCTGTATTGGAGGTAAGCGACAGCATAACAACATATGAAGAACATAAGAAAGTTTACAAATGAGGAGGCCATTCGACCCATCGTGCTCGTTTGGTTTCCATTAATAACTAAGTGATCCAAGGTTCCTATACAGTCTATTTTTAAATGTTCCCAAATTGTCTTCTTCAGCCACATCACTGGGGAGTTTGTTCCAGATTGTGAACAACTCTCTGTGTGAAGAATTGTCTCCTGTTTTCTGTCTTGAATACCTTGAAGCCCAATTTCCATTTGTGTCCCCGGGTCCGTGTGTCCCTGCTGATCCGGAAAAGCTCCTCTGGTTTGATGTGGTCGATGCCTTTCATGATTTTGAAGACTTGAATCAAGTCCCCACGTAGTCTTCTCTGTTCCAGGGTGAAAAGGTTCAGTTCCCTCAGTCTCTCAGTAGGACATTCCCTTCAGATCTGGAATAAGTCTGGTTGCTCTCCTCTGAACTGCCTCTATAGCAGCAATATCTTTCTTGAAATGTGGAGCCCAGAACTGTACACAGTATTCCAGATGAGGTCTAACTAGTGCATTGTTAAGACTGCACTTCAAGACAGATATTGCTGCTCTAGAGGCAGTTCAGAGCAGAACAGACAGACTTATTGTAATTGAATGGAGTACTTATTTATTAATAATGCATTCTAAGGGGACTGTTTTTGCAGTTTTTCCCACTATATTTTGCATATTCTCTGAAAAAGTGTTATCATCCAAATGCACTCGATAATTTAGATTTTTTTGTGTTGTTTATTTCGCAGGCTTACTAGATGAGTGTGTTCTTGTATCATTTTAAAATGTCCCCAGTAGTGTAGCTCATAATTTGCTGTAAGAACAAAACAAAAAAAGACAGGATGGAGGTCATACATGTTGTCCCCCCAAATGTTCCCATAGTAGATCTGTAAAGGCTTTGATTGTCATCAAGTCACTATTGCAGGCATTGTGAAAGGTGGCCGTGATGCTGTTTATATCTGAGATAGTGAGTGTGAAAGTGTTGTGCTGTGTATTCTTGTCCCAGGCGGCCTGTACAGATGACAGAGAGCGCTGGCTACATCTTCTACAGGATGCAAGCATGGCGCCCAGTGAGCCGGCCTCCTTGTATGAGCACCTGGACCCCCCACTGCTCACACACCCCAACAGCCCCCTCAGGTAACAGCCTCCCTACACACCCTGCAACAAACTACCTCTCTGATACCTTACCTGTGTATCCTGACTCAAGTTATAATTTTTAATTCTAATCTGGTTATCTTCAGGTGCCTGTGTGGCCTATTGTGTGTACACATTTTAAGACTAATGAAGTGCTGATTTTCATATAAACTATATAATACATTCACAAATCTGGGTTTTTCAGGTTCACCCCATACATTTGACTGCATAGTACCAGGGGCACTTAACGGGTATTATCAAGGAGCATCCTTTTTGATGGCAAATCTGATTTAATACCCAGCCATTTTAAGCATGGTTTTTAAGCTTTCCTTGCAACCTGCTCTCCTGCAGTTTAACTATGCTTACCCTGTGCTTTACTATGCCAGAAAATGCAAATAGCATAATTTACCCAGTACCATAAGGTCTCTGTGATTATGCCTTTATAAACCATTACTGTAAAAGTCTGATCAAATTACAGGAATACGATAGTAAACATATGGTAAAATAGTAAAAGTATTAACAACAAGGAAAGCTAAACAAATGCACAAATACCTTAGTAAACTAAACCATATATCAGCAGTTTATAATTCCTGGTGGTTTATTTAGGAGGCTACTTGTTACTAAGATGAACAACAAATGCATCATTTAATTGAGTCAGCTCCTATTGTGTTAGCACCTCAAGCAAGACTTCAAATGGCTTAATTGAAGTGAGAAGTGGGGGGGATACAACACCATGACACATGCAGACAAAAATTTGCAAACATGGAGGTAATCCAAAGGACGAGATTATAAAGCTGAATCACAGACAAAAAATATGAGCCCTAGTGAACATTAAAGTGACATTTTCATAACTCATTCCCTTTCTGTTTTTCTTTTGCCATAAGAAAACAACACAGTGAATGTTGCACTGTATTCTGTACTTTTATTCTGTACTGAGTTTACTTTATTTAAGACTACATTGCATATTGGATTTATTTCTGCACTTACTGTAATATGTTTTTGTAGTATGTTTGGTGAACTGTAAGCATCCAAGAGTAAGAAATAAATTATAAGAAGATTAAAATGAATTGTAGTAAATTTAGCATGGCAGAAACCCTAATCCCTAATTCAGTCTCTCTCTCTCTCTTTCACTCTCTCTCTCTCTCCATCTTTCTTTCCATAGTGGTCTGTTGGATCGCAGGTTTCCATCCTCCAATATGTACATCGATGACCCATTTCAGCAATTGTGTGGCGCAAGCCAACTACAGCCTGTGTACTCTAACACATCTGTCCTGGAACACATGGTAACCCTTCAGAGTCTGTGTTTCAAGCACACATTTTGTGATGTTGTTTATTGTATTGTGCAGCACAGGAACCTTGATGACACTGTGCTGCACCATTGGACTGCGGTGATGTTGAACCAATCCCAAGATAGACAGTGGCCTCTTGTGGAATAAAAAATGTTTGTTTGCTAATAAGCTTTTAGCTTTTTTTTTCATTTTTCTTGTTTGGCATTACTCCTTCTAATTTCAGGCTGTTTGGAATCACCCTTTATCTAAAAGAGAGAGAGAGAGAGAGAGAGAGAGAGAGAGAATCCTTTGGGGTTAAAATGAGCATTCTCGAAATGTAATTGATCCTCATCATGGCGGGTTACGAGAATGGCAGATTCATTAAACTAATATCTAGCAGGTTTTCCATTCTGCCTCATGATGGCCAATGGCACATGAATTGATGCAGAGAGTGTGTGTATGACAGTGTAGGCCACAATTTTCCCCAAATCAATATAACAGTATATACATTTCCCTCAAAGCTGCCCCCTGAGAAGGTCCTGCATTTTGCAGCTGGTGCTCCTGGCTTTCGAGTTCGTTCAATCACATTCACATCACGTCTCCTAGAAGTCCTCTCCTCGGCAGGTGGTTTTGGAAGTGTGACACTTTACTACTTGTTTTTTTAGCATAAGTGTACCCAACTGGAAAACTCCTGGCTGGAATAATGGCTGAGGATCATTCTTCAGGAAATAGATAGAATTTCCAGCATCCTCAGCTCCATACATTCTTACATTAAAACAATGTTTTTGACTGTGTGCTAAAATCACCTAGCTAATCCCCACAACCTCTACACATCAATTCAATTTGCATTGGTGAGGTGTGGAGACTCATCAGAGAACACAGAAGCACAAATTCGACGCATTGTTGTATTTTGCTGTGGCACATATCAATATGCCCTGAAAACTCTCTTCCATAAGAGGGGATTTTCGCCAAACCCTAGTTTAAGTGCACTTTGGGATACATTTACAGTGTTGGTGATGTCAGTTAGCCTTCTATGTGGCCTGGACTTCATGTGGTGTACAGGGGTGAACTATTTAAATGATCCCTGCATCGGTGGTCTGCTTGTCACACCACTGGTCTAAATGATGACATGTCATGGTTGCCAGCTAAAGGTGCTCTCTGTAGTAATCTATAGGCATGCACAGCCTTGTGGATAAAATGGTTTGCTTTGTTAATTTCACTGGAGTATTTTGTATTCTGGCAGGGGCTCTTCCTTCCCTGTTAAAATGGGAACATCCGTCCGTAAATTCAATATAATGCTCTAATAGTTATTTGACAAGTATCATGTTAACTTGACTGCCTCTTTTGAAATGGACCTCTCTGATTTAAAAAATATGGGGTTACAGTTTTCAAATGCATTTGGGAATACAAGGATACATAAAGTGTTTCAGAGGTGATCTGTCAATATAATAATAGTAGTAATAATAATATGATTAATAATAATAAACTTCAGTGAGAAGTCAACCACAATCTGTGTAATTAAGACTGGAAAAGCAAGCTTTTAGAGTGGAAGTCTTGAGATTGGGTTCAAAGCTCCATGCTGGGCAGATGCATGGGGAAGCGCAGTCTTCAAACATATACTGATGAAAGCAAGTATATTTGCACTGAGTGCTAACATTGTGCTTTTCATTCTGTTTAATTACAGTTCCAGAACTCCAAAAATGTCACCCAGGGACAGTCAATGCTTTCCATAGACTTAAACACCTACAGCAACAGCGAGGTGTTCTCCAATCACATAAGACACAGTAAGTGTTCTTTCTTTATTAAACAGCATTTAAAGTGGGCAGATCTGTCTTTTATGGAATACAAACTGCTTGAAAATGGTCTCTCATTATTTTTTTTAAATCAAGTAAGTGAATCCCTATAGTTACAGTGTACTACTGTTTTGTTTTTGTTTTGTTTTGTTTTTTGTTTTTTAATGTTTTTTAAACTTCCATCAAAAATAAATTACAGACTGGGGTGAAAGCCTTGGTAACCTGCCATAAGTACATTTTCAGGGTACGTAGAACAGACTCTGTGACATTCATAATAGCTAATGCCAGTGCAAGTGGTTTTGAAGCAATGTGGAATTGGGAAACAGCAAACTGTTTAGTCTTCAGAGTTTTTGCTGGGATAAGTTTCTTGCCATATATATATTTCTTTCATTTATTAAAAAAATAAAGTTTTACAGGTCGTTATTTTTATGTCAAATACTTAATCATACACTGGAGAAAGATTAATATCACTATATATGAACACTGAAAATAAATGAAAATGAGAAATCAAACTGTTCAAACCAGCGGACGTTTGCTTCTCATATGAAACCAAGACAGGCAGACAGATAGACAAGGGAAATCAGTCTGATTGTTTTATGATTTTCAAATAACCAACATGGTATTTTCAAATAACTGAAACCAAAATACATTTAGAAACATATATAAAGCAAGCTGTAATAAAAAGAGAACAAGCATTTTCTTCCCCTCAGTGCTGCACTATGGATATTATTAGCGTTCTCATATATATGAGTTTTTATATATATATATATATATATATATATATATATAAAATATACAATCTCACTGCACATCTGGATCTCGTTTTGCATGTGTGCTACTTAACTGCATGGACAATGTCTCAATAATTGTATGGTAGTTATTACACCATTTTCCAGCATGATTTAATTTACTTGTCATGTTATGGTTTTGAAGTATAAAACAATGCTCTATTTATATATAAAGGATTCAATTTTATACTTGAAACCCATAACATGACACACAAATCCATATGGATAATATATTCATATGTATATAATATATATTTAAAATATCTTAATAAAATAAATATTTTGTACAATGCATTCCATTGTACCATTTAAAAAAAAGGATCAAAATATAGCAGGCTCTCTAGTGGATCAGCAGTTTTGTGTTGGAGTGTCCTAACACTATAAAGTTATAAAGTTGTTGAGGAATAGTTTCAGTCGCAGTTGCATGACATACACCAGTCAATTAAATGTATGGGAGAGTCTGGGAGAATGTATGTAATTGCATATATAATTCTGTTTATGGATTCACCCTCTGCGCCAGCTGTGTTACTCAACAATAGTTGTCCTTGTGCCGAAGTAAAGACGTCTCAAGCTATGGCCAAATTTGATAGAAAAATACAAATATTTATTTCATTTATTCCCCCCAGGTATTCCATGTTTAATTGTATTTAATTTGGAAATAAGTGAGATTGTTCAAAGTAAACAAACCAACAAATAAAGAGAATTCAATATCTGATTTATTTATGCCCACTCATGTATTCTAAGAGATTTCACGTGAGCAAGCTTATTCCGATTCCTCTGCATGAATTGTGAGATTACTAGCTTTGTGGTTGAAGCAGTAACAAGGATATTTCAAAGTGCTGGAAAAATTTTGCCATAATGATAGTAGTATAATGTTGAATGTTTTTAACTAGAGGATTAGAAAGAGAGAGGGAAGACTTGTTAGAAGATGTGATTTCAATGTACTGTTGTTAAATGATGGTAGAATTATATTTTGGTAAGAACCAGAATGGGGGGGGTCATTGAGAGGAAAAAGAAAAGTCTCACATGTGCTTTTGTTTTTATAATTGTTTATGAAAGGGCTGGTGGTAATCTATCATTTCTCATGGTTTGGTTGTGGTATATCGATGCATCATTGTGACAGAGTTGTTTTAAAGGCCTCTTCAACAAACTTCTTTTTTTCCTTTCTCATAAATTCAAATAAAAAAACAGGCAGGAAAACAGTATCAGAGTTGGGGGAGGACATTCAGAAGATGGATGTGGCCAATAGAACAAGAGCTCAGCTGAAGGCGGGGTCCGAGATGAACCTCCTGAGTGTTGGGAAGTCTGGAAAACGCACCTCTTTCCGACAGTCCCTTGCTTTCTGCACCGACTCCTCAGGCTCTCAGGTACCGCTTACATATTAAAGATCGAATAAAAATGCTAATCAATCAAAAGAGGGGGACTAGAAGAGGATGTTTCCAGGCAAGGTTGATCAGTCACTTTATGCATTATTTTCCAGTAAACAAAATTCACATTATATGAAACTGAGGGACTGGGTTCAAATGCAATTAGACTGTGCAGGAATGATGGTCACTTCCTTCGTGATGTAAAAACAAAATGAATCGCTAATACTGCATTTACACTGGCTGCTTTTAGGATGGCTCTGTGCCTACCTGGGACAGTGTAAACTCTAGAGGTGGCCCTGAAACAGCTTAGATCTATCCTAATGGCAGTGTGAATACAGCCAGTCTTAAGCCTGATTTATACTTCTGCGTAGATACGAGTATGCGTCTCTTTGTAGCAACGCAGAGCAGGGTTTTCTGGGTAAGCGTAGCTCACAGAGGCTCGCAGAGGAGCTGACTTGCACTCCTCTGAAATCTCAACTGTATGTAGCGCGTCTCTGTGGTCCTGTGCGTCAAGCAAGCACTGATTGGTTGAGCAGGGAGATTCTGAAAGCCTCGGCCAATCACTCAGTGGTGGGTCGACTGGTGTACAATGTATGTCTGTAGGCTTTGCAGCAGGTCAGAAAAATTAATGGTGACATAAAAAAGTATTTAAAATGCATCTCCTCATCCACGAAATGTATTTGTTGCACTTACAGAGTGCACTGGCCTGGACATGTGCAGAGGTCTCAAAACTATGGGGCGCCATTTGTGTCATTCATAATTTCGTGCACATAATTAGTATTTTGTCCCTTGAAATGCACATTTTGTGCATGTAATTCACATTTCGTGAACATAATTCACATTTTGTACCATGAAATGCCCACTTATTTCATGCTTGGCAATTTTGTGGATGAAAAGTAAAATGTACTTTGCCTTCCGTGTACTGAATGAACAGCCGAGTATGCATTATATCCACGAAATGATGTAAGGGAAAATACACTTTGTGCATCTGTCAACCTGTCGCCAGCCCGACGCCTGATACAAAATAGTTAGCATTAATGATCAGACAGGTGACTGATCAAGGCATTGATCCAGAGATCTGGGTTTGCAATGTGATCAAGATTGAATTCCAAAGGAAAGATAGAAACTTGCTGAGCCGATCAGGACAGACAATACAGACAAATCTAATATAACACATACTGATAATAATGAGTATATGATGTGTAGAAAATTGCGTTTCACCAATCAACATGATTATAAATCTTTCACAATTACTAATTGTATTGCAAAGACCAGATTGTGGGCTATATAATATTCAGTTTAGCCTGCATAAACTGGGGGTCAGCGGTTGGAGAAGTAAGTATTTAGCTTAAGTTTGAGGAGTTTACAGCTGAAACGCTGTATATATATATAATTCAAATATTTAGTAAAATAAGAATGGATAAAGTGACCCAGGTTCGTCCACAGTGTGAACATGACACATTATGTCTGACCTTAGATGATGAGGGGGCAGGACTTTTTCCTCCTTACTGGAAAGATGCATTTGGAGATTTCTTAGCAGGGCCAAAGCGATTGAGCTTAAAGATAACATGGGTCAAATAAAACAGGGCCAATAAGGTATAATAACTCGGGTTTAAAAATTGGATTAAAACATCTCTAAATTCCCCTTTTCCCCACAGTGAATGTATTGATACCCCGTTGAAAACAGGTTTTTTCAAAATGGTACTGACCATGAATCACAATGCACTGGTTTTAGACTTAGAATTGTCCAGCATTAATCAGTGATAATACTGCTGAGTTTGTTTGACCCAGGAAGGCCCAGATTATGTGCTCTGATTGAGGACAAGGGGGTATTTTGGGACAAAGTCTTGCAATAAAATGCAATCAAGATGTATGCTCCATTTCAGAAAATTTGCAATGGTTATTCTACGTTCTTGTCAATAGTTGGTGCTAATTTTTCCTTTATTCATAGATACTTTTTTATGTGGCCTTGTTTCATTGTCACTACCATGTTGAAAAATCCAATGTGCTTTTCAACAGGGTATCACTAAATACACTGTGTCGAAAATGGGGAATTTTTAGATTTTTTGTATGCCATTTTGATGTGTGTGTGTGTGTGTGTGTGTATATATATATATATATATATATATATATATGTATGTGTGTATGTATATATAGGCATACATGTGTATATATGTGTGTATATATGTATATATAAAACGTGTGTTTAATGCATTTGTTCTTTATGATTGTATTCAAATGTGGTATTTTAAACTGTTTCAGAGACAAGAAAAGAACAATATTTGAGAGTTTTTCCAGAATGTAATAATCATGTGGTGGAATCCGTTGCACATGTTTTACAGGAAAGCCCTCTGAACAGAGCCAACAAACCTAACTTTCAACTCACATTCCAAAAACTTTCCCTACAGTGTGGCCCCAGTGACATATACTGTCTATTACTTTCCATTTCAAGAACGAGGTGATAATAACCATGTAGAACAGTGAGCCACTGCTGAGTGGAAGAAGGAAAATGAGGGAAGAAACCAATCAGCTAAGAGCAATCAGATAACAGATGGTAATACTAAAATGCTGGCCAAGTGACTTTTGCAAGTTTGCTGTGCTGATATGCTGTGATAATGTAAGCAGTTCAGCAACCTTGAAGAGCCTTGGAGTCGAGTCGCTACTTACTCGGATCGAGAGGAGTCAGTTGAGGTGGTTGGGCAACCTGGTAAGGATGCCCTCTGGTAGGCTCCCTTTTCTATACAAGGCATGTCCCACTGGGCAGAGATCCAGAGGCCGACCCAGGAAACACTGGAGGTGTTCTCTCTCCCTACGGGCCTGGGATTCCTCGGGAATCCTCTAGGAGGGGCTGGAATCTGTTGCAGGGAAAAGAGATATCTGGTCCTCCCTACGTGACATGCTACCGCCACTGCGGAAATGCAACGAGCAGATTGAAAAGAAGAGCCATGTGACTTGACTTCTATATAAACAAATTGTACTGTGATGTTTGTACTGGATGCAAATGTTATGGTGCTGGATGTCTACTCCTAAATGCATATTCCTTTTGCTTGCTGAACACATGCCCTGGCTAATCCTTATAAGTATTGATCTTGACTGTGCACTGCCACTCCCATGTGCTTGTTCAAAAAGATAGGTGGAAAAAAAACAAATACATTAAACTTTTTCACTTCATTCATTGTCATCCCACATTACTCATTGTGTCTGTACAAATGTACGTGCATAATTCAGTGTAATGTTTGTGTACTGATTGTGCTGTTATTAAGTGCGTGCATTGGCTTGGATAAAAGTGTCTGGCAGATGCATCAAAATGTTTGATCTGTTACTTTACAGGGGGGCTTTCTCACTCCTTTACTGCGCCGAACTGCATCAGCAAAAAACTCTCTGAAAAGAGTGCCTTCCTCTTTCTTCTTAGAAAAGAGCAAGGTGTTCCAAAAAAAAAAGGTAAGCGACACCATGTTCCAGGTTTATAGATTCTCTCTGTCAATCCCTCGGTTATGCACCTAGGGATGTGCTTATAATCAACCTTAGCGGTGGCTGTTTCCTATACAAATGTAATTTTGAAGGAGGGCAATTTCTCACAAGAGCACACAATCTCTCTTTATAGTCTTCAGCAGGAGTACCTTTAGATGTAGTGACATTACAGAGAATGGCTTCGGTGGTATGTGTTATTTTAGCACTTAATTCTAATGTGATGTACAATGGCCCCTAAAATCTCTGTTTCACCCCATCCCCCCCAAGAAATGTCTTGAACTTCCTCCGGGGTATAAACAGAAAGTAGGTCTCTCCTCTTTTTTTCCCCTTTTTGCTCCTGCAGCTGTGTCAGACAGCAGTGGTATTATATACTGTATTATTTTTCATTATACACTGTATTCCTTGTAATCTCAGGAGTTAGGCCAAAAAACAACAACAGTGATAGAGCACAGAGTAAAAACACATTCAAACAAATCATTCAAGAAATCGTTCAGATTATCCTAAACAATGCAACTGATACATCTGCAAGTTTTTATTTTACTTAGATTTGTATCATTTTATTAATCTTTTTAGTTTTTAACATTGCGAATGTACAATCCCCAATCATTTTAACCATATTGTCTGTTCTTGTGTTTTTTAGGAGTGGGAATTGAAGGCTTCGGGTTAATACTGGTCTGGCAGTTAAACTTCACTTTGTTTCACATTGGCCTTACTTGTTTAAGTATATATTTGCACTGAATATATTATTACTTTGCATGTGGATCATGCATTTGTTTCAATGTTTTTTCTGTTTTGTACCTTTTGTATTAATTAAATCACTAAACTTTATATCAGGGTTTTCTTCCTAATTCTGCAAGTTTGAAGAAATTGCTATCCTTTTTAAGATAGCTGGCACTGTTGCTTACAGTATTGTGTGCAACAACCTCAAAGCAAAACTGTATTCTGTCTTCATTAAAATTGCTAACATGCTCAGTACAATTGTAGGGAAGAGCCCTGTGGCCAGGTGAAAGAAAAAAAAAACCTTTCGAATTTTGACTTTTAAACTCGAAGTTTCGACTTTCAAAAACGAAATTTCGATTTAAATTTCGATTTAAACTCAAAATTGCCACTTTAAAACTCCAATAATGTAGCAAATGCAAATGTTAGGGGGATGCATTGTGCATCAAAATGTATAAAATGCCTCAAATAGCGTATCTTGTAAGATTCTACTTTAGACTTGCGTTTAGTAATTAGGAGATATTGGCAATGTTAGCACATGGTGTTATTATAAGTTACAGAACTTGAGAGTTTGCCGACATCTTGGAGTTTACAGGAGAAAATCTCTGGATTTGGTTCAAGTGATGACGTTTATACAGAATGAAATTGAGAATTCTGGACAGATGCAGGGTGATAGGTAGTTACATTTACATGCAATTCAAAGAGTGTTTATTGTGACACATGATACAATAAGACACATTCTAAATATAATTCATCCACAGGGTGTACCACTCAGGTGAGCTCACCATTTATGAAGACGGCAATACCGCAGTAGAGGTCCAAATGCTATTTGGCACATTGTTCCTGAAGAACTGAAGAATCCCAGAGAAAATGTATAATGTCACTATCATCAGTCATTACTATTAGTCATATAATTTCCACATCTCAAGCCATACATATGCAATCCACAGTATTGCTTCCTTACAGTTGCCTGTTGTTCTTCTCTAGAGGAGCTGTGTTTAAAAGTCACACTTTCAAGTTGTTAACTCAAATTTAAGTCGGAATTTCGTTATTTTAATTCAAAATTTCATTTTTAAAGTCGAAATTTCGACTTATAGTGTTTTTTTTTCCTTTCACCTGGCTGCAGCGCTCTTCTGTACAATTGATTTATTCCAGTGTTAATTTAATTTGAATTGGTGCTAGAAAATGAAACAAACTGGAAGATTATTATACTGTGGTTTTCAAAACTGTAACAGCAGTGCCTTTTGCAGAACTTAAAACACGTTGTGATATTAGAAAACATACAAATCAAGTGTTCACCTTGGTACTATTATTCTGCGCAGGTGATCTGGAATAATTTTGACTGTAGCTGCATACAATTTGAGAAAAATCCTAGAGAAATCTTGCTAAAGGGCATTAAGTCATGTTTTGGTACTGTGTGTCACA
This sequence comes from Amia ocellicauda, assembly GCF_036373705.1. NCBI lineage: Eukaryota > Metazoa > Chordata > Actinopteri > Amiiformes > Amiidae > Amia > Amia ocellicauda. The sequence continues at coordinate 41,381,120 of NC_089858.1, forward strand.
GTATTTATTTCCTTTTTAATGTGCCAACGCTGTTCTTTCACACTTCACACATTATATGAGCAGTGCTACCAAACACAAGACACCATTGGCCATTATTTTCTACTGTGCTTCCCTCCACCCACTGTTTTGTTGGTTTCTTTTATACAACCAACATTTTTATATTTTCCAGTTCATTTCTCCATTCATTATTAGAATTGCAACTACTAGTTCAGTTTTTCTGAAATAGACCAATGTAATGCAACTTACACACACTGGAAAACACCGCCCTCACAGACATGGAACACGCAACATGGGAGAATCAGGAAAAACAACTGGACAAACCTGAAACACCAAGATTTTGATCAAGCCACTGCAGCAGAATCGACACAAAGAATAATTAAGATACAAACAATTTGTTTACCTAATTGCAAAATGACCCTGTCATAATGGCATGGCCCTTTTACAATTGATAAACTTAAGGGTAAAGCTTACCCTAGTATCAAAGTAACAAAACTAAAAAAAAAGAGAGTGGCTATGATATGGACTCTCCTAAACAAAAAAGATAGGTCAACCAAGAACATTTTTGACTGGAAAGCAAGTCAGTGAAATAGTCCCAGTGGAGTTGGGGATTTATCATTGCCTTGATGTGCTCAATGGAGGACAAAGCAGTGATGAGAAGTCCAGAACAAAGTTCAGACCAAAGATAAAGAAAGTCTAGAAAACCATGAGTTTCCGGCACAAACATCACAGTTATTGATCACATGTAGGTATCAGATACTTGTTTCCCCATCACATTCACTAACGCACTGAGACGTACAGAGGTCAGCCTATTGGAATGTGAAAGGCAGGCCAGCCATTAAAAAGGATCATTACAACCATAACAGCTGCAATAACATTGCATTGGGCAGCCACATTAGGACCCCCCCCTCGCCTGACTCCACCCAAACTAACCCTGGCACTTTTGGCCAATCAAAAACCATGCCTGGGAAAAGCCTGCAGCAGATGGCAGTTTGCACAGGCTGGGTTTGAAGTGGTGGTCTCCAAGATGTGGGGCACATTCTGAAATTACACAAAGGCTTTATAGAATGAGCCATTTGGGAGCCCTTTTTTTCATAAAGGAACTTAGAGGAAACTTTTGGATACAAATTCAAAGCAACACGCCAAGTCTGACACTTACAAAAAGAAAATACAGAAGACTATGCCAAGATGTAGTAAATCGGTCTTTTCTTAAGCTGTGTCTGACTAGCTTTGTACGGAGACGGAGGGGGAATGCTATTCCTTCCACAGCTTGGCCTTTTATCTTGCAATTGTTGATCAAGAGAGCTGAACAGTGTACTTTGTTTGGCTGATTTGTAGAGAGGCCATTACAATGACCTGGTTGCAGTGGGTCAATTTCCTGCCCACAAAGTGTATACAGGCACTCCTCGGGTTACATAACACCTGACTTGCATAAAGTTTGACTTTCCATCAAAAGTTCCCATATGCCCCATTATGAAAATGTTACATTAGATATGTAATGAGCAAGTAGTGCGTTCCTGACTTACTATGAAACGGAACAACCCTTATGTAAGTCAGGGAAGGTCTGTACTTTAAATTCATGTGTGAAAAAAGTACTCCTGATTTTGTCATCTTAAGAAAGATTCTTTGTATATATGTGTGTGTGTGTGTGTGTGTGTGTGGGGGGGGGGGGCTCTCCTAGTCTACTTTGTCTACCTTGTCTACCTTGCACTGATGTTGATGTCAGGCTTCAGGACAGATTCTTACCATCTGTATAACTGTACAATAAACCAATGCTTTCATAACTTATGTAGTTTGGCATGGTCTCCTGGTCTCATTTATTTTCATTGCTTCCTCGCCACAAATCAGTTTTGTTATGAATTTGTTATATTAAGTGTCATGCAGATGTTTCTATACTGTGTGGACGATAAACCAAAATGAAGATGATCACTCTCCTGCTTTTGTTTCTCCAGCTTGTTCTCTACATACAATTGAGTCCTGAGTCCAAACCATAGAAATGTATTTTCTTTTGAATTGGATAAAGAGCCATGCAAATTGAAAACCGTTTCCTAGATACAATGAGATGTACATAGGGAAGAGCTTATTAAAGAAGTACTACACAATTATAGATAATCAGGAACAAGTGAAGTTTACTCTATGATTTTATGATGTTACACTTAATGTTGTAATATTCAGAGAGCCTGCAGGTATGCTATTGTTATTTTATGTTTTGTGCTGAGATGATAGCTTACACTGTTGAGTAGTTACGTGTCAGGTCGAGTTTCCATACAAGGTAATTTGACCAATATATTCTATATTTCTGTATGTTAAATGTGTGTATGTGTAAGTATATACATCCATCCATCTCTTGATATCCATTCAAAAGCTTCCTTTTCCATTTTTGATATGTTTAACATGAACATTTTCAGTCTGTCAATTACATCACATTTTGGTTTGTTCCAGTCAGTTATTTTTCTATATCTTCTTGTTATTCCAAGCATATATCTTGCCATGCTTCTTTGTGTGGTAGTATGCATTGATCGAATACTTTTCTCTTCATGCATGTGGTTAAGTTTCCTTTAAACAGCATGCTGTTTCTTCCAAATGCAGTCCATCCCATTTATACTCTTCTTTTGATTTCATCCATAATATATCCATCTGTACTGATTTGTTGTCCAGGGTAGACATAACTTTTGACATCTTCGAGTTTCCGTTGATCTACTGAAATTGTCTTTATGTTAAAGTCCAGGTAATTGCTTCTGAATGTTCAGCTGAAAGTTCTTGAAATTGAAGCCACAGGTTTTCAGGCGATTTTGCACTAGAAACCAAGAGATGACAAAATACCTAGAAGACAACCACATAAAAGATGGGGGGAAAAACTTTGCAGGCACGATGTGGAAAAGCTATAGATTGAAGCAAGTTGGAACATCTTGGGGTGTTGGTGATGGTGATATGTATATCTACACACACCCCCACCCCAGTTCTAAGGTATTAGAAATCCCAGATTATCTATCAATTCCACTTGTGTAGAGACGCTGCTCCTGGCAGAGTAAGTTTATGCTTTCTGAATTCCATTTTTGCATGATTATTTGGTTGATTTGTATGCTTGTCTTCAGTTAACCTATTGTGTAACTTTCTCAAAGGAAGGTTTTCTTAACCCAACCGAACTGTTTACTAGAATGTATTTTCCACTGAAAGTTGACAACCATAAAGGTTTAATTATGGAGTACATTCTTTGTAGTCACAGGTTATGTTTATTCCACTTTGAATTTGCATGATCAAGGGAATGACAGGTAGTAGTCAGGGGTTCCCAAAGGACCCCCACCTACCAAAGGATGACTGTGGAACGGGGGTGCTGACGGTGAAAACGTATGATAGCGGAGGTGGGCGCTGACGGTAAAAAGTTACGTGGTGGGGGCACGGTAAAACTTATGAGAGTGGAGGCGGGTTGTTTGAATGAGGACTGACGGTACTTTCGCCGGAGTGCCAGACTGCATTTTAATATATATATTTGGTCGCGGACGCCCTAGCACCCCCTCGTGGACCCCAGTTTGGGAACCTCTGGTCTATATTACAAATGTTTCTGGCTTAGTGGGGTTGAATTTAAAACAAGTTTAGTAGTGGTGGCATAGCCAACAAATTATGTTTGTGTTTTTATGTGAAATCTGCTTTTCTTCAGTGTGCACAACCAAAATGTGTACTTATGTAGTTAATTTTTTCTGCCATGTGTTACTGAAACAGCTCAATTTTACAATCTATGGAAAAAGTTATATAAAAATAAATAAAAAGAAAAACTACTGGCTTAATGATAATAAGTATTTTACATTACAAATGTTATTTGTTGTGTTTGTATTGGATATTCATTAAACATTTTTTGCAAATGCTGTTAACAAAATCTCGCAGGGTTCGTATAGTTCAATATCTAATAGGTGGGAATATATCTTACTAGGTTGAGTCCTAGTGCTAAACGCTTTCTTATAGTAAATGGCTAATACATTCGTTCACACATAAAACCAATTAAACAACGTTATTTGCTAAATATATATATTTAAAAAAAACATGAGGATGAGGTTAAATTCACCGCTCTCTACTTTGCGGTTATTGAACGCGGAATTTAACTGCGTCTGATGAGGGGTCAGATGCCATTATGATCAGACTGAGTTGCACATTTTAAGGAAGATGCTTTTTGGTCGCTCTGAGGGTATCGCCCAATGTTCAACCTTATCTGAACAAGACACTCCCCTGTGAGAGGCAGCAGCGAGGGCTTTGACAGCTGCTGTAGCGTAGGAACATGGAATTGCTACTGTTTTGATGTTTATTTTTCTTTTATTTTTTTTAATACTCTAAATTGTAGTAACCGGCGTTTAAATGAATTTAATAATAAAGAACCAGCGAAGCTAAAACGCGGCCGACCATGGAGATGTTCAGTAAGCTGACTGCTCTCTTTCAGCAGGCGCTGGAAACGGTAAGTCAGGCGAGCTGAGAAGTTCCCGAAGCAGGCGTGATGGGAAACGAATGTCCCCGGCTTTTACCGTGGCCTGGCTATGACGCATACAATGGCCATGATACATGTGTAAATAATGAATATATATATATATATATATATATATATATATATATATATATAATATTTTTTGGTGGACAATTGTGTAAGTCACTACTTTGCATAGTAATGTCTAAATAACAACAAACAACTGTACAGCTATGCATTTTCCGGCTTAGATCAACAAGTAGTTGTCAAGACGAGTCTAAACTAAATATAACTGGTTTGTTTGGTTTTGGTTAAGGTTGCTCGCTTGTGCAGGATAAGGCGATTTAGTACCAGACTGTGCTTATTTGTGTATGTGTTGTTTACTAAAATAATGCTGGATGGTATACATGTGTATTTATAAGTAATACACACTGTCTGCAGCTCACAGCGTGTCTTCGCCAGACCTCCTTAATCAATGTGTGTTTACGTGGAAAACGCTCGAGGCACCAACACTTAAGAACAGCATTCCTTACTGCTAAGTCATTACATTTGTATCCATTATTCCTACCTGACAAATAACCGATCGTGCATACAACAATAGTCTACTCAGCATGATGTTCAAATTAATCGATTTGAAGTATCTGTCCCCAAAACGACTAAATGCATTGTCACCTGTGTCGTATTGCTTAATAATAAACACACCGGGATCCTGGAACAGCTGGCATGGCAGGAGGAGCTCACGAGGTTTACATGACTTTTCCAGTTCGGCGCAGCAGCTGACGCACATTAGCGTCTCCGTGCTGTGCGATAGGGACAGCACTGTAAAATACCCCTTTTTTCAGTTATTATTTGTTTATTTGTATTGAACTTGTTTGTGATATAAAGTGTGCATATGCATACACACGAGCGACTGATCCCTGTTATTCTACTATGCTGAAAAGCTTCAAGTGCAATTTTGCACAACAAAAGACACATTTTAATACAATATAAATGTCTAAATTCTGCATACCATGAATGGATTTAGATGGTGGTGGTGCTGAACTTCACAAGCAAAATTGTATTTTGTCTAAACCAGGGGGTTCTTAACATGGGGTCCATGAGAGGTGGGGTGTCTATGGAGTGTCCAAGGAACATATAATAAATAAATATATTTATTTTATATATATATATATATATATATATATATATATATATATATATATATATATATATATATATATATATTTATAACATACATTATAATTCATAACCACAAATCCAGCTGTATCAGAGGTTCTGATATCTGGGAGCTCATATGGAAGCATCCAAAACATTTTCAGAAGACACTCTGATGATTCAAAAGATACCAGTAACCCAGTTACTGCATTGAAAGTGAATTGTTTCCTGCTGAGCCATAAGAAAGTTTTTGAAATTAAATATCCGGAATCCTTTTGTATTTCTCAAATTGTTGAGCCTTTTGAAATTATATGATATAAACAGGGTGGGGGTCTAAGGGTAATTCTTCATGATCCGTGGGGGTTAAGAACCCCTGGTGTAATACAAATTAAGCTTAATCTCTCAGCATGAGAGGTTATTGACAAATCCTGCTCATCTATACATATATATTATATTTAACTGTTTTTCTTTTCCAGAGAGAGCCTTCAGTACATTTACTGGACTCCTTTGTGGAACACTGGAAAGGCATAACCAATTACTACATTGAAACTTCAGGTATGGAATCAGAGCAGGGCGGATCCTTCTATAACCAGCAGTCTGAAACTTGATAGTTTTTATCAGTTCCTCTTTCTCAGTTCTGTGTAAATGACTATGTTTGGATTCAACGAAATTAAAAAATCCTCAGTAAGAGCTTTAGTGGGAAAAACAATCATTTTATTACTGTCTTTATAGTCCTTATTGTTAATTGTTTAATATTGTTAATTCTGTTTTGTCTATAAAGCAATCATCAGTTTGTATTTACTCCTTTCTGGGGACTACTTATATTATTCGTTTCAGGATATTCAGTCAGCTAAAACAGTTAAACAGTAAATAATGTGTGGTTTGGGGAACAGGTATGAGGACTTGAAACAATGTCTTTGATAACATGTGCTGCCTGAAGAATGCTGACCAGCACCAATCAACACATCAAACACAACAACAACAGTAACAAACTCAAGTCTATGTTAATTAATATGCACGTGGTAAACTATTTTCTAAAACTGTGTTTTAATGAGAGATAATCACTTCTCATAGATAAGACTGCAACCTATTGTCTCTCTGAATATATAAAAAGGCTATTCCAACTCATATCCTTAGTTCTTCACTTCATGGAGAGGAGTGCTACAGGTTAACCTGTATTTATTTTCTTGCGTTAAACGTGTTACTTCTTCATCTGTGTATCCTGAGAATTTACTAAACCAGTACAGGGCAGATCACAAATCTTCAGCATAACACGAACAAACACTCATTACAAGGTAGTGGCAGTCTAAATAAACTAGTGTTATGATCCTGACTCCTCCTTGGAAGTTATGACTACTGCGATGGCTGTTATTTCTTTGAAAGTGTCTTTTGCTCATGTGTGTTGTAAATTGTTGGGGGATGACAGAGTGCTAATGGTCTTCTAGATGAGATGATCCCGGCGAAGCAGACGGACATCCCCTGGCGATTGAAGCAGATGCTGGATATTTTGGTTTACGAAGAGAAACAGCAGGAAGCAGAAGAGACTGGGCCTTGTATGGAGTATCTACTGCAGCACAAACTGCTGGAGACCCTCTGCACATTAGGCAAAGCACAGGTAACATCAGAAACATCAGAATGTTTACAAACAAGAGGAGGCCATTCGACCCATCATTTTCTAGGCTTTATTTCCAGGAATGTTCTGAGAGATCCGGCATAAGGTCTGGAGTCATTACTGTCAGTCTCTTAGGTCTCAGTGTGAAGAATTAGTATGTGTAAGTGGTAATGGTGTAGTAATGTGTCTTTAATTCCACCACCTGATGACTGGCACAAAACAGCCAAGGCAAAAGTATGAGTCTAAAAAAAAAAAAAAAAAGGCAATATACAGTATATTCTATTTTTTGGAAACTGGAGACTAGCTTCCTTTAGTATTTTATAGGATTGGAAATATCCCTGATGACTTTTCTTTCTCTTTCTATGCAGTACCCTCCAGGAATGAACCAGCAGGTTCTCCTGTTCTTCGCTAAGCTCCTCGGACAGATTCAGCAACCAATGCTACATATTATTAATGTGTACAGACCAGTCCAGGTTGGCATCAAGTTTACCCATCCTGAACTCACTGCTTATGTAGCCCTAGATGTCAAAGGAGGTCAAAAGCAGGAATTGTTAAACTAATACAGTATCAATTAAAAGTCTAAAATTGTAATCCAGTTGTACCACCTTAAAATCATGACAGTCATTTTACACAGGTCTAAACACAGGTGCTATTTTAAATATAAAGGGTAATGACATAGAATCTGTTAATTTCTTTAATGGAGTTTCCCTTTATTGCATACATGCTGTTCCCAAGTGAGTTGGGAAAATGTCTCAGTGAGCATAAATAGCAGGCAATGTTTTTTCTTTGTTTACTTTTGTGGCCATTTTGGCCAAATTAAAAACAATGCAGGTGAATTTAATTGGATTTTGTGGGTGGGGCTGCAGAGCAAGATGCATTCAATTATTAATACTGCTGTAATGATACTATCCAGCTTAAAGTCTCAATGTGGCACTGAAGAGGCCACCTGGTATATTTCCACATTCACTGACTTCCTCATTAAAACTGCATTATTTCCTGCAGAAGCTGATTCGACTGTGTGGAGCTGCTTTTGGGTCACAGACCGAGAAGGAGGAAGTCCAGTTTCTCTTTATAATCTGCTCCAAACTGAAACAGGATCCATATGTGCTCAACTACATTCTAGAGGTACCTTGTTGTCAGCATTCCTTAAATGGACCTCACGTTCTATGTTTTCAAGGGATTACCCACATCCAGAATGTCTATATCTGAGACATAGACATTTTAACTACCCATAATTCACCCATTTAATAATTATGGTTATAGTAGTGTATTGTATTTTTATGTGGATTTATAAATGTGCAGAATTCCTTTTACTTTTGTGTAAAAAAAAAGTTTATCACTGAACATCAATAACTGAGTCCTAATGTTAGCTTTTCAAATAGTGGGTAGATATACAGCAAACATTGTGAATTTTGTGGGAAAATGGTTTAATGAGTCAGTCAACATGAACTTTAGCCACTGAAAGAAGACACCTGTAAACTCTGGGGGATCTGGGGGCTTTCCAGGACCAAGGTTGGACACAATTGTTGACAGTACTATTGCTGGACTTAATTTTATGATTCTGCTGCTCCGTGACTGAATTAAGTTCTCCATCAAATATATGTAAATCCTGTGTTTGCAGAGTAAGAGGAAAGCAGGCAATAGGAAGCCAGGATCTATCTCCGAAGCACAGGAGGGGGATCTAGGCGGCAGCCCCAAGAGGGGGGAGGACCCCAGGGCTGAATCCACGCCTCTCAGCCCTCAAGCCGGCTGTATAGATTCTCCCTCGTGGTCCGGGGATGACCTAGACACCTCTTCCACTGACGGCCATCTTCCGAGTCCGCCCTCTCCCTCCACTTCAGAGGAATCTCCTACCACCCTGATCAAAGCCTTGGTAACCCTGATGAAAAGCCAGGTACATGCCTCTATTTGGTAGTGCAGAAGCTCACTACAGTTTAGTGTCTTGGGTGTTCGTGACAATTCACCCTTCTCAAGAATGATTTAATGCAGTTAACAAGCCAATCCAATGTAGATAATCCAAGTGCATATCTTTGATCTTGTTTTACATGGAATTCAAACAAAGCCTTTCTGTAAAGTCTTATCTCCTAGTTTGTATCCTAAATGCATTTCTTCTCACATTATTTTTGAGTCCTTTGATCTAAGTTGTTATACTGCTAGTGTCTGTGGATATGAAGATGGCAATGATTGAGTATTTCATTGTTATTATTATTGTTTTCTTTTAGAAAAGCAAAATTGCAATAAAAGCCTGTGAAAGTTTGCTGCTCCTCGTTAGTATACCAAAAGAAGAGACTGCCCGTTGCCTGGCTGAGGACACTGCACTGTGTCAGCTGCTGTCAGACAGGGTGTGTGAGCTCTACAAACTGATCCCTACCTCACTGGACCCAGCTGACATTCAGGGAGTCGACACCGTCCACTGGAGGTGTGTATATCAAACAACTCTAACAGATCAACCAAATCCCACAAACCTAAAACTTATTAGGTAAAGAGACCAAAAATCTAGGTGTATCTTGTGTATCCATGAATGTGTGTGGGAGACTTTTTCTTGTTTTCTAACTGCTGTCATGGGTCAGCTCTCCTCCGTCTCCAAATCCTGGCCATAGATATACAGTGACAGAAAAAAGTACTTTTGCTAGAATGTTCTTCTAGTTGTAAGGTAAAGAAAATATTGCTGTAATCTAAATCAGTGTTCCATAGGCTGTGTTTAGATGCTGGTAAAAGTAATGACAGTAGAAATAGTGTCATGAGTTATTTTTTGGTGGTATGACTTATTTACAATTTTAGAGTATTGGTTAATACTTTATTAATAGGTGCTTTTACACTGCCATTTCTCATCCAGATCAAATGCATCGGTACATTTGATCTGGATCAGTGATGTATTAAATTAATCAATTAGAACACAGAACATAACAAACACTGTCATTTTATCTAATTACAAGTTATTCTAAACCAACACAAGTAAAACCAACACAACTGCATATTTTGTAGCAACCAAAGCATTTAAATAAAAATACAATCATAATTTTTTTGCTAACATAAAATAACAAGCCATTTACTGTTAATTTAAACTATTTTATGTATACTAAGGGAAGTAGGGAAGTGTTCTCTTATCTGCTCCAGTGATGCATAGGATGTTGGTCTGCCGCCTGCCTTTAAAACAAATGCCGCCGCAGTGCATGCCGGAACTTGAGCCGGTCGAGTGTCCACACTCCCAGGATCATATGCTACCTAATTGATCCCAATCTGTACCATCTTTCTGAGAGGTACATTTGATCCAATCACTGAGTGTTTACACTGCCATTTCTATCGATGCATTTGTTCAGTATCAGAAATGGCAGTGTACACACTAATGTAACAGTTCCTACTTTGCACCTGTATGTTTTGTGTTGATTTTTGTTTAGTGTATGGAAACATAAACCAAAATTATTTAAAACTGCAGTCAGCCATAACCACCTTAAATAAGTCATCATGACTTATTTACTTTCTTGTAAATGGAACCATTCAAATCCCAATAACTGACAGATCTGGAAATATTATGATAAAATCACATGCCACTGTATTGAGTTTCTGAGGTTGGTTTGTGCTTATTCTGGTTTTGGTGTTTGGGACTTGCAGAGCTCGGCATTCGCATGGTTCCACAGAAGATACCTGCTCCTTTCCTGGAAGAGATCATTTTGAGACGTTTCTGGCTTGGCTGGATTTCTGTGATCATCTTATTAGGGAAGCACAGGAGGTAAGAGATCCTGTTCAAGCCGTAGAAACATCACATGTACTCGTAAACCATAAAAAAGCATCACATATTTCTGTACACTTTCTCCAGATACTTGCTTCAAGATTGGCCAAAGCAATTCATCAACAGTGGCTTGTCGCAGTTGTTCAGCCACAGCTTTTACAGATGTAAGTGCTTTTTTTGTATGTCAGGAAATGTCAAACATGTCAGTAATTTGAGTTCAGCATGTAAGTGAATATGTACAGGGCAAAAGATAAAAATAAAAGATGCAAGACTTAAAAGCTAAACAGAAATTACATTTCTAAGTTAAGTCTTGAGTTGTTTAAAATCAGTTTTAAAACTCCATGACACCCTGATTCTAACTTTACAACGTGTTAGTATTTTTATTTTTTTCATTCCTTTGCTTCGGAGCTGAAACTTTAAAATCTGAAAAATGTACCTCCAGCAAAGAGGCATGTAGAGGTGTTAAATGTGAAATGAATTCAACATTATTTTCACTCTAGCAACAATTTTGATATCAATTTAGAGTAAGGAGATGCAAGCAAGTAAAAAAAAATAAACATGTATTTTAGGGAAATGTGTACAGTTCAGTCCTGTTCTAAGAAACAGAAAGCTTTACTTTTGCTGGAGAACTAAACACTTTAAGACTGGAACACCTACAGAATTTGAGCAGAAGGCTAAGAGAGTCATGCTATGATTGACAGATGTAAGTAGTGCAGCGTTTTCAAAAACAGATGGAAGCCCTGTGGTTCAGTGCGGTGTGTGTGTGGCAGGTCGGAGGCGGGGGTGCTGGTGGCCACTGTGCTGCTGTCCTCAGTCGTGCGTCAGACCTGGGCACCTGTGCTGCTAGAAGAGCTGGTATTCTTTCTGCTGGGGAGTCAGAGGCAGCCTGAAGAACGCATGGCCACAGAGAGTCATGTGCTTCGTTACCATCTAGTCAAACACTGCGACCACATATCTGATGAGGTATGGACTTTCCAAAATGGCTACATTTGCAGAATGTATGTCTCTTTCTAACTGAGCCAAAACTCTGCTTTGGGAATCTATCCGTATCCTGTTGTTGGTACTAACCTCAGCTGCTCAGGTTAACCCTGTATTATTGATATCCATTATATTTCTCTGTTCCCTTATATGGTAGATAGGCAAGACCTAAATGGACGACTGAAGTCTTTAAATAGTTTCTAAAATCCATGCACAGAACAGATATATTATGAGTGGTTTCTGCTGCTACACTGTGGTTTGCAGCACGCTCCTAAACTGTTTGTAAGGGATCAGAAATGCTTGTCTTGTTTTCTTTGTAGGTCAAGGATCAAGGATAGCTCATAGATGCTTAATGGGGTTCAGTTTTGTAGTCTGGAGTTGATCTCTTTCACAGAATAGACAAATACATTTGCTACCTTTCAAAAGGCAGCCCAATAGATAATAAAATCATTTCTATTTTGCCAGCGCTACATGTGGGTCCAGTATCATCAAGTGGTAATTCACAGTTGGCCATGCTTACCCATTTCTAAGTCTAGTAAAAAAACACCTCATATTTGCAAATACTGTGGAACTTTGTGCTGCATTTGAGACTGTTTTAATATCCCACTATATTGTACGTTAAAACTGATAAGAGAATTAAAAGCTCTCAGCTTATTGTTTAGAAGCATAAGGTGGGCCTCTTGATCTCTTTACAATAACAAAAGTATTGTGCGATTTAAAAGTAAGGAATTTTATTAGTAGGATTTATTTTGCAAAATGCTATCTGTTTGCTGAAGCAGCTGTCAGTCACTTGACATGCCTGTCTGTCTGTTATTTGGTTGTATTTAACTGTAACTTTGTGAACTTCTTTGTCCTGATGAAGATATCCAAAAGATTGACAGACATTGATGAGTTTCTTGGTTAAATGAAGCTTGTGTGCAGCATATATGTGTATATATATATATATATATATATATATATATATATATATATTTCTGTTTCTCTGTTGTTCCCAGATCAGTTTGTGCACTCTGAAGTTATTTGAGGAGCTCCTGCAGAAGCCCCAGGAGCATATTGTATATAACCTGGTCCTGCGTAACCTGGAGTACAGGAACTACATCGCCCAGGGAGCAGAGGACAAACACACTGTGGACACAGAGCACCTAGAAGAGTCAGCGTAAGGACAACCCAATATTACCCTACTGTGCTGTCTTGCTGTGGCCCTGTCCGATATGACTAACGTCTGAGGTAGAGTGGGTCATTCCACTGAAAATTATAGCAGAGCTGTCTTAACAAGCAGGACAAATGCATGGGCACAATAGGGCATCTGCAACTATGCAATTTCTCAATTGAAAGGATTCCTTGGAAACGACTTCCAAAATCAAGCACAGGGTTGTCTGTGCATGTTTCCTTGTGTGTAATTCTATTAATGTTTGTCTAAGGAACTGTACAGAGAGTTGATAACCTTGGCTTGTTTTTGTCCAGCGAGCTGGAGGAGGACCCATTCTTTACAGACATGTACACCGAGAGTGACTTCAACTCTTCCTCTCAGCTCCTGTCTTTGCCACCCAGAGAGACCAGCCCTCGACCAGTGGGGAAAAGTCAAGTGTCTGACATTGTTAACAGGTAGGGAGGTCATCCTTACCTATTACTATGGCATACTATCACACAGTACATGGTTGTTTTCCTTGGGTCTGATTATTTTAAAAATAAACAATGAATGTCCAAACTGCATCTGCTGAAGAACTTTGCTCACAGTGATCAACAGGGACCACATCTAGCTCATCAAAGCACAATTAAGTCAAAGGCCTTTTTGAAATACTGTATGATCGTATATGATTGTTTAATTGCAAAGACGCACAGAAATTTGGATAATCACAGATGCAGGTGGAAATAAAATTGGTTTCAGACACACTTGCGACTGGAAGGTTTGGAAGATATTAACTAAATGATGTGATAATGTGGAGTGAGAGACCGTCTGTATTCTGTGAACAGAGGTACAGTGCATCCAGAAAGTATTCACAGCGCTTCACTTTTTCCACATTTGGTTATGTTACAGCCTTATTCCAAAATGGATTAAATTCATTATTTTCATCAAAATTCTACAAACAATACCCCATAATGACAACGTGAAACAAGTTTGTTTGAAATCTTTGCAAATTTATTAAAAATAAAAAACAAAAAAAGCACATGTACATAAGTATTCACAGCCTTTGCTCAATACTTTGTTGAAGCACCTTTGGCACCAATTACAGCCTCAAGTCTTTTTGAGTATGATGCTACAAGCTTGGCACACCTATTTTTGGCAGTTTCTCCCATTCTTCTTTGTAGGACCTCTCAAGCTCCATCAGGTTGGATGGGGAGCGTCGGTGCACAGCCATTTTCAGATCTCTCCAGAGATGTTCAATCGGGTTAAAGTCTGGGCTCTGGCTGGGCCACTCAAGGACATCACAGAGTTGTCCTGTAGCCACTCCTTTGTGTGTGCTTAGGGTCGTTGTCCTGTTGGAAGATGAACCTTCACCCCAGTCTGAGGTCCAGAGCGCTCTGGAGCAGGTTTTCATCAAGGATGTCTCTGTATATTGCTGCATTCATCTTTCCCTCGATCCTGACAAATCTCCCAGTTCCTGCCGCTGAAAACATCCCCACAGCATGATGCTGCCACCACCATGCTTCACTGTAGGGATGGTATTGGCCAGGTGATGAGTGGTGCCTGGTTTCCTCTAGACATGATGCTCGCCATTCAGGCCAAAGAGTTAAATCTGTTTCATCAGACCAGAGAATTTTGTTTCTCATGGTCTGAGAGTCCTTCAGGTGCCTTTTGGCAAACTCCAGGCGGGCTGTTATGTGCCTTTTACTGAGGAGTGGCTTCTGTCTGGCCACTCTACCATACAGGCCTGATTGGTGGAGTGCTGCAGGGATGGTTGTTCTTCTGGAAGGTTCTCCTCTCTCCACAGAGACAAGCTGGAGCTCTGTCAGAGTGACCATCGGGTTCTTGCTCACCTCCCTGACTAAGGCCCTTCTCCCCCGATCGCTCAGTTTGGCCGGGTGGCCAGCTCTAGGAAGAGTCCTGGTGGTTCCAAACTTCTTCCATTTACGGATGATGGAGGCCACTGTGCTCATTGGGACCTTCAATGCGGCATACATTTTTCTGTACCCTTCCCCAAATCTGTGCCTCGATGCAATCCTGTCTCAGAGGTCTACAGACAATTCCTTGGACTTCATGGCTTAAGAACATAAGAAAGTTTACAAATGAGAGGAGGCCATTTGACCCATCGTGCTCGTTTGGTGTCCATTAATATCTAAGTGATCCAAGGATCCTATCCAGTCTATTTTTAAATGTTCCCAAACTTTCAGCTTCTACCACATCGCTGAGTAGTTTATTCCAGATTGTGACTACTCTCTGTGTAAAGAAGTATCTCCTGTTTTCCATTTTGAATGCCTTGAAGCCCAATTTCCATTTGTGTCCCAGGGTGTGTGTGTCCCTGCTGATCTGGAAAAGCTCCTCTGGTTTTTTTATTGCTTCCCCACATTGCTTGGATGGAGAAAGTGAGGAGTCCACATAGACTCCTAGGTCTTTCTCATGCGTTACTTAATCTAGATCTGTACCTCCTATAGTGTAATTATAGTGGACATTTTTGTTACCTGCATGTATTACTTTGCACTTGTCCACATTGAATTTCATTTACCAGGTCCCTCTGAATAGCCTGTGCTGCCAAGATTGTATCTGCTGAGCCACCTATTTTAGTATCATCTGCAAATTTGACAAGTTTGCTAACTATCCCAGAGTCCAGATCATTAATATAGATTAGAAAAAGCAATGGCCCTAGTACTGATCCCTGTGGATCTCCACTAACAACCTCACTCCAGTTAGAAGCAACTCCTCTAATCGACACCCTCTGTTTCCTATACATAAACCAGTTCATAATCCATCTACTTACATTACACTGAATGCCTACAGCTTCCAATTTGAGGATCAGTCTTTGGTGTGGAACCTTATCGAAAGCTTTCTGAAAATCAAAGTATATCATATCATATGCTTTCACGTGATCTACAGCTTGCAGTTGCATGTTCAAAAAATTCAAATAAATTAGTAAGACATGATCTGCCTCGTCTAAACCCATGTTGACTATCTCCAAGAATATGGTTTTCATTAAGATGCTCCTCTATTTTCTGTCTAATAATTTTTTCCAACATTTTACAAGTAATGCAGGTGAGACTGATTGTTCTGTAATTTCCTGGCTCAGTTTTGTCCCCTTTCTTGTGGATTGGTATGACATTTGCTGTCTTCCAGTCAGTGGGCACATCCCCTGTTCTAAGTGTCATTTGGAATAATTGAGTTAGCGGCCTATAATTAACTTCCCTAATTTCTTTAAGTACTGTTGGAAATATCCCATCTGGCCCAGGTCATTTGTTGGTTTTTAATTCTGCTAGTCCCTTTAGTACCTCCTCCTCATTTATCCTGATCTCTCTTAGGGTTTGACTGGACTGATTGTCAACCTGTGGCATGTCATCTGTTTTTTCTTTTGTAAAAACCTCTGTGAAATACTCATTTAGAACATTTGCCACATCTTGTTCATTTTCCAAGATACCTCCATGTTTGCCCTTTATCTGTTTCACTTCCTCCTTTATTGACCACTTGCTGTTGTAATATTGAAAAAAGCTCTTTGCATTGGTTTTAGCTCCAAGAGCTGTGTTTCTTTCTATTTCCCTCTTTGCTTTCCTGATCCCTTTCTTAAGATCTCTTTGCAGCTCAACATATTCTTTGTATTTTGTTTCGTCACCATCCCTTTTGTATGCGCTATACAACATTTTCTTTCTCTTGATATTTTTTTGCATACCTCTATTAAACCATTTTGGCCAGTGTTTTTTGGTCCTCAATTTGCTAAGTTTTGGTACAAATTGCTCCTGAGCCTCAAGTAGTATATTCTTAAAATATACCCATCCACTTTCAACTGACTCTGTATCCAATGTGCTCCAGTCTACCTCTTCTAAGTGCCGTCTCATACCTTCAAGGTTTGCTTTTCTAAAATTGTAGACCATTGTTTTAGACTTGGACCTTGTTATTTGAAAGAATGCCTCAAAGCTAACCATATTGTGATCACAATTTGCCATTGGTTTTCTAACTGCTGTCCCCCTGACTCTATCTTGGTCATTTGAAAAGATCAAGTCAATACATGCACTCTCTCTGGTTGATTCCCTGACAAATTGAGTTAGAAAGCAGTCATTTACCATCTCAACCATTTCTATTTCTGCTTCTGTAGTCCCCACTGGGCTTTCTCAGTCTAAGTTTGGGAAATTGAAATCCCCCATTATAACAGCCACATCCTTGCTACATGCAGTCCTGATTACACTGTACAATGCAGCATCTTTCTGAATATCTGAGTTTGGTGGCCTGTAACATACTCCTACCGCTAATCCTCCAGATCTCTTGTTCAAAAGTTTCACCCACAAAGATTCTGTTCCGTTACTGGGATCTAATACAAGTTCTTCTGCCTCAATGTAATTTTTCACATATAATGCTACCCATCCTAAACTGTGTGTATACTTCCAACTTGCTTGGTTTGTGCTCTGACATGCACTTTTAACTGTGGGACCTTATATAGACAGGTGTGTGCCTTTCCAAATCATGTCCAATCAACTGAATTTACCACAGGTTGACTCCAATCAAGTTGTAGAAACATCTCAAGGATGATCAGTGGAAACAGGACGCACCTGAGCTCAATTTTGAGTGTCATGGCAAAGGCTGTGAATACTTATGTACATGTGCTTTTCTTGTTTTTTATTTTTAATAAATTTGCAAAGATTTCAAACAAACTTTTTGACGTTTTCATTATGGGGTATTGTTTGTAGAATTTTTAGGAAAATAATGAATTTAATCAATTTTGGAATAAGGCTGTAACATAACAAAATGTGGAAAAAGTGAAGCGCTGTGAATACTTTCCAGATGCACTGTAGAAGGGCTGTCAGATCTAAGGAAAGCGTAAATGTCTGTTTGTGAGTGCCAGAGGTTGGGAGGAGTTTAGTACTCTTTCAGTCAGGCTGCTGTCTCTCACTTGTGACAATGTTTAGAATCTAGCTCTAGTTCTTAAAGGAAATTTATTATTTGGCAGGAATAAGACCTTTAAATGATAAATCATAATTCTCTATCTTTCAGCTTCCTTTGCCTTGTTCCACAAGAAGCAAAAACATCTTATCATGTCCAGGGATCAGGATATGACACATATGTGCATGACGCTCATGAACTGGTAAGGAAATAAATGTTGTAGACCAATGTGATTTAATTTTTAATTTTTAATTTTTTTTTACCCCGATAATCTTATTACACATCATAAACAAAATGAGAATGTATTCATTTCCAGACAGAAACTGCATTTCAGTTTTGTGTTGAGGGGACAGTGCCTTCCGTTCTCTTGCATCTACTGTAACAGAAATAGTTCAGAGAATTATTGGACATAAGTCTTTTTAGGCACCATTTTTGTTATGTAACGGTTTTGGAAATGGGAAAGATGTCATGATTTATGACAGTGTACCTGCAATATTACACAACACTATTCAGTGTGGATGCTTCACTTGCTTTTAAAGGGACACAGGAGGAAAACCATTGACCCTGTTTGTTAAAGGAGATTGTAGGTTGGCTGACTGTATAGTACTCTGGGTTGGGGGGGTCAGCAGAGTGTTAAATTGTTGTCTTCCCTCCTGTCTAGTTTAAAGAATGCACCTCTTACTCTCTGGAATGGGGGTGGCCAGACACTCCCAAACCCCTGGACTCTGTTCACCCTGGTTCGGACTTCTATGAAGGCCATCTACTAAAAGTCCTGTTGGATAGAATCACGCGGATCCTGGACCAGGTAATCTTGGCACACTTCATTGGTTGTCAATGTATTCACAGGAATCTATTGCCTGCAATCCTTGTTAAAAGCACTTCTGGGTAGATGGTACCTTTGAATTATGATATTCTGTATATAATGCATGAAAGCTATTACTTCAACGGACTCCTTTTAGGGAAACACAGTGCATATTGAAGGGCAATGTGGGTAGGATTTCTCAGACTTTGAAGTGCTCTTGATCCTGTAGCTTGATGACATTTCCGGCATGCATTACTGAAGTATTACAGACCATCAAACTGCCATTTGAATCTGTAGGATGGGGAAACCAGAATTCCACAGACATGCATTCATGCACACAAGCTGAATGACATTTCGATTGAAGGTGACTGAAGATGTTAGTTAGTACAACTAAGATCTGCATCATGTGCAAATGGTAGCATGGAGACCGATCTTAATCCTGCAAAAGAGAGAGGATACAGTCTCAAAAGCACAAGCACCCCGCAGATTCTGTCAAACCCATTCTCTTGCCTGTTGTTTGAATTGTATGTAGTAATGTAATACTAGGTAGCTGTTTGTTCCCTCATCTCCCAATCTGCTCCAGCCCTATGAGCTGAACCTGCAGGTGACGTCGGTGCTCTCCAGGCTGGCTGTGTTTCCTCATCCCCACCTCCATGAGTATCTCTTGGACCCCTACATCACCCTGAGCCCTGGCAGCAGGTCTTTGTTCTCTGTGCTCATCAGAGTGAGTACCATTACATCGCTCAGCTTTTCACACAACTTACACACAGAGGTTCTTTCTAAAAATCCAGCAATGAAAAGCAGACTACCTGTGCAGGATGTTACTGCAAATAGTTGAGTAATTCTGTTGTAGTTTTCATTACCATAATTCATTAGTTTTCATTACCATAATTTATGTTTTTTTTTTCTTTCCTGTTAATATGAAAGTGGTAAGCCATGCTATTTCTTAGTTACACAAAACATACCACATCATGATTTACAATTTCCCTTCATTGCTCGTTTTCTCACAATATTTCTGCTGATGTCCTGGTTTTTAATGCCAACATTTCACCATACACTGTGGTACATGGGAGGATTTTGTTAAATCTGCAATCCAATTTCCTTACAATGACTGGTGCTTTCATGCTCATTGCTTTAGTAATGATATGAAAAACAAGGGTGCTAACTAATTGGATAGAGATTTTTATAAAATGAAATGCTTTTGTATTATTTTTGGTCTGCATTTAAAAAGGAACGTATAGTGACGTGCATCTGCAGCTGACTGCCTGTGGTGAACTGAGGCATGGAGAGTGCTGTTAGTATATTTAGAAGTTGTTTACTGATTTTTCTCTGCTGGCTGTCCATTACAGTTTACTTAGGATGTCCAGTGAAATGCAAACCCTGGGCAGTGGTACATGTTCCCATTATCTCTCCCTGTAGGTGATTGGAGATCTCATGCAGAGAATCCAGCACATCCCCAACTTCAGTGAGAAATTACTGCTGGTCCGGAAGCAACTCATGGGACTGCAGCCTGAGGCAATGTAAGCACTAAAGCTGGATGGATTAGTTTTCTTTACATTTCTATACATTTTAATAAAGCATGCAAGGAAATAACTTGGCGATGCTAAAATACATTGGCCAAATAAATGTTTTTGTCTTATCTTATTTGTCTAAAATTATTGAAATATATTTACTAGATTTTCTGCAATTTTGTTTTTCTTTTCATGTTGTGGTCCAAGCTTTTGAAAATGCAGTGATCTTCTTCTCTTAATCAAATGATACAAAGATACAGTGCATGATATAGCAACTCCTAGTTTTCTCTCTAGTGTTTGGGATATTGGTTCCCCATGCAATGTTTCACAAGCAGTCACACCTATTTCACATAAAATCTTCTGTGGCACCCCAGTTCTTTCCACCCACCCCATTATAAACTTTAAAAGAAAAATTACTTTCAGTGAGAAACCTGAGCTTATGCTGTATTGAGTTGTGCAATTCTGAAAGGATGTATCTAATTCATATTTTATTTATTTATTTTTCTGTGGCGCACACAAACTTTGAGAATTCAACAGTGACTTGTTTTAGTTATGGAGGGTTCACCTTCTAACACAATGGTTTATATTGTATAAGGTCTCTACTTTTGACACTGCAACACAGTATCACAGTTAAGTGTAAAGATTCTATACAATAAGTAATGCTAATTAATTGCCATTTTTATATAGTAGGTAAGTACAATTTTTAGGGAACCAGATGAAAGTAGGAATGGTCTTATGGTTCAATTTAGGTTGTTAAGAGTAAGCATTTTGATTAATTTAGTAAAATTTGACCATTTAAATTGAAGTTACAGGTTCAAATTAGGATTATATTTTGGTCCAGGCTAGGGTTAGTTTTAGATTCCCCTTCATATTTGTTCTTGGTGTAGATTTGTATGGACCTAGCTTAAAAGATGTTGGCTGTTTGGCCTTAAAATAGGGCAGGTAACTTACTGGAGTAATACAATTGTTGTGAAAAAATGTACCCTGCAAAGCAGTATCATGGTCCAAAATGAAGATTATTTAGGTGTTCAGATAGTTATTATTCTTTTAACCTTGTATGAAGTGAACATTTCAACGTTTCAGCCACATACCAAAATGTTTAATTCTGTTAGGAATGTGATTAATTCTGAAGTTTATACTTTGTATACAATGTATTTTACTTAGATACTTAGTTACTTATTTATTGAGGAGTTTATTATTTTATTTACATCATATGAGTGTTTTAAAAAATGATGGTAGACATTTCCATGGGGATCAATGGTCAAAAACATATATAATGTATATGGTCTGCTGCTTTTTACCTGCTTAAATGAATAGTCAAGTGTATCAGATTACCCTTTTTGCTTTTAAATAGTGTACCCAAAGCTTTTCTTTTTTAAACTAATTTCCCCTTCACCCACAGGACAGATCACATGACATTGTTAAAGGGTGTTATAGTTCTGGAGGAATTCTGCAAGGAACTGGCGGCAATAGCCTTCGTCAAAAATCCCATCGATGAGAAGTAGTGCCGTCCTGTGGGCAGTGTTTTAATGGTGAATTACCAGGCTAAAAAGACTTGGCAGATGCACAACCTTGTTCAAATACAAGGACTGGATATTTACAGTGGTTATGCAGGTACATGAGGCAGTGCAATTCCTGGGTGTTTGTAAGTGACAATCTAACTTGACACACTACTGATCCTAACCTGGACAAGCCAGTGCACATCCCTGTCTGCTGCTGATGGTACGACACAGATGTGGGACTGCTGGACTGTTTCTTTATACGTTTAGAGTCTTTTATGAGATTTGTATATGATATGAACAGTATTCTTGATGCAAAATGTTTTTTATCTATTTATTTAATACCATGTTGATTCTCTTAACAATCATAAACCCTTCAGCACATGTAATAGGCTACCTGGCATAAAACACTTCAGAAGATGGACCTTTTGTGATTATAAATTAAGGTGATTAAAAAACTTCAATACAGGATCTTTATTTTTATTTTATTTTTGATTTCTGTTGTTTGCTTATTTGTTTTCTGTTTGTGTATTGGGAGAGAGTCATTTTGTGTTTAATGTAATATTCCTTTTAGTCTGGAAAGCACAAACATATTACAATATGCCAAGCTTAAAACTTGAAGAGCTGTGGTATGATGCCTTATAGTATGTACTGGGCAGGGTAACTTTGACTGCTGTGTTGTCTGTAAAGCTTCTCACTGTTGTATGAGCATTAAACTCAAGTGGATGTTAATTTCTGTTAGTGTCAGTCTGACTTTTTACTTCAGTTTTTCAACCAACAGAGGCTGATTCAGTTACTGAATGATTTAGTTACAAAAGGGAGAACAGACTTTATTTGTAAGCAGGTGTTGGAAAATTCTTGTTTTGGTCCTTGAGCCAATTTTTTCTATGGTGCATGTTACAATTGAGGCTTTTACAATGCATTAAAGAATTATGCCATTTAGTGTTAAAACTTTTGATTCATGTTACTCAATGAGAAATGCTTGAATAATACTTTGCTGACCCACACTCAAATGAGAAGACAAACATGTTGTCAGTCTAAAGGCTTAGCACCGTGTGTATATTTTAACTTTAAGATGCACCTGAATAACATTAGGAGGTCACCAGTAATTTATTAAAACCCAACAGCGATTATCTGAAAAAAGTTGCACAGCTTTTTGGATAAGTATGTTTTTCCCCAGCTGGCAAATGAATGAACCCTTGTACGACCCTTGTGTCGACTGCTTTCCTCAAGAAGGTAAAGGACTGAATTTGTGCGTATGTGTTTTTTTTGCAGGCAATTGCAGTAGAGCATCAGAGTTACCCAAAGTTAGACTGGTTGAGTGTTTTTGTTTTTTTTCCTCTCCATCCTGCCTGACTTGTGATTTCGTTTTAGAACAGGCTATGAAAGGGAATCACTGACCTCGAGACCAGCCGTTGCTCAACCTTGGCTTTTAAACCTGGATCATCCACTTTGTACCACCGAAACTTTTCACTCTCCAGTGCTGGTGGGGCTTCCGTGTGTACCACTGCCACTGCCTCGAGTTTGTATTCAACGGAGATCAGCGTATTGAAACAGATGCCATCCGTTTTCCCTGGATCCTTTCCATGATGTTGGAGCCCAAAGATGCCCTGTGTTTTCACACTGACTTGTGACAGCGGCATACACTCCTTCATGAGCCTGCGAACGGCAAATGCAAGATAGCAGGACCTCTCAGACGGGCCTACACCAGAGACTGTGACCGGGAGATGTAAGTCCTTGCCTGTCCCGAGCAATAGCCACAGATCCCTATTGGTGTCTGTGAATGTCACAATCAGCCTCTGACACAGCACATGGCTGGGGGTGTCCACAGGCAGGGTGGGAGGGAAGCAGGTCATCTCTTTGTACCTCAGACCTGCCTCGATCAGGGGGAGGATGTCGCGGGCTCGCAGTGGGAGCGAGGACACTCTGTCCCACCACATGGCCTGGAGAGATTCCTCATCAGCTTCTGCTGTGGTCTTCATGGAGCCTCCTGAAAGAAACAAGAGGGAGCTTGCTCAGTTCAGTCTGTTATAGCCACTTTAGACGCATTGTTAGCATGTACGCGTGACAGAATGGTGTACGGCATTGTACACAGTGTCTAAAGGGGATAGGGAACACCAAAGCATGTTGTGCAGATTGAATGTAACCTTTGCAGAAACTGCTTGAAGATGCACAATAACCTGTAAAGCATCATATTATATTTTTGAGATGGCAAAAAGTATAACTGCTTCAGACCAATCTATAAAATGTAATGGTTTTGAAATCCAGCTTTTTAATTTGAGCTCAGATTGAAACAGAGCTCACAAACCAAATCGCTAATGAAGCAACAAAGCTAACTAAAAAGACACACTAAATCATACGTGAATTTTGTGTCTTGACTGCAGCATACTTGTTACATACAGTGTTGTAAGTCAATCTATTTTGTGTGCTGTTGAACCATATTTAGTGCTAATGCAAAGAATATGCTGATGTTTTAAATGGTAAAACTACACACAAGGATCATACCGGTTCCTGATTCATAGACTGTCTTTGCCAATTTATTTTGTTTTATGACAAGCACCTCCATGTCATGACATGCACCTTTGGTCATGTTCCATTAAAGTTCTTGCCTATTTAAAGTCCTACGCATGAGAACTGCGATTCTGGCATTCTGGCAGTAAACAGACAGTTTTTTCATAACATATTCAGAAAGTGAACTGCACATCTGTTAAATCAATCAATCCGCACTTACTTGCGATGAAGTTGGATGCAATAGTTACAGGTATCTTCCACAGGTTGTACCAATCCATTATTGCACTGACACTTAACCTTAACCTCTTGCATCAAATGTGGGCACAAATCCATTTGATAAATCGGTGCAGTGTAACTAAGATCCTTAAACATACACTTTGATGCAATTCTCAAATCAAAAAGGAGTAAGCCCTCTCATGATTGCAACCTTATCAAAAACTATTTTTAAATTGTGTGAACTTTTTAATGGAATGTGCCAAATAACCCCTGCATACAACCAAAAGATCACCGTCATGCTGCACAACCTGAAACTTGTGCCAGAAAGGTAAATCGGATCCACTGAGGGCCGTTCTCTTGTACGAGTAGCAGGGTGATGGGCTCACAGTCCAGTCCGCTCTCCTCTCTCACCTCCCTCCTCATCCCCTCCACGATGCTCTCGTTCTCCTCCATTCGGCCTGCTGGAAGGTACCACTGCTGGTAGCAGCTGGGTTTTGCTTCCTGCATCATCAGCACGTCATTCTGGAAGCCAAGAGCACAATGAACATGGCTGGCTTGTTGTGTACCCCAAGCTGCCAAGAAAACAGTCCTCTTCCCTTCATCAAATTTGTGAATGCGTCCAATCCCTAGACTAAAGTAGTGACAGGACAGGAATGTTTTGAGTGATATCCTGCTGTTGTGTTATATTTATTATACATATAAGATTTTATTTCAACTGGATTGTTGATTTTTTTTTATTATTTTTTTTTAAATGTTTTTTTTATATGTAGCAGCATGGTTTCTGTATGTGAATCTATATTATAGAGCTCTTATTATTATTATTATTATTATTATTATTATTATTTCTTAGCAGATGCCTTTAGCCAGGGCGACTTACAAAACATTAGAGCATACTTATTGAACCGTTAAATTATTTTCTTGGGACCTTCATTCATCAGTTTTCAGCAAAGATGTCATCATTAGCTAAGAGGGGTTTCAGTGCTCCACACATTGGTAAATTATCTCATTGACCAAAGTGTCTGTAATTTAAGCAAACGGCCTCTGATACAAAACTGAACTGATTAATTAAGAGAGACGTGATTAAGGATTCAGTAAACCTATGATCATTAAGTGAGTTTAAAAACAATGATACAAAGACCAAAGTTGACCCAAATGCCCAAGACTAAGAACTTTTATTGTTGGCATGTGTCCTGTTTTCATTTGTAGCCACAAGAGGGTAGTATTTGAGTGAGAGGGAGTATGTATTTAATTTTGAATGTGGAATCTTCTTATTCTGGTTGTTTTGGCTGAAAACAGACACGAGGGTTTTTTCAGTCATAACAGTAACCATTAGTTATAGGTGGTATTACTGCATTTTACATAGACACTGACCAAATTGAAACCAGAATTGTATTTCTCGCTTCAAAATAAATACCTATAAAGTACATAGAAAATAGTTCCTCATATCGTCCCCTTGATTGTTTCCTATTATTCAAAGTGTACTGTATATTACAGTAGTAATATTTTTTTTAGCTGGTGACTTTTGCTTGCATTTTAAGATTGAGGTATTGCTCTTCAACAGGACCATACATTTAAATAAAAGTTTTGTTATAATGACCTCAATGGTTCTCACTACTAATGCTTAGGAATAGTCTAAACTATTGTGTAAATCATCTTCATGAAGCAAGTGCAAAATAATCTTGTCTATTTCTATACACAAACAAACCCCCTCCTGCAACATTTCAGTAATTTAGTGTTTTAAATGGAAATGTGTTCTTAACTGAAGGAAGGTGAACTTCTGTATGTTCCCATTGTTGGCTTATTTAGTTATTTGCTCGCTATTAATTGAATCTGTCTTGTTGATTTTACATCTGTATGACTTGTAAACCTAGACCCAACCTCTTCAAGTGTGGGAGAAAACACACAAATATAGAAATTCTTATTCTAAAATTGCAACCTTTAGCATCAATATATGTATACTTAGTAAACAGAAATGTTTTTTCATGGTAGAAATGGTTGAAAAAAATGCTACTTATAAACAAACTATGTATACACCTTATTTTGTATGAATACCTTTTACCTTTTCGTTGAAGATGACAGCACAGACGATATAGCAGGTATTTTTTCTTATGGCAACTGACTGCATTTCATATGCCGAATCGAACTCTTGCACAGCAAAACCGTCACCATTTATAATCTTCTCCACCCTGTCTTCTATTGTTACAGAAGAATCCATCATAAATGTGGATTGCCAGTACACACCTATCGTTTCCTGTTGATAACACAAAATGACAGGTGCAGCTCATTAAATAAAAATCTCCAGAGTTGTAATTTAATAAACGGTTGAGTCAGGGACAATTTAGCTCTAGGCTATTCATTGTTATCTTAACTGCCTTACTTGTCTGTTGCTCACCCCCGTCCTGCAGACCTGGATGGGTAATTTCTTTTCAGGGCACTGGAATCCCCAGTGGGAAAATGAGTGACTTCTCTCACTATAAATTAGGGTATTCATATATATTTTTATATTGACATTACTTAATTGTTGCCTTCTCATTCCCAGTATGGGTAATTTCTGGTTTCCCCGGAAACCCAAAATCACTTGCTGGCCCAGCAGTGATATTAATAAATAAATACATAAATAAAACATTAATTGTTATAGGCCTATACTACAGATGTCCTCATTGGAGAATGTTAGTGTCCTTTTTGTAGAAAAGTGCCATGTTGTTAATTTTAATATATAATTGTATATTCTTTTTTTTTTCTTTTTACTTATGATAGTGTTGTTAAGGAAGCAGCAGGCTACTTATTATTTTGTATATTCATGATTGTAGCTACTAGCAAATCTTTTCAACTGCTGATCCTGGTATCAAGGAAAACTGCATCAGAAAATTAAAAGTTCAGCAACATTAAAAAAACAAAAAACAATATATAATTTCTATTCAAGTATCTGAAAAGGATGGTTATAAAAAATACTTTATAGGGAGGATGTCTATTTTTGTTATATTGCATTCAATTAAAACGTATGTGTCCATATGAATTCCAGTGCTGTATGTTCTATTATTTTTTTGGTTTTAATTGGCTGTTTAGGTGGAAATGTAAAGCTGTCTATATCTTTTCACTCAGTAGTTCATTTTTCCCTGTGTACCACTAACTAGCACATCCTCCATACTGTACTGTCACCATCAGTGCTGTATAAAATAAATACTATAAAATAAGTAAGTGAGTTTAGTAGAAATGTGATGCATATGGCGCATCTGCTAATAATACGCATCCTGTGCTGTCTGCTCCCTGTTCCTCATTCTGTCCCCCTCACTTAGACCCGTGGCGGAACCATGTGCTTATAACTAATCAGTGTTAATGCATGATTGTCTGCATTTTACAGACAGTGTGTATTGCACCATAAAAAAAAAAAAAACCTACTCTGGTGCATTGTATTGTCATTTGGATGGTTATGAATATATAAGATTTTAATATTGACAACTATATAATTGTTTACCAATAAACACTGGGCGTTCCATATACCTATACATGATTAAATTATTGTATTATTTATGTAAGGACCTTAAAAAGTTCACCCCGAATGAATTTCAATGGATTTGATTACTGCACTACCAATTGCAAACAATTCACATTCTCTAAAACACCTATCTTCCATCTGTAACATACAAAACCACATGCAACAATAATCCATACAACCGTTAACAATTGATTAAAAAACGCATGCTAATGAAAACGCACCTTTGGGACAATATTGCTAGTAGTGTTCTTCGTTATCAAATCGTGCGCACTAGCAGAACAGTAAAGCGGAAGTGTAACCCGTGTGACGTGATTGGCTGTGTGGCGATAAGGGACAGTGTAGAAAAATCCGTAATTTCAAAGAAACGTATTTCTTGTAAAGCTGTGGAACTGTTAACATGGAAAATGCCGGCGTAGATAATGCAATATTTTTTGTTATACTGCTGCTATTGTGTAATTCAATTGAAATGTAAAACACTATCAACATATTTGGATGCCTTATATTATAGTTATACTTTTATACGTTTAAATTGTCCTTTGTTAGAGTTTCAAACAATGTGTACCGCCGGATTCTATTATGCGAATTGATTATGACATGATTTTGTATAGTAATTATAAACTGTAATATTTAATTATATCGATAAACACGTAAAATGTTGCTTCCAGTTAGCTAGATACATTATTTCTAAACTTTGTTGCCCCCCCTCCCCCCGATTCATTGTAGTGTTGCAATTTTACTGTTAACACATTGTTGAACATTGGCTATTATTATTATGTTGTTGGTAGTGGTCGATTGCTGTCTGTCCATTTCTGAAAATGATACAATATTCCGGTACATCAATGCATCAGTGTTTAACTCATGGTCTGTGTCTAGGACAAGTGTTTGACGTAGCGATTAGAGGGTTAACTGTTACAAAGACGAAGCTGTCACGTTTGTTTACTGACGCATGCTCTGTGCGGGTCACTCTAGTTGCGATCAATGGGCATGCTATCCAGAGACGCTTGGACGAACAGCGGAAGGAATCAGCGAATCAGCATATTTTAGTCCTTATTATAATCACATGGTAGCTGTGTTGTTGTTGTTTTTTTTTTTTTAAGAAAAACTATTCTTAAGAAGATCTGGAAACTTACTAGAGAGAGAGAGGGAAAAAAAACAAGGAAAAACAAAGATGGCTAGATAAACAGTGCTGGAGGTGGTCTACTATGTGGAAGAGGCAGTTACTATTTGGGAGGCAACGCCTGCATGAGGAAAATATAATTAGGAAAGAGTCATTGGACGGCTGTTTGGTTTTTGTTATTGCACGAACATGGGTATAACATTATCCCAGCGTTGCTGCCGTGGGTTTTGTGTCTGGCTTCTTCTTTCAAACGTGTTCAGCGACGGGAGCCAAAGTAAGTACAGTGCCTTTGCTTTTGAACGCCCTAGCGCTGGGATTTGAGTCGAGCACCCTGAGCACACCATGATAATGCACCCTCCACTTTCAGTTCCCGTACAGTGCTCCTGAGCACTTGTTCACAGTGTGTTTACTAAACGTGTAAATGTCCTGCACTGTATCAGTGGAGATAAACCAACTTTCTTACTCGTATTGCCTCCAGATTCTTAGTTCAGAAATGTTGAGTTTGTATTCGGGGACATAGTGTTTAGGTTTCACTCCATTGATCATGATTAGTATACAGTATACAGCACAGTGCCCTTTACCCTGGGACAATCAACAGAGCAAAGCTGATTCATATATGTCACAATCTGAACAAACTCCCCAGCAATGTGGATGAAGCTGACAATTTGGGAACATTTCAAAACAGACTGGATAGGATCCTTGGATCACTTGGTTATTATGGACAGCAAACGAGCACGATGGGGCGAATTGTCTCCTCTCGTTTGCAAACTTTTATATGTTCTGATATATATTGTATAACTTAAATATAGACGTTTTACTCGTGTGCCTGGGTTACATCACTATGCCTATAATGATAATAATATGATGAAGAAACAAAATGTCACCACTGTCAACGATTTATTAGCATAGACTGTTTTTTTATTTATTTTGTGCACGTTGAAGGGGATTTTCAGTTTAGATTATGGTATATGGACACCTGCCAAAAAGATAGAGATAACGTTTAATATAAATTCTCCTTTGCGGTGACACATACTAGAAGAAGAAAGACGAGCTGAAGAGAAGGGTTTACCTAGTTCTGTAAGTTGTATACAGTTTATACAGTAGCAGTCTCCTTGTCTTGCGAACAATGCCTACTGTTTAGCAAAGAAAGCAGGGTTATATGATCGTTTACAGGAAAAGCATGATGTCTATGACGACAGCCTGCGCCCGTACCAGTTACTAAGTTTCACATCCATTACCGAACAGCTGTAGTACAGTCGGCTTATATTTCAATGGTCCTCTGACATGTTGAACAGGCCGGCTTACGGGGGTTTATCAATTCCCGTAAATGAATTCAAATTAGTAAGGTGTTGCCGTCTGCACACTTAAGCTACAGCCCAGTACAGTCGCTTTTATGAATTTACAAGCCTCCAGTCTCAACGGCCGGGCAGCTGTTTCCTGTCTGATCGTAAAAAAAGCGAGTCTTGGGATACTTCTTTTTTTCATTCCGCAAAGATTTGTTCACGGAGGTAACAGACTATTTGGCGTTCAAATGCAGACTGTCACCATTGCCAAACAAATTACGCATTTTCGACTTGCTTATGGGCAAGTGACTTTTACTGACTAATAAGCGGCTGTTATTCGACTGAGCTGGTTAGTATGTGGGTTATCATTTAAATTAATACAAACTTCCACATAATAGATAATATTAGCATGCCATGGCGCTGTATTGAAACTGAAAAATTAACACAATATATTGTGGCAGGTTTCTCGCATTAAGACTTCAAACTTTTTACAAGTATTTGTTTTCCTTAAGAGAGAACCCACACCTCACCTCACACTAATAACAAATGAAGCATTATCTGTATGATGATATCATTTTTCTACAAAAGCTCAACAAATGTGTATTGAGTGTGTACAAACTGTTTATATATAAGTGTATTTTACATAATTAGAATTTAATTATGTTATTCATGTATTTGTTCACTGAATATTAGCTGGTTACATTTCTTGTAACAGTGGATGTTTTAGATTATTTCTGCCATACAGCTGTACATTATTTTAGTTCTTATAGATTAGCTGTTTACTGAACCTCTTTTGTCACTGGCCATAGTGAAAAGTCTTTTGTATAACAGCTCTGAACACTATTATTCCAGAAGAGTGCTAGAAAGTGCTTATTGTGTTTTTTTGAAAAATCACCAGGCTTTGGTTTTTATATTTTTTCTGGAAACCTGTAGGCTGTCATCTTTTTGTCTTTTTATTTTTTTGTGGGGTACAAACTCTAAAACATGTCAAACCATTAGTGTAACCATGGTGGAGTCCGTCTGTATTCAGATTTCACACTTCCTGTTTGGAGTCTGCTCTGTATGTGCTATATTTAGAATTAGGGGTGGCAGATGTAGACCTTTTTGTAAGGTAATGAAATTGACACTTTGATTGTTGTTCATTTTATTTGTGAATTCTGGTTAGCAAATTGAAAAGTTGTTAATTGGTCTGCTAAGACCCCCAAACTACTATTGTCCTATAACAACACCTACTGATTCTTATTATTGTTATTAGACTAAATAGTATTCATGACTTCCTTTGCAACACACAACACAGCCAAGATGTTTAAGACATGATCTATATTGATTTGAGTTTTAGTCTAAATCATTGAATGCCACTAAATTGAGAATCTCAATTCTTGCCAACTAGCCAAGATTTGCATCTTGTACTTGATTTGCATGAAGTACTGGTCACTGAAACCTCAATAACTGGATTGAAGAGCCTGAAGCTAAGTTCCAAAGTCACTGTAGGCTAGAAGTACCTCCCCTGTGTCACTATCAAGAAAAGACCCTTGATCATGTAGAAATAAAATACAAATCTTGTATATCAGGCTGTCCATACATACTCAAGTGTGGTTGTCTTAGATAAAATGTGTAAAAATTGTCTGGGTCAATCTCGTGGAAACTAAATACTGAGTATTATACAATACAAAATGACTTAAGAACATAAGAAAGTTTACAAATGAGAGGAGGCCATTCGACCCATCATGCTTGTTTGTTGTCCATTAATAACTTAGTGATGTAAGGATCCTATCTAATCTATTTTGTAATGTTCCCAAATTGTCTGCTTCAACCACATCACTGGGGAGTTTGTTCCACATTGTAACAATTTTCTGTGTGAAGAAGTGTCTCCTGTTTTCTGTCTTGAATGCCTTGCAATGCAATTTCTGTTTGTGTCCCCCGGTCCGTGTGTCCCTGCAGATCTGGAAAGCCCTCTGATTTGATGTGGTCAATTCCTTTCGTGATTTTGAACAATTGATGAAGTCCCAACATAGTCTCCTCTGTTTTAGGGTGAAAAGGTTCAGTTCCCTCAGTCTCTCAGTAGGACATTCCCTTCAGACCTGGAATAAGTCTGGTTGCTATCCTATGAACTGCCTCAAGAGCAGCGATATCTTTCTTGAAGTGTGGAGCCCAGAACTGTCCACAGTATTCTAGATGAGCTCTAACTAGTGCATTGTACAGTCTGAACATTACTGCCCTTGACAATATACCTTAGCATTTTGTTTGCCTTTTTTATTGCTTCCCCACATTGTTTGGATGAGGAATGTGATGAGTCCACATGAACTCGTATGTCTTTCTCATGCGTTACTTCTTCTAGTTCTATTACTCCCGTGGTGTAATTCTAGAGGACATTTTGCTGAGATTGTATCTGCTGAGCTACCTATTTTAGTACATCTGCAAATGTTTGCTAACTATCCCAGAGTCCAGATCATTAATATAGATTAGAAAAAGCAAAGACCCTAATACTGATCCCTGTGGAACTCCACTAACAACCTCACTCCAGTTAGAAGCAACCCTCTGTTTCCTATACATCAGGGGTTTTCAAACCGGTCCTGGAGTACCACCTGCCCTGCTGGTTTTTGTTCCAACCTAGGTCTTAATTACGTAATTGAATGGTATATTGCTTTGTTAGGTCAGTTAAGGATTCAATTAAGCAATTAAGACCTTGGTTGGAACAAAAACCAGAAGGGCAAGGGGTACTCCAGGACCAGTTTGAAAACCACTGCTATACATCAACCAGTTCATAATGCATCTAATTATATTATACATACAGCTTCCAATTTTAGGATCACTCTTTGGTTCAGAACCTAATCAAATGCTTTCTGAAAATCTTAAGTATATCATATCATATGCTTTCACGTGATCTACAGCTGCAGTTGCATGTTCAAAAAAACTCTAATAAATTAGTAAGAAATTATCTGCCTTGTCTAAACCCATGTTGACTATCTCCAAGAATATGTTTTTCATTAAGATGCTCCTCTATTTTCTGTCTAATAATTTAATGCTGGTGAGACTGATTGGTCTGTAATTTCCTGCCTCAGTTTTGTCAATTTTCTTGTGGATTGGTATGACATTTGCAGTTTTCCAATCAGTTGGCCCATCCCCTGTTCTTAGTGTCAATTGGAATGGTTAACGGTCTATAAATAATGTCCCTAATTTCTTTAAGTACTGTTGGAAATATACCATCTAGTCCAGGTGTTAATCATTTGTTCATTTCTAATTCTGCTAGTCCCTTATACCTCCTCTTCATTAATCCTGATCTCTCTTAGGGTTTGACTGTACTGGTTGTTAACCTTTGGCATGTTATCTGTTTTTTTTTTTGTCTTTTGTAAACCACTCTTTAAAATACTAATTTAGAACATTTGCCACATCTTGTTAGTTTTCTAAGATACTTCCATTTTTAGCGTTTATCTGTTTCACTTCCTTCTTTATTGACCTTTTGCTGTTATAGTATTGAAAAAAGCTCTTTGCATTAGTTTTAGCTCCAAAAGCTATGTTTCTTTCTATTTCTCTGTTTGCTTTCCTGATCCCTTTCTTAACTCATTCATTTTGTACTTTGTTTCATCTCTATCCCTTTTGTATACGCTATGCAACTTTCTTACTCTTTATATTTTTTTGCATATGGCCAATGTTTTTTGGTCCTCAATTTGCAAAGTTTTGGTAAACATTTCTCCTGAGCCTTATATATAAAATATAACCATTTTGACTGAATCTGTATCCAGTGTTCCCCACTCTAACTCTAAAGTGCCGCCTTAGACAATTGTTTAAGACTTGGTCCTTGTTCTTTGAAAGTATGCTTCAAAGTTAACTATATTGTGATCACAGTTCGCCATTGGTTCTCTAACTAATATCCCTCTGACTCTGTCTTGGTCATTTGAAAATATCAAATCAATGCATTTCCTCTCTCTGGTTGGTGCCCTGACGAATGGAGTTAGAAAGCAGTCGTTTACAATCGCAACCATTTATATTTCTGCTTCTGTATTCCCAACTGGGCTTTCCCAGACTTATTTATTTGTGTACCAACCACTCTACAAACTTGCATTGTAGTAAAGATATGCTGAGAACACAAATGTTGGCATTGAATTGGAAGTTTCCTTTCTTTGATACAAAGCTCAGAAAGTTAATATATTCCTAATAAGAAAAAACATATCAGCCTGCAGCAGACATAAAGAGAACAACTCTTTACAATGTAGCCTGTCTTTTCCCAGTTCTCTCTTTTACTGTAGCTGAACAGGAAAAGTCAAAGCTCTAATTAAGCAGACCGCTGCTTGCAAGAGTAGAATGTATTGGAAATATTTTGATTAAATATTACTTCTGAAGAAGAAGGGCCTTTGAGTCAATAAAAGTTACTGCTCACAAGGAAATCCTGAAGATCCAGATAGCTTTCCAAATGTATTAATAATTAAAGATTACTCCTCCATGCAATATTGTTAGATGGAAACAACAGAGAGACTTGTACATTAATCGGGTAACTGTGTTTGATATTAGCTTTGCACTGTACGCAGCAATCAACCGTGGAATTGGGCTTGTCCAACCACACATTTGCTTATAATTTAGCTTTGCCGCTTGTTGGTATATTTTGGGCTTGTTTTGAGCCGTTGTTGCTTGGCGAAAATGAGCAAAGGTGTCACAAAACATTTCTGTATTATTTGTGTGAATTTGCTTGAATGGTGTACAAATATGCTAATTAAAATGCATGATTCTGATTGGACATCGTATAACCTACATTAGTTGCTTTGCAATACCATTGATTGACCTTAATACCAGCCAACCAGCATTCCCCACTATTTTGTATTTTGAATTTTGAACCAATCAGCCCACACAATTGGAAAGTTAGTCAGTGGTCCCGTTCCGGTATATATAAATTTACCTTTTTATATATACAGTTTTGGAAAAAATTAAGAGACCACTTAACATTGATTTCTGAACTTGGAGTAGTCTCTTAATTTTTTCCAGAGCTGTGTGATATATATATATATGTAATGTATATGTATGTGTGTATATATGTATAGCCTATATAATGTATGTGTTTATACAGACGGGTGACAAATTAAAGGAAAAACCAACATGAAGTGTCTCAGTAAGGTGTTGGGCACCACGAGCCGCCAGAACAGCTTCAATGCACCTTGGCACAGATTCTACGAGTCTCTAGAACTCTACTGTAGGGATGAACACCATTCTTCCAAAAGATATTCCCTCATTTGGTGTTTTGATGATGGTGGTGGAGAGCGCTGTCAAACACATCGGTCTTAAATCTCCCGTAGGTGTTCGATTCGGTTGAGATCTGGTGACTGCGAAGGCCATAGCATATGATTCACATCATTTTCATACTCATCAAACCATTCAGTGAGCCCTCGTGCCCTGTGGATGGGGGTATTGTCATCCTAGAAGAGACCACTCCCATCAGGATAGAAATGTTTCACCATAGGTGTTCACTCAGAATAACTTTGTAATGATTTGCAATGACCCTTCCCTCTTAGGGGACAAGTGGACCCAAACCATGCCAGGAAAATGCCCTTCACAGCATAACAGCCTCCGGACCCCCTCACTGTAGGGGTCAAGCAGTCAGACCTGTACCGTTCTCTTGGTGTCGCCACACATGCACTCGCCCATTTGTTTAAAATATGGTTAAGGATGATCTCTGTAGACCGGTGCCTATGAATTTTGCACCACTGAACTCTCCTCTTGCCATCTTGATCCAAAATCGAGGTCAACTCCGCCAGCTCAGCATTTGTATACATGCCACAGAGCATGATAGGATATGAATTGATTAATTGTATCATGTAGTACACCTGTTTGTTGTTCCACCACTTATTTATTCAGGTTTTTCCTTTAATTTGTCACCCGTCTGCGCATATATATATATATATATATATATATATATATATATATATATATATATATATATATATATATATATATATATATATAGCCTTTAAACCCCAAAATATTATTCTGTTTGACTTTAATATGTCATTCATACCTGACAAACAGCCCAGCCTAATACGACATGTCTATTTTTACACTTTACTACAGCTGGTGGAGATTTCACATTGGGAGCCTCCATGCAGTAGGTTTTGACAGTGAAGCCGAAAGCTGTTACTTGAGTTAAAGTGAAGCCCATCACAGCTGATGTAGTTTTGTGTTGGGAATGTGGCTGGCTCTAGCTCAATTTAAGAGCTCCTACAATGGATGTAAAAGGGTTTCCATGGCAACCACCTACTAGGAGAGCCCTTACTTCCTACATATTGTAGGCCTCAACCAGATTAGATACCATCAAGCTAGCTATGACTGTAAATAAGGCCTACTGTTTTCCCTTTTCTTTGGGTGTGCTTCAGAAAGAATGTAAACTTCCCCCCCACCCCCCCAAAAAAGACCCCATTCTTTAATTAGCTGTATCTGGTAGTGATTAAGATGGTTGGTATTTTGTTTCTCTCTCCTTCCTCTCTTGTGCACCTCCATGAAGGCAGAGTTACTACTTCGTCGTCTTCACTGTGTCTGAGATTTGCCAATGATTTTCAAGAACACCAGGGTATTGACTAATTTCTTACCTAAAACTGAAACTCCAAGTAGACAGCAGAGTGGTTTTGTTAGCATATTCTTTATGTGTTTATTGTCCTTTTGCATTCATCAAACACCAATTTTGATTACCTTCTTATAGCACCATGCAGTATATTACATGTTACCCAATTTTAATGCTGTTAACAACTCTAGCAGAGGACTGATTCAAGGTTATTGTAATAGGATAGTCTTTATCCCAGATTTAAATGACCGGAGGTCACTCTTTCCTCTTTCCTCTTTGCAACACATTAGAGTAAATAAGAACATAAGAAAGTTTACAAATGAGAAGAGGCCATTCGACCCATTGTGCTTGTTTGGTGTCCATCAATAGTGATCCAAGGATCCTATCTAGTCTATTTTTTAATGTTCCCAAATTGTCTGCTTCAACCACATTGCTGGGTTGTTTGTTCCAGATTGTTCCAAATGTTGCCTATTGTTTGTGCACAGAAAAAATGTTGTTATTGAATGTTTTATATTATATTTTGTTCAGTTATGTATCAGTGTTTTGATTGTTTTTTACTTAATTCACTCATTCGTTTATTCTGCTGTTGCTTTGTTTGTTCTGAAAACTATTTGGTGTCTTAAAAATGGTTTCCTTCTTAACACATCTTTCGTGGGAGTAGTGGCTACTATCGAGTAATATTAATCCTCACTCGTACTCGCTACAATTGTATGTATATTCAGCCTATATCATATGATATAGGGGGTGTTTCCATGCATGATACGTTTGGCATTAGTTTAAAGTTTTACACGTAACAGAAAGGCTGTGTTCCTGTCAATTTTAAAATGAGAAAATGCACTCACCAGTGAGAAACAGCTTATTCCTGACGGGTATATCCAACAGATGGGCAAAGGTAATGCCGTCCAGCATCCGTTTATTTTAGGTTAGCATACTGTTGTTAAAATATATCAGCCAGCAGTTCACGAGTTGAGCATTCACTGTCACTCACATCCAGATACAGCCTAGAAATCCATGTAAGTATCCTTTCTTACAGTGTATCTGTACCCTAGAAGCCCATGCAGTAACGCACTCACCCCAGATTGAATGTGTATCTAATGTGTATGGGGCGCCAAATGTAAAACAGCACACTTTTTTTTGTGTGTGTCTTTTTTCACGTATTTAACTTAAACCTTTTTTCCACATTTAGTAAATACCTAAGCCGTTTTTTCCACCTTTATAAAGATTTTGTTATTTTTAAATAAATACTTAAATCCCAAATCTCTGAGTCACAAAAATAAATATAGTTTTTAAATAAATATTTAGTCTAAATATAAATATCAATATAAATATTAAATATAAATATAAATGTTAAATGTGGAATTTGCAAAATAAATGTATAGCTAACATGCAAATGCAGTCCTGCCCCTCTTGTAAGGTCAGCCTCTCACAGCAGTGGGCGGTACTTCAGTAACCCGTGTAATGGGAGCTGCATTTCGGTGCATCTTCCAGGCATCAAATTGTCTGATTGTGTTTTCGTGATGCGGTCAGTGGAGCTAGTAGTCACTGATCCACTGAGTGGACACGGGCTCCCAGTAAAAATACAGTATTGTATTTTTATTGTAAATACAGTAAAAATACTGGCTCCCATGTAAAAAAAATAGTATTTTACATATATAAATAAAAAAAACATTCAAAATTTTAATACTTATGATTAAAATTCTTTAAAATTCAATTCTAAAATCATCTCTAAAACTTTTTAAAATTCTAAAAAGTTTAAATCAAACAAGTGAGTTCAAAAGTGAATTACATATTCAAAACAATTTGTGTAAGATGGCAAACTGCCCCCTGCCGTGGCCCCCAACATCTCCGTGAATTTCTCCACGGCTCCTTCCTCCAGGTATGGAACCCCTGGAGGGTGAGACAGCGGGCCAGCCTCTCCTCTGTCCCCCTTACCTCCACCGCTGGCTAGAGGAGATATTGCGGTGTGCTGGCAGTTTCGCGATTCTTCCCCTGTCGGACCCCTCTGCAGCGCCGATGTTTCTGGCCATTGCTTTTCTTTCTATACTAGCCAGCACCTGAGCTAATTTACCCTCCAGCTGCAACAGTTCCGGGACTTTCTTTCTCACCACCGGCTCGTCTCAGCCGGAGGGAGGGCTGGCTCTCTCCTGCGAGACGGTCTCGGCTACGCTGTCCTTTGACCCAGCTCCCGAGGCTCTGCTCTCCACTCTCACACGTGGTGGTGCGGTGGGTCTGGTTTTCTTTTCAGGGGGGCGGTCCACCATGGCGGGGCCCGATGTTCCGGACTCTGCAACCCCTGTTTTCACTGGAGGAGGGAGTGGGGCTTCTGCCCTGGCTCCAGCGAGGCGGGGACCGGGGGGAGATCGACTGTCTTGGGCTACCTCCAGAGATGAGACAATGTTCGAATTCTTGGCAGTATTCTCCTCTCTATCCACCACTTTTCTCTTTTTAGTGCTCACCATCATCCAACCCCCCCCCCACTCCAAATGTTCCCCCTTTCTTTTAGGCAGTTCCTTTGGGGTAGGGGGAGGTTCTGGAGCCAGAACATATATCTGTTCTTCTTCCTCTCGTGCCGGGCCTCCCTCCTGTTCCGGCTCAGGGTGCGGAAAAGAATTGCTGGTCCGTGAGAAGGGAGACCCTACTCTGTTTGCGAAAGACTGGGGGTAGTTCTTATAAATATGGCCCTAATTTAGTAGACCAGCCCCCTAGCTTCTCCTATCTGTATAGTATTGGGGAGGTGGCAGACCTTCTCCGGATTCTCCACACTCCGCCTCAACCGGATCTGGCACTGCACACACCGTCCCCATCCAACACCTTATCTATCCGTGTAGAGAGTTCACTGAACCTCACAAGGCAGATCTCCACGTCCTTGCCAGAGACCGTCTCACAGAAAAACAGAATGTCCGACAGGATTATCATCGCAAAACCCGCCAGCTCCCTGTATTTTTCTCTTCTATACACACTGTAGCACTCCTTTAGCAAATCATGATTGACAAAGCTTACCTCAGCTTCACCAGACAGTTTAGGTCCTTTGGTGCAAAGCCCATACCTTTTTGCAATACCTCCCTGCTGAACTGGAGTCTCGACATCGGCTGGTCTCCTCTGCCTTCCCTGGTGAACTTCACCGCATGGACGCGGAGGCGGCGATGGGTATGAAACTCCATCACTGCTTAGCGGTCTCCGAGGGGGCGGGTGAAGTACAGACGGAGTACTTTCAGGACTGGTTGGCCTCCTCTGCTTCTGGCCCCTCCCCATTAATCCTGGTCAGGGAGAGGCGAGATAAAGGCAGAGAATAGACAAAAAATAAAACTAAACAAAAGAACAGAAAACTAGAGGCAGGTGGGGCTGTTCCCAGCCTGATCCAGGTGATGGAAGATCAGTGTTCCCTCGTTGAAGAGGCCCACTCTGCTGGTTGGGGTTGCTAGGCCGGTCCGGCCCCTCAGGTGGCTCGTTCTCAGCTGGGTCTCCCTCGCACCAGAACAGGAACACCGCTGGACTGAAGGGTCTGGGTCGCCTCCACACTACCTCTGCTGAAACAAAAAAACAAGTGTCAATCTCTGCAAGAATCTGGTGGTGAAGGGAAACCCGAGTCCAAGATATTTATTCAGTAAAAACTGAATAAAAAAACAGTCACCGAACTGCGGATGCAGTGGGAGGGTCAGGGCAGGGTTTATATACACTGAGTGGCCAGCGGAGCAGCACAGGTTTTGAAGTAGATAATCGTTTCCTCCTTTGAGACACTGGCCCACAATCACACCAGCATATTGGATTTATAATAAATAACACACAGTCCTGGTCATCAGTGGTCCGCTTACTGAACCAGTGCACTGTGATAGTGGCCGGTCATGCCTGTAACCATAAAACACTCAATGTAGGAAAGATCGTGAGATTCAGACAAGTTTTATTTAGAATGCCTCGTAAGATATGCATTCATGAAGTTTCAACATGTTTTTAATTTCCCCAAAGTTAATTTCATAATAGAAAAACTGAGCTTTGTGAGCTGCGCTTCCTAAGCACTGATGAAGCTGAAACTTTTGCTACTTTTTCCTCTTGAGCGTTTAAGACCCGATTCCACAAAGAAACAAATGTCTGACTTTATTTCCTTTTCAATGCAGTGTGTGGACAAGATCTCTCTTTTCTTAAAAACAGAACACATTATACATTGCACTCACTGTCACTACACTACACTACACTTCAGCCATTTGAGGGATCATACCTCGCCCACTGCTGTGAGAGGCTGACCTTACAAGAGGGGCGGGACTACATTTGCATGTTAGCTATATATTTATTTTGCAAACTCCACATTTAACATTTATATTTATATTTAACATATTTAGCATAAACATACAGTATAATTGCAGTTATTACTATTTACACGAATAGGTAAAGCATGGATGACATCTGGATGATATTTATTGAATATGTACGGGCATGTATGGTTGTGTAACTTGCAAGCCAGTGCATCCAGTGTTTGTGCACTGCACATTGGGTGGAATAAATAAATAAATAAATGAAAAATAATCCGTTAAAGGCAAATTTGCACAATATAGTGGATACATTTAGGATTGGAAACAAATGTAATCTTAGAAAAATAATCTGATAATCTTCTAGGGGGTGGTCAACGTTTTGCCTTTATCCCAAGCACATTATACGAAGTGGAAGTGATAACTATACATGTTACATTGACACACACACACACACACACACAAAGTACATGAAGTAGGTTCGCGCACACACACAGACGGACTTATTACAAAGGTGTACTGTAATTTATGTATGGAAATCCAATTTAGACAATGGTACAAGTGTAAATATATCTGTGTAACATGATCATATATTTAACATATATGTGTAAACATTGAACACTGGGCTACTGGTTTCTTCATTACGTATTTTGTCAGTGTGGCCACAGTGCACACATTCTTTGGAGCGCTGCACCACAGGGTCTGCTGTCAGTACTGCACCTTGGCAGATATGTTAAAGTGGGTGGCTTAACACTGTACTTATTAATTCAAAAGGTTATGTCACTTGTAATGTGTAATGTGCTATGTGCAGTGAGCTAAAACTACTTAAAATATGTTTGCGCTCCACTATGACAGAAGAAAGTCTTTACACACACTAATGTCTGTTGATGTTATTG
Source organism: Amia ocellicauda (assembly GCF_036373705.1). Classification (NCBI taxonomy): domain Eukaryota; kingdom Metazoa; phylum Chordata; class Actinopteri; order Amiiformes; family Amiidae; genus Amia; species Amia ocellicauda. The sequence continues at coordinate 41,423,180 of NC_089858.1, forward strand.
ATGAATTCGGCCGTCACAACAGGAGACTTGCATTCACATAGAAACTCCAACATAGCGGCGAAAACGGCTGATTTCCAATGAACAGTTGCAGCTTATTTTTAGATGCTAGTTTCTTCCAATGATAAATGTAACCACTATGAGTTTTGTAGCAGGTGCGTCACAGTTTGGTTTTAATCTGCACCACTACACATAACCCAGCTAACACACAATGTTGCCACAAAGTTGTAGCAACATAATTCAACATTGTGGCAACGCTGTGTGTTAGCTGGGAAGTGGACGCTGAACAAAATATTTACATTGATCTGTTATTCACCCAACCATTGATCCACCCACTAGATAACGCCTAGGTAAGGGCGTCTGCCAATAATAATAATAATAATAATAATAATAATAATAATAATAATATTATTATTATTATTATTATTAACTACACAGCTTTCATCAATGGCATCTTCGGTTTTTATTTTATGTGGGGGAATACAATAAACTATACTTCCCCACCTGATGCCAAAGCTGTTCACAAAGCCTACGTGTAATTTCTCTTTCTATGCCAACCTGGTTATTAGTAAACAATTCAGACTATCTTCATGTTTTGCTTTCAGTGTTCGGTAAAAAGCTATTGGCCAGTGCAGCAAGAGATTAATTACAATTAAATTAAGCAACAGGATATTTTATTACTGTTTTGATTTTTTTTCTCTCTGCAGGGCATCAATCAAGATGGAAATCAAGGCACTTGTTTCATAATCTGAAACAATTTGGCCTTTTTTTTGTAGGTCTTTTTAATTACATGCACAAAAACATCGTGCTACATCCATTTTGAGCCTGTTGTGAATGTGTATAGACACTCTTAATTACAAACTTTATTAATGATAACCTTGACCTACATTTTGGCACTTCTCCTTCTCCTCAATCTGGCATATAGCCTTGACTAGCTGATAGATACATTTCAATATGGGAGCCAGCTGCTGCTGCACAGTGTAGGTTAAAAAACAAACAAACCCCTATACTCAAGAAGTGTGTACCAGAAAGAGATTAATAAAAAACACGTTCACAAGAGATTTTTTAAATTTTGTTTCCCACAACTAATACATTGACTGCTTAGAACTGTTGACCAAGAATTTGCTCTCGCTTATATTTCAAGAGGTTGGGAATATCTGTTTGAAATGTACTATATTTTTATTTATATTGTGGTGTGGAATAGTGGAAGAATTGTGAACTGGAGCAAGGCGTACCGAAGGTAAAGCTATGGGCCGAGATTGCTGCTGTAATGGAAGCTTGATACGGTATTTCATTAGAAAACTACATTTGAGGCCCTATTATGGCTTACTCGATTGCAAATTGGAGAACAGTGAAAAAGCATATGGGGAACAAAATTAAATGGCATCCATACTCTCCTATTTGGCATAATAAATATATTTTCTTTCTCTTCAGTATTATGGTCTAAAAAGAACATTAACATATTTCATGATATATTTAACTAGGATGGTCTTCTCAGTTTCCAGGATCTGCATTCAGTTTTTTATTTGCCCGGTTCACTTCGGTCCGCTTTGCAGGCTTATGGGGCACCCTGGGGGTGCGAACTACAACTCCACCCTATGATAAAATGGATTTCTACGGGGCACTCCTCTATGGGGATGGTCTCTGAGATCTACTTGAATCTACTTAAAGCTCCTTTTGCCCTTAACTGCTGTATGGGTAAGAGATCTGGCTATAGTGGATAGACCAATTAATTTGGAGACAGTTTGGGACAACATATTTGGATCTTCAAAGAATCCTAATCACCAGTTAATCCGTCTCACAATTTGCCACAGATCTTATCTGACACCCCATAGAAGTTTCCTCATGGGTATTATCCCTAGTCCTCTTTGTGGGCCCTGTTCTCTTGGAGTCTCTGGTACCTTGTTGCATGTTTTATGGGAGTGCTCAAGTGTTTTTGTGTTTTGGGGTCGGGTGGCTCCTATTTTATCTAATCTGATTGACAAGGAATTACCTTTGGAACCACTGAACTTGCTGCTTGGGGATGACTAAAATCTGCACTTGTCTGAATGGCAACTTAAAATATGGCTGGCTGGTCTAACGGCAGCAAAAAAAAAAAAAAAAAAGATCTCACCAGCTGGTGGCATTTTTTACTTTAAAGACATATTTTTAATGGAAATTTCTACAGCCAGGATTAATAGACCCAAATTCTTTGCACTGCTAACATGGGGGAAGCAGGAGACAGAATAGCCTTATTGTTGGATGACACAGATTGAATACTATTATCATTTAATGTTGTATTTTATTTTATTTTTAATTATTTACTTTTGTCCTCACTGTCCCAACTATATGGGTCCGGGGTAGATATGTTGCATATCCTGTTATACTGTACAATAATAATCAACAAGATAATAAATCATTTATATGAAGAAAAAAAAAAGAAGAAAACTACATTTTGAGCTATTGGAAGACTTCTTGTTTGGATGGATAAAGATCAGGGTAGGGGGGATTTGTTTTAGTTATATATTTTTTTCCCCGTATTTGTTTTTTAGATTAATATGAACACAAAACATGTCCTTTGACGCATTTTAATAGTAGACTCATCAGTCCTGTGGAATCCATCCATCATAGTGTAAAAGTGCATTAGACTACTTTGGATTGGGAAAGAACAACAATCATGAATTACTTGAACTGAAAAACACAAACTACTCCCACCTTTGAAATTAGTATATTTGCACCTACAAAGAAAATAAACAATCACTTTATTATCAAAGTACTAGTAATCTATATAGCTCTCTATATTGCATGTTTTTCCCCTAGTCACATTAATTAACAAACTTGATGTAGTTTTTATTGAGGCCCTTCCCTCAGATGCTCTGCTGGATGCCAGGTTACAGAGTGTAGTCTGCAGAAGCTCCTGTGTAGACATCCTATTTGTCACCTTCAAAAACACCTTGTGCATCAAATCAGTGCTTTCAGGAACGCAGAACAGATTGTAAGAATCACACATCGGATCAGTGACTGTGTTTGGCTTTCACTTCGCTTTGCTGAACTCACAAGGTTAAACACAGTTGATCTTGGCCAGAACTTGACTTTTTTACAGCAGGGTTCTGAATTGGAGGAAAACCTATTTATCTATCTCTTTAAGATGGGAATACCCAAAGTGAAGTCTGTCGAGTTACCATCTAGCACATGCAGTGTCTTTGTGAGCACAATGATGACTAGAACCCCTCTCTGTCACTGTAGTTACCCAGTCGAAGATATGTTTTTATTTGCTGGATTTTGTCTTGAGTTGCTGTGTGCTATATAGTAATACAGACTTGCTCCTTGGCTTAATTTATGATTTTTATATGTTTGTGTGTGGGTGCAGGTTAAGTCACATTAAATTCCTTATATCAGTCATCCTTTGGTCTGTTATTTTGCAAGGTGATGCCTGCAGATACTTGAGGGCAGAAACTTATATATATATATATATATATATATTTTTTTTTCCCTCTGTTTGTGTATGTGCTAGAGATTATGTCAAGATCAGTAACTTGTGCTGACACCCTATAAAGTTGCTGATCTTAAATCAGCAAACTCAGGTTCCTGTCAGAGGATGCCCTGTATTGTATCTGTATAAGCCCCTTTCTTGCCCTCTGACTCCAGGAAACTGCCATGGTGAAAAACAAAAACTTTGGCCTAGTGATCTGATCCATAGAATGCTGCTGATGAGAGTTTAACTTTACCAGTATTGCATTGCTATATCCAAACAATTATTATTATTTGACACAGTTCTCTTTCCAGGCCTCAAGTGTGGACCTAAATTGAATCGAACCATTAAGTCCATTTACCCAGTGCAAAATTCTAAACCACAATTTTACACTTTTCATTAGATGGAAAATAAACAGCCACTATTGGAACCGGAATTTGCATTTGGTCCGTGGGCTGAAGTTGGGGTTCTGTGGAAGTTTTGTATAACTCCACATTTTGTTTAAGTCCCTATTGTGCCCAACTTCCTCTTTTACCCCTTATCCATTTGTTTTTTACTCTCTTTCCTATCAATCTGTTAAAAACATAGAGCGTTTGCCACATTCCTACACACTTACATTATGCTTTTATGCTCAAATGATCAATATATGTCGACATGTTGCGAATTCTTGCCACTCTTGGCGCAACACCATTCACTAAGCTCCTTGTTCCTGCTGCCTTTCCCTAGGTTCTGCCTCGCGCCAAACTTCTCAGCTGTCCTCGTATGAAGTGACTGTTCCAAAGCTCAGAGGAAGACACAGACGGGAACTCCTGGACGATGCCTCTGATAAGGTATTACCAGTGGACCACAGGGACATGTGAAATAGCCGCCCCCCCAACCCATAGGCTTTCCACTTGTAGCCCCCAACTACAGAGATTAAGGAATAAGCATTAAGGGTTTTGCCTGCAGTGCAGTCTGGGCCCCCTATTCTCAAAGCAAGTGTGTTTATTGTAAGTGTGTCTCCTGGCTATGCAGCTCCTTTTGAGCTGCGTGTTTTAAGAACAGATGTCATGATAACAGATTGAGGACATGTCGGATGGAATGTTATCCTATGTGCAACAAAATCCATCTCTGCCCAGGTAGGATGGGTGTCTGGACTTGTACCCTGCTGTGTCATAAAACTAGTGTCAAACTCAGCCTGGCAGATTGTCCAAGAGGTGGAGGGGTTGGAGGAAACAAAGGCTTATGCTGATGCTATCTAAGCCAGTCTCTTCTGGAATTTCTGAGTAGGAATGGTGACGGAGAACAACCCCTTGTGCTTGTGTTTCAAGAGTTTTTTTTCTCTGCATTCACGTATTTGTTTGGATATACAGCACCGGGCATCACTTCACTTTGATTGTGGTCTGGTTAACGGATAAATAAATAAATAAAACGCACTCAGATTATACAGTTGAGCCCATATTGAAAACTAGACCTACATTACAATCACTCTGCAGTCAGATACTACAGCAGTTAGAGGTGAATACACATTCAGTGCATTCATACACATTAATATACATTCTGCGCATGCTCCCACAATGAGATCCATAATGCATTTTGAAGAAGTACCTTGTTGAACATTTAAATGGGTGATAACAAGAATAGTCACTACTTTGTAATAGTCTCCAGCAGCATTTAGGTCGGGTTTACATAATGAGCTAAAATATCCAAACAATAGATGCGCTCTTAATGGCTTTTTATTTGAGCTTTCAGAACCGTACTCTCTCTCTCTCTCTCTCTCTCTCTCGGTATGATATTCTGATATTCTTCCTCACACTGTAACCCAAAAGATTGTAGCTAAAGTCCTCCATGTAAGATACAGAAGTGCTATATATAGTTGGATTTCATTGTTTTAAGTACATAGGACAGTTTTATTTAGAAACTTTTGTGAAGGACTTTTGTTACGATTGTTTGGACTTTACGCACAGTACATGTTAATTTCCACCAATTGAGACTGAAAAGGTCATTTTAATCCATCGCAAATCCATCTATAATGCCTTAAAGAGATTTTAAAAGTTTTTGTTTGCATTTGTAAATTATAGTCTTCCTGGGTATTGGCCCAAGAAAAACAAAACAGCCCAACTTGGCTAAAGATGGAGAATCAACTTCAGCCAGTAATCTCTGAACTTCTCTGTCCAAACTGCATTCTACACTGGAGCCTTTAACTGCTGAAACCCTGACTTCCAAAAACAACGGACCTTCAAACTGTGTAATCTCAGGCCAAAATCCTCCTATCTGTGTACCACAGAATAACTAATTAACCAGAAGTGTGACTCAGTTTTAAATCACTGAATCGGAAGAAAGTGACGGATACCATTGCCTCTCCTCATCTACAGCCCTTGTCACTCTGGCTGCACTGTCCTGTGTTTCATGTCCAAATCACACCTATTACATTTGGTGTCCAAACACTGCAGAGCTTTATGGCAGCCATCTGTCAAGCACAGGTGCAGCATCACTGTGGGGCCTAATAATAATATAAAAAAGCCATCAGTAATAAAATACCTCCTGTATAATCGGACTAACAAACGTACTACAACCACCTCTTCTCATAAACACTAATTAGAAGCCGGTAAGTCAGAGACGTGATCACTGAGACGTAGTTAACAAATATAGATTTTTTTTTTCTATGTATTTTTTTTCTCCTTCCCCAAATAGTGTTTCTTTTTGGTAACGTACCCATACATCACATTAAGAAATGCATGTAAGCGACAACTAATTTTAATCAATTATCTTTGATATCGGCCTATGGTATAATGAACAAGATAAATTTGTTTTTTCATTTCTGTGTAGCACTGCTGTGTAGGTTTCATAGCAGGCTAAATTACTCTGCACTCAAGAGATAAGTAGTAATTCTAGGATTTCTTTTTTAATTTGTATGTATTGGATTCTTTCAAATATTTACTGTAGGCCTCTGTGTAGTATCTTGGTTCTGTTTGACAACAGAATAATTATAGGATGTGAACTGTGAAAAACTCCTACATGGGAATTAATGGCTATACAGTGTTTCATTTTATTATCTTTTCCTGCAATGGAATCAAAATTGCTGCTATTGAGCCATCCATTTGGCAAAACATAACTAAATTAAATTATTGTTATACAGCTAGGGAGTGTATGTGCTGGAGCCTTTTACAAAAGCTCACACACCTGACATATTAGAAAAATATTTATGATATGGCTATTTGTTAGAAAATTAATTCACAGTAACAACATATAACTATGTATACTACTGCTAGCACAATGGTAATCCTAGTATAGATGCTTTAAGAACAAAAGAAAGTTTACAAATGAGAAGAGGCCATTCGACCCATCGTGCCCATTTGGTGTCCATTAGGTTTAACTTCAGTAGCCTATACTAGGTATTTTCCCTTATTAATTATCTGCGGGAGAATAAAACTGCGTTGCATTATTAAATAAAGTGCATGTTTATGTTTAAATCCATCCCATGTACCCACTTCATTAAATATACAGTATGACAGGGGCGTCATGCAGCTAAATGTTTTGGGGCGGCACAGTCGGAAAACAAATTACAATTGTTACAAATGGCTGGTACTATATCAATAAGGTATCCTACATCTTTTTAAATGTAAGTGTACTTGAATGTACTGCTCTACACACCCATATTCAATAGTATTGCTCTGCTGTTTTTGTTGTAATCTCGCCAATGGTATTTCGGATACCAATTACTGTTAAAACATCTCCGCTTGGGCTTCGCTAATGGTAGGCATCTAACACTGCTGAAGTGGGACCCTTTCTTATATATTAATCTCTTGCCAGTTGATCTTTTGGCACGATTAAACTTTTCTCTGTTTATAAAAAAAAAAAAAAAATCTTAAAAATGGTGTGCATACTGTATTGTACAAACTACAAGGACGATTGGGTAAATAAATATTATTGAATCTGAGCTTTTTAGTTTGACTAAACAGTAATCACTCATAAGACCAACTCCTACCTGTCTGAACCTCACTGGTGCTGGTACTTCTGCTACTACAGCTGACTTTATTTAGGGAGACGTCTCTCTCAGGGAAATGAATGGAACCCTTTCTATTCTCATCTCTAGCCAGTTGATCTTCTGGCACAATCAAACTTGTTTCTGTTTCTGATCATTAAAAAAAGTCCTTAAAAATGGTGTGCATAATGTATAATGCATTATACAAACTATAAGAACAATTAACTCAATGTAATTGCAACTGAAGCTTTTTACAAAGTTCCACTTTATTACTAAAGCATTTATTTGGTCTTGTTGTACTATTTCTGTTTTAACTGTGTCACCCTAAACAATATTCACCACTTCCTTCCACCACTTCTGAACCTCACTGGTGCTGCTACTACAGATAATACAGCTGGTTTCAAGGAAGACTTCAGTCTCAGGGTTTAAAAATAAATCAATTGAATATGCTTTAATATATATTATACTTTAATAAGTAGTTCATTCATTTAAGCGACAGAAACTGAATGTACACTTTTTGTCACTAAAACCCACTGTAGTCTATGAAAGATGTGAATAATTCTGGAGGCAACTGTACCTGTTGGCCTTGTTAGTAGTATTACTAGATGTAACTTTTTTCTTCTTCTCTGTTAACTTAAGTTTAGGACTTGAAACGCAGGCAAAGCACCTCAACACTTAAATAATAATAAAGTACCAAAAGTAAAATGATTGACAGCAATGTATTCTGTACACCACAGTTACACAGTTAAACAGTAAACAGTTAATAGCTTTACTATCTTTTTAAGTAATTTAGCATTTTTATAAAAACATGTTTATTGACTGTGTTGTCAATGCATTATAAAACAATAGTATGACAGATAAAACAACAACGCCTATTTTAATGTATTTAAGTATAGTTTTAAGCAGATTGCATAATGATTAAGAACAGAACATTACCACAAACATGAATACCCAGGACAGTATACAGGCTTCAAACTGCCACTGAATAAGCAAGTTAAACTAACATGAAATGCCTAAACAAATGTTTTTTTAAAGCATATTGTAATAATCAAAATGCTGTTCAGTGTATGATGTACTGTACCTGGCTGTCTTTCACACAACATGCCATAGAAACAGCGGCAGTGCCAGGTACACACTAGATGACTCGCATGCACTGATTAAGGGGCTGTTGCTAAATTGCATACTGTAACTGAAGTGGTGAGGGATCATCTAAGGAAACTCATATTTACTAAAATGTTTCTACATAGGCTAGATATATAAAATAAATGAACAATTGAAATACTTTGGTGGGGCATGTGCCCCAATGGCACGAAGACACTGCAGTATGAAATATACAGTCACACAGTTACAAGTTAACAAAATGAAAAAACAACAAAAAGAAAAAACAAATTAACAAAAATTAAAAACACGATGACATTAAGAGAAAACACAACATTAACTCTAAACCGGAAAGGGAGGTTACATAAGCAATGCTGTAGAATGCTTCTGATTGGAGGAACAACATGTCAAACATTGTGGAGCGGAACTGCTTGGACAGGAGCACTTGGGACTCATGGTGAGTAATATTTATTTTCTTTGACGATGTGAATAATGTGTAATATTTGTATTTTGTCATTTTGTTCACTAATGCAGATAATGTAATTATTAGAGGGTAGGCTGAGGTGAATTGAAATAAATTAACACGGATATGTTTTGCTTTTTGGCTGCATTTTTCCAAGGCTGCATCTATTATGGTGAATTTTCTAACAAGATGCAAAGGCAATTGGTAAATAAGCTAGTTTTAATAAAATACTCAAATGTAAACTGCAACTTTGACATGTTTGTGACAGAACTTAATAATATCTGTAATGTGGTCAATTAAAATAATAATAATAAAAAAACATCAGCTGTTAATTGGCTCAGATAAGTAGTTATTGTATCTACTCCAAACTGCTGCCAAATGTTGTCATGCACTGCAATTACACTTTCAGACGTGCGATCATATTATGTTTTATGTCCAGGTGGGATCGGGTGATCACATTTTAAATAATTTTTTTAAAGACCTTAAGTAATTGTTTTCTGTAAAGGGAAGATACCAACTTAGATCATGAAATGTGCAACCAGGCGATTAGTGCTTCAGAAGAAACGTTAATTATGTTTATGATTTGAGTGTTTTGATCATTAAATGCAACCATTATGGTAAGCAGACACCATTTAATTTTAAATGTGGGATTATTGGCTTTAAAGAGAAAGGAACATGTCTAGGAATGCTAAATTAAATGTTCAAAGTAAACCGTATTGAAATAAAATATTGTATATGCCTGTATTTGTGAGTATGCAGTAGCAAAACTACTAAGGATAGCATCTCTTGCTTGATATACTATGGTATTGCACACCAGAAGTATACATTGCAACAGTGTTTATCTTTTTACCTTCTTATAGTTCCACTCTACCATACTATTAATACTGTTTTGAAATTAACATTTATCAAATATTACACATTAATCATTTAATAAGTATTGTTAACATGTTTCTAAGTTTAAGTCTATGTTTAACAAAATGTACAGATAAAATTAACAGTAGAACAATTCAAATCTTTGTATACAGAACCATGTAGAAGTCAGCCTGTTTGGCTTCATTATTTCTGATCTTTTGTTTCAGATACTATGGATTGTGTTTTGTGATGAACAGATTCTGTTCTGTTCAAACCTGTGGCTCATCCAGTGCTGCTGAAACTCACCAATCACCCCACCAAGAAGGAAGTCCCTCACGCTCTGACCCATCCTGCTCAGTGTCTTGACACCAATTTACTAACACAGTATTTTCATCAAGTTTCAAATAAATGATTACACTTCAACCTTGTTGTGTACACTTTATTTTGGCACAAAACACACATGACAGTCACATTTCTGTCATTCGTGTCAATGTCTGAATAAAACAACAAAGTTTTATGAACATGATTTGTGTAGGTATTCAAAGGACTACAGACAAGATGCTTAATAATGGTAATATGGAATCACATAAATTAATCTAGAAACAATGAAATACATTCTGCTTACAATCAGATGAAATCATTAATAAGGAAAGCATTTTGTACATGAAATCTACTTGCTTTTTGAAATCTATGACTTGCAATAAAATGTTTTACAACAGTGCATTTCAGTGGAACAAAACACATTGGACATACTTAAACCAATTTGCATATGAAGCCTGTTGCTCTTTAGGACCAGAGGTCAGGATCAGTGATCTACATGCACCCGAATCCTCGGGAATTCTGTTTTCTGAAATGCATGTTAGTCTTAAATGAAATGTAGGTATCTGTTAAAGGCAGTCTAATAATATATCCACAGGTGTTGGACTTTGGGAACTCAACTCATATGGAAGGCTGTGGCTGAATTCCTGATGGTGGTAGTGATCTGAGCGCTGTTGTAAACATCAGGACATTGTCCAGGGATGAAGGACTTCATTGTTCTGTAATTCAGAAATGAAAGACATTTCATAATCATTAAAACCTTTTACAGTACATACTTTTCAAAATACTTCCAAGTGTCACATTACAAATGTGTAACCCCTTAGATATCACACAGCATATTTTTAAATGGTAATGGACATAATTACTTTTCTTGTTGTGGAATTAGGAATTTAGCAAAAAACTCTTCTGTAGTCCAAAAATTGTTTAAAAGTTGGGGTTTTATTTACTACTGTAAACTATATAGGTATTGCATAAACATATCAAACTATGATATGAGGAAATCTGTAATTAAATTAATCAGATGGGAAATCTCCCAAATTAAGAAATTACATATTACGTTAAAAATATGTAATAAAACTATGGTATTCCTATGATTAAGTACAAATTCAAGGTGAAAAATTCATTTAACACGGCAGTCACTGAAGTCTCTTGTGCAATACAGTTTTTACATTTACATATAGGCGATATATTCATGCCATCCATCAATACAGTAAGAGTTTTTAAAACACATATATTACTACAAAAGTAATTGTTATTAATATCATCCATAAGGGTTCTGCTTTTTCCGTGTACAATTGGATTGATTTGCCACAGTGACTGCAGAATTAATTTCAATAGGATTCACCACAACGGACAATACAATTTAATATGGAAAAACAATATTCACATCTCACACGTCTTCAATTATCATTAATTGAAAATAATACAATATACTCAGGGGCTCCGGCCTCAGCGAGAATCAAACCCTGGTTTGCCAGCAGCGCCCTCACCCCGTCACTACAGACCCCGGCCTTAGCAAGGCCTCAGGATCGCTACACTAATATAATGTACAGTTCGTTAGAGTGGACCAGAACAAATTGATTCGTTTTAATTTGCTTCTGTCCATAATTTCACATTGTAAACTGTTTTGTTTGTGTTAATTTATTTCAATTCGCCTCAGCCTATCCTCTAATAATTACATTATCTGCATTAGTGAATAGAATTTGACAAAATACAAATATTACACATTATTCACATCGTTAAAGAAGATAAATATTACTCACCATGAGCTTCCAAGTGCTCCTGTCCAAGCAGTTCTGCTCCACAATGATTGACATGTTGTTCCTCCAATCAGAAGCATTCTACAGCATTGCTTATGTAACCTCCCTTTCCGGTTTAGAGTTAATGTTTTCTCTTAATGTCGTTGTGTTTTTTCTTTTTGTTGTTTTTGTTTTTGTTAATTTGTTTTTTTCATTTTGTTAATTTGTTTTTTCCTTTTGTTGATTTGTTGTTTCTTTTTGTTAACTTGTTTTTTATTTTTGTTAATTTGTTTTCTTTTTTATTGTTGTGTTTTGCACTTCAAGGCCACCGTAGATAACCTACATAAGCTTAATCGATGTTGCCAAATAAATTAACCATACATCTATAACATAGTGTGTAGCATCAACTTTTACTTTGTATGGGATTCCTTTAAAAATACCTTGTCCTGACACCATAGTTAATGGATCAGGAAGTGGTTGTTTTAATAGCTAATTTTATGATGTGGTGATGTATTTTGATCTGTTATATATCCACAAGAAAGGGGACAAAACTGAGCCAGGAAATTACAGACAAATCATCTCACCTGTATTACTTGTAAAAGTTTGGAAAAAAAGATTTGATATAAAATAGAGGAGCTAGGAGCATCTTAATGAAAACCATATTTTTGGTCAATATGGGTTTAGACGAGGCAGATCGTGTGTTACTAATGTATTAGAGTTTTTTGAACATGCAATTGCAGCTGTAGATTACGTGAAAGCATATATTATATAATTAGATTTTCAAAAAGCTTTTGATAAGGTTCCACACCAAAGACTGATTATCAAATTGGAAGCTTTAGGCATTCAGGGTAATGTAAGTAGATGGATTATGAACTGGTTGATGTATAGGAAACAAAGGGTGTCGATTAGAGGAGTTGATTGTAACTGGAGTGAGGTTGTTAGTGGAGTTTCACAGGGATCAGTATTATGACCTTTGCTTTTTCTAATCTATATTAATGATCTGGACTCTGGGATAATTAGCAAACTTGTCAAATTTGCAGATTATACTAAAATAGGTGGCTCAGCAGATACAGTCTCGGCAGCACAGGCTATTCAAAGGGACTTAGATAATATTCAGTTGTGGGCCGACACCTGGTAAATGTAATTCAATGTGGACAAGTGCAAAGTAATACATGCAGGTAACAAAAATGTCCACTATAATTACACTATAGGAGGTACAGATCTATACATAACAGTATGTGCCATAGGTCAGTTTGGGACTCAGCCGGTACGATGTACGAAACAGTGCCTACTGAAACTAGTTCGGGCAAAGGCGGAGGTGGACCTAAACATGGCCAGTGGAAACGGAACAAATCATGTAATTTTCTTCAAGAGATCTCATCCTGGGATAACTAACACTGTTGTTTGTGTGAGATCATACTTCCCAAAGGTGTGGGCCAATTTTGTTTTTTTTGGAAGGCATGTGAATGGACAGAGTGGTAGGGCACAGGCTGGTTGTGGTGACCCTGAAAGCTGGGCTTGTATCCTCAGGAAGGCTTGTGCCAGGGCAATGCATTGGTTGTAACAGCTGTTCTCTTGGCTACAGCCCAGTCCCACTGGCTTACCTGTCTGGACTGGCCTGCTGGACCCATTCCCACTCCCCCTGGCTCTCTCTTACATCAATATCAATAGCTCTTTGTGGCACGCATGAATGCATGAGAGAAATGGGGCATCTTACAGGATATGAGAAAGGAGAGAATGTGCCCTTTCTTGCAGTATCTTATTGCACATATTCATAGGTATCAGTTAATTGGTCTTCCTCAGTCTTTTGTTCCTACTCCTGAAAAACAAGGCTGAAATGAGTAAAGGGAGAAGGGGATATATTTTATTGTTGAGTTAAAGCAATATTTAAGACTTTGATTTGGCGATTTATTTATTTATTTATTTATTTTTGCATGTATGTATGTATTGTGCCACTCTCTCTGGTTGGTAGTGTTCATTAGGGCTGAGTAAAAACATTGATTTTCCGATTAATTGGGACTCTGGTTTGGACGATCTGATATCGATTCTTAAACTCCCGAGATTGATCTTATAAATCTATGCATTTTCTCAGTGAATGACAAAATGGTGCCACCTGGCCAATCATAGATAGGTGAATGATTTTTTTTTTTTTTAAAACAACAACAATAAGAAACTTTAAAGCGCACATGCTGCGCCCCCCTGCTTTCTTTCGCCATTGCTAAAGCCGATCTACAAGCACCCCGACAATACATGATTCACCTCCACCGAGCTCTTCAATACATGTGGCTGTTTCACACACACTATAAACTTAGTCTTGCACTATTTTTAAAGTTGAGGTATACTTACTTAACTGATTTTATTCAGACTGTGAAATAGAAAATTTAGCTTTTGAGTGATACATCAGGTAAATTTAACGTAAAAACAAAAGCAATTTATTTTAGTTATTTATATTTGTTAAATAAAAAGCAATTCAATGTAATGTTTTGAGCCTCGTCTTCAATGTTTAACATTATTAATCTTTAGAAATCTACCATGTTATATAAGTTAGAGGGTTCCCTGTGCAGTACATAGCATTAATTCTCAGATAATCTCTCTCATAAGCAATATTGGTATTGTAATTATCACTATTCCCAAATTAAATCAAAATTGAATCGAAATCAAATAGATCAAATCGGGACCTTTTGAATCGAAATTGAATTGAATCGGGAGATCAGTGTCAATGCCCAGCCCTAGTGTTCACTGCATCAGTTCCCCAGTACAGACCAGAGCAACAGTGATGAAAATGTTTTTTTTATGTTCCTTTGTTTTATTAAAAAAAAATTGCAGGCAGGTGCGGATCATTTTTTTCAGTGCCTAAATCCACTGTTTAATTTTTCTTCTAAAAATAAGAAATGGACTGTTTTAATATTTTTTTAAGCTGACTACCCAAGAGTCCACAAATTCAAATTAAGATTTACTTTACGGTGTCTACGAGAATGTCTTTGATAAAACCAATTTTGCCTTTTTACAAAGCATCCACGAGAGCTGCTGCTTTTTTCAAACGTTATGTATGAAACGTTATGTTAATATGCATTAATGGGGGGTGGGGTAGGCAACACCAAGAGTGACCTCTGTTTTTCCTCACAATTATCAACATCTCAGTGTTTCTGTGCTTCCCATCACTGCTGTAGCATATGTGATTTAACCAGATTTAAGTCCAGTAAGGGCCATTGACAAACTGATGGATGACCTGTGAGATTGTTATGTAATGGGCTGATCAAATATTTATCTGTCGTGTTTTCAGGTATCGTACCTCATCCATGCTGAAGGGAAGGATCATGTTGTCGTTCTGGAGAAGAATGAGTAAGTGACCCTGTCTAGACTGTAAATCTCAACCCTTTTCTGTTAAGACAGCGTACTTTTGTTACAATGTATGTGTATGAGTTTCACTGTGATGAAAATATCAGGTATGTTAACGGGCATAACCCAGTGCAAAGAAGACAAATATTATTTCCAATAATAATCACTTTTTGTTATATAGATGAAGTCATTTATTTTAAAGGTAGAAAGGGCTGAATTGAAATGTATGAATGAGTTTAGTTTAGAAACACATTTTCTTTCAGTGTTGCATGTTCTGTGTTTACATGATTAAAAGTATATAATCCAAATGGAATTCTGATAAAGTCACCAGTATAAATACATTTTGGTTTTGCAACGTGCTATCTCGGAAAAATATCAAGATTTGCATGTTCATGTACATGTCTTGTGCCTACAGTGAGGGAAAAAAGTATTTGATCCCCTGCTTATTTTGTACGTTTGCCCACTGACAAAGAAATGATCAGTCTATAATTTTAATGGTAGGTGTATATTAACAGTGAGAGACAGAATAACAACAAACAAATCCAGAAAAACGCATTTCAAAAAAGTTATAAATTGATTTGCATGTTAATGAGGGAAATCAGTATTTGACCCCTTCGACTTAGTACTTGGTGGCAAAACCCTTGTTGGCAATCACAGAGGTCAGACGTTTGCACACATGTCAGGAGGGATTTTGTCCCACTCCTCTTTGCAGATCCTCTCCAAGTCATTAAGGTCATCGAGGCTGACGTTTGGCAACTAAAACCTTCAGCTCCCTCCACAGATTTTCTATGGGATTAAGGTCTGGAGACTGGCTAGGCCACTCCAGGACCTTAATGTGCTTCTTCTTGAGCCACTCCTTTGTTGCCTTGGCTGTGTGTTTTGGGTCATTGTCATGCTGGAATACCCATCCACGACCCATTTTCAATGCCCTGGCTGAGGGAAGGAGATTCTCACCCAAGATTTGATGGTACATGGCCATGTCCATCGTCCCTTTGATGCGGTGCAGTTGTCCTGTCCCCTTAGCAGAAAAACACCCCCAAAGCATAATGTTTCCACCTCCATGTTTGACGGTGTGGATGGTGTTCTTGGGGTCATTCCTCCTCCTCCAAACACGGCGAGTTGAGTTGATGCCAAAGAGCTCGATTTTGGTCTCATCTGACCACAACACTTTCACCCAGTTCTCCTCTGAATCATTCAGATGTTCATTGGCAAACTTCAGACAGGCCTGTACATGTGCTTTCTTGAGCAGGGGGACTTTGCGGGTGCTGCAGGATTTCAGTCCTTCATGGCGTAGTGTGTTACCGATTGTTTTCTTGGTGAGTATGGTCCCAGCTGCCTTGAGATCATTAACAAGATCCTCCCATGTAGTTCTGGGCTGATTCCTCACCATTCTCATGATCGTTGAAACTCCACGAGGTGAGATCTTGCATGGAGCCCCAGACCGAGGGAGACTGACAGTTATTTTGTGTTTCTTCCATTTGTGAATAATCACACCAACTGTTGTCACCTTCTCACCAAGCTGCTTGACGATGGTCTTGTAGCCCATTCCAGCCTTGTGTAGGTCTACAATCTTGTCCCTGACATCCTTGGACAGCTCTTTGGTCTTGGCCATGGTGGAGAGTTTGGAATCTGATTGATTGATTGCTTCTGTGGACAGGTGTCTTTTATACAGGTAACGAGCTGAGATTAGGAGCACTCCCTTTAAGAGAGTGCTCCTAATCTCAGCTCGTTACCTGTATAAAAGACACCTGGGAGCCAGAAATCTTGCTGATTGATAGGGGATCAAATACTTATTTCCCTCATTAACATGCAAATCAATTTATAACTTTTTTGAAATGCGTTTTTCTGGATTTTTTTGTTGTTATTCTGTTAAAATACACCTACCATTAAAATTATAGACTGATCATTTCTTTGTCAGTGGGCAAACGTACAAAATCAGCAGAGGATCAAATACTTTTTTCCCTCACTGTATGTATGAATGTGCCTGTTGTTGGGCTAATTACGAATTAAGATAAAAATTAAATCTTAAATCACTTAATTTAAGAAACTTAATGTGCCATTTCCATTTATTTTAATTCACATATTGACATTTTATTCTCTATTCTGGCTTTCATTTTTAGTTAACAGATATGTGTAGTTACAGTTGTCAGCTGCAGTGTAGTCTGCAGTAATTCACGCAGTCCTGTTTCTTGTCTTATGCTTAGCTTTGGAATTGTAAGTGTCTACGTGTGGGGAGGAGTGAGGGGCGGGGGGGACATATTTTACCCTGTAATCAAAAAAGATTGTACAGCTTTCACACGCACATAACCTAATAACACATGTTCTGAATCTGCTAATAATTGTAGTTGTGGCATTGTGCTGGGAAGGCGATGATATGCTGATTGCAGGCAGTCTTGTCAGCGGGATGCTTCTTCTTGACACCCACTCTGCGCATTGATTTCCATATTAACCTTCAATTTTTTATTAATGCTGTGATCATTGTGAAAGCAGGCAATCTGTCGGAAGGGAGAATAGGGCTATTAAAGTGTTTGTTTCCAAAAAAAAGCCAGTAGTCTTCTCTGGGGTTTTCAGTTGATTTCTTTTCTTGCCAAATTTTTAATGAGATCACCTGTTTTATATAAACTTGTTATCAGCAGGCATTTACATTTTTTGAATACAAACTGTCCTGTATCTGGAAAATGGAAATTGCTGAGACAGGGTTTTACAAAGTAGACCTAATAAAAACTTAAAGGCCCATAAGTATATTTTTCCCCTTACCAGTCTCTCACTCCCACTTTCAAAGAGCAACTGCTATGGTATGCTCAGATTACACTGCGTTTTTGATGTATATACGATTATGAGATCATGGGACAATGTTGATTTCAAGTCAGACGTTTTGGTTTTAATTAGAAACTACAAGAAAGAGATGCCTGTCACCTGTGATAGAGGAATCAGTGACCTAAATTCTATATTATTGTTCTATATTATTATTATTATTATTATTATTATTATTATTATTATTATTATTATTATTATTATTATTATAATTGACAAAACAAATTGCTGGTGTTCTTCACATCAAAGTGCTACATCACCCTAATATATTGCATTCAACACTTCTTTCAAAGTTGGGATCGACAGATGCTCTGTAAGTAAGTGCTCTGTTTTGGCAGCTGACTGAGATGGCTTTGCAGCTAGGTTGCAATTAGAGGGCACTGTGTTGGGTGGGTGAATGCGTACAACAGGGAAGGTCAACGTAGAGCCCAAAACATCTAATTAAACTGAATTGGTGTGTTTGTATCAACCCCGACAGCGGGAGTAATCCTGTGTGTTGCTTCTGCTGTTCTCTCATAGGCTACTCCTCCCTGAAGACTTCACAGTGTTTACGTACTCTGAGGAAGGGGCTCTGATTACCCAGAAACCAGAAGTGAAGGTAAGGTCTAGTGTTATGATACCCAGTCCTGGTGTCTTCTGATAATGGGGCTCACAACTCTGGTCTTGGAGGGCCCCTCTGTGTCTTCACATTTTCATTCCTAAAGAGCTTTTATCCATCTAATTGAACAAATTATTGGCTCAGTATAGACATTATGTTCATTTTAACATAACTTACCAATGAACACAATCTCACTGTACTGCATATCTCTAGATGAAGAGCATCATCTCAGATTGTCAGGTTATTACAGTATGGAGTGGGGCAGTGAGCTAATGCCCTGTGGAATGCTAGGCGTGGAAAGTATCTCCACAGTTCCCAGCAGCGTCTGTGTGGGAAGTGGGAGGAGGCAGGGAAAGGTCTGGAGGAGAGGCTCCAGAGATTCATCAAGAGTACATCACTCGCTGTTGGGAAGGAAACGGCACAGAACCATACTTCCAAGGCATTCTCTTCCCCTGAGGGGTTTAGTTATCCAGGAAGAGACCTTTTTTGGTTTCAGTTTTCAACAAAAACCAGCTTCTGTCTCCCTGTTGTTTATACAGAGTTAAGGATTCGAGCTGAGGTTCTAGTACAGTAACTGATTCCTGCAGACTTACTCTGCAATTAGAGCAGCCTGAACCCAGAACATGTTCTGAGTCATTAATTTTTGATTGATAAAGTATAGTCTTTCCTCACATCTATGACTGTGATAACATGTGAGTTTCTGCCATGCTGGAAATGATAAATTAAAATGGGTTAGGCTGAATTACAACAATGGTGTTTACATAGACAAACCCCTAACCAGTTTTGTCCAAGTAGTCTTGCTGTAGTTCTGTTGCAATCCAAGCAACAAGGTGTTTGGCAATTAAAATTAAAAAGTGAAGGAATTAAAATGTCTATGTAAAACGAAGCCAAAACTCTCCTATATATTTGCCATAATTTTCTTTTTATTCCATGTTTTCAAATATAGATTTGAAATTAGGCACTGTTCAAAGCATGTCTGTTGCCCCTAGGAATATAGTAAGTCCACCTGGACAAAAATCATAAAGACTGGTCTAGGTTAAAATTCAGCCTTACTGATTTAAATTGTCACTCTTAAGCCATGACGTTTGGAATGACTGAAACTTGCATGAAAAGACTCTGTGATTTCCTGAAGTCGTGTCTTGTTTCAGATTCTGTTCAAATCTGAGAAACTGGAAATAAAATAGCCATCACACTGTGCTGCTGAACTGCTATGATAATGTATTTTTACATTCTTTCTTCTTTTGCCTTATACCAGTGAGTGACACACACACACAGCTCAAGTTAAATGTAGTGTCAGCAGGGGCGTCATGCAGCTAAATGTTTTAAGGGAGGCACATTTGGAAAACACATTATGATTGTTACAAATGGCTGGTATTTCTGATACCAGTTACTGTTAAAACATATTCACTTGGGGTTTGCTAAGGGTAGGCATCTAACACTGCTGGAGTGGGACCCTTTCTTATATATTAATCTCTTGCTAGTCAATCATAATCATAAGTCTCTGTTTCTGATTATAAAAAAAAAATCCTTAAAGATGGTGTGCATACTGTATTGTACAAACTGTAAGAACAATTAGGTAAATAAATATTATTGCAACTGAGCTTTTTAGTCCCACTTAACAGTAATCACTTGTAAGACCACCTCCTACCTGTCTGAACCTCACTGGTGCTGGTACGTCTACTACTACAGCTGCTTCCAGGGAGACACTAGCAAACCCTTTCTATTCTCATCTCTTGCCAGTTGATCTTCTGGCATAATCAAACTTGTCTCTGTTTCTGATCATGACAAGAAAAGTCCTTAAGAATTGTTTGTATAATGCATTGTACAAACTGTAAGAACAATTAAGTCAATGTAATTGCAACTGAAGCTTGGGTGGGTCGAATGTCCTCCTCTTGTTTGTAAACTTTCTATGATCATAGTTTCCAAGCTATTTCCCTGCCAAAATTTGTATTTAGTTATTTTTTGCTTTCCAGTTTAGGTTTGTTTGACTGTTGTGGTTTTCTGATGCTGTAATCTTTACCAGGTGTTATCATAGCTGTTTCATACATATTCCCTTCTCCAACAATCATCTGGAAACCTTAAGTGTCATAAAAGCTCTGGTAACCAGCTGGCATGCAAAATTGGTTGAAACTCACTTTTCAAAGAGAGAAGAGCAAAAGAGATCTGGGATGCAGCATTTTATGTGCTGCCCACTGGCATCGTTCATCATAATCTTGTGCAAGATGGCTATAAAATAGAGCTAGTGATCACTAAAGTTTCTCTTTCTATTCCCACTAGGTGTGACTGACTGAGACCGTTTTATCTTGGCAGTTAATTGATTGTCCTTTATGGATCTGTCAACCCGGAATTATTTTATTTTATTTAGATGGAAGATCTGCATTTTTTACAGTGATCATTCTGTGACCTACCCAACAAGTAGGGCAAAGTCTATAATGGTTTTACCTTATTTTCATTCACAGATCAGTGTTGATTTGAAGAAGCATAGTACTTAGCATACATAGCATATTTCCCTTTATTGTACTTAAGTAGATTGGAAATTGGAATTTGAAAACCAATGTGTTAATTACCAGTTGATACAAATTGCAGAATTCTGCAAACTGATGTGTGATATGACACACATAGATTGTTTTTTCAATATAATGCTGTGAATAAATATGGAAGCATATTTTTCATATAAGTTTACAGACAAGAGGAAGCCATTCGACCCATTGTGCTCATTTGGTGTCCATTAATAAATAAGTGATCCAAGGATCATGTTCAGTCTATTTTTGAATGTTCCCAAATATTCAGCTTCAATCACATCGCTGGGGAGTTTGTTCCAGATTGTGACAACTCTCTGTGTGAAGAAGTGTCTCCTGTTTTCTGTCTTGAATGCCTTGAAGCCCAATTTCCATTCATGTCCCCGGGTCTGTGTGTCCCTGCAGATCTGGAAACACTTTAAATGGTTATTTGTAGACAGGTTGTAATTATAATACAAAAGTGTGTTATCTTCTTTGCTGAGAGCCATGCTTTCTTGAAAAGTGTAATTATCACATCTATCCATTGTATAATATGCTTTGACAATAATAATTGTAATAATAATCATTACAATACAAATCTTGGGAACAGAATTAATTTACATACTGTAAAACTGCAGAGAGAACTGCCACTTGTTCAAACCATCTCTCACTGATACTGGTTAAGGTAACATGGTTTTTGTTATGAATTTATATGATATCTGTACTATTGATTAGATAAGAACATAAATTAATATAGGAATGTTTTGTACACATGTGCATAAATGTTGGAGGTTTCTATATTATCATAAAACTGAATGGATCAGGAGGAGAAAAAACAGGAAAATGCAGCTGCAGATTATCTGTTGCTTGAGATAGTGCTGCAGATGTGTTTATTTTAGGAGCATAATACAATAAGCTGTAAAGGAGAAGTAAAAATATTGCAGGAATGTGAATGCCTCCATAGAATAATAAAATGATTCTATTCAATTTTCAAATTAAGAATTGAATCATCATCCTTTATTACAAAATATAATGCAACACTGTCTAGCTGAATGTTGATGTTGAACTGAGATTGAACCCAAGTGGGGGTTCTACACTACACTTTCTCAGAAGGGAAGGGAGGGAAAGGGGAAAGAATATGATACTTTCACATCCTCTTTTTTGGAAACATTTTGGGAAATGAGTGCAAAACCATAGAAGGGAAGAAGCAATTCAGCATATTTATTTTATTTGTTTGTACCCTTTGAACTTTAATAGAGTCCAGCCAAGACTAACAGAGACTAACGTTTCTTGTTTCGTCATTGTAAACATGTTCCTTCCAGGACATCTCATAAAAGAGAGCTTATAACTGGAGAGCAGAATGATCAATGCAGAATCAATCCTGTGGTTTAACCCCTTTGAGCCTTTCTGTACCAGGCTTTGTGCACTTATCATGTCAGTGTTAATCCAGTAGAACATGTGCTAGTCTGGTTATCATGCTGCTCCAACCTTACACAAACATAGATTTTAGAAGTAATGTTGTCTTGACTTCAGAAGAGTTCTGGCCTAACTAATTTTTGAACTTATATCTGTTCTGACAATCTCCAAAGGGACTGTACAAGCTTCAGGAATAATTGCTCTCCTTGGACGTTTAAAAATCAACAATGTGTGACATTTGTGATGCCACAAAGGACAGACTCTTTTGTCAAGGGCCGAGTTAAGGGGACATTATATAATCATGGTAACAAAAGCAGGACTGTGCTCTTCTTTTTTTTTTTTTTTGATCATATAAAGTCTGCTTATATAAATGTCAGTAGTTGGATCGGGGGGGGGAATAACCAAAAATCATTCAAGAGTATGATTTTAAGTGCAGACTTTTATTTTGGAGATAGACACCAAGGAACTGTTTGACTTCCAGACTGAGAGGATATTAAGAGTGTGTCATAACTACAGTGCTCTCTTTATTCTTTCTCCGGGCTGTTTTGTGGCTGAACTGCTGATGCTGCTTTTAACAGGAGTTCAAGGCAACTGTTATTTTCTTGTCAATAGGTTGTATGTGTATGATTTATAGTTTCAGAAAGATCAACACAAATGTAATACAAGGAAGTGAGTGCACCTGCTGTTTCTCTGTTATGAGGGGAGAGTGCATGCATGAGACGCATGCAACCAGTTTAATTTCTTCCAGCCCCCTGAAGAATACTTCTCATTGTGGGCAGGAGCTGCTAATTAGAACCAGCAACATGATGTATGCCCTTTTTTGGCTGGGGAAGTAATCTTAATGTCAAAGGTTGCCTTTCCAAAAGACGTGAGCAAAATTCTGGTGTATTTTCTTTTTCTAGAGGGATTTCTTCTCACACTGTGCATTCCTTAATATTGTTGTTTGGCCAATTGACTTTCTTGGCCAAGCATCTTTTTCTTCAAAGTAGTGTGCTGCTACCTGTATCTCCTCATTCCCCGACACTTCTCCTTTTCTTACCTACAGTGGAGAAGGGCAGTGTGCCATGGGATTTAAATTTTGTCATGCCTTCAGCTTGCATGGCATTTTTGCAATCACGCCTTGTGAATGGGGAAACCATGTGGTCCTGAAGTACCTTGCCTCCTATACCACTTCTCTCACACTGTCACAATATATATTTTTTCTTTCATTCTTTAAATTTGTTTCCTTCTTTGTTAATAACCACCTTAGTGTGAAACCCCGGTTACTAACCAACCTGTTTTGACTTGTCATTCACAAGGGGCCATCACTAAGTAGCAGTGTTTGGCCAGCTGTGCACCAGCTAGTGACAGTAGGCCCTTTCAAAACAATATCTAAAATTTGACCATTGTGATAAACAAATTTAAAAATCTAGGAATGGTGGTATTGTTTTGTCAATATGAGTATTTCTGTGATTTAAAATCAGTGTGAATTTCCTTCAGTCCAGGAAAACACTCATGAGTCTACTGTACTTTTATTTAAAGGTAACTCCCTTGCATGTAGATTGACAAAATTATTTACTAATGTTTCTGTTATTGTGCTTGTGGCCTCCAGACTTAGACTACTGGATTAACATGGTGTTTTGTTCTCAAGCTTTTTAGCTTAAACAAAAGATGAAGTAAATCTGCCACACACACAAAAAGTACCTAACAAATCTGGACAATTTGGTGGTACAAACTACATGCTACTTAAACAAACAATGCAGGCAAACCGTTTAAAAAGAAATCCAATATTTATTATGCCATTAAATCTTTGAAAGCAGTGGGCTACTGTGTTCAAGTCATTAGACTGCAAAGCCAAGACAAGACTTTTTTTTTTTTTTTCTGCACTCAACTTAAAGTGGAGAATATGGAAACATTCGCAACAGGAAGTCTTTCAACATCCTTTGGGAACCATTCAGGAAGTGAATTTGATTTTCATTATACGTGGATGTTCACAGATGTGTCCTTAGGTCTTTATCAGAGAATTATAATTAAAAAAAAGAATAAATCATGCAATTAATTTTCCTGTGTGTAAGACACAAACATTGTTTTCAAAATCTTTCCATGTGGTCTCCAACACAGTGTAACTAAAATATGTACATTTATAGTACAGAAGGAACAGATTTTCAAATAACCAAAACTGTCCGACCTTCTTTTTCCCTTTTACCTTATCGATTTACTAAATGACATATCACTTGCTCTAAGGACATCATTGATCCATCACTCGAGTTATCAGTCTGCCACTCAATAGATTTTGCCTTCTTTGAAATGCTTGAAGGACATCTTTGTGTTTATAGAGAAAAGCTCTTGGCAAGCACCCATTCATTCAGTACAACCCAGCAGGAAAATGACAGTGGAGACAGTAGGTGCATTTTCACTGCCATTTCTGATCCAGATCAAATGCAACGGAACATTTGATCACGATCAGTGGTATTGCGTTTGCACTGCCATTTGATCACGATCAACTTTCAGCCACCACTAGCACGCAAGTCCAAACTTCATTATATGAATATATTACATTATTCCTTTATTACATTATACATTAGCACATCAGACCAAAATTAATTATATGTATATTAAATTAGTCTTTTAGAATGCAGGGCTGTATCGAAAACTGTCTTTATCTTGTTACGAATTATTATAACAAGGAAAACCAGCGCACTTCAATATTTAACATAACCGAAGCATTGAAAATAAAAATACAATTATATATTTTTGCTAACATAAAATAATAAGCCATTTAGTGTTAGTTTTAACAATATTTATTTATAATACGGGCAGTAGGGCAGTGTTCTCCTATCTGCTCCTCTGATGTGAAGGCTGTTTGTCTGCCCCCATCTCTAATACACACAACGTCGCAGTGCATGCCGGAGCTTGAGCCGGTCGAGCGTTTACACTGCCAGGATCAAATGCTACCAATTGTATTTGATCTGGATCTGTACCATTTCCCTGAATCCGATCGCCAAGCGTTTACACTGCCATTTCTGATCCTGATCAAATGCTACCGATGCATGTGATCCAGATCAGAAATGGCAGTGTAAATTCGCTTATTGTTTTTTTGCCTATGAGTATGGCCTCGCCATGTATTCCTGTATTTTGTTTGCTTCACTACACTGGTGTCTCTAGTGAGGCCAGGTAGAGACTGGCTGAACCGAGTCCTAGATTACATAGTCCAGTATCTTACTGGGGGTGAATTTCATAACGGTAACAGTTAAGGATCAGTGTGAGGCGAGTGACAAAATATTCAGTTGCATGCCTTTAGGTTTGCATTCCATGCCCCTAAATTCCCAATGCCACGTTAGAATCTCTGCGGTGTCCTGTGTTGTCCGTCTACGAGTGCTACGATCTGAGGCAAGACAGGGTTACACATCTGGAAGGAGAACATTTCTTGTCAATCAGAGTAGGAGAGTAGCTAGAGAAATGGATGGAGAAACATGGGAACAAGAGCCTGGAAGGGTGCAGAACAGGGATGGGAACAAAGGGCATACTAGCATTGACAGCATATCAGGGCTTAGGAGTCAGATAGGAGGCTGAACATGAAGATGGAAGGAGAGGTGGAGGCGCATGCAGGGATGACTGAGGGAGAGCGCAGAAGGTGGAGGAGGAGGAGAGAGAGCGAGAAGTCAGATAATGCATTGGGATGTGGGAGGCAGCACTGGAGAAGGTGGCAAAGTCAGACAGAAAAAAACTGACAAGGCAGGAGAGGAGTGGTCAGAAGATATTAACCTGTAGGTCTTTTACATTTTATTTATATCTTGTTCTTATTACTTAACATTTTTGTGTTTTTTCTGTGAGTCTATTTCGAAGGCTCCTTGACAGAGTTTGAAAGCCTGAAGCAATCTAAAGAAATAAGACTACAGACAGCACTCCCCCCTCCCTCCCTCCACCAAACCTGACACAGTCTTCACCTATCACAGCAACAAATATATAGAGTTATCTCTGGCAAATAAAAACACCTTTCTGAAGCTCTTCAATATGCACCACAAGTCAGAGGAACTTCTAACCTGAACAGTGGCATGATTGGATTTAATTGTCAAATGGACAAAAACAAACAAATACAATCCAGTCCACCTCAAGGGTCTTCTTGCTTTTGTTTATTCAACATAATATTGCACTTATGTCACCCAGGATAAGGGCATCTACCAATAAAATAATAATAATAATTATTATTATTATTATTATTATTATTATTATTATTATTATTATTATTATTATTATTCGTTACATTTTCCTTTTTAAAATGTTCGTTTGTGAGCATAGTTAGTCTGCAACAGTCTTTATCTATGCTATCTATCTGCTGTGAGCTTTCAGCAAGTGAAAATAAAGTAGTCTTAAAGTGGAAGAGTTGGAAGAGTACAAGTACATAGAACAGGGGTGACCAACCTTTGTATTGGAGGGGCCCAATCCAATTGGTTTTATGGGTCACCCTAAATCAGTAATTTCTTAAGACTGGGGACTCAAATTAGTTATTGTTCATTTAAAAGAACCTTTCACCTTGAGGTCTGTCTCAATAAGGAGACAATGAGATCATGTTTCCAGGTATATATACAATCCACGTTTTTAAACATTGCAACACAAGAGTTGTGGGATTAAGATGGTTTGAAAGAGCAGCACTTTACGGTTATTGATTTGTTTTTATTCATGGTAAATGTGCAATCTAAAAAATACCAACCAGAAATGATCAAGCCCAGTTACAAAATAATAGTCTTGTGTTGTGTCATTTTAATCCTTTTTCTTTTTTGTCTCTTTTTTCCAGAACCATTGCCATTACCAGGGTTTTGTGGAAGATATCCCAGACTCCACAGTGGCTCTCAGCATCTGCTCTGGTCTAAGGTAAGGGGATAGATGCCTGCAAACATTCTATTCTCAAGGCAGAGAAAATTAAAGCAGATTAGACAGAGGTTAAGATTATGCACTCTCTCTCTGTCGGGAAACTCAAGGCTGATGGCTAAAGGCCCAATGTTTTTTAATATATAATTATGCTGGGCCTCTAACTGGCTCAAGTCAGCCCACACAGATATTCTACTCAGAAAAACACAACAAGTTATCTTGTTCCTTAGCTGTCACTTGGTTAAAGACAGTTGGACAGCAAATATTTTATTGACTAACACATTCATCGTTACATCAACTGAAAACCAACATCGGCCACATCAAACCAGAGGAGCTTTTCCAGATCAGCAGGGAAACACGCACCCGGGGACACAAAAGACACTTCTTCACACAGAGAGTTGTCACAATCTGGAACAAACTCCCCAGCGATGTGGTTGAAGAATGGCCTCCTCTCATTTGTAAACTCTTATTTTCTTAGTTATGAACTTCTTTACACTTGGTGCATTTACTTGCCTAAAAGTTCAAAGCACAAATAAAGACAAGAATTATACTTATTCCTCCTTAATTTTGGGACTGTGAAGGATATGGAAACTTTTGTTTCAAACAATCAGTCTATTGTGAAAGTGACTTTTTTCTCTTCCATTGCATTGTGTATGCCTGAATTTTGTAGGAAAAGTGTGTTTTTTATTAATACAATTAGCATATATATACACCGATCAGCCATAACATTATGACCACCTGCCTAATATTGTGTAGGTCCCCCTTTTTCTGCCAAAACAGCCCTGACCCGTCGAGGCATGAACTCCACTAGACCTCTGAAGGTGTGCTGTGGTATCTGGCACCAAGACGTTAGCAGCAGATCCTTTAAGTCCTGTAAGTTGCGTGGTGGGGCCTCCATGGATCGGACTTGTTTGGCCAGCACATCCCACAGATGCTCAATTGGATTGAGATCTGGGGAATTTGGAGGCCAAATCAACACCTTGAACTCGTGATTCATCAGACCAGGCCACCTTCCTCCATTACTCCGTGATCCAGTTCTGATGCTCACGTGCCCATTGTAGGCGCTTTCGGCAGTGGACAGGGATCAGCATGGGCACCCTGACTGGTCTGTGGCTACGCAGCCCCATACGCAACAAACTGCGATGCATTGTGTGCTCTGACACCTTTCTTTCAGAACCAGCATTATCTTTTTCAGCAATTTGAGCTACAGTAGCTCATCTGTTGGATCGGACCACACAGGCCATCCTTCGCTCCCCACGTACATCAATGAGCCTTGGCTGCCCATGAACCTGCCGCCAGTTCACCGCTTTTCCTTCCTTGGACCACTTTTGATAAGTACTGACCACTGCAGACCGGGAACACCCCACAAGAGCTGCAGTTTTGGAGATGCTCTGACCCAGTCGTCTAGCCATCACAATTTGGCCCTTGTCAAAGTCGCTCAGATCCTTACGCTTGCCCATTTTTCCTGCTTCTAACACATCAATTTTGAGGACAAAATGTTCACTTGCTGCCTAATATATCCCACCCACTGACCAGGTGCCATGATAACGAGATTATCAGTGTTATTCACTTCACCTGTCAGTGGTCATAATGTTGTGGCTGATCGGTGTGTGTGTGTGTATATATATATATATACATACATATGCTAATTGTATGTTGTCACGATCACCAGTTGTAAGCGACTGTTAAGCAGCCACACTGTCCTCCAAACGGAGCAATTACTGGCCCACTTTATAAACAGTTAAAGTACTTCAGCAAGGGTGACAAATAACAAACAGGGATGTCAGATGTGTACATTTTTAATAAATGTGGTTTATTGTGGGAATTCAGTATGACATTGATAGGATAGAAAAGAACCAATGAAATAAGTGAAGTATAGAATATTGGACAAAAGAAAGACTGCAGAGTACGGCAGAGGATATGAATGGATATATGGAAAAGGACTTAGTAAAGGTAGAGAAGTACTGAGAATACAAAAGTGTTGAGCTGAAGCAGGAGCCGCCTTAACTCAAATTTGAACGGGGTCAAAGATTTAAGGCGGCCCTGGACCGGGTCAAAACTAGTCCCGCTTTTTGACCCGGCCTATCTTTCGAGGCGGCCGAAAGGCGACCTAAATGTGAATGTGACGCGCCGGGCCCTGGGCCGAGTGGAAAGCGTCATCGTGTGACGCAAATCAAGCCCCGCCCCCAGAGACTGCGTGTCTGAGAGACGCGGAAAAAATACACAGTAAACACATCGCGCAGCAGGACACAGTATTGTCTCTGTATTGTTTGAATGTCATATCGATATATATCTTAAATGTAGTGATACATTTCGCTACCTCACATCTTATATATATATATATATATATATATATATATATATATATTAAAAAAGTCTAGGCTAAGTAATGAGTTATAATGATGTAAACAGTTCAAACTACTCGGTCGATTAAAATAAAAGTGTGTAGCTGGTAAACTTGCTATTGTTTTTTTTTTTTTTGTACCAAGTATGATTGAAGTCTGGAATTTAACAGCATGCATTTTACACGTGAAATTTGCATTTTGAAATTGTGAACGGGACCAGGTAACTTTATTAATTATCCGAATTTTGCATTAAAACGATATAAATTTAACCAAAGCAGGTTTCCATTCCATTCCAAAACTATACCATCTGTTTACTATGCAATCTGAAATGCGATTAAATAGAGCTGTGCAGTACAATTACTAATGCCGGCGTTAGAGGTGACAACTGGGACGATGCTGAAATGAAAGTGCTGTTTACAATGTGGATGAAGATAAAGTTAAAACAGAAACCGCAGGAAGTGCACAGCGCTGCTGTCTTGAGGATATAAAACTACAGACGCATCACAGAGGCTGCTTTCGATGCATACGATTGTATACTAATGCATACGATTTCTTGTGATTTAATGTAAAATGTCCTACTAAATGTGCTTCGCTTTCGGGTGAATTGTAGAACAGCACTTTCAGACTTGCAGAACCGAGGACAGACATTTGAAAAGGGAAATATATTAATTAGATTCGCCATTGAACCAGCACATTTTTAATTAGAAAGCTTGGGGTGCAAAGGGTTAAGATTACTTTCAAAGAAAATATAGAACCGATAGAATAGCCTATATTTACATCGATATTAATAAGTTGTGATTATAAACACATCGCATACACCTGTAAGCAGATCTAATGTCCTGCGTAACTGGTTTGTTTGAGCAGATTTATTTATTCCCGGCATGCATTTCGTTTAGGCCGCCTTTTCGCCCGCATATGTGAACGCACTTAGGCCTCCTTAAACCGCAAGTGTGAATGGGGTCTCTAAAAAAAGTAGGACTAAATTTGAGGCGGCCCAGGGCCGTCCTAATAAATTTTAACGGGGTCTCACGTTCAGACCCTCCACAACAGACAACCCAACAAACACATAAATGTAGAAAACAATTAGAATAATGGGAATTTAGATAAATGAGATTGAAATGGATGCAGTCCAGGAAATGCAATTAGGAACAGGCTGAAGAAAAGTAACAAAGTAAAGGTGAAGTGAACTGTCCTGCAGAGTAACTAAATAAATTCACAATGTCCAAGTCTTGATGAAAATGATCATGGAAAAACAAACCAATGTCAACAGTGAGGTCACCCAGCAGAAGTCCAGTAAAAAAGATTGGTTGGAGAAAATGGAGAGCGTTGCAATGGTCTTGGTGAATAATCCAGGAATGATGAATGCAGCAGTCCAAAACAAGCCAACACACAAACTGTAAAACAACACTCGACAACACAATAACCCCCCACAGAAACAACAGTGCTAATAGAAACAAAAACAAAGAAGTATATAGATATCTGAACAGAGTTAGTAGGATTGATCAAAGTAAATGATAGAAATAGGAGGGATTGAGAAAGGAAAACAATGGAGTCACCCCAGCTATGACTGCCCTGCATATACTAACAGGTGCTGCCTAGGCTGTGATTGGACCATGGAGGATTTGAATGAGCCAATGGGGGGAGAGATAGAACCAGAGGACTGTTGGAAGTGAAGTTTTTACCTGGCCAGGCTACTATCTCTAGTTAAAGGTACAGGTGGGTGTTTAACCACCCACTTGTTTAACATTGTTTGTGTTACAATGTAACTTTTCTTTATTGTACATTTAATATTATGTAACTCCAATCCTACAATAATGTCAAATTATGTCACAAGTGTCCTGAGTGATGTGAAACTGCAGGCCCCTTCAAAGCTTGTGAATCCTGATCCTGATCAGTGACAGTTTTTAAGGTGAAAATGAAGGTGCACGATAATTGCAGGCAGGAACATAAAACCTCGAGTTGAGTCTGTCTCTAGTGATATTACATTTGATGCAAATACCTTTACTGTACAACAAGGTCTGTCTGTTGGGTTATACTGGGGTCTTTAGTTTTATTTACAATGGTGCCCATTATGCCAAGGTTATACATTCCCTAAATACCCGTGCTTTTTAATTTTCCTTCAAACTCTGACTTATTGAGCCCTTAACTGAACCACTTTATTTATTTATTTCATTAGGTCTTCGTTTCTTAAATACTTTGTTTTGGGTGGGAAAATATCCTGCAAACAGAATTGAGTCTCATGTCAACTTCAGTTTGGTTTATAAATTCTTCCCCTCTAAAGGTCTTAGCTGCTCTTGGTTGGTTATCAAATTAATAATGTACTGATGTGAGTTCTGAAACCTGAGTCTCATTGCAGGATTTGTTCTACTTGCTAAACCCCTCCTACCACTACTTATTATAAGAGCAGAAAGCCATTATATTAAGTCGAATAAAGCAAGCCATTCAGCTGAATGGTTCCACAAGCTTAATTACTCTCTGTCCCTGTTGGAACAAAAACTGCTACTGCTCATTTAATTACTATTTATATATTTTCTTGTTGCTTTACTTCTTTTCTTTCAATCTGATCGCTGACCAATCTTGTACTGCTTTTGCAAAAATACTTGATTTTTCACAGCCTTCCTCTGGCAGCCTCTTTAGAAAGTGCACCATAAAACGGCACAGAAACCAAAAAAGTCAAGTTATAAGTAAAGAGTGGTGTTAATCCCTTGAGGAATCCAGTCTGGACTGAGAACTAGTTTACACATGTCCAGTTATTGTACAGTTACATTTTTTCAAAGTGGGGCTTAAAAGATGTGTTCATTCATTTTTTTCACAAGTATTAAACGGGAGTGGATAATGTTTTTGGCTAATGCTCCCAAATGGAAGGCTCATTGTGACACTTAGGAAATGAATAGCAGCATAGAGGCCTTTTTTCAGACAAGTTTAACCTGAGCTAACTTTAAATTGGAGGGGGTATTGATCTGTCATTTGAAAACTGGTTCTTGGAGCAAACGTGTGTTTTGGAGATAATTCAACTGAAATAAGTAAGTAATCCCAATAAGAAATTATAGTTGAAACAGGAAAAATCTACTGCACTGTTCTAAAGAAGCTCCATTATTTTGAAATCGATAATGATTGAATGAAGATGAGTAACAAAGCATTTTAAATGTCTACCTTGGTTTGTCGTTGCATGTGGATCAAAGTGGATGTTCTGTGCATACTTTCCAATCAGACTCCTGTTTTACTTCAGGAACAAATTAATAATCAAATTAATAATAAGCAAGGTGGACAGACATTATTTCCCAACTTTAACTGTTTAAAAATACCTCTTATAAATGTTTGGGTGAAAATAAACTACTTAGAAATTTTATAGTAAATATGTATACATTTATTTAGAAAAAAACAAATCGTCAATAAACCAGTTATAAAAATTAACCAATCAATACCAAGCAACATTGTATTTCAGAATTCCTGCTACTTTCTCTACAATTAAATGGGTGCTCACATATGCTTATTATTAAAAAGTAACTGATGTCGATTGAATGGCAACTTGTAACGCCAAGTGTGTCTCCATGCTAGAGCTAGTTTATTCTGCATGATGAATGCAAGCTGTATGAGATGTTTCTATTATTTTTCTATCTGTAGTCACAAAAAGTCCCAGGGCATTTCTCAAAAAGAGTAGGGGTATTACACCAGTGTCGTGGCAACTATGGCCCTAATCTATTCCCCAATACAACTGGCATTAATCTGTCTCTGCCCAACTCCCCACTGAGTAGCTGATGTGTGATGAGTGTACTGGCGCACTATGCCTGCCGTCGCATCATCCAGGTGGGTGCTATACATTGGTGGTAGTGGAGGTGGGACCCCCTAACATGTAAAGCTCTTTGAGTACCTTGGATAGAAAAGCCCTATATAAGTGTAAGGATTATTATTATTATTATTATTGTTGTTGTTGTTGTTGTTGTTGTTGTTGTTATTAATAATAATAATATCATCCACAGTAGTAATGATCAGTTCTTAAGTCAAGACATTATGTAAATGCAAACAGGGAAACACAGCCATCACCAATCAATATGTCTAGGGGAAGTGTTTCGTGGGGCAGTCCCAAATTTTGCCTTAAATAACTTTTTTCTATCTATCATTTTACATTTCCTATTAAAGGATATAAAAAATATACATCCTTCCCACACTTTGC
The DNA here is from genome assembly GCF_036373705.1 of Amia ocellicauda. NCBI lineage: Eukaryota > Metazoa > Chordata > Actinopteri > Amiiformes > Amiidae > Amia > Amia ocellicauda. The sequence continues at coordinate 41,457,094 of NC_089858.1, forward strand.
ATGTCTTGGAACCAGATGGGTTAACCACAACATTTGCTTTTCTGAGATCGTTTTCTGGTCTGGGCGTTTTGTGTATCTTTCCTCCACTCTGAACTTGGCACACTACCTGCCATCTTCGATTTAAGTCTGCCTTGTCATGACTTTTGTGCAGCAATGTATTTGTTCCCATCCAGGGGAAGCATAACAAGGTTACACATGCTGTAATATATAAATCACTAAAAGTACATTGTTTTTCACAGAAGTATAAAAATCGAATTAAAAAGGATGCATTGATCCCATCACAGTGTAACTGTAGTATGCAAGTCAATTGCAGCTGTGCTTTTTTTCTCGCCCCCCCCCCCCCAGAGGTATTCTTCATACAGCCAATGGCAGCTATGGAATAGAGCCCGTGGAGTCTTCCACCACCTTCCAGCACCTCATCTATCGGCTGGAAAATGTCCTGTCAGAGCCTCTGGTCTGTGGAGTCCCACATGCTGAGCAGCATCCCTCAGAGACCACACACGCATGGGTCTTGGATCCATTATCTATGACACAGCTGTTGAGAGTGAGTGTTTTTGTTTTTGTGTGTATTTTTCTGTATGGGAAAAAATTGCCAGCTATTGTCACCAGATTCCAGATGTACTCCAAAGTGACTTCTTCAAAATCAATGTGCTCTGTCTTTGTAACATTCTATTTTTCTAGAGCAGTCATCCTCTTTATACGTCCAGTTGAGTAGTCGTACACTTTTTTTTCACCCACATTTTTTTTAATAACTTAAATGTCAACTGAGCTCATAAAAAAAGCAAAACTTTTTATGATTAAGAATAAAGTGTCCAATATCTGCAACAGTCATTTAATTCTAAGAGCTCACACCCTTCCCAATGAAACAATTCCTTTTATATCTCACTGTGCACACTGTGTTCAAATAATTTTTCTGGGTTAAAAGGGGGCTGATGAGTTATCTGAAAGCACACATTGGAGTACTTGAAGCCACTGGATAAGGGCAATTCAGATGTCAAACACTTAAGCCAATTAAAAGTGTCACTTTGTATGGTTTGTATGGTTTCTGTTTTGTTTTGTTGAATTAAATCACTTATATCAGAAAGGTCAGTGCTGTTTTCAAATTTCTGTTTTGTTGTTTCCAGAGGAAGAGGGCTGTGTTGCCCCAGACTCATTATGTAGAGCTACTGCTGGTAGTGGACAATGAGAAGGTGAGGGTCTGTGTGTTTGGCAATGTGAGGTGGGGGGTGGGCTTGGGGGGTCTCACCACCATGATAACACCAAAGCAAGGGGTCCTAATCAATGATGTACAGAGGAAAAAGATAATATTGAAGAAGATTAAGCTGTGAACCTTAAGATTCCTGTTGCTTTTTACATTGTCTTCTGGTTTTCATTCAGTTGCATCAGATAAAGCCTTAATTGTTTTTTATTGCCATGGATTGAAGAGACACCCAGGGCTGAAAGCCACTTCTTCACACTAATAATTAGATGCTCTTCTAAACGTATTAGCAATATTATTTGACCAGCTGCATCTGTGTAATACAGCTCCCCAAGTCTCCATTGTTCTGTAGCTACTACAGCATGAATCATCAGAAGCATCTTCAACTGAGCAAATTATTAGACTAATGCAATAGTCACAAACTCCCAGGAATAAAAATGCAAAGATTATGGTAGAAGGCCCAATGTTAGAGCTTTTTCCCTGTAGCATCTCATGGAAAAAATATGATTTTCCTTTATTAGTATTAATATTATTAGTATTATTATCCATTTATTTATTAATTCAGTTAGGTAAACTGATCTAACTTATTATTTGGAAGAATTTAAAACACGCCTTGTTCCAGAGAAGAAGAAGCTATAGCATTCATTATAGAAGTTAATTTGAATATAGACTAGTAGTTCTTACACGGCAAACCCTGTGATTATACCACAGTGAATGGGGTTGACTAGTAATCCTTTTTACTGTCTCCTCTGTACCATTTGGAAATCTAAATGTGAACATGTCCTCTCTTCCCTCTAGTTCAACAACATGAACCGCAATCAGACTGCAGTGCGAGAGGAAATGGTTCACCTTGCCAACTACATTGACAGCGTGAGTCCAAAAAACCTGAAATCCAGCCATTTATCTTTCGACTGCACGGACTTTATGTTCTATCTACCATATTCCCTGTATAATGGGATGTCTACAGGAGGTTTTTAAATGTTTTGCTCTTTATGTTTGATAACATGTACAATGTGATCTGGGTATGAATTTTCATCTGATAATTAAATGTATGTATGTATTTGTATATATATATATATATATATATATATATATATATATATATATATATATATGTGTGTGTGTGTATGTGTATGTGTGTGTGTGTAAATATATCAGTTTCCACAAAGGATTTCTATTCTATTATGGAGCATGTCCATTCTCTTTTCAATTTTCACAGCTTGGGTTCTTTCCATCCCATTAAGAAATCCATACATATATCTTGGCACTGCCTTGTGTTTAGATTTGACCCCAAGGTTTTGCTTGCTTTCTTTCTTTCATGCTTTTAAAGCCATCTATCACTGAGAACTCACCCATCCCCTCTCTCCCTTATCCTTCTCCCTAATGGGAGTGGTTTAGGCTCTGCTGGAGTCATGATCACAAAGATTATGTAGATCACTATCAGAAGCTGCCCAGGAATTCACATGTACACTTGTGCTTTAATGTTTACTTGTCCTTCGCTACTCATCTTTCCATTTTCCTCTCCCTCCCCTCCCGGCCCCCTCTCAATGGCTTTCTTCAGATGTATGTTGCCCTAAACATCCGTATAGTCCTGGTGGGACTGGAGATCTGGAACCAAAAGAATATGATCAATATTGATGGCAGCGCTGGCGAGGTGCTGGGCCTGTTTGTTCAGTGGAGAGAGAAGGAGCTGGTGACTCGCCGGAGACACGACAGTGCTCAACTGGTCCTGTAAGTCTGGCGCTGCCCTACCTGTAGCCCTCCACAGTGCAGTGAACATGGTTCTCTTTATGTTTTATCAGATGTTTTTTCTGAAGTACTATGCTTTTTAGTATCATGCATTTTGCCAAAGTCAACAGTCCACAGAAGTGAAATGAACACCGAAAGAATGCATTTCAAGCAGAATGTGCCACATTAAGGGACTGAGTACAATGTGATGCATAAAGACCTGGCTAACTGACATTACCATGTCAGGAGAAACACAGAATGTTTTTGAGATACCATTTTAAAAGAGCACCTTTTCCACTCTCTGGGGTCAAACTGAATAGTAGAAATACTGCCAACTGAATCCATGTGATATGTTGTGGATGGTGTTATTAGGCCTGTGCCAAAATTTGAATGCATAAATTAACAGCCTGGCTGAGATCACACATCCAATGGGTCAAATTATACTCTCCCAAACACCTGGAACTAAGCAAAGCATTATTCAGCTTCTGTGGTCTGGGAGTCTCACAGTCCTCTCGTCTGATAGGAGGAAGAGTTTCGGTGGCACGGCTGGGATGGCGTTCGTCAGCACTGTCTGCTCACGGAGTCATGGAGGAGGAATCAATGCGGTACGGCCCTGCCCTGCTCCCCCTACTGCATCCTTTCACAGTCCCTTCTGTTAGCTCAGTGGCTTTAAAGAATACCAACTTTATGAAATTACTACTCCACCACCTGCATGAGAAGTTTACCTGTCCTGTGATCTTATTTTGTAGCTCGGTGCTTATCCTATTGCAGCAGATACTGTATAGAGAGTTCCACTATTGTCCCACTATCATGGGCTTGCAAACTGTCACTGCTGTGAAACAAACATAGGGAAGGTTTCTTATGCTGAAGTACACTTGGGTCATATATCTGCCCTGTTCTTTCTTGCATCCTGTGAAGGAATAGAAGAAAATCAAAACCTCTCCAATTCCAGTACAACCTTGTCTGTATGCATCTGCTCATACACAATCCTAGAGTCCCTGGTGTACTTGGACATAAGCAGCATTATGTCATAATGCCCCCTTTCTCCTGTTGAATTCTGTTGATCTTCCCGTTTAATCTTTCCTTCCCTGCAGTACACAAACAACAACATCCAGGCTTTTGCTTCCATAGTCGCCCATGAACTTGGACACAATTTGGGCATGAACCACGATGATGGGCGATCCTGTCTTTGTGCCGTTTCCAGCTGTATCATGAACTCTGGTGCTAGGTGAGTTAACTTTATATTTATCTGCCTAGCTATATAATTAGAAATTGTGTTATTAAATCCCATTATTGTGCCTTGTCCTGCAGTAAATATAAATCCATAAAGGCAGACATAATTACATGAGAGAAAGCAGAAACATGAAGACAAAAACATAGTTATAAAATGACCAGTATTTTTTAATGTTTGCGAATATAAATAACGTGTGGGATTTTAAATGCTTGTAGCATGGTTTGCCTAATGAAAAAGCATCTTTGAACATTACGGTTATTATGTGATGTTTAATAAAGTCTTGACCAATGTGCAAACTAAATGCAGGTTCGAGATGCAAAGGCCAACTTTAAGCAAATGATGAAACACAAAAGTCAATGGATCACATGATGTATACAGTTACATCTGATTTATTATTTATTTGGATTCATGCATAGAGCTGAAAAATAAAAAACGTTTTTATAGACATACTATCAGAGGATATTTTCCCTTAAGCATTTAACCATTTTAAATGTGAAAATGCAAATCTTACTTCTAGCATTCAATTTATCACGTCTCTCAACTGAAGCCAAATCTCAACAGAAATTCTTTTATGCTCCAAGATGGGGGAGGAATTGGAGTGAAAAATTATGTAGGTTGAGGGAAAATTCACATCTTACACAGCCGGAATATGGCACCCACTGGGTCGATAAAAGCTGGCCATCTTTTCAAAATACAAAGGGTTGTGGTGTATATATGCATATGCTTTTTGTTGGAAAAAAGCTATATATAGTTTTAGCAGATCATTTCCTATAACAAATACAGAATATTTTCACTTGCTGAATATGCAGGTAAAGAAAATATTTTCAGGCAGCAAATGTTGCTACAGTTCTTGTAAACCTAAGAATGTGTGAACAAGAATGTGTGTCATTCATTGCAAGCAGATGTAACTAGCTTTGTTCGCATGGGCAGTGTAAGAAGCAAACAATAGCATGATATTTTACTGATTATCTTTTAAATCAGCATAAACCTTATAATGATCGATAGACATAATTGAGTTCGCCATAGCGAGGACAGGTTACTGTCTAGAGGCAGATATCGCTGCTCTAGCGGCAGTTCAGAGGAGAGCAACCAGACTTATTCCAGGTTTGAAGGGAATGTCCTACTGAGAGACTGAGGGAACTGAACCTTTTCACCCTGGAACAGAGGAGACTATGTGGGGACTTGATTCAAGTCTTCAAAATCATGAAAGGCATTGACCACATCAAACCAGAGGAGATTTTCCAGATCTGCAGGGATACACGCACCCGGGGACACAAATGGAAACTGGGCTTCAAGGCATTCAAGACAAAAAACAGGAGACACTTCTTCACACAGAGAGTTGTTACAATCTGGAACAAACTCCCCAGTGATGTGGTTGAAGCTGAAAATTTGGGAACATTCAAAAATAGACTGAACGTGATCCTTGGATCACAGTTATTAATGGACATCAAATGAGCACGATGGGTCAAATGGCCTCCTCTCGTTTGTAAACTTTCTTATGTTTATATATACATATAAATATATGTATATATACTTTTTTCTACAGGCTTATATGTGGCTTAGATGAAAACTTAGATAAACACTTCTCATTTGTAATTCATGTGCATGAATGTCTTAAATGAGTATTATGCTGAATGGTAAGATACAGTGGAAATGCTATTTAAGTCACAAATCCTGATTAGGGAGTGACTCCAAACTGTTTTAAACCAACAAAAGACAAATAAATAAACAGACATATAAATATGGCTTTTAGATTATGCTTAGTAGGAATCTTGTCTCTCATAATGTCACAGGATGTGAGTGGAATCTAAGTTTCTCTGTCTCCGATTTCTCCTCCCTCAGTGGTTCCCGCAACTTCAGCAGCTGCAGCTCGGATGACTTTGAGAAGCTGATCCTGAACAATGGCGGGAACTGCTTGCTCAACATCCCACGGCCGGACGAGGCCTACAGCCCCCCCTACTGTGGGAACAAGCTGGTGGATGTGGGGGAGGAGTGTGACTGCGGCTCTGACAAGGTCCTCACTCAATCACTTGGCACTCCCTCACTATTTGGGGACACACAAGCTGTGCGTTAAACAGAAATGGCGCTGTAGTCCAGTGTTCAGGTTAAAAGGCCTGCTTGGATTTTGGATCAAGCCCCCTCAACAGCTCTGCCACTCGATTTATCGACACCTTAACCCTCAAAGGATCTAGTGTGGTGTATGTGACACAAACATTTAACAGGCTAAACAAAAATCCCTATTCACCAGGCCTCTGTATGTGACATAGATGTCATGCTGAGTTTCTTTTTTTTGTTAGTTTTTTTTACTTGAACCTTATTTAGTCTATCTATCTCTTTTTTTCACATGGACACCTTGGCGCCATCCCTCAAAATGCAAGCGGTCACTTATAATAAGAATGCAGTGGAAACCTGGTCTGATGCTTAGCTTGGAAGTTATCAGACCTCTATGTGTTTTTAGCAGCAGTGTAGCCTATACTGTTATTCGCAGTAGAAAAAATATGTTAAGAACTTTGCCATTCTTTATATAGTTATACTAGCATTGGGTATTTTAAAGAAGGGGATTTGACAACATTTAATTTATTTCTTGGCTTGGTAAAGGTTTCCACTTTCTTTGGGAAGAGACCTAATTTAGGGGCTGCAGTAAACAAAATCTCATGATTCTGACATCATTAAACAATCATCCAGCTTGGCAGAAAGCATCTGTTACTTTCTGCTTTTATTACTTCATTGACAAATGACAAACCGTATTTTATTTTTATTTATTTTTCCTATTTCCAAATACTTGGTGACCACTGTACTAATTTTAAAAGGCACATTTAAACTGATTTAGATGGGGCTACACACAAATGTGCCCTGCCAGGATAGATTTCAAACATACATTTCTAGACTCTAGGGACAAACCTGCAGCCTTTAAAGATTGAGGTACTTGGGAACTCCCAAGAGCAGGAGAATGCGGTTCTAAATTGCTTCTGATTCCTGTAATGGCAAAACGCATGGACTGTTAAGTGTTTTCAGATATCTCCACTTACCCACCCATTGCATCCCTCTCTACCACACACAGGAATGTGAGAAAGATCCTTGTTGTGAAGCGAAAACTTGCAAGCTGAAGGCCGGAGCGCAGTGCTCTGACGGAGTGTGTTGTAAGAACTGTCAGGTAATGCCAATACTTAGCATGCAGCATACTAAACACACTGCATCTTCCCTAATCATAGGGAAGCACTCTCATGGTGAGTAAAATCATCATATTCAGAATGTAAAGTAATACACGCCTCTGAAATATAATTATTTAATCACTTAATTAGCACTGACATAATTTTAACATGTTCCTCAGTCAGTATATCTCCCAGATATGTAGTGCATATCATCATAAACTCATGTCCTTTCGCAGTGTTTCTTTATCAAGCCAAATAGCAAGGAACACTGATGCTAATTGATGGATGGTAGTACAGCTTATCAGTGTGGGTGTTAGAAGAGGTTGGTTTCAGCATTGCCTCTTTTCCTCCCCCTTTCCCTCCCCCCATTGTTCTCTCCCTCTTTCTCCCCCTCTTTTTCTCTCCCAGTACATACCTGGTGGTACAGTGTGCAGAGGCAGTCATGATGAATGCGATCTCCCTGAGTATTGCAACGGCTCCTCTCCTCTCTGTCAGCCCGATGTCTTCAAGCAAAATGGTCACCCTTGCAAGACGAGCCAGGCCTACTGTTACAACGGAATGTGCCAACACTTCGATAGCCAGTGCCAAGTCATCTTTGGACAAAGTGAGTGGCGGGGCAAAGGGTGGGAATTAATTAATTCAATCCTTGCATTCTGTTATCCTTTTATTGTCCATCTTTCATTGTGTGGTGAAGTTTATCCCCTTTTATACAGTTGTGGATTCAGGAGATCTTTTGATTGAGGCATTACTGGTCACCCCCTCACTTGCAAACCAAACACAACATTTCAGTCTACATTGTTAATAACCAAGATATCATGCACAGACTGTGATGTTTGTATGTTTTCACAAGTCTCAGGCTGGAACATTACCCTGACTCTTTAGTGTAGGGCTCAGATTAGGTTGCAGGTTTGGTATAAAAGGTTTCACTCAGGTTAGCTATGTTGGGTTGGGTTGTGTATGAAGGAGTTGGAGTATAAGAGTATAAAATGGTGTCAGTCACTTTGTCACTTTGTTATATGGTTAAAGCACCTCTTACTTGAGGTAGCAGCCCTATTGACTATTAATAGCGCTGTTATGTTTTGATACATTCCGTTAACCAGTTGTCATACATTATTTTTGTTCCCCTTAATTTTGTTCACAATAATTTGGAAATTGGAATAGTTTAACTATTCTTTAAAATGCCAATCCCATTAAAAAGCAGAGAAATAAAAATTCAGTTGAAGAGTCTTTTTTAAAAGTGTAATACATTTTGAATACATCTTTATTAACTCTTTTTATTCTGTCTTTTCATCTTTGTCTATGCTTCTCTGTATGAAATCTGGACATTCCCTGTTGCTAATTGCAGTAAACCACAAAGACATGTGGCTTGCTTGAAGTTGGGTCTTGGAGTATGTGCCATTTATTACTCAAGATATACGAGACATTTCTTACCCAAAATGTAGCTTCTACTAAGTGTAAAATAGAAAACTGTCTGACTAAAAACATGAATACTTGTTTTTCTTGCACTATAAAATAAGCTGATAGGAAGTCTAAATCAGGGGACTGCTCTGTTGCTGGTAAATTATCTTATCCTGTCGGATAATAAGTAAAAAGAAAAAGTCAGCATTATTCGTCATTCATTTTTTGATAGACTTCCTGAAATGAAAATAACATTCTTAAAAAAGAAAAAGACAAATTGGTTGGGAAAAACAGCTTTTGTTTTACATTGCTTGAATAAGGATCCAAAAGGGAGCAAATGTATATGATGGGATAAGAGTTTGCTTGTGTTACCTTACAGAAGCCAAAGCTGCTCCAGAAGTCTGTTTTAAAGATGTCAACTTGAAGGGAGACAGGTTTGGAAACTGTGGATACCAAGGTCAAGGTTACAGGAAGTGTGAGAGCAAGTAAGTCTGTGTGTTTGAGAGTGTCAAACTGAATGACTCAGTTGTAATGAATTACCCCACTCCCTGTAATTTGCAGTCTCTGTGATTGCTGAAAGCTTAAATAATATTCACTATGTTCACTTTGGTCTAAAAAGCACCTGTACCTGATTTTAGAAATCCCTCACCCTTAATTTACCTTATTTCACCATCTATTTGAAAAGCATTTGAGGACAAATCTTCAGCTACAGTTTTTCTCACTCTTGTTTTCCTTCTCATACCTACAGTCCCGTAGTGTGTTTCTGTAATCTTATTTGATTTGGTTCTGTATGTTAGCAAGAAGCAACACTGGGCTGTGCTGGCAAAAAACAATGAATAGATACATATGAGAGATTTTTTCTCATTGTCCTAGTATCCATCAGTTTAGATGGGCATGGCCTGGGTCTTTTATTTATTTTTAAATAAACATCTATAATTCAGAGGTGCTTTTAATGTTTTGTTTTTTCAAGTTGGAAAACCTAATCAGAAAACCTGCCATAGTGACTGAAAACTGGGACACTGAGGACATCATTTCTGTGAAGGAAAACTTGTTTTCAGTTTTAGTCCACTGAACTAAAATTGCGAGTTAAACAATATCTTTGAACTGAGTCACACTGCACTGTCTGAGGGTTTGGGAAGCCTGGGCAGCGAGAACGATTCCTATCTCCGGAGTGCTTTGAGATAGGACAGGAAATTAAAGCAGTCTATGAGTTTAAACTTGCTAAATAATACCACAATGAAATACAAGGAAATAAAGCCTCCTTTTGCCAAGTATGATTTTAAATTTATTATAATTTATTACATAATCTTTGCATTCTTTAATAAGGCAAAGGCTTGGTTTATCACTCTCTCTTGAGCAATTCAGTATAATCTTAATCAGCAGTTCATTCAGCCAGCGGGAATAGATCCGTATTACCTTTAGTTGCAAAGCCCTAATTTATGTTTAAGGGCAACTTTCAAAGCCTGTCCTGTTTTAGCTTGTCCCAGTTACAAGAGTTATATGGTCTCCCCTATCTTCAGATGCATACGCACAGATGAGTCAACTGCTTCAAAACATTTTCCTGGATTTGCACAAGACTAATGCAGAGTGTGTGAACGCTGCTTCCTCCACTGATTGTCACTGGGGTTTTCATCTCTTCCTCCAGGAATGCCATGTGTGGGAAGCTGCAGTGTGAGAATGTGCAGACAGGCACAGTGTATGGTATCCAGCCCTCCATCATCCAGACACCCATCGCTGGCACCACGTGCTGGGGGGTGGACTTCAAACTGGGCTCTGATGTGCCCGACCCTGGCATGGTGAATGAGGGAACCAAATGTGGCGAGGACAAGGTACCCAGAAATCCCCATTCAAGGCTGCCTAAAACAGACAAATGGAGGGCTGATTTTATAATTTGTATAATTTGTAATCCATATAATGGATCACTTTCAGGCTTAGGATTTTCAAACATGTTTCAAACATGATCCCCTTCAGTCTGATTTTGCTTACATTTTTATGATATGGAATATACAGGAGGATGGTGCTTTTGAAATTACCTTCCTTGGCAAATGTAATTTCGATTTATAATTGACCCCCAGAACTGGATACATGACTGACATTAATGTAAGGGAATGTCTGTAAAAGTATTTTTTATCACACAGCTCCTTAATTTCAGTTTAATGGTGTAATGTCAGTCACAGTGAAGTTTACCCTCTGTCACATTAGTCCCGAGCTGCCCTCCTGCAGTGTTTCAGTCATGAACCAATCTGAAGTTGTTTGGTAAAATTCTTTGCTTACACACCAGTGGTCCCACAGGCTGAAAATATAATTATTCCTCAAATGCATAATGGAGACTGCACACAAAGCTTCTCACAAATGTCACATCGAGGATTGTATCCCAGTATCGAAAACCAGACTCGGCAGATGTTGTTTTTACTTGTTTGTGTTCCTCTATTTTTCAGGTGTGTTTAAATTACATGTGTGTGAGTTCTGAAGTCCTGAACTACGACTGTGACGTAGAGAAGAAATGCCATGGCCATGGGGTGAGGAAGCCCTCACACCCACACAAGACTGTCCACTTTAGAACAAAAGAACTTAATCAAGTAGAATATGTGGTCACTTCAAAAGATGAATCACACAGCACACACACAAGCACCGGTACTGATTTAGGGACATGTCCCTACCAATGTCAAGGGACTGTTGAATGTCACGTCATTTTATCTGCTCCACAAAGAGTTAACTCTCTTACGATCCCCTCGTTGCTCCTCCCACCTTGAAAAAAAAGGCTAATTTGATTGGTTTAGGACCTACGTTCAATGGGGCGGGGGTAAGTTTGTATAATAATGTATTATTCCTTTGGTTGTCAGTCAATTAAAATATTTGATCAGTTAATCAATGGGCATTTAATCGCTGGATTAATCAGGCACTTATTAAAATAAGTGTAAGAGTCGTTAAGTGGTTGTGCCACACAGTAATTACTTTAATAAATATTAGGCATTCATATTGCAGTATAACAACACTGAACAGGAATGGAAAAAAAAAACACTAAATCATAATCAGCAAACTAAATTATAATTGGATGTTTTGCTCACAAATGATACTGTAAACTTGTAATGAAACTTATAAGCAAGGCATTGCTTGCAAATGAAACAGAAAACCTTTACTTTGTCTTCAATGTTTCCGTACAAATCCAGTTTGAATCCAAAGCTAGACTGTAGTTTTCCATTTAGTGGCTTGAAACCCTGCAGTTAGTGTGTAGACACTGCACTATAGCCAATATCTTGCGTGATTCGCCTTAATAATTTAACACTAAACAGCACTGATCTGGTCAGTTTGAACGATTTAATTTGAACTACTCTGTGTTCCTGAATACACTGTGCAAAAATACGTCTTAAACTTAAACATCTTAAACTTCGAAACATAGGGAATTCACTTCCAAAATGTCAGCTTGAATGTAGTATGCTGCTGGTAAAGCCCTGCATCAATTTTTGTGAAAGTGCCTATAGTTGGTATGTCAGCCTTGTCTTTGTAATTATTAGATGTTTTGTGTTGTTCTTTTTTCTTCTTAATGTAGATCTTACTTTGTTCTCTGTTTCAAGGTGTGCAACAGTAACAAAAACTGCCACTGTGATAATAACTGGGCACCTCCTCACTGTGAGAACAAAGGCTATGGAGGAAGTATAGATAGTGGGCCCACGTACAATGGTAAGTATCAGCACTTTTTGATTCAGTATACCACCAGTCTACAACCCTCATCCTGGAAAGAATCCAGTTAGGTCACTTCAAATCCTCATTTTGAACAATGACAATATGTAAAGGATTGATTGATCTGAGCAATTTACAGGGTATTTTCTAATTAAGGGAGCGCCGGTCCTTGAGTGCTTGAGTATTTAAATGTTGCAAGCAATCTCTGAATTACTTAAGGCCTACTTAATGGACAGTTGTTGTTTTTTCAAGAAGAACCTAGAACTTGAGTCTTTTGGGAGATTTGCTTTAGCTACCATTGTTGTAAAAATAAACATTTGCATCCTTTGCACTACAAATATATGCTGTAAGCTAAGCTCTATATAGTGATTGTTTTCACACTGTGCAACATTGATCTGTAAGTGCACTTGGTTTCCTTGCGGTATACAGCTTGTGTGTGCTGCATTGTGTTGAGAGCATGGATCTGCTGCAGTGTGTTTCAGTGATAGTGTCATCTGTGTCTCTTCCCTCCCAGACAAGGACACCTCGACACGAGACGGCCTTCTGGTCTTTTTCTTCTTGATCATCCCTCTCTTGCTGCTGGCAGCCTACATCTTTCTCAGGAGGAATGAACTGCGGCGTCGTTTCTGTAGGAAGAAAAGATCCCAGGGATATGAGTGAGTACTGCCAGCAAAGTCTGACCTAGAGTGTCTGTGTGTTTCCTTCTGTTTTCCTTTTTTCCACCACACAAGCCTGGGCTAGGGTTTGTGGGACCACTGGCCTACAGTACAGTATGTCTTGTGGTACAAAGGTTAAAATGAACGATGGCCATTTGGCAAATTTCCTTTTAAAATCCTCTCTCGATATTGTTATTCTCAAATTCTTCTCCTGGGTAAAAGTGACACAGCTGCACCAAAACGTCTTAATTGGGAGATGAGATGTCTTCATCAATGTATTTTCACGCCTTTATTAGCTATTGGGAAAGCATCTTCTAACAGTCTTAATAGTTAATTTCTGAGTGTCTTTTAGGCTTGTTCCTTTAACCAGTGATGGAAACTGATTGGGGGTTATAATAAGAAAAAGTAGACAGTACCGCTTGTAAGAAATGAAAACTCGTGATTCCTTTAGGAACCAGCACACAATAACCCACAGAACATACAGCAAATATTCCACATGGTATCTCATGTGTATATTATTCTTAAGAGACAACTTCCAACATGCTACAGTTAATGTGGAGGCTTGTGGTATTATATTTACCCCAGCTTAATCTACACTCTCACAGCCAGACCATTTCACTCACCCCGTTGTTTGATCATGTGATTAAGTGATTAATGTAGGCTTTAGAAGACTATTGAGTATTACTTCCTTTATGTAACTTCCTTTTTCTTTAAGTAGTGTATTGGCTTTGTGTAACACCCTCAACTCAAGAAACACATAAAGTGAAACTTAACTGTGCAACTGTCTTCTGTCTATAGATTCAACAGTGTCCTTCTCCTTTGTTTGACAGGACTGAGGGCAGACCTCAGACAGCCCCTGGAAGAAGTCAGCCACCGAGAAGTACCTCCAACAACATTGTGAAAGATGGGGTGAGTATTCCAAAACGCTGTAATCTCCCATTCCTCTCCCACCATTAACTCTATGCATGTGCTACAGTAGTTCAGAAACACAAATCACAACATCTTTAACATAGTCTTAGCAGTAGAAGTGACACAACCCTATACTGTATCTCTGCATCACATCTCCCATTCTCCTGTGTTTTTTTTTTTTATTGAGATTTGTGATCACAATTTTACAGGGTTAGCTTCTGTAACACACTTTCCCTGGCTCTGCATTGAATTGGGATGCCATGTTAGTAGAGAAAAATAAGTTGTATAACCTCAAGCTCATTGGAAGGTCTCTGTGGTATGTTAAACATATTTATTTAGTAATTTCTTGTTGCCTCATTATGTATTTAAAAAAAAAAAAATTCAGTAGCATAGTTCACTTCTTCCCATCTCTTTAGGAATGTATATAGGGATGTAGCCCTCCTGCCTGTAAAGATTAAGTCAGATACATTTATTTATTTCCCCCCCACCTTTGAAATCACTAAGGCTCACTTTTTCTCTCTTTTATAATAAAGCACCAGGTTCAGTTATTACCACCAGAAGAGGTAATTGGAATTGTCTGTCTCTTTACACTTGACAAGTGGATCTTTTGGAATTTGCTTCTTGCTTCTGGAGAGCCCTGTACACTTCTCTATTTGGCAGTGGTGGTGTTCACTTCAAAATAACCTACAAATTTCCTCTGAAATTGGCCAGTTATCAGCTCAGGGACTCCAGCAGCAGTTTACTGCACTGTTCTAATCACATTGGGGATCCTGCATGAATACTAAGACCATGTAAATTATTGGAAACAATGAAGAGCTGGTAATATGTTTTCTGAAGGAAGTTTGTGAAGGGTTTTGGGAAATCTGCATGTTTCTCTGCATCTTCACTAATGAAATGGTCCCAGTCATTGCTAACCTGATTGCTGATGTGTGGCATTTGTTTAATGTTTTTTTTTTTTTTTGAATCCAGAAGAAATTGTTTGTCCTGCTGTACCCCAATGACTTCCTGTCCTATAAAAGCTGCTGGAAAATCTTACTGCAGCTTTCTTAATTGCCGCTTCGCCCAACAGCTGTATCACCCACATCACAAGCAAATGTTTGTTTTCGATTTCCACCTGTTTTAGTAATAATGAGTTTTGGTCACAATCACTGCAGTAATAGTGTGTATATACACTCACCTAAAGGATTATTAGGAACACCATACTAATACTGTGTTTGACCCGCTTTCGCCTTCAGAACTGCCTTAATTCTACGTGGCATTGATTCAACAAGGTGCTGAAAGCATTCTTTAGAAATGTTGGCCCATATTGATAGGATAGCATCTTGCAGTTGATGGAGATTTGTGGGATGCACATCCAGGGCACGAAGCTCCCGTTCCACCACATCCCAAAGATGCTCTATTGGGTTGAGATCTGGTGACAGTGGGGGCCAGTTTAGTACAGTGAACTCATTGTCATGTTCAAGAAACCAATTTGAAATGATTCGACCTTTGTGACATGGTGCATTATCCTGCTGGAAGTAGCCATCAGAGTATGGGTACATGGTGGTCATAAGGGGATGGACATGGTCAGAAACAATGCTCAGGTAGGCCGTGGCATTTAAACGATGCCCAATTGGCACTAAGGGGCCTAAAGTGTGCCAAGAAAACATCCCCCACACCATTACACCACCACCACCAGCCTGCACAGTGGTAACAAGGCATGATGGATCCATGTTCTCATTCTGTTTACGCCAAATTCTGACTCTACCATCTGAATGTCTCAACAGAAATCGAGACTCATCAGACCAGGCAACATTTTTCCAGTCTTCAACTGTCCAATTTTGGTGAGCTTGTGCAAATTGTAGCCTCTTTTTCCTATTTGTAGTGGAGATGAGTGGTACCCGGTGGGGTCTTCTGCTGTTGTAGCCCATCCGCCTCAAGGTTGTACGTGTTGTGGCTTCACAAATGCTTTGCTGCATACCTCGGTTGTAACGAGTGGTTATTTCAGTCAAAGTTGCTCTTCTATCAGCTTGAATCAGTCGGCCCATTCTCCTCTGACCTCTAGCATCAACAAGGCATTTTCGCCCACAGGACTGCCGCATACTGGATGTTTTTCCCTTTTCACACCATTCTTTGTAAACCCTAGAAATGGTTATGCGTGAAAATCCCAGTAACTGAGCAGATTGTGAAATACTCAGACCGGCCCGTCTGGCACCAACAACCATGCCACGCTCAAAATTGCTTAAATCACCTTTCTTTCCCATTCAGACATTCAGTTTGGAGTTCAGGAGATTGTCTTGACCAGGACCACACCCCTAAATGCATTGAAGCAACTGCCATGTGATTGGTTGGTTAGATAATTGCATTAATGAGAAATTGAACAGGTGTTCCTAATAATCCTTTAGGTGAGTGTATATATATATATATATATATATATATATATATATATATATATATATATATATTACTGGTCCAGAGGTCTGAATTGCAGGGAGAGGAAACTAGAATTTAACTAGAATTTGAACTATATAAAATCCATTCAGGACCTGATCCTGTAGCCGTCTTGTCTCTTGGGACTAAAGCCTTAGTAATATATGCATATTTGCACTCACTTCAATCCCAACTGCAGGATCAATTATTTCATGTATTCGCAGAGACACCAATTTAGTTGAATAATATGTCGCAGCATCTCCTTAGTAGCTGGCTGTAGAACAGTCTCACTGCAGATAGCTTTGATCTCTCCAGTACAGAAGACCACTTCCCTGACTTGGCATGTATACTAAAGCATCACTTCCTACTATTTTTCCTCATGTAGAATTTGGAAAGTGTATTAAAAAGTTAAATCCATACATTATTGATGACATAAAGCACATTCCTCAACCATATTTACAGTTCTGAAAGAGAAGTGGCTGCACTATACTTACATCTCAATTAACAGTGAAAAAGGGGAGCCCCATGTCAAACTTCATTCCATTCAGAAATCTAGTGAGTTCCTGTCAACCTCTTTGCTGTCTGTTCCTATTGTGACCTTTGGAAAATTAAAAGAACCTGGTGTTCTGTGGAGTGGCTTAATTTGCAATCTGTCTGTATCTATGTCTCGCTGGATGTGTGCTTCTGTCAGGGCTGGCAGTGCTTGAGTTTTAATGACAGGTTAGTAAGATACCCCTGTAGAGCATGTTCATCTAGCAGAAAGCTTGGCCTGTCATCAGCCTGGAGTCTGAATTTTTCAACATTCTGTACAGTCTGTGCAACAGTCAGTGTATTTTGGTGCTGCTGCAACCACAAGGGTGGCCAGCCCTGGTCCTGGAGATCCACAGTGACTTCTGTTTTTATTTTATTTATCCAGCTCATTAACTGCATAAGTGTGCAGATTTGTTGGGTTTAATTAGTCCAATTTCCCATGTGTTCAACTTATGCAGTGGTTGATCATTTAGGGACCTATATAATTTATCTATAAGACCTGCAGGATTGTGTTTCCAGGAACAGGGTTAGCTACCCCTGATCTACCAGTTTAGCTTATGGAAGGGTGTATGCATTGCCCAACACGTTCTTTGTCAGTTTGGAACCTATACTCCACTAATTTATACACTACACATCTGCAAGGCTATACAGTAGGGACTGTATGCCAAGCGCGATTCCCCTCTGTGTTACCTAACATACATCTGTGTTCTTGCAGGTTGTGCAGACTACCCGGACCGCCGCAGTCCCATCATACGCAACCAAACCACCACCACCCTCTCAGCCCAGGTGGGGGTCTGAACCGCAGAGTCCAGAGATACACTGTAAACCATTAAAACCCTGCTTTGTTGGGCATTGATTATTTAGACAATTCAAGGACATTGCAATTAAAGATGTGCTTTTCGAGTCAATAGCTGGGTACCTAGATTATAGACCTCTGGGCTTGCTCCAACGTTTTGTGTTACATGTTGAATTTTTCACTGGCAAATTTGCCATCAGTGTGTCAATGACCTTTTAACACGGCCTAATTTAAACCCCACTGAAACAAAACTGCTGTTTTGCTTTTATGATCCATGATGTGCATTTTGAAGTTCATGCATTTTATATACAATTTACAAACAAACAAATCCATTTTTATTTGTATTTTTATCATTTACTGTCTTCATTTATTCAGTATGTCAGCAATGTCCTGAAACAAAACTGCACTACAGTTTCTGAATAATAAGACAGATTATCCTCCACAGAAACAAAAACTAAAACCAGTAACATAAGAGAGTGAAAGAGATGACTAAAACAAAGAAACAACAATACTAAAATTGTGAATATGATTTCCTTGTCACTCTGTTTAATTTCTGTTTTTTTCTTTCACTTCAGATCCTTTGCGAAACAGCAACTTATGCCTCAAAGACCAGCCCCACCTCCTCCTGTATAGCTTATTGGGGAGGGGTGCTTGCATTGTCCAAATGAGGCTCTCTCCCCTGAACCAAAAAGAGCTTAATCCAGACAGTAACAGACAGCCACCTGATAAACGATTGCCTTTGTATTAGAGGCAGACGAGAATCTCCAGCTTCTTTTTTTTCAAGCTTGACTACAACTATGACTTGGCAGGGTGGAAGACAATGCCATCACCAAATGAACACGCCACTCTCTGTTCTGTTACTGCTTTACATTTGCAAACCATGGGAATGTTGAAAAAGCAGCTTGCAAGTCCCTGATGTGGTGGGGGGGAACAAAATGCAGATTTTTAAATATTTTTTATGTTTGATTGTTTTCTAAGATTGTTTTAAATTCTTATAGTTCTGATGTGGAATGTACTTAAATGATTGTTGGCTTATCTTTACCATTGGAGGATCCCAGCGAATGTTATCCTACCCCCCCAATCCCAAACTCAAACTTCTGAATTTTACGAAGACTTTACTGGGGCTGCTACTGTATTTCATTTTTCTTTAATTTGAATTTGGTTATGAGCTGTTTTCACAGCAGATCATTTATCAGCACACTTGGCAAACCACTGTCCTGCTGCATCTCTCAATGCTGCTGGCTAAGTGCTTTTTATTTAATTTTAATATATTTTTATCTTCAAACCTCTGGTACAAGTTTTCCCAAAACAAGGAACAAGCCGCAAAATTGTCTTTTTATATATATATCATCTGATCCAGGAGAGTGTTTTGGATATGGACACCATTTTTCTGCTTCTGAACCTCACAACACTACAATATATATTTTTTAAAGTCTTCAAAAACATGCAAGTTCAGGACTATCAACTCACCATATGTGCAATATCACAAAATACATTGATTTACCAAGTTCCACAAACAGTTGGCTGAGGGGAAGGGGAAGTGTAAAGACGATTTAAGAGAGATTCACAGTGAGGCAAAGTACAATCTGAACTTTGACCTCTTAACTTTAAAAGCCCTTTCATACCTACTTCGTAGACAATTCACAGCTAAGACCTGTTTTCAGTTGACCTGTTTTATTCATAATTTTGTTATAAGTAAACACTGTGCCTAAAGCATTCATTAATCCCGCAAGACATCCAAAATATTTAGTCCACACCAAAAAATTGCACTAGAATTAATTCACCCACTGAAACCATGCTATTCCCTAGAGTGAGATTCAATTGTAATGCATTTAGGCCTCAAAGTCAGTGTTTAAGCAGTCTCATTACAATTCACAATATTACAGAAACCGAACCATCTGTCTAACCTCAAATAATTGACCTGCAGTCTTTAAAGTACTCGCCAGTGTAATGTGGTCATTGTGTAAGGAGCTCGTAGCAATTATGTAATCCTTCTACATTCAGAAGAGTCTATAAATTGCCCGCGTTGGGAGACTGGTCTTTTGCCGTAGTGGGTTGGTCGCTCTGCTGGGTGGAGCACAGGGCTCAGAGGTGTGCCTATGATGGCGCGGTTCGAATCTGAGCAGAGGCTCCGACCTGTGCACGCTAACACTAGCCTGAATGAGTTTCATCAAACTTAAAAAAATACTTTGCAAAATAAGTAATAGACCTAATTAAAATGAAGGATGCAAGAATATAATGAGCATTCTACTGCTGCCAATGTTTCTCAGCTCCTTTTAAATGTGCCCGGTCACTGTAAATAAACTATATATAAATAGTATTTATACAAATAGCTTGGTCTCACACAATTGGTATTCCTGCCTTGACAAATTGTAAATGTATAATTACAATACAGTAAGTTTGATATGAGAGGTTAATATGCAGATTGATAAGGATTGCAAATAAGTCACTGATGCTTGGCTAAGAATGCCACTGGCAATGCAAAGCAGACAAAATTGAAAAAATAGAAACATTCTATTTTGTCATCTTTGGAAACTTTCTCCTTGCAGCATAAAAACATACAAAAACTAACATACCAACAGGTGATATCAAATAAAGCAACTGAGAGAAGATGGGATTTTTGCAAACCTGACACGTTCTGAACACTCCCTTGTTTATACTTTGACTGTTTTGAACATCCATCTTGCAATTAACAGTACATACCATTATCGTCCAGTCAATCAGATTTACTTGGGGGGAACAATGTGAAAACAAACATTGCGGTTGTAAGAAATAATGGACCTCCTGTAAAAGTGACTGGAACTAAGACAATTCAGGTTAAATATGATTTATTACAGAGTTAATAATATAGACACATGACAAAACTGTGAGCTCATTTAAAGCTTGGTCTATATGCATAGGAAAGCCATGACGTATATGGCACTCTGTAGACATTTTTAATAATCTCTTTATTTTCCTTTTTTTCAATTTCAATGAGAATCACTGAAAGTAAAATCTTTCCAACAAAATAAAATAAAACACAACATTAATTTAAACACTTGACAACAGTTCTCAGTCTATTCTTAAATTTAAAAAGTGGACAGGTGACAAAAGTTTCACACATCCATCTTTGTAAAGCAAGCTTGATTGAGGAGAAATGTCCAGTTTGCTTTTCACAAAACCCCAAAGAAAAAATGTGTTATCTCAATGTTCTTGATTTTTGTTTTTACATTATGAGCATTCACTGTACTCTTACAAACTGTTTCAACAGGTCTACCATTCCCTTTTGTGATGTGCTCTTTAATTGTGTCTTGGTCTGCCTTTCTTGATTTTTGCAGGTTTGGGCTTGGGTATGTATTAGTTGTTTGCTTGGTATTCCAGTTATTTGCTGAAGTAGTGAATAGTTTTATTTAAGCCTTCCTCCAGTGGCACAACAGGCTCCCATGCCAAAATCATTTTTGCTTTCCTGATGTCAGGCCTCCTCCGTTGTGGATCATTCTGTGCTTCTGGAGGAAACTGGATCTGACTCTTGCTATCAACCAGACTCTTGCTTAATCTGGCAAACTCTAAAAATTGTGTGTTCTTCTGGATTCCCCAGATTGGCAGGGCTGCTGCCGTAACGGCCACCAGTCCATTCACCAGGTCACTGACATATTGGAATGCTCTTGTCTGAGTTCCTGGGCCATACACTGTGAGAGGTTCTCCTTGGGGTGCTTGCAGAATGAAGTTGCTCAACACTCGGCCATCATTCATGTGCATTCGAGAACCAAAGGTGTTAAATATCCTGGCCACCCTGCCCTCCACTTCTTCCTGCTTCATGTAGGCATAGCACATGGTTTCTGCCATGTGTTTTCCTTCATCATAGCAAGCACGAGGTCCAATGGGATTGACGTGGCCCCAGTAGTCCTCATTCTGAGGATGCACTTCTGGATCTCCATATACCTCGGATGTCGATGCCAGAAGAAGACGAGCTCCAACCCTTTTAGCTAAACTCGGCATGTTTAACATTCCAATGGTGTCTATATTGGATTATACATACAGACGTGCTCAAATTTGTTGGTATCCCTCTACAAAAAATGAAGAATGCACGATTTCCTCTGAAATAACTTGAATCTGACAAAAGTTATTGGCATCCACCATTGTTTATTCCATATTTAATAGAAATCAGACTTTGCTTTTGCTTTTGTTTTTCAACATAAATTGTAAATAATAAAATAAATGAAAATGGCATGGACAAAAATGATGGGACCCTCAACCTAATATTTTGTTGCACAACCTTTAGAGGTAATCACTGCAATCAAATGTTTTCTGTAGCTCTCAATGAGACTTCTGCACCTGTTAAGTAGTTTGGCCCACTCTTCCTGAGCAAACTGCTCCAGCTGTCTCAGGTTTGATGGGTGCATCAATAGGATTCAGATCAGGACTCATAGAAGGCCACTTCAGAACAGTCCAATGTTATTTATCCAATTATTTATTATCTTTTCTAAGGGGTACCAACAAATGTGTCCATGCCATTTTAGAATATCTTTGTCGAATGAGCAATAATTAATCTCTTTTCACAGCTTCTTTGTTTTATTGTATGACATATCAAAGGCATGCCAGTATACATGATGCAATAGCTTTTAATTTAATCACTTTTCAGGAGGAACAAAGCATTATTTCAATGAGCTGTAAGGGTAGCAACACATTTGAGCACGTCTGTATACAGTTAGGTACATAAATATTTGGACAGTGACACAAATGTCATCATTTTGACTCTGTACGCCACCACAATGGAGTTTAAAGGACACAATGAAGATGTCCTTTAAGTGTAGACTTTCATCTTTAATTTGAGGGTAGTTACATCCAAATTGGGTGAATGGTGTAGGAATTAAACCCATTTTTATATGTGGTCCCCCCAGTTTTAGGGGCTCAAAAGTATTTGAACAAATTAACATAATCATTAATTAAATTGTGAGTTTCAATACTTGGTTGCAAATCCTTTGCAGTCAATGACTGCCTGAAGTCTGGAACCCATAGACATCACCAGATGCTGGGTTTCTTCTTGATGCTCTGCCAGGCCTGTACTACAGCTGTCTTTAGTTCCTGCTTGTTCTTGGGACGTTTTGCCTTCACATTTTAATTCATGATTATGTTAGTTTGTCCAAATACTTTTGAGCCCCTAAAATCTTTTGTTATGCTATTGATACCCCTTCCCCTCAGCCAACTGTTTTTACCCTCTGTGAATCAGGACAATAACCAAGAACGGAACTTTAAATTGGAATTTTATAGGGCTGCCCCCTGAAAGTCGACGAGTCGAATCATCAGTCGGATACCCCTCAGTCGAATCGAGCAGTCGTCAGTCAGATTTTTTGACAGTAAAATCAAAAGTTTTGGAGTATTACAATAATTGTAGATGTAGGCCTATATTTTATATTATAGCAGGGCAAGCTGGCCCGCTTGTACCAAAAAGAATCTGCATGACAACATGCGCTGACACTGCCGGCCACTGTTACTAGATCGGGGGATTTAAATTTGGGGGATTTTTAAGAGCCCAGTGGGAAATTTGGTGGCAACATTTATTTGGGGGAAATGTTGGGGGGATATTATTTAGAACTTGGGGGAATTTAGGGGTTTGGGACAATTGATTTAAACCCCCCCCCCCCCCCCCTGGACCCCACTTCAGCCAGCAATCATATTTGGGGGGGATACGTGATTTGGGGGATTTTTACGACACAATTGGGGGGAATTTATGGACAGGACCTGGCAACACTTGTGCCGGCTCTTCTGACAGCGCCGCTGGAGCCTCAGCACTGTGGAGGCGCAGCGCTGTTTCAGGCTGTGATACGGAATATGCGCGGGAGTCATGTGTTGAAGTACCTAATGTCGCAGATAGTTTGCGATGCTAACAAATACTGAATGTACAATGTTGGCACAAGATAGAGTGATTGCTCTGGCCCTTGCTCTGGATGAAGGGAAGGCTGAAGCACACAGATAGGCTTTTCCACCGACGAGGAGCCGGTGCCTAATCTGGAACCGGGTTGGTTTGCGCATGATTAATAATTTATGGATACATTCATTTTCTTAGCACAGGGCGAATTACACAAAGCATACATACATTACATACATTATTATTATTATTATTATTATTATTATTATTATTATTATTGTGTATTTGTTAGCAGACGCTCTTATCCAGGGCGACTTTCAGAACATAAGCGCATTGCTGCGTGTCTGGCAACAGTGATTTGGGACCATCATCCCAGACTTCATCAATAAAGCACAATTTCCCATCAAACCATTAACATCACCTGAGATCATCCGCAAATACCCCTAAAACAGCCGCATTCATAAAAAATATGCTAGCCTATAGTCATTGTTTTTTAAACAAGAATAAAAGTAAAAATACGTCACAAAATGAATGAAAATGTATCCACTCATACAAAGTATATTCATAATGAACTGTATAAAAGTCTGAGTTATCTTAGCATATTCGTATAGCTGTATTTTCGTTTCTGCTTGTCTACATGTGATCTCGCGGTTTTTTGTTTTGTTTTGTTTTTTACAATATATCTGTACTGTGTGCATTAGCTGAATGAGTTTAATTTTGATTGTTAAATAGGGTTTAAAGACGCAGTCGCCTCGGTGCTGATTATTATCTCCGTGTGTTTCTCCACTTCTGTTTCGTGCTTGGGAACGCCCACACCAGTGACGTCAGCGTTCGGTTCCAATACCGGTGGAAAAGCGGGCCGGTTCCCAAAAGATCAGCTGGATCCCAGGCCGAGCAGCGGCTCCGGCTCCAGCACCGGCTCCATGTCGGTGGAAAAACGCTGACAGAGAGAGGACGGACGATCGGTGTGGTATTTGTCCCGCCCCTCCACCGCTGTGATTGGACGGCTGGGTAAAAAGTGACAGTTTTTCAACTCTCGGCGACCAGAAAAAAACGCTCGAGGTGCGTCACACTGGCCGCTCGCTAGCGCCACAGAGCGACTCGCTCCCATTCATTTCCAATGAGATATACTATTTTATTGGTAAAAGTATTTTACATTACAATAAAAAACAATCAAAACAAATTTTAATACTCATGATTAAAAAAAAAAATCAATTCTTAAAATCACTTAAAATTTTTAAAATCTTAGTGATTTAACATAAACAAAATAAATGAACTTCAAATAAACAAGTGCACAAAACAACAAAACAAACGTGATTAAAGCAAACTGCTACCAACAAAAAAAGTCAAATACATTGAAAATAACTGAAAATGCACCGGACAAATAAAGAAAACAATTAAAATGGTAAAATAAAAAACAAACCAAAACGGTCCAATGCATTTAAAATTAAATCCAGACGGTCAATGTATTTGACAAAGAAATAAAACAAAACTAACCAAAAAAAAACAACAACAACTAGTGCTTTAAAAACAACTAAATCTTTAAAAACAGTTAAAATTCGATTTTTAAAATTCATTTTAACAGGCAATCATTCATAAAAAGGGTTAAAAGATCTTGGACTCGGGCTCCAGCAGGGGGAGATATCCGTCCCCGGAGGTGGGTCCCATCATGGGATCCTGAGCTCCCCCAGATCTTGTATCTGCCAGTTCCTAAAGGCTTCCTCCTTGCCCCTCTGATGGACCTCCAGATTGACGTAGTCCCTTATAAGTACCATGCCCCTCCGCGCGATGACAATTGGATCCAGCTCCTGCTTATTAAACAGACAGATGTTCCGTCCCTCCCACATTTCCAATGAGAGCTGCGACTTCCGGCGACAGGGGGCGGATCCGCTCTGAGACAAAATCTCCGGGCGGCAGCGACAGCGCAGAGCTGAGCAAAGTTCAACGTTATGCAAATTAGCAGCGAGCGCGCAGTGACGGAGTTCGGCGACAGCCAATGGGAGGCAGATGTGCTCTGCATATTGAAGTGCCTTCTCTTTTCTACTCGCTAGTTTAAAAATAAGACCCGCCCCCGGCTAGCGGGCAGTGTGCACGTAGGTTACACGGTGCCATTACAGTTGTAAAGGTGAAAGTTAGCTTGCCTGGGGGAAAACTAGAGTTTGCTTGAGTTGTTCAGATCTGATATCCCTCCAAACAAAAAGGAAATGTGAATTATAAAGTAGCTATGAAAGGGCCCGGACTGTCAGAATTTAAGGCCAAATTATAAGTGTCTGTTGAGTGTTTATGCTTGATAGGTCTGTTTTCACTGAGCAGCTTCACATATAATATTTTTTCAATGCTTTGTTTGCTTAGCTTAGTATTTATGTGGTACATTTTAAAACTAGTATAATTTTATTTTCTCCAAATTCCAATACATATTTGGTATGCTTTCTGTCCAAACACATATCAGATGATGAAAAGGGGCCTTGGAGTTTTAATTTATTTTGTTAGTGTTTGTGGTGTAAAGGTATAGAGTTACCCCATCATATTACAATTACCTATTGAGTGCTACCTAAGACAATGCTGATGGTGTAGCATCTACACCTACAGAAAATCCTGCCCTTTTTTCTTGCTTTGTTTCCAAACTAGATGGGACTAAATAGTTTGTTACAGTGATACACAGTTCCTAAATAATACACCACAGGTCAATGTATGTACTCTGGTTTTGTTTCAGGGTATAAAGACTGACAAACTTGGATGGAAACAGTGATGAGAAACAGTGCTCATCCAAAGTAAAACTAACCACTGCTTGAATGTTCGATTTAACTACTACAGTTGATGTCATTTTTGTACTACTACAAATCCAGATTGTGAACACCTCTGACATTTCTGTCCTGCCAAAAAAAAAAATATATATATACATATATACACTCACCTAAAGGATTATTAGGAACACCTGTTCAATTTCTCATTCATGCAATTATCTAACCAACCAATCACATGGCAGTTGCTTCAATGCATTTAGGGGTGTGGTCCTGGTCAAGACAATCTCCTGAACGCCAAACTGAATGTCTGAATGGGAAAGAAGGTGATTTAAGCAATTTTGAGCGTGGCATGGTTGTTGGTGCCAGACGGGCCGGTCTGAGTATTTCACAATCTGCTCAGTTACTGGGATTTTCACGCACAACCATTTCTAGGGTTTACAAAGAATGGTGTGAAAAGGGAAAAACATCCAGTATGCGGCAGTCCTGTGGGCGAAAATGCCTTGTTGATGCTAGAGGTCAGAGGAGAATGGGCCGACTGATTCAAGCTGACAGAAGAGCAACTTTGACTGAAATAACCACTCGTTACAACCGAGGTATGCAGCCAAGCATTTGTGAAGCCACAACACGTACAACCTTGAGGCGGATGGGCTACAACAGCAGAAGACCCCACCGGGTACCACTCATCTCCACTACAAATAGGAAAAAGAGGCTACAATTTGCACAAGCTCACCAAAATTGGACAGTTGAAGACTGGAAAAATGTTGCCTGGTCTGATGAGCCTCGATTTCTGTTGAGACATTCAGATGGTAGAGTCAGAATTTGGCGTAAACAGAATGAGAACATGGATCCATCATGCCTTGTTACCACTGTGCAGGCTGGTGGTGGTGGTGTAAAGGTATGGGGGATGTTTTCTTGGCACACTTTAGGCCCCTTAGTGCCAATTGGGCATCGTTTAAATGCCACGGCCTACCTGAGCATTGTTTCTGACCATGTCCATCCCTTTATGACCACCATGTACCCATCCTCTGATGGCTACTTCCAGCAGGATAATGCACCATGTCACAAAGTTCGAATCATTTCAAATTGGTTTCTTGAACATGACAATGAGTTCACTGTACTAAACTGGCCCCCACAGTCACCAGATCTCAACCCAATAGAGCATCTTTGGGATGTGGTGGAACGGGAGCTTCGTGCCCTGGATGTGCATCCCACAAATCTCCATCAACTGCAAGATGCTATCCTATCAATATGGGCCAACATTTCTAAAGAATGCTTTCAGCACCTTGTTGAATCAATGCCACGTAGAATTAAGGCAGTTCTGAAGGCGAAAGGGGGTCAAACACAGTATTAGTATGGTGTTCCTAATAATCCTTTAGGTGAGTGTATATATATATATATATTTTTTTTTTAATTATTATTATTATTATTTTATTTTTTCTGTGATGTCTGAAATTTTTGCTGGAGTGTAACTTTGCTTACGTCACAAAGTCTACACAACTTTCACACTCAGGCGTTTGCCTGCTTTTATTCTGTTGCACCCCCATTCACACTGACTTTGAATGCCAGCAAAATGCTGGGAGGTACCCTTTCACACAAAACAAGAGATTTCCAGAATGAGCGTTGTTGCCTTGGGATTGACATGCAATAGAAGCATGTGGATTCTGGAGAGGAGAAATGGAGCATTAATCTGGATGTATCTATAAACGTTTGATAATTTCCTCAGTGTATGGGTTTCCTTGTGTTTACTGGGCTATTATAATAATATAATTATAATAAGAATATAATATAATAGCCCCAGTGGCTTAACACTAGCTTCAGTGGATTGCTAGTGTTGAGTTGCAGAATGGTATGGCTACGGGCGATGGCTATTAGTTCTACGCAGGGCACCAGTTTTGTTCGTACTCACCCTTTGGGTGATCAATTCTTGCCAACCTTTTCGAGTGTATGGCACAACCTGTTTCACTTTTCTGCCACGCACCAAGCCCAGTCTGCCCTGTTATGAACTTTAAAACAAAAGTTGAGTTCAAGAAACCAAGCTTGTCTTGATGTGCAGTGTTAATAATCTTTATTTATTTATTTATTTATTTATTTATTATTACTATTATTTTTTAAAATCTTTGAATCTCCAAAGCCATTTTATTTGGGCAATTTGGAAAGATAATACACACTGGTAAAGAAAACGTCAGTGAGAACAATATTTTTCCTCTTATTCAGTTTCATGAGTTTGGACAACCCCAAAAGATGCATATAGTAGATCGTTTATTTTGGCCTAGACTCGCTTGACTAAGGGAATGAAGGCACGGCCATTGGAAACACCCCCCACTAGGTGGAATAAGCTGCTGCAAAGGTGGTGTTTAGGGTGGAGGAGGGAGGAGGGATGCAAAGCAGCAAATGCTGGGAAATACTTTTGTTGCCAGATACTTATGCACGGTAAGATGAAAATTGGGTGCGAGATTGGGTTGTCCTCCTCCAAAACCTCACAGTACGACTCAGTTATACCTGCATTTGTGTAAAGGCAGGGGAGCAAAAAGACAGAAGAAAAATAGATGTTTTGCCCTCCCCTTTCCACCTCTTCATTGCCTGAAAGTTGAAGGAAAGGCATACATTCTGTCAATGAGACGGAGTGAAGTGAACAGTTTTCTCTGCTTCTTCCTAGCTAAATTCAGTTGTTCTCCGAGGGCAAAAATAGGTGAGAGACAGACTGCCTCTTACAAACAGTATTTTAAGTGCCATTACTTATGTCAGATTCTCTTTTTCCCTGAAATTTCCAAAATTGACCATTTTAATCATCCTGAGTCATTCAAACTAAACACAGTGCCTATAACTATTTACAAATATCCCAAGAAGGTGGAAGTATTATTATTATTATTATTATTATTTTATTTTTTTAATTAAGTGTATTTATTTGTATTCGGTTTTTTTCCCAGAGAAAGGTGACCCACTCCCAAAAAAACACCCAGAGCCTGTGCACTTTTCTGCAATAGTAAAAATAAATAGGGTATGACTAAATATTTCATATTTAGATTTGTTAGACAGACAGACAAGTTTGCCAAGTAGCTTGTGGAGCTACCTATGAACTCCTCTTAGCTCAAAGCCTTCATAACATGCAGTATGGTAGTAAAAATAGTGACTGTCAGCTCCTTCTCAAATCCTTGTGAATACTTTGTTACGTGCCTGACAATAAAAATGGTGAGGTGCTTTTGTCTGTTATTGTGAAATGAATAAAAATGTACTGTTTTAGTTTCATTTTATTGAAATGCAAAAAAGTACACTGTCACTATTAGGGACTCTTTGGAACTGATCAACACTTTTGTCAAATGTGAATGGTTTTTCAATAAAATAAAAAACGTCTCTCCAGATTAAAGTTGAACTGTCATGATTTGCCATTCTATTGCAATATTTTTCTTTATTTTCTCTTTGTAATGCTGGAATAGTAAGTGCCAACCAATCTGATCTGTGCAGCCATTTGCATGTATTCACAATGTCAGTGCATTACTTAAGTGGACATTTACAGTGTTTTTCCTCTTATAAAGCAACAAGACTTTAAGAACAGATGTGCATTTCATATTCTAACGTGTGTAACATAATGAAACAGACTTTGCTCAGCAGTTAAGAGTTGCTGTGGACTTGTGGTGGCTCCTCCCCCATGGACAACTGTGGGAAAATGTAATGTGTTATACTAGTACTGCTGCCAATAATTTTAGGAATTGTTGTGCTACTCGTGTTGTACATATTATCAAATGTTATTACATGAATGTTAAATAATGTATTTAGTTTATTCATTCACCCTCTTTTTTTATAGTATACAATTAATGTATTAGTGTAATTAAAAGTATTGTAAGTTCCCCTTTATGCTTCTGCACTGATCGTTTCAACTCTTGTCATGCAGTCATTCTTGTTTTGTCCACAAGAGGGTGCAAAGGCCCCATTTCTGTTCGTTTTTAAGACACCTGCTCAAGGGATTGTTAACATCTGAACATATATTGAAGTACTAGTAGCCAGAACCTAAACCACAATCCTAAACCATACATTTGGTCAGTTAAACCCAAATCTATATGCATCTGGATGATTAGTTTATATTGCTGTCCTGGTAATGGCACAGAGAGACATTGCAGCCATAAAAGGTCCAGTGACCAGGAAAACAGATGTTGTTCCACTATTGAAAAACAAATGGTAACCTCTTGGAGGCCTTCATCTAGCAAAAAAAAGTAGGTTTAAGTCATGTTTTTGTTTTGTTTTTTCTCTGTGTATCTCCTCAGGATGCACATACTTACACAGACTGGTAAGGTGTCCGATTTCTAAGCATGCATCTGCACTTTTATTGTCAGAGAGAAAAAATAAAATGGGAAGTGCTTTTTTGATTTTGGATGTAATGAAGTCTCTGCTCACTCTCCTCCCATATCATCCTCTTGGGAGACTTCAACATCCAACACCTCCCACTCAATCCATGATGGATTTCAAACCATCCGTCACTATTTCAGCTTCTCCCTGTCACCCCCTACTCATAAGGCAGGGCACCTCATCTTCTCCAAAGATTGTTCCTCTTCTACTCTCCGACCACTCCCCTGGACATCCCTTCCTCTTCCTCCTTCTATCTCTGCTGTTGATTTTGCCTCCTTCTCCTCTACTTCTCCTTCTATCCCCCCTACATCTCCTACTAATAAATAATAAAATCACTTCTATGGGAATGCCTTTAATATTGTCCAGAAGTAAATATATAGACATATACATCTATTTCAGTTTACTTGCTTGTTTCTAGTTATAGCCCCCAGTCTAGTTAGTATTATAGGTCACAGTGTGCCAAAGCCTCAGAACACTTGAGATATTGATCAGTCAAGCAGATCTATTAAAGGCCCCAGGGTCCATACTGGTGTAAGGTTATTTGGATGTTTGTGGCAAATAATTTAGATTTTAAAAGACCAGAATTACTCCCGTTGGGGGAGTACATCATGATGAAGTATATACAAGTTCATTTTCTATGAGCTGCTGATCAAAAACAGAACTAGAAATGGGGACATTATAAGTGGTTTCAATGTTGTATATTGTCAGGTTTTAGCCTTATGAACCCTCTGTACTGTGCTGCTCAGTTATTCAAGGTTATCTGAGGCATGATTTTGAAATGGATTAGGCAAGACATTCCGGAACATAGAGATACACTTCAGCACAAACACAACTAAAACCAAGCTGATGCAAACAATTGCTTACTAATTTTCCCTACATGGACAGGTGCTTTAGCCCTTGTGACAAGGTGAGCTAGGTATAATTTCCACAGAACATTGCATATCATAGTAAGTACAATACACAACAGAAGTCACACTAAAATTCAACTCAAATCAGTACAAATCACAGTGAAATAGATCAAATAATATTGTGTACTGTGGTCAAATTTTAACATTAAAAACAGCACAGAAGCAGTACAGTGTGCTTATAGATAATCAGCCTATGCCATGCTGCATTTTCATCAGTAATATGGATTAGTTTATCATTTCAGCGTGTTGTAAAATGTTTTTTCAAGTCTGGTTGTGGAGGGCTGCTGTTTTTGAGGGACGTCCACTTGTTCCAGTTACAATTGGAATCCTGGCCTGAGATTTGTGTTTTGAAATTATGCCCATCATGAGACAGCATTTTCAACCACCACACTTCAAAGAGTAATTAAGTTCCTAAGGGTGTGACCTGCTAAATGTAAACAATAATCATAATAATCTGTCATTATATCAATGTCTTCAAATTCGTTCCAGCTTATTTTCAAATGTTTATCATTAGAGGTCATGATAAACCACTGATCTGTATCCTTGGTTCTAAAAAGTCCTGATGTCTTTTTGTTTTTAGTGCCCTAATGATTGAACTGGACTAATTAATTAGAACAAGTTGTGATTAATTAGTACATGTTTTTCTAGTGCTCTAGGGCTTCACTAGGTCTAGGCAGTGACAAAAGTGCTATAGGTCTCTTTCCACTTCCTCATAGTCTTTGAATTGGTCTCATTTTGTTTACAATGTGTTTCACATACACTTTGGTGTTAATGGAAAATCCAGTTTTGAAATCCTGACAAGATTCAAGCATGTGGTTTGATCAGCATGTGTTTTCCTGAAAAGCGTAGGAAAGGGAAGAAAATAACAAGAATCTATTCTCGGTTTCCAGATAAAACCTCAAATTACTCAAGCGATCATGAGAATAGAATGCATGGCTATATCCCTGTGAACTCTTAAGACTGTTTCATTTTAAAATGTATTAAATGAAGCTTAGGCGCAAAACCATACCTTAAACTTAAATTACTATATTAGGAATGGTGGCAATCAATACTCTAAATCCAGTGTCTCCAACCCTGGTCATGGAGAAGCCCTATCCAGCAGGGATTAGAGATCCCCTCTATTACCAGTTTATACAAATCTGGAAGGATTTCATTCTGATCAATTATGCAGGTTAATTTTAGCCCTTCAACTTCTCAAAGCAGGAGTTCCCTTGGTTGCCTTGCTTTATTGATTAATAACTTTTATATGTTTCCAGTATTTAGAAACTGGTGATTAAGTGGATTGGGGGTCATCAGGACCAGGGTTGGAGATGCCTGCTCTAAAATAAATTAGTAATGTTGGAATTGAACTTGTTTAAGTAAATGGTGCAAATGGACAATTCTGGTTAAACGTGATTTATTCAGTAATATATAGTATAGTATAGTATAGTATAGTATAGTAATATGGAGTAGTAATATGGAGCACAGAAAACACTGAGTACTGCAAGGCAAAGGTACTACAAAGTTTTGTTAAGACACTCTCTCTTTTATGCATTATACATGTTTTCAAACTCACCTTCCAGACCATTGATTATTATTATTATTATTATTATTATTATTATTATTATTATTATTAATTTCTTAGCAGACACCCTTGTCCAGGTTTAAGCTTTAACTAACTAATTGAGAGTGCGATGGGAACAAAAACACAACAGGGCAGGGGGTCTCTAAGGCCAAGGCTGCGAGAATCCACTGTTCTAGACTGACCACCCCATCCTTCAAAGCAGCCAATGGCAGTTGCTAATCGCCATAAAAGGTTACAATGGAGCTCTCATCTACTTTTTAGAAGGTGGTTAATCCAATCACCTCTCCCCAAAACTGATTGACAGAAAAGACAGATTCCTCACTAATTCTTGTCAATAGTTTTGGGAGACTGGACATGTCACAAACTGTGGCATTTTTTCAATGTTGTATCTCCCCCAGCTTCACAGTTTTATAACGTTCCACAAAAGTTTGTGGTCAACACCTGTTGTCACAGTGTTTAAAGCTGCAGCTACAGCAGACATTGTGTTTGTGTACATGACCACAAGAAATCTGACTGATTTCTTGAAAAGGAAGTTTGAGAAAACAAAAGCTAATTCTTCTGTAAAACCATGATCCTTCGCCTTTATTTGCTGCATGATGATCACAAGTTTCAAGTGTGCATTTGACCATAAAATGTGGGATTTTGTGCTTAGAACATACAACAATACGTACGTACAATAAAAAAAAAATCTGGATTCCTGTTGAGAACTAGTTCTTCCAGACAGGATACTGCTGATAAGATATAGCATTATCTCTCTCATTGTGTATCAACCTGTGGTCTTCAATGATCTTTAGCTATGTCTTTCAAAAGAGGCTTTTCAGACCCTCTTTTTCAGGTGGGTGTGTCTGTGTGTGTGGGTGTGAGGTGACTTACACAATTAGAATCAGTGTAAAAGCTGCCTTCAGATGAAGTGTAACAGCTTAGTGAGACATGTATTAGTACTGTATTAGTGCAGCATGTCCTGATCTAGGCATTTTCCTGACAAGACCTGCAAACTTTGTTTTTTCCCACACTCAAGTCAATGCCTGTTTTTCCTAATAAATGGGGAAAAACATTAGATAAAAGTTCTAACTGAAGTTAACAACATAAAATGAAATGTTTATTTTGTTTTGTTTTTGCTCATTTTTTATAAGGGAAATCAATTTCATGACAAAAGTTCTAAAATATGTACCTCTGATATTATAGAAAGTATTGTGCCCAGTAGTCAGGAAGCCTATTCGTGCAGTTGTGAATGCTTATGATCTAATGTAAAAGAATCTTTGTAAGTTGGAATCAATAATATGCTCATCTGGGCTATTATAGCTACTCACTGTTACATTATAAAAATAGCTCAAACTGGTACATGCATATTTGTCACTGGAGAGGTTTAGGTTTTTAAAATCCTCCTTTCTTGTGAAAGTACTATGAAAATGATTGAGGAATGTTGGAAAAGATCACTTTTTTTTTTTTAACCTTGTGGTTGTAGGAGAAAGCACAACATGGCAAAGACAGACCTGGGAAAACAACAACAACACAATCTTCACTGGGAAGAAGTGAAACTTTTAGTGAAGTAAATGAAGTTAAACAAAAACAGCGGGGGAGGGGCTTACTCTATAATTGGTACCTATCATGTGACCTATTTCTCAATGGGTTGTGTTAATGCTGAGCTTGCTTATAAAAAGCCAGCCCCACTGTTATCATTGCTGTATTTTGTGTGTCTGAGGCAACAAAGCAGACTGATAGATTTGTTCCTCTGAGTGCAGGAGGCATGGAGACGCAGGACAAGAGTGAAAGAGTACCACATCAGATCAGACTTGAAGCTTTCCACATATCTGAAGAATATGGATTTGTCCTAGAAGCACCATTGGTAAGCAGAATCTTATTTTATCGGTATGTGTTTTAATTTAATTTAGATTTGAGTTGACTTTTGTGTGTGAAAATAAAGCTCTTTCCCCTAAGTCTTCAGCACAGATGGAAACTCAAACTATATGACTCCTGACCTTTGTAGGAATAAAGGCTGTCTGATGTGAAAGCACAACTGTGTCCCTCATGAGTAAGCTGACTTGTATTAAGCTATCATATTCAAGTGTAAGAAACCCTCAATTAAAAAAATAAAAAAGGGTAAAGAACTCATAACCTTCTTAAACTCCTGGTTCTGTATATAAATAGATTAATGAAAATGTGTCTGAGGCTTAAAATCCTATGGCCCTCTGTAATATGAATTCCCTCAAGGCTTTAGTGCTGGGAAGTACATTTTCTTCAGTGAATCCTGCAGCCTTCACCTCTTCTCCCTCTCCTGTGTGACATGTCAAGTTTGGAGCAGTGTGCACAGGCCTTCGAAAGGTGAAAACCAAGGATCCACATTCCATGGGATCAATAACTACCACGTCTACAAAACCAGAGTTCAACACTGCTCAGAGTCTAGTAAATAAATGAAAAGATACCTTCAACTAACCTAACTGGCAATAAATCTGACCTTTTATTTTTTATTTTTAGGTTAACCTTTTTTTAGGACGCATCACAGTTCCGCCCGTTTAGAAGAGGTGTGGAGAGCACAAACTGTACAGTGTTCTGCTTGGTGGTTCTCTTTTTTTTTCAAAACTAGGCCCTTCTCATTTTGGGAAGTTGGGTGTTCCCCAGAAATGCCACCGACAATAATTTTTTCAAACGTTACAATTGTTACACGTTATCTCTTCAGATTGGTATTCATCTCAGGAGAAATCCCCTTTGCTCCTATCATGGTAAATTACTCCTCCCCCCTCGCCTGTATCCATAAAGCTGTACTATCATACAAGTGTTCTAAAATCAACTTCCAAGCATATATATATATATATATATATATATATATATATATATATATATATATATATATATATATATATATAATTATTATTTTTTTTATTTTTTTTTTTATTTTTTTGAGGTTTTCAATCTCAGTGCTTTTGGTAGGATAGTAATCCTATACTCACCATATGCAACTTCTGTTGTGCGTTGTCAGACAAACCTACCCGTCTACTATCAGATATGGATGGAGACCGCAACCAACCTCGCCTTCTACATTGAGACGCATCGACTACGTGCCAAAGTCAAAGAGGTAAGGCTTCCGACCTTGCGGTTTGCTAACGCGGTGCACTGGACTTGAACCCTGCAGCTTCTGTCAGTCCCCGAAATAAACTACACTGTGCATTTGTATGTTTTGGATTTCAATAAAATACATATAGCTCAATCAGGTGTGAGACTTGCAATGCTCAAATCCCTCTTTGCAGCAAATTAAAAGCATTTGGTTATGTTTGTACTGAAGATAAAAACACACATGCACTGTAAGAACATGGTATCGATCACGATCGGTTCTTCGCTTACATTCCGCCCTGTGTTGACTAGACATGAGTATCTGAGTCACTGCTTTTGCAATCCTGGGAGAACCAGAAACATAGAAGTGGGCTGGGAAAACCCCACAGAGTCCCCAAGAAAACCCTGTTCAGACGTTTTGTGCGATGAAAGCAGATATATTCTGAAAGATGGCCAACAATGTACTAAAAAGTATGTGTTATGTGTTCATCAGACCTGGGATAAATGTGTGTATAATACAATTTTAAGTGACTATTTGAACATAATGAAATGCATATAGCAGTAAGAGATTTGAAAGTAAATAATTGCATACTATTTGTAAGTTGAATACAGATCACAATGTAACTGTTTATTATTAATTGAATTTGAATCTCGGAAAGTATTTTTTATTTATACAATATTGAAATAGTATTTGAGATGCAATGGAATACTATAAACACTTAAAAAATATGTAATTGCATACAGCAGCTAAATTATCCTGAAATCAAAGACTCGTTAAACTTTAATCACCAACTAGTTACACCTGCTGATGTTTTTAAAACATTAATGAGCAAATTGTCAAAACACCTGGGACAAATCATTCTTCAGCTAACAGATTTGTTGAGTGAAGTAGATATTTGAAAATGATGTAAAATCTTTACTAAATCCATAAAAGGCAAACGGAATGTTAGGGTATATTGTCAAAAGGGTAGAATTTAAAACTAGGGCAGTGATGTTCAGACTGTACAATGCACTAGTTAGACCTCATCTGGATACTGTGGACAGTTCTGGGCTCCACACTTCAAGAAAGATATTGCTGCTCTAGAGGCAGTTCACAGGAGAGCAACCAGACTTATTCCAGGTCTGAAGGGAATGTCCTACTGAGAGACTGAGGGACCTGAACCTTTTCACCCTGGAACAGAGGAGACTACGTGGGGTCTTGATTCACATCTTCAAAATCATGAAAGGCATCGACCACATCAAACCAGAGGAGCTTTTCCAGATCAGCAGGGACACACGCACCTGGGGACACAAATGGAAATTGGGCTTCAAGGCATTCAAAACAAAACTAGAGACACTTCTTCACACAGAGTTGTTACAATCTTTAACACACTCCCCAGCAATGTGGTAGAAGCTGAAAATTTGGGTACATTTAAAAATAGACTGGATAGGATCCCTTGGACCTCTTGGTTATAAATGGACAGCAGATGAGCATGATGGGTCGAATGGCCTCCTTTCATTTGTAAACTTATGTTATCAATACTAACAGTAAAACAAAGCCATTTTCAATAGGTAGTGTTAAAACTCTTCACCGTTTAGCGGTTTTAACTGTTTTTTGTGAAATCATTATTTGAATATCTTTTTTTTTTAATAATCTATAGTTAAAAACTTAAACTATTTGGTATTTACAAAAAAAATGAAATACAACTGTTTTTGGCTGTGGTGTGGATTGTGCAAGTCATTTTATTTCTATTTTTAGTTTTATTTTACTCTTTACATCCTAACATTGTTTAATTTAGGTTTTTCATGCTGTCAAATGGTTTGTGTATATAGAAGTGTCCTTGACATTTATTATTATTTTTTTATATATATATATATATATAAAAAAAAAACTTCTAGGCTTTTGTGAGAAATGCCTTGGTCCATATCATTATTAGTAGAAGTAGTTCAAAGTTGGTAACACCTTTTTTATGGCACAGCAATAGTGGTGGTTTGCTTCAGAGAACCAGAAATTGTTCTAGATCAGTTCATTTCACTTAAATTGGGTGAAAGAGACCCTTTCCATTCTTGCAAAAAATAAAAATGATGGAGGCGAGGAAAGATAGGTTTTAGCCTGGGAAAGCTGGGGAGCATCAAGGGGGGAGTGCGATTGTGAAAGTGTTCTCGTGCTTAGCTACTGAGCCCCATTCTCTGTGTGGGCAACTATATAACATTGTTCAGACAGTTGTTTCCTGTGTTATCCACAGATGCCCCTGCTGAGTGTACACCACCTCAGTGGGCACCGGGAGTTGAGACTGGCACACTTGGCACTGAGTTTCATTACCATGGGGTACGTGTGGCAAGAGGGACAGGAACAACCTGCCAAGGTAAAGCGGTATTCTGTATATCTCTGTTAATGATCTCCAGCACTGGTTTTATGGGGATATACAGTGCCTGGTTTGTGGTTTGCACTTCAGCAAATGTCTCAATCCATATGGTATAAACATACTTTAAATTCATGGTATCCTGGATGATTTTATACGTCGATTCGCATTTTGATTTAACACTTTATCCAAAAAAAGTAATCTAATAATGGCACCCTTACCAGATTTATATTCTGTAATAACTCTACAGTATTCATTTGTTGTCTTACTCTGTTCAGTTTCTCTATCCAAATGGCAAGTAACACATCACAAAAACATGACATCAATTTTACATTTAAATTCTAAATTACAATAACAACAAACAAAACAAGGTAGTTGTGTAAAAAAAATCCAATATTGTCGCACACCTAGAAATGTGGATGTGGACAGAAAAAAAAAAAAAAGAGATCTGAAATGTGGAAATTGAGCACCGACGGTACCCATATATGGGTGTTTGACTACAACGATACAAAATAAACAAAAAACTTTCAGATCACCCTACAACTTCCAAAAGTATTCCTACAATAAAAATAAAAAACTTTATGAAACTATAATTCCAGAGCCAGTATTACAAATTAGAGGAAATTACAGTGTGGACATTGGTTGCAATAGATCATTAATAGTAGTACGCGTTTAATACAACAAACAAACCAGACCTCAACAACAATCTGAACAAAGTGGCATTAAGCACTACATTAAAAACTACAGTGACTGTTTCTTTACAATTTAAAACTTTCAAAGACATTAATTTTTTCAATCAATAACCTATGCATTTGACAGTTATAATTATTTTTCACATAATTAACTTGGTTTAAGCAAATACAAATTGACTGAATATTTTATGTAAGAGCTAGATTCAAATTAGACCTTAATTTCTATTCCATTAATAAACTGAACATTCAATCTAAGCCTAGATCTAAATCTACTTTGAATACATGGCAGAGGTGTGATCTTTATATTTTCTATATTCCAAAATACACTCACCTAAAGGATTATTAGGAACACCTGTTCAATTTCTCATTAATGCAATTATCTAACCAACCAATCACATGGCAGTTGCTTCAATGCATTTAGGGGTGTGGTCCTGGTCAAGACAATCTCCTGAACTCCAAACTGAATGTCTGAATGGGAAAGAAAGGTGATTTAAGCAATTTTGAGCGTGGCATGGTTGTTGGTGCCAGATGGGCCGGTCTGAGTATTTCACAATCTGCTCAGTTACTGGGATTTTCATGCACAACCATTTCTAGGGTTTACAAAGAATGGTGTGAAAAGGGAAAAACATCCAGTATGCGGCAGTCCTGTGGGCGAAAATGCCTTGTTGATGCTAGAGGTCAGAGGAGAATGGGCCGACTGATTCAAGCTGATAGAAGAGCAACTTTGACTGAAATAACCACTCGTTACAACTGAGGTATGCAGCAAAGCATTTGTGAAGCCACAACACGTACAACCTTGAGGCGGATGGGCTACAACAGCAGAAGACCCCACCGGGTACCACTCATCTCCACTACAAATAGGAAAAAGAGGCTACAATTTGCACAAGCTCACCAAAATTGGACAGTTGAAGACTGGAAAAATGTTGCCTGGTCTGATGAGTCTCGATTTCTGTTGAGACATTCAGATGGTAGAGTCAGAATTTGGCGTAAACAGAATGAGAACATGGATCCATCATGCCTTGTTACCACTGTGCAGGCTGGTGGTGGTGGTGTAATGGTGTGGGGGATGTTTTCTTGGCACACTTTAGGCCCCTTAGTGCCAATTGGGCATCGTTTAAATGCCACGGCCTACCTGAGCATTGTTTCTGACCATGTCCATCCCTTTATGACCACCATGTACCCATCCTCTGATGGCTACTTCCAGCAGGATAATGCACCATGTCACAAAGGTCGAATCATATCAAATTGGTTTCTTGAACATGACAATGAGTTCACTGTACTAAACTGGCCCCCACAGTCACCAGATCTCAACCCAATAGAGCATCTTTGGGATGTGGTGGAACGGGAGCTTCGTGCCCTGGATGTGCATCCCACAAATCTCCATCAACTGCAAGATGCTATCCTATCAATATGGGCCAACATTTCTAAAGAATGCTTTCAGCACCTTGTTGAATCAATGCCACGTAGAATTAAGGCAGTTCTGAAGGCGAAAGGGGGTCGAACACAGTATTAGTATGGTGTTCCTAATAATCCTTTAGGTGAGTGTACGTGGGATTACAATATATAAATATAAATTTTGTTTTAAATGTTGGAATATACTTTAGAAATGTAACCACACTGTGTATCATATTAAAAACAACAAAACTATACAAGACACTATGAACCTCAAGGACCAGCGTTTGACTCTAAAAATTTCTTGGATAGTTCTATCTTTAGCCAAAGGTTGAAAATGCCTAAAATATCTGGTTGCTGGGCATACTGCAGAACCAAGGTTGGAGACCAGTTTCTAATCAGTTACCAATCACCGATCACTTTAGTTTTGCAGACGCTCATTTGTTGACTGGTTGTAGTGACAATAAAACTAAAGTGAATTCTGAAATCCAGAGTTTGGTGTGAATAAGATTCTTCGCCTGTCACAATCTACTTATTGACAGTTTTTGCTTATTTACAGACCCTTCCAAAAACTCTGGCTGTGCCATTCTGTGAGGTGTCAGAAATTCTAGGTCTTCCTCCAATCTTGGTTTATGCCGACTCGGTTTTGGCCAACTGGAAGAAGAAGGATCCCAATGGGTAAGTGCCATTCCTCCTGGCTCCATATGTGTCCAGTGTCCTTTATAGCTACTTGATATATATCTGTAATTGGTTTGATATAGCCCAGTATCTAACTTTAATCCTTATTTTATCTTTTTTAAACCTGCCAACCCCTGTCTATGAAATCTGAAAGGCCAATGGAAATGGGGTGAGTCAATCTCATCTTATTTAAGTTATGAGTGCCTTCCAACTTCTCCTTTTGATTGATCTGTATTAATAAAAAAAAACAGTAGTATCTTTAATTGAACCCTAGGAACTTGGACACTGTGTTCACATTCCCTGGTGGGGAGACCTGCAAAGGATTCCTTTTGGTGTCTCTAATGGTGGAGAAGGCAGCCAGTACAGGATTACAGGTACCGTTTGTGTCCATGTAGCTGAACTACAAAACCCATTGCTCCTGACTGGTGCAACTAGCCCTTAGAAGGAAATA
The DNA here is from genome assembly GCF_036373705.1 of Amia ocellicauda. Classification (NCBI taxonomy): domain Eukaryota; kingdom Metazoa; phylum Chordata; class Actinopteri; order Amiiformes; family Amiidae; genus Amia; species Amia ocellicauda. The sequence goes on from NC_089858.1 coordinate 41,498,794, forward strand.
CTTGAGACCGAGGTGTGTGTTTTTTTTGTTTTGTTTGTTTTTTAGAACCTCTAATTTGCCCCCTTTTCATCCCAATGTGGGATTGCCAACCTCGGCTCGGCACCAAGACTTCCACGCAACTTCCAGGAGACAAAGCCATAATCTAGTTCTCCCAGTACGAGCCCCAAGTGCTTACAATTCAAGGATTGCATCAATCCGAGGACTTAATGATTATGAAAAAGCCTGTGTCCTGAACATTCTGTCACCTGAGCAGCCTCAGGAGTTGATTTTGTGTGGTAAACCAATTTAGACCAAGCTTTATTAAAGTCGTATCCTCTAGCTCGTGGGAAAAATGCATGCTTTTAGTACTTTTACTGGATATGGCTTTTGAGATTTGTCCTGAATCGAGTGCTTTAAAGTAGGCTACAGGCACTGCCACTGAATTTGCACTGGGCGAAAGCAGTGTGTGCTTTGAGGGACAGGGACTGTGAAACCATGGAGGTTTTCATTATAGGTAATTTTGTTCTCTTTTAGGAACTGTTCATTTTTTCCTGGGGGAAACCGAATTATGTTATTGTTCACAATCACAGATGAGATTATAAATGACGTTCAAAGACATTTTACTTCTCTTATGTGGTGGTGGGGGTAGAGGAAATGTGAGGATGTGAGGGATTGTGAACTTCTCTTCCAGGGCATCGCCACAGTGATGAACTCCATGGTGACTAATGATGTGAACTCCATGCACAAGGCTCTTCTGACCATTGCCAAGTCCCTGAGGAAGATGAGGGAGATATTCAAGCTTATGCATGGTATTTTCTCCTCCTAGGGTGGCACTAATTCCTCAAGGAATTAAAATGAGCATGTTCTGATTTTCAATTCCTACATGTATGCTAAGCCAGGCCCCCTGAACAGTCCATCATTCTTCAACCAAAGGGTGGAGTGGCATGCAGATCTCAAAGAGCAGGATAATGTTGACAATCAGGGTTGGGGAACACATGGAGACAAATCGCAGCAATCAATATTAGTTGCCTAACTGTCCATTATGCTCAGTTTTACACTTCTAATCCTCATCTTTTAAACTTTTTTTTTTTTTAAATGGGGGAAATTTGATGGAGTCAGGTTTAAGTCCTCCAACTCTTTTTCTTTGGACATTTGAAATGGAAAGTGTTCTTTTAAAAATATCCTTTTTTTCTTTTTTTTACAGAATATGTGAACCCTTTGTCGTTTCATGGATTCCTGCGTATCTTTTTCTCAGGGCAAGTTTCTTCTACAAATAAGTAGAATTAGGCTGCCATGCTTAGTTTCTTACACATTCTGTTAAGACGCCTGTCATTTCCAAAAGAGATATTAAGATCCATACAGTGCATCTTTAACAAAGTGGTGACTTAGTTAAATCTATCTCAGAACGAAGGATGGTGGGAGTAGTCCTGTTCTTTGTTATTTTAAGATCTCACTGTTGGATACTTAATAAAAAGTTTAGTTACATTTCCTACACATGTTATATACAGAGGTATATGAAAAATAAGTTAAAACCTTGTTAATTTTAAGTTGGAAATGTTCAGGTACTAGCAGAGATGGGATATGAATTATCATTGTTCTAAGGAGATTGGCTATAAAACGTCTTTTGACTGGGGCTATTTGTTACAACAAAGTGGTTGGTTGTTGCTTTACAGGCCACTGGAGTTATTTACATGATCAAGGAACTACTTTTGAATGATCAACCTCTGTAGATTAGCATTATCACTGTATTCAGTCGAGACTCCATACAGTGAAATGCAAACAGGGCCAATCTAACCCCTGCTCTTGGACAATAGAGCGAGAGTGTCTATAGAAATTAACTAGGTCATTGTATTGCAGTGTTCTATTAGAAAATGAACTGGTTCCTCATTATGTACCTACCAGGAGAAATGGTAATAAAATCAAGTAGAGTTAATGGCAAATGGGTACAACAACAATACAAAGTAATTAAGTGTCTCTCCTCCTGCTATCCCTCCCTTAGGTGGAAAGATAACCCTATGCTACCGGACGGACTGCTATATGAGGGGGTGTCTGAGGAGCCACGCAAGCTTTCGGGGGGAAGTGCAGCACAGAGCTCCGCTATACAGTGCTTCGACGAGTTACTGGGTATTCGGCACAGAGAAGAAATTGGTGAGGGTCATTGATATATCCAACTGCTATCTAATACACAGACCGTTAATAGTGGGTGTTGTGGTCTCCTAAATTTACTCATGTTAAACTGTTAGACTTCTGAATATTGCAATCCTTGCAAAAAATAGACTTGTGATTTGAGTGAACAGATGACAAAGGTCTTGGTTTTGTTTCTGTGTGCTTCATACACCAATATGAAATCATTCAATCTGTACTATAGCAATTGTTGATATGTGGTTTAAACCCTGTGTTTATTGGTGTTTCAGCCGCTTCTTTCCTGAAGCGAATGCGTGATTACATGCCTCCAGCACACCGACTGTTTATTGAGACTGTCGCCGACAAACCCTCTCTACGGGAGTATGTTCTAGCCAGTGCAAACGCCCAACTGAGTCTTGCCTTCAATGCCTGTGTCACTGAAATGGTCGAGCTACGGAACTATCACATCAACACGGTGGTCAAGTACATCACAATCCCAGCCAACAAGGCCAAAAGTGTGGGTTGCCCTTTCCGTGGGACATGCTCTGCATTGGACGAAATGGGAACTGGTGGCACCACTGTGTTATGCTTTCTTAAATGTGTTCGGGACTCTGCCAAAAATGTCTTTATAACTAATACGTGAGCTGCACACGTATAAAGTAACCTTGAAAACTACAGTCACTTTAAATTGCACTACGAAGAAAATATAACATCACTGGTGCCTTTAATGTAACTTTGTATGTTTTAATATTTATTAATTTAACAAGTGCAATGAAAATTGCAGAGGTTTACACAAAGCGAGAATTATGCCTGCAAAATTAGAGCACATACACTTTATATGTATTTATGAAAATCCAATAACATGCTTCAGGGTTAATTGTGTACCATTTGTTTTGATATAAAGTGCTTTCATATCATTCCTGGTACACCCTCAAGACATTCTTGTTCCTGTGAGTAATTGTTAATATTTAACTTGCATGCCTATTTCTGTCCAAACTGCAACCAGACCTCGGATAAATATGTATATGTACACTAGGGTGTGCTGTAAAGGTATTCTCTAGCCCTATGTTGTTGTTGTTGTAGTAGTAGTAGTAGTAGTAGTAGTATGCATTTTTAGCAACTTTTAATAAAATTTAAGCTTGCTTATCAGAGGATTTTGTTTTATTTCTGCACATGTTTATGTACAATGTATGTGGAAATAGAATTGCAAAACAAACCGTGATTTTAATAAGTTATTTCACGCAACTGTCATAACGCATAGGGAATTGTGGAACTGTGTAATATGATAACCAGGTTGTGAATTTTATAACGGTCTTAATGATTTGACCTGAACTTTCTTAAGAATGAGAGACACCGGGACATGAAACGCCACTGTACACTCATACAGCAAGTATGCTAGAATGTCATATTTATTACTTCTCTGCAGGAGGAACATCCTTTGCATTTTGTTTTAAACATGCTTCAGTTAGCTCTGTAAGTCCCCTGTTTATTCAGAGAATATGATATGATGCATATGTGTTTTTGTGCAGAAATATAAAGGGACGGGATTTCCCATGGAATCCAGACCAAGGTTTAGCGGTCATTACAGTATTTATAACATTTACGTGTTTGTGAACTGTAAATAAAAAAATGTTATGTCACTTCAATGTTTTGAATCTTTGTCGAGGAGTACTTCCCTCTCGTTTTTCTTTGGGGGGTGATTTCAATTCAGTAACCGAAATTAAAACATGTTTTGATTTTCAGTAGCCACTCAAAGTAAAGGTTATGACTCCGTCTAAACAATAGGCATTAGGCAGACTAATTTGACACTAACATCTGGAAATGTATTTGCACTTGGGTAAATGCATTCAGAACAACACACGCTTAATTTTTAAGAACAGTGGGGGAATTTCCTGGATCCAAATATTCGTGATTCAATCGGTTATTGCTTGTTACAAACCGTTTTTAAAGCAAACGTTATATTGGTAGGGATCGCATCATAGGTTTGTCAAGTGAGAGAAGTATTTAATAAAATAAAAGCTCAATTTTCCGCGCTTCTAGTTGTCGGACTCCGAACAGGTGCACCTTGCATTAGGAACTGAATGTGAAACCCTTGTTTCCACACCGTGACACCACACTGGGTAACACGGAGGATGCTGCAGGAAATAACAGTAGGTGTACTACTTCCATTTATACATGCATTTCTGTGTTTGTAACACCGCTTTAAAGCATTGTATACGCTATCGTTTGAATGTTTTACTTTCCTTCCATACAACGGACGTTTTAATTGACGCATGCAAATCTAAGGCTTGTTGTTTTCCGTTTTAAAATTAATGAAAGCCATTCGGTGAAACTGAACTGGTGAAATACTTCTCCAGAGACTAAAGGGAATATCCCCTGCAGTTAAGATCAGGAACATCTTCAATATATAAAAGTTGATCGACATCTTTCAGCTTCTGTAGTTCTGCGCGGTAAACAGAGGTACTTTGTATTTGTGATTTTTGTAATTCATTTCACCTATCGCCTAACCACGTTAGTATACATGGAAAAAATCTGGTCACAAACTATAATGTATGCCATTGTATTAATATTTGTTTTGATTTAACAGTTTGACTTGGAGGATGTTTATCCCAGTAATCTATTGCCCAGTGTCAGACCTAGGCTGCATCACCAGACATGATACGTAACAGTGTTGATTGTTTGGCGTTATAACTTTTGTGGCATTGCTTACAAGTTTGTTATGCATTATAATGCTGGCATGGTTTTTCGTAAATTAACTTTCACATTCCCCTTTGTTCTGGACAAATCATGTTCATTGCGTAATTTAATAGTGTATATATTATTGCATACATTGACATTTTCCGTGTCATGACGCTTGCTAACAGCTATTAATGATATCTTTGACTGTTTTGTCCCGGGCTAAATGTGTGGTATTCCTGCAGTCTCTTATCGTCGAAGGCGCTGCCGTGAGCTAACATGCTGTTGAAAGAGATTCCCCGCGATGCCCTAGTGCGACCTTTGACCCGGAACGAAGTGGTGGGTCTGGTGGTCCGACTAACCATCTTTGGAGCCGCGACCTATTTCAGCATCAAGTGGGTGGTGGATGCACTTGACCCCACACGCAAGCAGAAACTGCAGGCGAAAAAAAGGGTAAGGTACAACAGGAATGACTCCATTCTTATTAGCTTAGGAGGGTGATTTCATTGACACAGAGATTTGGTTTTGTATGTCAATTCAGCCATCTGTTCTAGGTCTGACTCATTTGCCCCTTTATAAGATGCCCCTAAAACCTTCAGGGAGCTGGTAATCAAAGCCTAAAGTCAACTCCTGGCTTAGAACATACATGGGCAGATGAGTTGTTCTAGAGGAGGTGTAGTAGGCTATCAACACTGTGCCGATGTCAGGTTTCTCTGTTGTGTGCAGGCAGAGCAGTTGATGAAACAGATTGGGGTGGAGGGGATTAAGCTGAATGAATACGAGATGAACATCGCTTCACATCTTGTGGATCCTCGCAGTATGAAGGTAATCCTTAGAATGACAGCCACAACATTGCACTTCTATTCATCTCGTACCGGTTTCATTAAAAAAAAAAAAAAAAAAAAAAAAAAATGGGCAAGAAATCACTTTAAATTACTGATTTTAAAAATATGTCTTTAGTGAATTCAGATATTCTATATTCCCAAGTTAGGGTTGTATCTGTAAACAATGTCAGGTAGAATATTTTCTTTACCACATAATACAACTTGCTGTAAAGTGGCACCTCTTGTACCAAAATGCATTTAACATGAGTAATGGAGGAAAAAGAAAGATGTAGTTGGAAAACGTACTTCTTATATTCTTTATATGTATATTAATGGTTTAATGTTGTTAATTCTGTTTTGTCTGTAAAGCTTTAAAGTAAATTGAATCTATACAGTAAATAGTTTATATTCTCCTTTCTGGGAGCTACTTTATACTTATTTTTTTACTTTTTAATTATTAGTTTCTTGGATTATATACAACTATTGTCTTTTGGTTAATCGATAGACAGACTGTGGTCTTTTGCTGGTGCTGTAGGTTTCCTGGAGGGATATTGCCGGGCTGGACGAGGTGATCACTGAGCTCCAGGACACTGTCATCCTGCCCTTTCAAAAGAGACACTTATTCACAGGCTCCAAGCTCTTCCAGCCGCCCCAAGGTGACACCATCCATGACCTGAACCAAAAAAAGAAAGATCAAATGCCACATGTTCACTGTCACTATGTGTCACAAAGTGGAGGGGGGTTGCTATTCAAAATGTGTGGGTCCCTCATTACATCCTTTTGATTCAGGCAGTACATTATTGATCATAATATTGCCACATGCACTTTTGTTCATGGTGTCCTTAGAATAAACCCCAAAAGATTCCAAATACATTACATTGTATCACCTGCTATAGTCTACTACTGGCAGAGGGAGAATCCCAATACCTTCATAATATATAGTGCATGTCCTTTTACATAGACTCAGGAGAGAATAACACTTTCACTTTTATAGATGCTCTCTTATTTGACTTGTATCAGACAGCTCTTAGTGCTAATCCTGAAATGTGTTCTTGGGATGAAAACTTTTTCGTGAATACGTGGATTCCTGTTTTTTTTTTTTTTTTTTTATGGACGAAATATACCAAGACAATCACATATACAGTGGGGGAAAAAAGTATTTGATACCCTGGTGATTTTGTACGTTTGCCCAGTGACAAAGAAATGATCAGTCTATAATTTTAATGGTAGGTGTATTTTAAAAGTGAGAGACAGAATAACAACAGAAAAATCCAGAAAAACACATTTCAAAAAAGTTATAAATTGATTTGCATGTTAATGAGTGAAATAAGTATTTGACCCCTTCGACTTAGTACTTGGTGGCAAAACCCTTGTTGGCAATGACAGAGGTCAGACGTTTCTTGTAGTTGGCCACCAGGTTTGCACACATCTCAGGAGGGATTTTGTCCCACTCCTCTTTGCAGATCCTCTCCAAGTCATTAAGGTTTCGAGGCTGATGTTTGGCAACTCGAACCTTCAGCTCCCTCCACAGATTTTCTATGGGATTAAGGTCTGGAGACTGGCTAGGCCACTCCAGGACCTTAATGTGCTTCTTCTTGAGCCACTCCTTTGTTGCCTTGGCTGTGTGTTTTGGGTCATTGTCATGCTGGAATACCCATCCACGACCCATTTTCAATGCCCTGGCTGAGGGAAGGAGGTTCTCACCTAAGATTTGACGGTACATGGCCCCGTCCATCGTCCCTTTGATGCGGTGCTGTTGTCCTGTCCCCTTAGCAGAAAAACACCCCCAAAGCATAATGTTTCCACCTCCATATTTGACGGTGGGGATGGTGTTCTTGGGGTCATTCCTCCTCCTCCAGACACGGCGAGTTGAGTTGATGCCAAAGAGCTTGATTTTGGTCTCATCTGACCACAACACTTTCACCCAGTTCTCCTCTGAATCATTCAGATGTTGGCAAACTTCAGACAGGCCTTGCGGGCGCTGCAGGATTTCAGTCCTTCACGGCATAGTGTGTTACCAATTGTTTTCTTGGTGACTATGGTCCCAGCTGCCTTGAGATCATTAACAAGATCCTCCTGTGTAGTTCTGGGCTGATTCCTCACCGTTCTCATGATCATTGAAACTCCACAAGGTGAGATCTTGCATGGAGCCCCAGACCGCGGGAGACTGACAGTTATTTTGTGTTTCTTCCATTTGCGAATAATCGCACCAACTGTTGTCACCTTCTCACCAAGCTGCTTGGCGACGGTCTTGTAGCCCATTCCAGCCTTATGTAGGTCTACAATCTTGTCCCTGACATCCTTGGACAGCTCTTTGGTCTTTGCCATGGTGGAGAGTTTGGAATCTGATTGATTGATTGCTTCTGTGGACAGGTGTCTTTTATACAGGTAACGAGCTGAGATTAGAAGCTCTCCCTTTAAGAGAGTGCTCCTAATCTCAGCTCGTTACCTGTATAAAAGACACCTGGGAGCCAGAAATCTTGCTGATTGATAGGGGATCAAATACTTATTTCCCTCATTAACATGCAAATCAATTTATAACTTTTTTGAAATGCGTTTTTCTGCATTTGTTTGCTCTTATTTTGTCTCTCACTGTTAAAATACACCTACCATTAAAATTATAGACTGATCATTTCTTTGTCAGTGGGCAAACGTACAAAATCAGCAGGGGATCAAATACTTTTTTCCCTCACTGTGTATATATATATATATATATATATATATATATATATATATATATATATATAAGACATTGACATCGTTTGAATACTGTAGCATGTACACTACTGGTCAAAAGTTTTAGAACACATAAATTGTTCTAGTTTTTATTGTAATTTACACAGTTTAATGTCTTAATGTACTCTGAAATTAATGCATAGAACAAATAAACAAATGGAGATAAAATAGAAATCATGGAATCATTTTGTTTAACAAAATGTAACCCCTTAAGCTGATAACCCCCTCTGGTACCCTTAAAAGGCACCAAATCTGTGTGCTTCTCTTTAATCCCATGTGTATTCTTCACTGTTGTGTTTGCCCAGTGTTTGGTATCCCATGAAAATGGAGACTTCAAGCTTTTTAACGATGTGAAGTATTCTCTGATGTGAAAAAATTGTATTTTGTAACCCCCATTCTGAAACGGGGGGTGGGGGGGATACTTGGTCTGAGCAACAATACAGAATCTCAGAAAATATTGACAATTATGACATATTCTGGAATCAGACAGTCTACTGATCAAAACAAGTCCATCCACGTTTTGGTAGAAGCAACACACACCCGTAGAGAGCTCAAAATGTCAAGATGGAAAATTGTTTGCAGTGTACTAATACACAATGATTTTACATAATTGGATTTGAACTTCTTTGTGTTTGATAGAACATCAAATAATATATACTGCATTCATATTTAGGTTGTTCTGAACAAAGCAAGCCTATTTGCAAATAACTCTGACCGAAACAGAGTGATCTGTGACCGTCTGAATGAGACCCCCCTGGGCTCTGAATGATGGCGGGCAACATGGAAACTGTAAATCGGATGTGTTTGAGAATGAAACGCGCTGGTAACCAAGAGAGTAAGCTTTAAAATGGTGTGTGCACTTTAGGAATACAGTGTAACTTCTATGCACAGGAGCTGTTCGTAACACTGCCAAATAATGCTTAACAAGGGTGTAGTAACACAGCATGTAACTCTGAAATGTATATTATTTTTCAGTTTTGGAAACCTAAACTTTTTTTTGAACCTCTGGCAGTTTACCGCTTACCTTTGCACCATTTCAGGTTATTCACTGGACTTGAACTGCCTACATTTCAATAAAAACTGGAAAAATGGGGGTGTTCTAAAACTTTTGACCAGTAGTGTACCTCACTCAATAATGGGTTAATGGTGGTGTGGTGGGGAGGAGTGTAGGGAGAGTGCATAAAAGGTGAAGTGAGGCAGGATTAACGAGTCCGTGTGTGAGTGTGTTCAGTCCCTGAGACCTGTGGGTACTGCATAGAAGTGAAAACCACATAATGGACATGATCCCGTGGTTAGTATGCAACTTACTACTACCTCTGCAAGTCCGTTGCAATTTAACTATTAATAATAATAATATTATAATATATGAAAAAGTAGGCTATATATTGTTGAGACTGTAGAAGGGAGCCTTTTTATTATAGTTAACTAAAATGTCAAAGTTACTGACAAGGCTACTACTTTCAGTATAGTCTTTTTCAAATGTTACTGAACACTGTTACTGTATATTCATCAAGGGTTTTACACCGATTCACTATTTCCAACACTTTTTCTGTATTGAATAAAATACAAATTAAAGTTAACTGTAATGCTTCTACTGGACGTTTAACCTGTTTCATGCAAGTAAAATCAGTACCTATAGGCTACATGCAAACGTGTTTTTTGAAAAATAAATAAAAACATGATTACCTGTAAATATATATATAATATAGTAGTAGTTAATGTGACGGCATCATAAATTATGCAAATTAGCACCAACTTGTTTGCAGAGTGTTTTTTCAAACCACCATTTTCATCCCTTGCCCTTACAGGTGTCTTGCTCTATGGGCCCCCGGGCTGTGGGAAGACCTTGATAGCCAAAGCCACAGCCAAGGCCTCGGGCTGTCAGTTCATCAACCTGCAGGCCTCCACGCTGACGGACAAGTGGTATGGAGAGTCGCAGAAACTCACTGCTGCAGTCTTTTCCCTGGCTGTTAAAATCCAGCCCTGCATCATCTTCATCGACGAGATTGGTAACCTTTGCTAAATGTCTGGCCTTAAACTTGCACAAATAAGTAAGAGATTTTTAAAGGTTCCATTTGTGTCTGATTTGGAGGGGTACTTTGTGATACCATTCTGAGTAGCAGGATTATTCAGAAACCAAACTCTACTCTCTGTTTGGAACAGCTCTTCCTGCATAGTTCTTAATATTAGACTAGTGTATGCCACTACAGGTCTTGCACACAAGTGAATTTCCTATTTATTAATCATATCAAGGAGCTGGTTGTGTCTTCCAGATGGGATCTTTAACCAAGGTCCTGATGACACTGGTGACATTAAACACCTCCTGGTAAAAAACTGAGCTTTGAAAATCACATTGCACTTTATGATGTCAATTTTCTATCTTAACTATGTTTAATTCTTCTCTCCACTCGTCTACCGTATTCAGTGGTAAATTGACCGTATTTTCAGATGGTTTTGTTTTTATGCCTGGTTTCCCAACTAGACTCCTTTTTGCGCAATCGCTCCAGTCTGGACCATGAAGCCACAGCCATGATGAAAGCTCAGTTCATGAGTCTGTGGGATGGACTGGAGACTGGCTCAGATTCCCAGGTATAACACATTCCCACTGGTCTCTTCCCTAATATATGGATTCTGTATCATATAGACCTGCTTCTAAATTTCCATAAAAAAAATTGTGTATGGAATAGGCAATTGTCTTTTTAAACCTCCGTCAATTTTGGAATCACTTTTTTTTTTTTTTTTTTTTTTTTTTAATGAGTTTGATACCGTATTGTATTACCTGTTCTAACTTTGGAGAGGTGAAGACAGTAAGTAAACACTTTTGACAGGGTAGAGGAAGAAAAATACATCCTCCAATAGTTGATCTATTTCATTTGTACCATATTTTATCAGTAAAGAGCATTTATTTCCCCTTGGGAGAATCCAATTGGACGGTATATTCTCGTATCCATTGCATGAGCCTAGTTTATTTATATAGAGGACTTTAAGATACCCCTTTCTGGAAGTTAATGGGATTAGTCTATTGGGCATGTTTTTGGGGACCAATTCATATTCTGTCTTGTTAAACCATCAAACTTTACTTGTTACCTGTGCATCATACTACGCTACTGACAGACCTGAAACAACCTTAAGGTGTATTAAAATGGGGGAAGTCAGCTGAGTGAGATTTTTTTAAATGTCCATGGACACTACAGTACTAAACTAGTGCCGTTTTTGCTGCATGCTTTTGGCCAGTTGCACGACACAACTTAAGTAAATGCTTACGCTTACTTGAGTTTAAGGGTGTCTTGTAGAGTAATACAACAATCTCAATACACTAGTTAAACTTCCTAAACATTAGTGCTTATGCATCAGACTATACCAGTAATACCACAGCCAACATCCCCATAATATCTCCGTGATGTCATGTGCAATGTGATTGAACTAATATGCTCCTGATTTTAGCACTTTTAATCATGGTACTGTAACTTCTTCTGTACTTATGACTGCCATACCCCTTGGTACATAGGAGGGATGGAACCTTATAATGTTCGGCACTTGCCTCCTTTCTGCTAGGATGTGTGCTTATTGTATTTTGCATTTGTTGTATTTACTGTACTTTGTAACGCTTTGACAGACAGAAATACATACAAATCTGTTATGCAGAAGGCATTATATGCAAAGGATGCTGTTTCGATGCATTTTAATTGCTAGGTGATGGTGATGGGAGCCACAAACAGGCCTCAGGATGTGGACCCGGCCATACTTCGCAGGATGCCTACAACCTTCCAGATCAACCTACCTGTAAGAATGAACTTGCATTCAGTCCCACTCCAAGCCGGCAAATGTGTTGATTGTTCTTTGTTTTACACCTTCATATGTTACCCAGATTGGTAGTTTAAACTATTCCAGTCCATTTTGTTATTCTTATTTTTAATGTGTATAATACAATATGTACATGCTACGTTATTCTGACTTACTTACTTATCTAGACTTGCATGGAATGCCAAGCTTTGTTGATTCGCAATGAAGTAATCTGCTGCTGGCTGCTTCAAAGAAATGGCAACTGGCAGGTATTGTAGGATACTGCAGTAAACTAAATATCAGTATATGTCTAAAATATCGAAAAATCTGTATATGTCTGTATAATTTGTATATTTCCCCTTTCACAAGGCTGATGGCAGTGGGGCCCTGTGTTCTTAAACCAGGAACTGAAATACAGTGAGGGAAAAAAGTATTTGATCCCCTGCTGATTTTGTACATTTGTCCACTGACAAAGAAATTACAGTAATCCAATGTAGATGTAAAAAAATCCGTATATCAATTTCTCAGTGTCATGTAATGAGAGGAATTGTCTTAGTCTAGCAATGTTTCTAAGCTGGAGGAAGGAAGATCTCGACCTATTCTGAATGTGTGATTCAAAGGATAGATTTAGATCACAGATGACATCCAGGTTTCCTGCCATCTCCTTAGGGGAGAAATTAAAGTTATCATTACTCAATTTTGTCGGTGTACAGTGAGGGGAAAAAAGTATTTGATCCCCTGCTGATTTTATACGTTTGCCCACTGACAAAGAAAAGATCAGTCTATAATTTTAAGGGTAGGTGTATTTTAACAGTGAGAGACAGAATAACAACAAAAAAATCCAGAAAAACGCATTTCAAAAAAGTTATAAATTGATTTGCATGTTAATGAGGGAAATAAGTATTTGATCCCCTATCAATCAGCAAGATTTCTGGCTCCCAGGTGTCTTTTATACAGGTAACGAGCTGAGATTAGGAGCACTCTCTTAAAGGGAGTGCTCCTAATCTCAGCTCGTTATCTGTATAAAAGACACCTGTCCACAGAAGCAATCAATCAGATTCCAAACTCTCCACCATGGCCAAGACCAAATAGCTGTCCAAGGATGTCAGGGACAAGATTGTAGACCTACACAAGGTTGGAATGGGCTACAAGACCATCGCCAAGCAGCTTGGTGAGAAGGTGACAACAGTTGGTGCGATTATTCGCAAATGGAAGAAACATAAAATAACTGTCAGTTTCCCTTGGTCTGGGGCTCCATGCAAGATCTCACCTCGTGGAGTTTCAATGATCATGAGAACGGTGAGGAATCAGCCCAGAACTACACGGGAGGATCTTGTTAATGATCTCAAGGCAGCTGGGACCATAGTCACCAAGAAAACAATTGGTAACACATTACGCCGTGAAGGACTGAAATCCTGCAGCGCCCGCAAGGTCCCCCTGCTCAAGAAAGCACATGTACAGGGCCTGAAGTTGCCTGAAGTTGCCAATGAACATCTGAATGATTCAGAGAACTGGGTGAAAGTGTTGTGGTCAGATGAGACCAAAATCGAGCTCTTTGGCATCAACTCAACTCGCTGTGTTTGGAGGAGGAGGAATGACCCCAAGAACACCATTCCCACCATCAAACATGGAGGTGGAAACATTATGCTTTGGGGGTGTTTTTCTGCTAAGGGGACAGGACAACAGCACCGCATCAAAGGGACGATGGACAGGGCCATGTACCGTCAAATCTTGGGTGAGAACCTCCTTCCCTCAGCCAGGGCATTGAAAATGGGTCGTGGATGGGTATTCCAGCATGACAATGACCCAAAACACACAGCCAAGGCAACAAAGGAGTGGCTCAAGAAGAAGCACATTAAGGTCCTGGAGTGGCCTAGCCAGTCTCCAGATCTTAATCCCATAGAAAATCTGTGGAGGGAGCTGAAGGTTCGAGTTGCCAAACGTCAGCCTCAACCTTAATGACTTGGAGAGGATCTGCAAAGAGGAGTGGGACAAAATCCCTCCCGAGATGTGTGCAAACCTGGTGGCCAACTACAAGAAACGTCTGACCTCTGTCATTGCCAACAAGGGTTTTGCCACCAAGTACTAAGTCGAAGGGGTCAAATACTTATTTCACTCATTAACATGCAAATCAATTTATAACTTTTTTGAAATGCGTTTTTCTGGATTTTGTTGTTGTTATTCTGTCTCTCACTGTTTAAATACACCTACCATTAAAATTATAGACTGATCATTTCTTTGTCACTGGGCAAACGTACAAAATCAGCAGGGGATCAAATACTTTTTTTTTTTCTTTTTTCTACAGAATAGCAAATATTGCAATTTTATGGTCGGAAATCTATCTGCTGTTGCTTTTAAGCGAAAGATTGCCCAGATCAAAGCCCAGATGATGCACATGCAGTGAAGAAGCGGCAATCTGTACATTCAAAACTATTTAATAAGCATCTGTTCTTTAACAATATTGATGCAACAGTGCACCTAATTTCACATAATACAAAGCAACAATTACACAGAAATCTGAAGAGGAACTGTTTATACATTCAGGGAATCTGATGATCTAGAGAGCGCATGATATCAGTTGTGTATTTGTAATCCAATGATCTAATGGGCATGTTGTTTGTGTTTTTCCTCTAAAGACCCAAAGGCAAAGACAAGACATCCTTAAGTTGATTCTAGCTGGAGAAAATGTAAGTAGTTTTAATACTTATTTACTTTTGTTTCCAAGCAGGCCTACATCAGCCCTCCTCGGTCTGTTTGTTAACCCTGGGTAACTGCAATTAAGCAGATATAGATCTCTTCTGTTCCCCTTGAAGATTTGTACTTGAGTCACCTCTTTTGCTCATTAATGCTAAAAAATCTTGATTAAAGATCAATGATTGCGCCGAGCTGTATCCTTCTAGCCTTAGGTGTCACCTACAATCTTACCTCTTAGGTACCCAGGGTGACGTATAGCTCACGTACAGAGGTCTGGTAAATTTGGATAATACATTATTTCCACGTCACACTGGGATGCTAAGAGTTAAACAATAGACGTATTATTCATGTGTGTTAGGTTTGAGTGCATTTAATGATGGTAATGAAATTCATTATATTCTACAATGTTATTCCCTCTAAACAACTGCTGAATGTTGTTGGAGTAGACATACATGAAATGAATACATTCATTTTGCCTTTCTCTTGGCTTAAGGACTTAAGCATTATCTTTTAAAGAATAAAGTTAATGTTTCTTTCCTAAACCACTGCAGTGCACATTTTTTGAGCATAATTTGCTACCTCATTTCAGTTCCCTACAAACTGCTTTGTCATGTATAGTGTGACACTGGAGTAAGGGGGGGTTAGGGGTTACAGGAATAAGGGGGGTTAGACTGGCCTGTGATATTCAGTGTCATATTTTATTAACAGAACACACAAAGCAGAAATTAAGCAGATGGTCTATTGTTCCCCATAATGGAACTGACCGACTGTGCACACTATTATCAATGGCAATATGCATATGTACTTATTGTATATGTATTTATTGTTATATAATATTTAAAATTTAAACCGAGTGGCTTTTCTTTTCTTTTAAATCTTTTTATATCTCTGTTTGCACATTGTAGTTATCTGTCAGGTGAGAAACAAAGAAGAAATAGCTGAATCCAATACAATCCATGAAAATCGCACAGATCACATTAATAAGATATGCCACAAAGAATGGTTGTAATGATCAGATTGAAAATGTTAGAGACCAACGCTTTCACCATGATTGCTCTTGACAAAGAAGAGAGAAGTGGATTTTTCTTCATGTGAAATCACTGTTCCTTTACTCAAATGGCAAAAAAATAATGATCTGTGTCACAGTAAAGATAACCTAAAGTGAAGTATTCATGTAATACTGAATCTTAAGAACATTTCCTTTGCTGCTTTTTTTTTTGCCAGGTTTGTGTTCAAATGCTCTTTGGGATGGTACTTACTACTATCTATTGAGCTAAGAACTTCTAAGCCTAGACCCTAGCCCCACTTCTAACCATTCACTTAGCTCAGTCAAGGTCACCAGTTTATGATCCTTTCGGACATTTTCAAAACTGTCCTCTTCAGAGGGGTAACAAATCCTGCACAGGTAAGTTTTGATTGAATTCAGTTGGTACAGGGTGTGCTTAGAAGGTTGTTTCTTTTTTTTTATATAATCTTAAAAATGCAGATGGGGTTTCAACCAAGGCCTACCATTAGGTCAGTGATTTTCAGGCTCACTATCGTTTTCAGTCTGAATCTTGCAAACTGTCTTGATGCACTTTGTTGTTTGGGTGGAGTCCTGTTGACATTTTGCTTGATTTGATACGAACCCAAGTCTGGTCTTCACCCCTTTTGCAGCTCAGTAACGCGATCAACCTAAAGGAGATTGCGGAAAAGACAGAGGATTACTCTGGAAGCGACCTGAAAGAGCTGTGCAGGGACGCAGCGATGTACCGTGTGAGGGATTACGTACGTAAACAGCAGATGAAACAGATTGCCCAGCAGCTACAGGAGGGCGAAGAAGAGGAGCGGTGAGGAAATACTCCTTTTAGATCATAGACTATTCCTATATTCCCCCCCGAACCTTCAGTGGCACATTTTGTTTAAGTTTTTGTGTTTCGTGCTATCAAATTCACTGACTGATTCATGTTATTTTTGCATTTAGACTCAACACGCTTGCTTATGCTACAGTATTCATCTTCTTACCTTGAGTTCATGGGTGCGTGGAATTACGATCTTGAATATTACACTCGCTATATTAAGATTTTTTAAAAGCAATGGAAGTGAATGAATGAAATAGTTATTAAATGTTTGAATTACACACTAAGAACATAAGTGAATGTGGATATATATATATATATATACACACATATACATGCATGCATGCATACATACATACATACACACACACAGGGTTTCCCGCAGCACTATTATAATAATAACTGTTGTGTATTAACGTGCTGTGCTGTGCCGTTAAGTAGAATCAAAACACCTAACAGATGTTAAATGCGCCATTATAAACCTGGATGTGTTAAATCTACCTGAATGAATCTATCAAATTTTACAGCGCATGTGTTGCGTGATGACAATAACTTGTGTTATTGTTGTTATGTGACAGTAGATAATACTCTGTATATGTATATGTATGTGTATATATATATATATATATATATATATATCTCTATATCCCATAACTGTGTTTATCTACTGTCACATAACAACAACACCACAAGTTATTGTAATCACGCAACACTTGCGCTGTAATGTGTTGCATTCTGTGGGCTTCATGAAGTCTATTCTGCAGGCTTGAGTGTATTTCGTGCTTTTTCATCAAAATGTAATTTGACAGCCAGTATTTATTTTGTGGATTGTTTATACAGGCATAATAGGCATTTTTGTATTGTTTATTTATTTATTTATTTAATATAGACCTACTCAGGTATTTTATTTAGGTCAGGTAAAACAAAAATCATATTTACCATGATAGCTTGCATTTGGTTTTTGTTAGTTTTGCAAATTTATTGATTAAAGAAAGACATGTTGTTTGAATGTCTTTGGTCTTATTTTATAGCTTGATTGGAGAAAAACAAGAAGTATCGAGATATTATTTTTAAGTCATATCGCCCAGCCCTACCTCAAAGCCGGTTATAATGTTTCTTTAATGGAAGACTATGCTTGCATTTTGTAGGTTGCAAAGGCATTCTAGGATCTACAAGTGCAGTCTAACAAGAACATCAGTTGTGCTCAAGTGTGAGGATTTTGTTATTTTATGCATTCTTATTTCAATAAAATTATCCCTTCTGCTCCAGATTACTTAGATATTTGTAGCTCTTTTATTAATCTTACTGTAACTACTTGTTACATAAACCTACTCTGCTCCTCAGTACACACCAGGGATGGCACACTATTGTGTTTTCTACTTGTTTTAGCTCATTTTGTACTAGGATGACATGTATGCTTAATGTATTCTCTGTACTTTGTATTGGTTTGGAAATGATATTTGTGAAAACTGTAAGTAACCCTGCATAAGCAAGTCTGCTATTAAATAATAGTATCAGGAAAAAAAAAATCCTAATTAAACTGCAGTTCCAATTTTAAAGACAAAAGGTACTGACACATCTGATTTGCAGGATGTAGGCCATGTCCCATCCTGGAAAGTATTGTAATTGGTGTTTTTGTGAATCCCATAATATCTTAGCTTGGGTGTTTCTGTCTTTTCAAAGGCCGGTGGATGAAGACAGACTGCGGCCTGTCACCCAACTGGACCTCCTCTTTGGGCTGGAGAAGATGAAGGAGTCTAAGACTGCCACCGTGTCCCAGTGTGTCCTGCGAGATGTGCCCCTTGACTAGCCCTGTCCCTCCTCTCCACTGTTGCTCCATGTGGGACTGTGAAAGGGAGTGAGCTCTCAGTCATGCAAGTACACTAGGAAATATTTCTAGACCTCCTGTGGGGCTGTTCTCAGATTTTAACGCCTGCTTTTTCTAAAGGAATGAAGCAGCCTTAAATTAGCCAAGGGATACCAATTTATTTATTTATTTATGTATGTATGTATGTATGTATGTATGTATGTATGTTACTGTTTTCTGTCAGTCTTTCTGTCAGCCAAGGTTACAACCAGCATTTATGAGTATTTTTCTTATACTTTCCTCCATGAAGACACTTATATGTATGTCTGTGTGTGTATGTGTGTCTGAGAGAGAGACACTTAGATGTCTATATGACTTGGGTCTTCTAGGTCCTCAGTGGTATAACAACACTCACTGGTTAGATAGGGATCGGTGGTGCATTTTTCTGCCTTTACTCCACTGAGTCAGAGTGTTGTGATGTTGCAGTGTCTTTGACTAAACATTACATATCATGGGGAGGCCAAACAAACAAACACACACACACGCACACTTGGCTGATCTTGGCTTTGGAGGGAAATTCAAGCTGGTTGTTTTGAAAGACTCTAGACCAGTGGTTCCCAAACAAAAGGCAACATACATTTTCTTGCATTTGAAATATAACAACTTGCACTCTTACGGGGGGTGGGGGGGTCAATACCAATACAATTGCAATACCACTATAGAACACTTGACACATTTTAAATTGTTTTAATATATTCATGTATATATGTTTTTTGGCGGGGGGGGTGGTGAGTTCAGTTAAATGTGATCATGTACAGGATGGAATATCAATCAAAAAATTAAAGTCATAGCCAGCAGATAGGGACTAATAGTGGAGGATAAACCATGGTCTGCAGTTTCACTGCTTCAGGTGCAAGTTATAGCACAAAAGAAAGAAAAAGTGCATATAGAGCTTATATCATATCACTGGTTTCAATCTTTCCACTCTGATTTACTAATTATTATTATTATTATTATTAATAATAATAATAATAATAATAATAATAATATTATTTTAAATTAATGGTGCATAATGATATGGTATTACTGCCATTATAGCCTGAAGTCATATTTTTGTATAAAGCTTTTGTGTATATAATTATTGTTATTGATTTTACATTTCAGACCTAACTAGTGTAAGTCAATATGTCAGGCCCGAAAACAGGATGTAGTCAGTCACGGGTCTGCACAATATCCATCCAAATTGTACATTTTATTTTAATAAAAGGTGCCCCAGTGTAAACTCCGGTTCCAGCAATGAACAAATGAAGGAACAGTTTAGAACAAAACAACAACAAAACTTTTTGCAGTTTTGAATGTCTGTGTGTGCATGCTCCCTGCATTCTGTTATTTGTCTGAAGGTCAGAGATGTGACTTTTCAGCCTTAAAAAGGTGGAGTGCCGTCAATTTTCTTTGGTCCAAAATCCTCCAATATCAACCATCAGCATTCCCAATCAAAAACTAACGTCCTTTTATAACCCATATGCTTTTTTTTTTTTTTTTTGGCCAGTGTGTATATTCAGTTTCCATAGCACTGATCTCTTGAAAGAAAGCTTCTGCTGTGACAATTGTACTTTTCACGAGCCTTCCCATCACCTACAAGTGGGAGGATACTCTCAGCCTCCAAACCGCATTGTTCGTAAGCGTTGAAGCCTGAGAACAATTATGTGGCTCTGTTCAACTTCACAGAAGGAACAAAAAATCACAATAGTTAATTTTAAAAACCCTGTACATGGTGACCACTAGATGTCACTATTGTGTTTTTAAATCTGCTTTTCTTGCACTTGCAGTCTTCAGTTTTGGTCTTCCCGTTAAAGCTGTGTAAGATGTGAATTTTCAGTTAGTGTTTCAGGATAGGGTCTCAAAGGGAGGGGGAAGGACTAATACTGAAATTCCTAGAACAGCGGTGAGATATTTCTATTGGTTAATCAGCAGGAATTAATTGATTGACGGTGCAAAAGGAGAGTTAATGTTTTAATGTATAGATGCCCTAATTGTGTTCACGCCTTTGATTTGGAGAGTTGTCTCTTCCTTAATTTCCAAATTTGCCCTAAACTGATGATTCATTCATCACAAAAGTAAAAGTAAAAATAAAAATGAGTTTTGCCTATCCCCTTTCATCAGTCAGTGTGAACGTAGTAAACTGGATATGAGTAGTTTCATGCATCTTTGCATCTAATCCAACATTTTTTTTTTTTTTGGTAATGTTATGAATTTTCATTTTACAGCCATGAAAGGTGATGAATGATGAGGACGGCCCATATTAAGCACTTTCAAAAATGGCCCCATTTCCTAGCTCTCTTTCATTTCTGTATTCACCTTAGCACTCCCCCAGCTGGTTAGCCTGCCAGTAAAGTGGTCACAGCAAGATTATTTGCATTGCATTGCTACAAGTGGTTTGCTGATATTTGAACAGATTCTCATTTGCATCGACAACACAGCCAAGAGGCTCAGCACGCTGCGGCAGATAAATCATTTACAACGGTAATAAAATAAAATGACAATAATTATATATATTCCAACGATTGAAAAGCAGCACGTTTTCAGCTCAAGACAATTTGTTGCCAGCTGGCCCATCTAGTTATGTCCAGTTGTGATCAGGTTTGGAATGGGGTTTAAGCAAGTTCTGATTTGGGAACATGAGTCAAAAGCTAAAGCTAGTGTACAATTTATTTCACTGTCTGCAGAACTTGCCTAATCAGGTTAAAACACCATGGGGTAAAATCCACATCTTCACATGACTACCTCTTTCCTTCACCTCTGAAGCAACGTCAGTTCCCACACTGAGATATTTATTTATTTATTTATGCATTTATACATGTATTTATCTGCAGAGTAAAACCTTGATACTGGGTTATAAAAAGGTTTGGGCATATGTAGTTGTAGTCAGAAGTTTTCACATACCCTTCATTTGAAACTGTTGTGTGATTCAATAAATGTTTATGATGCAATACTTATCGACCAGTTTTTTTCACTGATAAATACATATGGATTTATTTATATTTAATTATACACATTTAATTATCGGAGTGTGTTAAAAGTGGTCTGTTTCCAGCCGATGGGATTGAGTTTAACTCTGGGTGGTGTAAACTTGGGACTGCGACTCCAAGTAAAGAAAAAGAAAACTTAATGTGCTCTTTTATTTCCATGTATGTATGTATTTAATTTGTTTTCCAATCTCTACTACTGAAAAGACAAAAGAAAATTAGGAATACGCAGTTATATTTTTACGTTTGAAAGCTCAAGAATTTCGGAAATTCAGCTCCCTAGGAGATACCCAATACCCACATTGAGATGCCAAGAGGAGGTACAGTGAGGGGAAAAAAGTATTTGATCCCCTGCTGATTTTGTACGTTTGCCCACTGACAAATAAATGATCAGTCTATAATTTTAATGGTAGGTGAATTTTAACAGTGAGAGACAGAATAACAACAAAAAAAATCCAGAAAAACGCATTTCAAAAAAGTTATAAATTGATTTGCATGTTAATGAGTGAAATAAGTATTTGACCCCTTCGACTTAGTACTTGGTGGCAAAACCCTTGTTGGCAATCACAGAGGTCAGACGTTTCTTGTAGTTGGCCACCAGGTTTGCACACATCTCAGGAAGGATTTTGTCCCACTCCTCTTTGCAGATCCTCTCCAAGTCATTAAGGTTTCGAGGCTGACGTTTGGCAACTCGAACCTTCAGCTCCCTCCACAGATGTTCTATGGGATTAAGGTCTGGAGACTGGCTAGGCCACTTCAGGACCTTAATGTGCTTCTTCTTGAGCCACTCCTTTGTTGCCTTGGCTGTGTGTTTTGGGACATTGTCATGCTGGAATACAATGCCGGCTGAGGGAAGGACGTTCTCACCTAAGATTTGACGGTACATGGCCCCATCCATCGTCCCTTTGATGCGGTGCAGTTGTCCTGTCCTCTTAGCAGAAAAACACCCCCAAAGCATAATGTTTCCACCTCCATGTTTGACAGTGGGGATGGTGTTCTTGGGGTCATAGGCAGCATTCCTCCTCCTCCAAACATGGCGAGTTGAGTTGATGCCAAAGAGCTCGATTTTGGTCTCATCTGACCACAACACTTTCACCCAGTTCTCCTCTGAATCATTCAGATGTTCATTGACAAACTTCAGGCCATGGTGGAGAGTTTGGAATCTGATTGATTGATTGCTTCTGTGGACAGGTGTCTTTTATACAGGTAACGAGCTGAGATTAGGAGCACTCCCTTTAAGAGAGTGCTCCTAATCTCAGCTCGTTACCTGTATAAAAGACACCTGGGAGCCTGAAATCTTGCTGATTGATAGGGGATCAAATACTTATTTCCCTCATTTAACATGCAAATCAATTTATAACTTTTTTGAAATGCATTTTTCTGGATTGTTTTTTTGTTATTATGTCTCTCACTGTTAAAATACACCTACCATTAAAATTATAGACTGATCATTTCTTTGTCAGTGGGCAAATGTACAAAATCAGCAGGGGATCAAATACTTTTTTCCCTCACTGTATATTTTAAACATAACCAGTTTTTTTTATCTGTTGGGGATGGGCAGCAACCTTTAAATGTACCCAGTCATTTAATTTCCACATTTTATATATGTCAAAACCACAGTTAATCACCAATAATTGAAAGGTGAAAACCAGAAATATCCTGCATTTTATTTTCCTTTTTTTTTTTCCTGTCATTTTTTCAAATGCATCCATTAAACTCATTCATTAACTCAACTAGATAGCCATGTAATGTATTTTGTGCTGATGTTTGCAGGCTTTGGTTGTTAGCTAGGTTCTGTTTATATTTATAATTAAGGCCTACTTATAAGAGAGATGGATTTTTTTAGTGAGATTTAAATCATATCCTTTTCTGATCAAATTAAAACTCATCTTTGCTTAGTCACTATAAGCAGGCAGCTTCATAAAAGGCACATCCAAATCTTCTGGAATATTGCATTACTTTAACATGTTATAAATTGGTTATCTAATATTAAACATGTTCTTTTCCATTTGAAGAAATGTTTGTCAGTTCAGAACATATTCAAGTCTGCATTGGAGAAACGCGAAAGGAAATCGACCCCATTACCCCCAAACACACAGACTACTACTTCCTGAGCTGCAGGTTTATTTGAATTGGAACACCCTTGGAAAGTAATTGTGAAACCAAATTAACACCACAAAGCAAAACTGCCTATACATGCCTTTCATTATCAGCAGCGTCTCCCCTCTTGATCCCTCTGCATTTGCCTACTGTAGCACTTTACTCCAAAACCAGAGCCAGTGTGTTTTGGTCACGGGGGTAGCCACCTACGTTCATGATCTTTGTATAGGGGTTAAATTTCAGACTTTACACTAGGGGAAGAATTGAAGGAAACTCCAAATCAAATGATGATGACAATGAATGCAGGCACTTGAACTTTCCTAAGATCTAGGTCAGTGGTCCTCAGCCCTGGTTCTGGTGCATGTTTTTGTTCTGGCCAAGCTCTTGATTTCTTAGTTAAATCCTTTATTGAACTAACCAATAATGTGCTTAATTAAGTAGTTTCCATTATGAAAAAGTTGGAGAATTTGAGTATCCAGCTGTTTAAAATCATTCAAAAGCTCTGAGCAGGCATAATACTGAAAAGAGAGCTCACTTGGGTAGATCAGAGAAAATGACCACAGTTAATTGTATTCAATTTTGACTCCATCTGAGAATATTTTTTTTGTCTCAAAGGAAAGTATTGAAAACTCCCCAAGCCTGGACAGGGGGTTACATTTATAACCCCAGTAGACTAAGTTTGTAATTATTTTGCATAGGAAAGCAAAACATTTGTTTGCCAACATTTATTTGCTGGAAAACTGCAACAATACATGTCGTTAATGTAATTGTCAAATTGTCTTTGCTTTTGTTGTTTGCACAAGATTCTTCCATGGGTGAAAACATCCCAGGGATTTATTAAGGGAACCTTGTACTACCTCTGTTGAAAGGTTAAATTACTTCTGTGGAATAAGTACATTATCATTGTATGGCTAGTTACCATGTGTGTTCTTGTATCATGTTTCATTTTACCATTTACAACAAATGTCTCGAGCATTACTATATAGGCTGTTTTTTTTTCTCTTCTACCTCCATAGAGTATCCTATTTTCCATTTGCAGTGTGTTTTCATTTAGTACATTGTGTGAATTCTTTGATTTTGTGATGCAAATTGATGTATACATTTAGACCACCCACACACACACACATGTTCACAAATGTTTTTGGGGTGGGGGGATAAAGTATCAAATAAAGTTCTAGGAAAGATGGTAAGAAAATGCAATATCTGTGAAGACACATTCGAAGTAATAAACCATAATAATACCATAAACTCCATGTGCAGTGTGTCAAATTATTTGTCTTTTTTTCTTATAAAATAGTATTTTCTCTTTCTAGTGTTTAGGCATTAATGCTTTCAAATGTTGACGAACATTAAATTCCTAGTTTCCTAGTTCAATTAATCAGAGGTCACTTTAAAAACAAACCGGAGAATAAGGTAAGCCAAAAATATTTGCTGTGGGTTTTCGAGTTGGCAATACAACCGCTAGCTTAACTTCTCTAGAATTTGTATGCCACCATCCCTAACATTGGGAAATTTAAATGGTCAGTCCAGTGACAGGAAGGGTTGATTGCTTTTTCAGCCAATTGTGGTGATCAGGCTGGAGTTTCTGCCTGCAGCTTGTAAAGAGGATAATCAGACTATGCACCCAGATCACAAGCTGGTAGAAAAAAGCTTCAAATAACAGGTAAATGTGAATTTGATAGCGCTGGCAAATCACATTTTTGGTCAATGGGAGGACCCTGAGAAATTCACTGGATAGTTTGAGTGTTCTCGTAACCAACCTACCTGTCAGTTGTGAAAGCTCAGGTTTACCACTGCAGTGAAAAGGATCTAAAGAAATTATTATTATTATTATTATTATTATTATTTATTTATTAGCAGACATCTTTAGCCAGGGCGACTTACAAAATATAAGTGCAATACAAAGTGCAAACATACAGTGCAGTTCAAGGCATAAAACATATTACAAATTCCAATTTACATACTACAGTGCAATTCAAAGCATAATACATTTTACAAATTCCAATTACGACATATGAGGTCTTACATCCTGGATTGTAAAAGCTGATGAGTGCAGACAAGATATTAGGTCACAGTCAAGGGCCAAGGGAAAGGGAGCATAGGGGAAATCAAAACAAATATGAGTACTAGTAATGCAAGGCAAGTAGTATGAAAAAAAAAAAGTGCTATCTTACAGGAGAGTTAATGACTAAATTACAAGTAGAGTCTGAAAAGATGTGCTGGAAGGAGGTCAAGGACTTGGCTGTTTTGACTTCAGTGGGAAGGTCGTTCCACCACTTAGGGGCCAGGGATGAGAAGGAGCGGGTTCTGGAGGAAAGAGAGTGCAGAGCAGGCAGGGTTAGTCTTTTGGCACCGGAATCTGGAATGGGGAGATGAGGGTCTGGAGGTTGCTTGGGGTAGTGTGGTCAAGACAACGGTAGGTGAGGGTCAATGACTTTAAATGAATGCGTGCTGGTATTGGGAGCCAGTGGAGCAGTGGAGTAGCGTGTGCAAATCGTTGGAACAGAGAGAATTCCAGACGAGCCGCAGAGTTCTGGATGAGCTGGAGCAGGCGGGTAGTAGATGCAGGCAGGCCGGCAAGGAGGGAGTTGCAGTAGTCCAGGTGGGAGAGGACCAGGGACTGGACGAGCAGCTGAGTCGAGTAGTTGTTGAGGTAGGGTCGGATTTGGCGTATGTTGCTCAGGAAGAATCTGCAGGTGCGTGTCAGCGTGGTGATGTGCTGGGTGTAGGAGAGAGCAAGATCGAGGGTGACTCCTAGGTTCTTAGCGGAAGAAGAAGGAGAGATTGTCATACACTCACCTAAAGGATTATTAGGAACACCATACTAATACTGTGTTTGACCCCCTTTCGCCTTCAGAACTGCCTTAATTCTACGTGGCATTGATTCAACAAGGTGCTGAAAGCATTCTTTAGAAATGTTGGCCCATATTGATAGGATAGCATCTTGCAGTTGATGGAGATTTGTGGGATGCACATCCAGGGCACGAAGCTCCCGTTCCACCACATCCCAAAGATGCTCTATTGGGTTGAGATCTGGTGACTGTGGGGGCCAGTTTAGTACAGTGAACTCATTGTCATGTTCAAGAAACCAATTTGAAATGATTCGACCTTTGTGACATGGTGCATTATCCTGCTGGAAGTAGCCATCAGAGGATGGGTACATGGTGGTCATAAAGGGATGGACATGGTCAGAAACAATGCTCAGGTAGGCCGTGGCATTTAAACGATGCCCAATTGGCACTAAGGGGCCTAAAGTGTGCCAAGAAAACATCCCCCACACCATTACACCACCACCACCAGCCTGCACAGTGGTAACAAGGCATGATGGATCCATGTTCTCATTCTGTTTATGCCAAATTCTGACTCTACCATCTGAATGTCTCAACAGAAATCGAGACTCATCAGACCAGGCAACATTTTTCCAGTCTTCAACTGTCCAATTTTGGTGAGCTTGTGCAAATTGTAGCCTCTTTTTCCTATTTGTAGTGGAGATGAGTGGTACCCGGTGGGGTCTTCTGCTGTTGTAGCCCATCCGCCTCAAGGTTGTACGTGTTGTGGCTTCACAAATGCTTGGCTGCATACCTCGGTTGTAACGAGTGGTTATTTCAGTCAAAGTTGCTCTTCTATCAGCTTGAATCAGTCGGCCCATTCTCCTCTGACCTCTAGCATCAACAAGGCATTTTCGCCCACAGGACTGCCGCATACTGGATGTTTTTCCCTTTTCACACCATTCTTTGTAAACCCTAGAAATGGTTGTGCGTGAAAATCCCAGTAACTGAGCAGATTGTGAAATACTCAGACCGGCCCGTCTGGCACCAACAACCATGCCACGCTCAAAATTGCTTAAATCACCTTTCTTTCCCATTCAGACATTCAGTTTGGAGTTCAGGAGATTGTCTTGACCAGGACCACACCCCTAAATGCATTGAAGCAACTGCCATGTGATTGGTTGGTTAGATAATCGCATTAATGAGAAATTGAACAGGTGTTCCTAATAATCCTTTAGGTGAG
The DNA here is from genome assembly GCF_036373705.1 of Amia ocellicauda. Classification (NCBI taxonomy): domain Eukaryota; kingdom Metazoa; phylum Chordata; class Actinopteri; order Amiiformes; family Amiidae; genus Amia; species Amia ocellicauda. Next base: position 41,526,392 of record NC_089858.1, read on the forward strand.
TGTAGATTCCAAGGGGATTGAGCTGGAGAGATCAGCAGAAGGTGAGGAAGAGGGGGGAAAAAAAGAGGAGATCCCATTTTGAGAGGTTGAGCTTGAGTTGGTGTGAGTGCATCCAGTGCATCCAGAGGTAGGAGGAGAACCAGGTGAGAGCAGTCCCAGAGATTCCAAGGTCAGCGAGGCAGGAGAGGAGGATGGAGTGATCGACAGTGTCAAATGCTGCAGAGAGATCAAGGAGGATGAGGACTGAGTAGAGGGAGGCCGCCTGAGCACAGCTGAGGGAGTCAGTGACTGCCAGGAGTTCCGTCTCAGTAGAGTGAACTGTGTAGAAGCTGGATTTCAGAGGATCCAGGAGTGAGTGATGGGAAAGAAATGCAGAGAGCTGACACACCGGCTAATTTAAACTGGAATTTAGACAATACATTTACAAGGCTGTTGTGATGGCAGGACTGCTAAGAGTACAATTAATGTCTGCTTTAAATCTGAATACAGACAATGACCATGCCAGACACACATCGTTACACTGATCAATAGCTCGCAACAATGCTAAATAATAACAACAGCCTACAATGTAACTGCTTCTGATTTACATAAACTGTGTGTCAATCTAAGGACAAAGTCAGTTGCTAATTAACTAACAGTCACTGCTGTTACTACAATACAGGTGCAAAATATATATAACTCTTAGCCTAACAGGAAGTATCCCCCATTGCTGATAGGCAGTCATGCTTTTCCGCAACTGAATTTAATTGGTTTGCATTTCATGTAGTCAAGGGTTAAATCAGCAAGAAGTTAATGACCCTGAACTTAGTCTAAACAGAATAGTACGGAGAATTTTATTGTCTTTTCATCTCGTCACTGTTAAGAGGTTAAATGGTAGATGCGAAGGTCCTCCAGGACTTCCCCATTTGTGGGAATAATTGCCCTGACGTGATTCGCTCCTTACATTCAGGTGTAATGAGAAGTTGCTATTGAAGAGGTCCTCCGATCCACAGATAAATTTAAAAAGCAGACGATGAGAGGAAAAAAATGACATTGAAAATTACATTGGTTCTTCATAATGAAAATGAACATTAAAGATGCATGACTGTCACCTTCACATTTTTCTCTCCAGGTAACCGGCCAAACTCACTTCTGCACATGTTTTTAGCAATTAGTTAATTCAGTGTCCCTTGATGCCTTCCTCGGCTAGTACAGTAGAAGTGTTTATGGTTCAAAATGTATGATGGTAATGTTTTAATTGTGGGGGTGGTGTTTGTGTTTTAAGAGGTTTACATCTGCAGGCAGTTTATTTGCCCCTTTTACTTTACTTTGGTCGACTAAATATTTTTGCCAGGAAAATAATAAGACATCAGAAATTACTACATACATATACACCAATCAGCCATAACATTATGACCACCTACCTAATATTGTGTAGGTCCCAATACAGCCCTGACCCGTTGAGGCATGGACTCCACTAGACCTTTGAAGGTGTGCTGTGGTATCTGGCACCAAGACATTAGCAGCAGATCCTTTAAGTCCTGTAAGTTGCGAGGTGGGGCCTCCATGGATCGGACTTGTTTGGCCAGCACATCCCACAGATGCTCGATTGGATTGAGATCTGGGGAATTTGGAGGCCAAGTCAACACCTTGAACTCATGATTCATCAGACCAGGCCACCTTCTTCCATTGCTCCGTGGTCCAGTTCTGATGCTCACGTGCCCATTGTAGGTGCTTTCAGCAGTGGACAGGGGTCAGCATGGGCACCCTGACTGGTCTGCGGCTACGCAGCCCCATACGCAACAAACTGCGATGCATTGTATGTTCTGACACCTTTCTATCAGAACCAGCATTAAGTTTTTCAGCAATTTGAGCTATAGTAGCTCGTCTGTTGGATCGGACCACACAGGCCAGCCTTCGCTCCCCACGTGCATTAATGAGCATTGGCTGCCCATGACCCTGTCGCCGGTTCACCGCTTTTCCTTCCTTGGACCACTTTTGATAGGTACTGACCACTGCAGACCGGGAACACCCCACAAGAGCTGCAGTTTTGGAGATGCACTGACCCAGTCTTCTAGCCATCACAAAAGTCGCTCAGATCCTTACGCTTGCCCACGTTTCCTGCTTCTAACACATCAACTTTGAGGACAAAATGTTCACTTGCTGCCTAATATATCCCACCCACTGACAGGTGCCATGATAATGAGATTATCAGTGTTATTGACTTCACCTGTCAGTGGTCATAATGTTGATTGGTGTACATACAGCTCTGGAAAAAATTAAGAGACCTTAATTTTTTACACAGCTGTATTTACAAAATCAGATTTTTTTTTTTTAAAGAAACACTTTAATTTTTCCACACATATTGATGGACTAAATATGATGCTAATAACAAATCACCTGATTATAAGAAGATGAACTGTTTAATAATAATAATAATAATAATAATAATAATAATAATAATAATAATAATAATAATAACAATAATAATAAATATATTGTGCATTAATTTCTTGATGTTTTTACATGTTCATTTAATTATAGAAACCCAGTCACTTACTCCCTGCTGATGTAGCCCTTTGTCTGTACCGGGGTTGATTAATTTTTTTTTTATCATAACAGAGCTCCTACACTATGCTAATACTTAATTAATTCAATACGTATCTGTTCAAAATACATTCCAAACCTCCCTCTCTCTCCGCATATCAAATGGTTACCAGTTACCCAGAATGACTGAGGAGAATTATTTCTGCAACAATACAAACAAGATCTAATGAGGCTGCATAAGTGAAATACACGTACACCATTTTTTTATATCACCCCCCTCCCCCACCCCCACTTCTTTTATTTTTTCTGTGTTTGAAGTGTACTTGATCCGAAGACAGGAGGGTGAGGATCAATCCGCTATAATGTTACAAACGAACCTCTGGGGCCAATAAGCACATTTTAATGAGAGCTAGACTTTATGTTTATTTAATGTTTTGCTACAGTGACTTGATTTCCAACACTCTACAGCCTGCGTCGTATTCCTCCGAGATGCTCATTCAATTTTTTGTTTAATGATGCAATACGTATGGTGCTTCTTTATAATATTATAGGTCACTGGAAATGAGCTGTCACTCCCGGCAGCCTGAATTACTCGGCATGACATAATGCCAGTCCAGGAAACGAGAGACAATGAGAGATACATAATTACTAATTGGCCATTTCCTTTTTCTGAGTTTGCATTTCTTCATCCTCTAATATAGAAAAACATTTGTGAACATGACAACCCTTGAACGTTTGTGATTCACTCGCAGATTATCTGTGATGCGTTTTAATTAATTTGTGAATTGCTGTTATCTTGCAGTGGATGTCTGAGATAAAGAGATGAGGCTTAATTGGCCTTCTCTGGTGTTGGGCTCCAGCCCCAGTCCTGGAGAGCTCAGATCCTGTAGGCTTTGATAGGCATCTTCAATAAGTGCAACAAAGATTCTCTTTGTCTAAAGAGGTTGTTCCTGGAGGCCCACAACACTTTTTTTGTTTGTTTGTTTTCCTAACTCTTGAAAACTAATTAATTGGTTCAATAGTCAATTAATTCATTAAGAGCAAATGCTCCATGTTTAAAGTGCTTTTTCAAATGCAAGGATCCCGTGGAAAAGTTCAATCACATCTTAAATGAGACATCCATAAGAACGACAGGGTTTGATTTAATGTGCTAGCCTTTCCGTGTCCCTATCCAATGATGCTTCATAAAGAATAGACAAGTGTTTAGAATATCTCTCTGCTAGGGCTAAAAAAAGGGAATATTTAAATTTAAAAAAGTAAAATGTCAGCAAATACCAATTTCCCCATTTAGAGCACATGCACAGGGCTGGCATTTGAATCGGGTTGTTAGGGATTATTTAATTTCATAATGTCTTTCTTTGGCATTCTCTGTCGCAGTGAAAAATGTCTTTGTTATTTTTTCACTGTGGTTGAAATTGCTCCAGGTGTGTAGTCCATCAAAGATGATTACTATATGTTGTTCAAAATCGTTTCTTGTTAGGAAGCATTGTATTTTGCATAGTACAGAACATTTTTAATCTAGCTGCTTAATTTATGAAGGGGATAACTTTACAATTACCAATAATTTCCAATCATTAGACTTTTTTGGATTGCCCCGTTACTTCAGCCTGACATTGTTGCGGTGGCGTTTATTTGATAATTAAATAAAATCAAAAGAATATTCCCTAAAAAATAAAAAGTGTGTGTGAGAGAGTGTGTGACTTTGAGAAGGGAGATATTTTGTTGTTGCTTGGACTTGATATGTAGTTCTTGGCTCCAAAAAATGTAATCTGACAATAAATTATTTAGCCTTGAAAGTATATACAGTGAGGGAAAAAAGTATTTGATCCCCTGCTGATTTTGTACATTTGCCCACTGACAAAGAAATGATCAGTCTATAATTTTAATGGTAGGTGTATTTTAACAGTGAGAGACAGAATAACAACAAAAAAATCGAGAAAAACGCATTTCAAAAAAGTTATAAATTGATTTGCATGTTAATGAGGGAAATAAGTATTTGATCCCCTATCAATCAACAAGATTTCTGGCTTCCAGGTGTCTTTTATACAGGTAACGAGCTGAGATTAGGAGCACTCTCTTAAAGGGAGAGCTCCTAATCTCAGCTCGTTACCTGTATAAAAGACACCTGTCCACAGAAGCAATCAATCAATCAGATTCCAAACTCTCCACCATGGCCAAGACCAAAGAGCTGTCCAAGGATGTCAGGGACAAGATTGTAGACCTACACAAGGCTGGAATGGGCTACAAGACCATCGCCAAGCAGCTTGGTGAGAAGGTGACAACAGTTGGTGTGATTATTCCCAAATGGAAGAAACGCAAGATAACTGTCAGTCTCCCTCGGTCTGGGGCTCCATGCAAGAGTTTCAATGATCATGAGAACGGTAAGGAATCAGCCCAGAACTACACGGGAGGATCTTGTTAATGATCTCAAGGCAGCTGGGACCATAGTCACCAAGAAAACAATTGGTAACACATTACGCCGTGAAGGACTGAAATTCTGCAGCGCCAAGGTCCCCCTGCTCAAGAAAGCACATGTACAGGCCCGTCTGAAGTTTGCCAATGAACATCTGAATGATTGAGTCTGATGAGACCAAAATCGAGCTCTTTGGCATCAACTCAACTCGCTGTGTTTGGAGGAGGAGGAATGACCCCAAGAATACCATCCCCACCGTCAAACATGGAGGTGGAAACATTATGCTTTGGGTGTGTTTTTCTGCTAAGGGGACAGGACAACTGCACCACATCAAAGGGATGATGGATGGGGCCATGTACCGTCAAATCTTGGGTGAGAACCTCCTTCCCTCAGCCAGGGCATTGAAAATGGGTCGTGGATGGGTATTCCTGCATGACAATGACCCAAAACACACAGCCAAGGCAACAAAGGAGTGGCTCAAGAAGAAGCACATTAAGGTCCTGGAGTGGCCTAGCCAGTCTCTAGACCTTAATCCCATAGAAAATCTGTGGAGGGAGCTGAAGGTTCGAGATGCCAAACGTCAGCCTCGAAACCTTAATGACTTGGAGAGGATCTGCAAAGAGGAGTGGGACAAAATCCCTCCTGAGATGTGTGCAAACCTGGTGGCCAACTACAAGAAACATCTGACCTCTGTGATTGCCATCAAGGGTTTTGCCACCAAGTACTAAGTCGAAGGGGTCAAATACTTATTTCCCTCATTAACATGCAAATCAATTTATAACTTTTTTGAAATGCGTTTTTCTGGATTTTGTTGTTTTTATTCTGTATCTCACTGTTAAAATACACCTACCATTAAAATTATAGACTGATCATTTCTTTGTCAGTGGGCAAACGTACAAAATCAGCAGGGGAATAAATACTTTTTTCCCTCACTGTATATATGTGTGTGTGTGTGTGTGTGTGTGTGTATAATATTATATAATATTCTTACTCTTTTCTTTTGCTTAAAGTCTACTAGTTTCCAGACCTCTTTTGTGTCCCCTTGCTTTTATTGCATATATGTAATTGAATGGTAACCTCCCAAGGTGTAGTGCCAGTGTTGCAGCAAGATTCTCAGATCCTCATGGTGCCTCTGGAGACATTAAACCTGAAGCTGATTTACAATGATTCAGATTTTTTTTAGTAGTGAAGCCATTTTGATTGGATGCAATGCAGCTATAAAGCATGGCAGGGGTGCAAAGGTGGGGAGTAACAAATGCAGGGCCATGTCATCTACTTGTCTTGCACCATACCACCCAATTACACCCCAAACTAGTCCCTGCTCTTGAGTTTTGATATCTGCATTACCTTACTTTGGATGAGTACGAGGAAAGAGAACAAGCTTATTTTTGAAAGTAAAATGTTGAAACTCTATAGTCATGTTCATGTTAATTTAAACAAATGAAAATGGTAAGAAAAAGGAAAGCCCTATTGAACATTTTTACCCATGGCTTTTCCATGTTCATACAATGCTTGTGCCTTGCTTCCGTAGTTTCTTAAATAACTTAATACATTGTGTTAAGAATGTCTCTTATTGTATAAAATACAGTGGTTCTCAAAAGTATTCACCTCCTTGGATTTTTCCACAATTCATTGTGTTACAGCATGAAATCTGAATGAATTTAATCAGGAGTTTTTGCCACTGATCAACACAGAAAATTTCCATTATGTAAAAGTGAAAAATATAATCTTCAAATTGTTCTAAATTAAATACAAATACAAAACAGAAAATAATTGATAGCATGATCACCCCCTTCAGTCAATATTTGGTAGAGGCACCAGGATAAGTCTCTACCAGATTTGCACATCTGGACACAGCAATTTTTGCCCATTCTTCTTTGCAAAATTGCATCAATTTGGATGGGGACCTTTGGTGAACAGCAATATGGCTTTTATACATAGTCATCACTGAAAAGGGCAATTTCTCCATTATAATGGCCACAAGCATGTGGGACCACTCAAATGAAACCAGTTTCTGCATTGTTGATCATGATTAGACACACTATATGGCAACACTACCACCTTCAAGATAAATAATAGCATAATTTTGAATTATGACATTTTTGGATTTATGAAGAAATTTCAATGTAAACTTATTTACTAATTTACTAGTCAGAATACAACTTTTAAGACAGACAAAATTGGATACAAATTGAAGGAGTTGCAATTTCAAATCCAAGTCAAATTTTCCCCCTACTTTACAAGTCAATATCTTCCCTGCAACGTCAGAGCCCCAAGTCTCTAGTTTCCAGGGATATAAAAAGGATGTATCTGTAGTTATTAATATATATATCCCAACCCACTGGTAGGTTGAAAACAATTTGGCAAATGGGCTATAGTTCTGCAATCTATTGGATAATCCTTGTGTTTGAAAACATCTGGGGGTTAGGGAAGAATGCAGTCTCTGTGTTTGGGCTTATATAGACAGAATTACACTAATCTACAGTGCATCCGGAAAGTATTCACAGCGCTTCACTTTTTCCTCATTTTGTTATGTTATAGCCTTATTCCAAAATGGATTAAATTCATTATTTTCCTCAGAATTCTACAAACAATACCCCATAATGACAACGTGAAAGAAGTTTGTTTGAAATCTTTGCAAATGTATTAAAAATAAAAAAACAAAAAAAGCACATGTACATACGTATTCACAGCCTTTGCCATGACACTCAAAATTGAGCTCAGGTGCATCCTGTTTCCACTGATCATCCCTGAGATGTTTCTACAACTTGATAGGAGTCCACCTGTGGTAAATTCAGTTGATTGGACATGATTTGGAAAGGCACACACCTGTCTATATAAGGTCCCACAGTTAACAGTGCATGTCAGAGCACAAACCAGGCCATGAAGTCCAAGGAATTGTCTGTAAACCGCCGAGACAAGATTGTAGCGATGCACAGATCTGGGGAAGGGTACAGAAAAATTTCTGCAGCATTGAAGGTCCCAATGAGCACAGTGGCCTCCATCATCTGTAAATGGAAGAAGCTTGGAACCACCAGGACTCTTCCTAGAGCTGGCCGCCCAGCCAAACTGAGCGATCGGGGGAGAAGGGCCTTAGTCAGGGAGGTGAGCAAGAACCCGATGGTCACTCTGACAGAGCTCCAGCTTGTCTCTGTGGAGAGAGGAGAACCTTCCAGAAGAACAACCATCCCTGCAGCACTCCACCAATCAGGCCTGTATGGTAGAGTGGCCAGACAGAAGCCACTCCTCAGTAAAAGGCACATAACAGCCCGCCTGGAGTTTGCCAAAAGGCACCTGAAGGACTCTCAGACCATGAGAAACAAAATTCTCTGGTCTGATGAAACAGATTTAACTCTTTGGCCTGAATGGCAAGCGTCATGTCTGGACGAAACCAGGCACCACTCATCACCTGGCCAATACCATCCCTACAGTGAAGCATGGTGGTGGCAGCATCATGCTGTGGGGATGTTTTTCAGTGGCAGGAACTGGGAGACTAGTCAGGATCGAGGGAAAGATGAATGCAGCAATGTACAGAGACATTTGATGAAAACCTGCTCCAGAGCGCTCTGGACCTCAGATTGGGGCAAAGGTTCATCTTCCAACAGGACAACGACCCTAAGCACACAGCCAAGATAACAAAGGAGTGGCTACAGGACAACGCTGTGAATGTCCTTGAGTGGCCCAGCCAGAGCCCATACTTTTACCCGATTGAACATCTCTGGAGAGATCTGAAAATAGCTGTGCACCAACGCTCCCCATCCAACCTGATGGAGCTTGAGAGGTCCTGCAAAGAAGAATGGGAGAAACTGCCCAAAAATAGGTGTGCCAAGCTTGTAGCATCATACTCAAAAAGACCTGAGGCTGTAATTGGTGCCAAAGGTGCTTCAACAAAGTATTGAGAAAAGGCTGTGAATACTTATGTACATGTGCTTTTTTTGTTTTTTATTTTTAATACATTTGCAAAGTTTTCAAACTTGTTTCACATTGTCATTATGGGGTATTGTTTGTAGAATTTGGAGGAAAATAATGAATTGAATCCATTTTGGAATAAGGCTGTAACATACAAAATGTGGAAAAAGTGAAGCGCTGTGAATACTTTCCGAATGCACTGTATCTAAAGAAGGTAGTTGCACTCTATTCTGTTAATTAAGTGGGTCTTTATTACCATATACACTGAATTATGATGTTTTTTTTGAAGGCTATATATATATATATATATATATAATGATTCCACTAAAGGTGTGGCGAGATGTAATTAGACAGAAAACTGAAACTTCTCTTCTAAAATACTGATGCAGGATGGTACTGACTGTACGATTCGTATAAGCTTCGAGTGTGGGGTATGCAAATGTTTTTTGCCTTGAAGAATTTAGCAATTTATAAGACCAGTTTTGTTATCCCTGAATTACCCCCTTTTTAAGGCAGAGATTTGTTTTTTAATTTAATTTCACTATTTTGTAGAGAATTTAACTTTGTTTGATTTACGTCAATCTATAGATATTATTTTCTCCTTGACTAAAACTGTTATACTTAAGACGAAGAAAGAAAAAATTCCAGAGAATACTTGGCAGTTCAAAGTTCTGCAAAGGCTATTAAAACTAATCTTCTCAGTGCACTGACAATTTGCAAGGCTGTTGAGCTTAGCTAGGGAATCCAAGGATAAGGGCTCTAGAGGCCACCTTCTATTCCACTGAAATTAGGCTGTCAAATTGTGGTCTGTTGGAGGTTAGCTTATCTGATTGCAGGACAATCTGTCAGCGAGATAATCAACACCAAGGTTAAAAATCTGTAAGTGACATTTTAACTTTGCTGGGAATACCCCAAGAACAAGCAGGAAATAATGACAGCTGCAGTATGGGCCTGGTAGAGCATCACCAGTGAAGAAACCCAACATCTGGTGATGACTTTGTTTCCAGACTTCAGGCAGTCATTGACTGCAAAGGATTTGCAACCAAGTATTGAAACTCACAATTTAATTAATGATTTTGTTAGTTTGTCCAAATACTAATCCCTAAAACTGTGAGTACCACATATAAAAATGGGTGTAATTCCTACACCGTTCACCCAATTTGGATGTAACTACCCTCAAATTATAGATGAAAGTCTACACTTTCAAATCCATTATGGTGGTGCACAGAGCCAAAATGATGACAATTGTGTCACTGTCCAAATATTTATGGACCTAACTGTATATATATATATATATATATATATATATATATATATATATATATATTCCTGCTATAATTTTATTATTGTTGTTGTTTTGGCCTTTTGACTTGACTTGAACCACCAAAATCTGAAGAATAAAGCCTTGAATTTGACTCCATACAGAGGCTCTTACTGATTGAGCCACTCAGGTGCCCTAAACCAGGAATACCAGAGCAAATTAATCTGTTTGGTTCATAAGGGATTGTACAAGTGCAACTGGATTTTTGCTTTTTGCATAAAGGAAAAAAAAAAAATGTTTGCCATCTTAATTTTCATCAACATTTTTCATTCTTGGTCCTGAAGCCCCCCCTCCCCAGGTGTTCAGGATGCGTAGGAGTCTTCAGTCAGTTGGGGTGGATACATTTCACTAAATTATCCAGTAATTGGTATGACTGACTAACTGATCTCAGCTGGAAGGAAAATCTAAAGATCCTGTGGGTCTTCAGGCTCGATTTAGATTGACAAGGTAGGTGGGCTGGAACCTGACAGGAAGTAATGTTTTTTCCTGTTATGGGCATCTAACAAAAGGAAGGCGTTCAGACGCGTTTGCTATGAGGTGTGATGCGGGCAAACCTGATGATGCACGTTTTGTTTTCAGAGAGATGTACACAGAGGAAATGACTGTGCATATGAGGCATGAGAGCGCAAGCATAATGAAGACATGAGGCAGTGACTTGCAGCCCTGCTCAATCACAGAAGAGCGGTTCTATCTCAATGCATAATTTGCAATTTGGCAGCTTCGGAGCACTCCTTTTGCACATGTAGGATGAAAAAGATTTGCTTATTTTACTGTACAGCGAGATAACCCAGCGAACACATGTTCAGTGTTATCTAGGAAGCGTGCTCTTACCTGCTGATTGCTGAGAGCATTCATAATCTCTCTAATTTTGACTGAGGGGAAATCTTCAATGAACTTCACAAATATTTTTTTTATTTTGGCATACAGGCAATATGAATTTCAATTTGTTCCATCTTAAAAACTGACTTCTAACTTATCCCCCCAACCTCCCCCCCACCCCTCTGATGACTCACTGCAAGCTGTTACTCAGGTCATTTACATTCTGATGGTGGAGAAAACAGCTTTGGACTTTTCCACACTCTGGCTCTTGTTTTGTTTATTTCATTGTTGATTTTCATTTTCTTTTTAGTTTTTTCCTTTGAATTTCAGTTGTGTTTATCCACACAATCATGGAGAAAAGCCAATTATGCCATTATAAGTATACTGCGAGGAAAACAAATCTATTCTCTCTTAAACCCATTGGGAGATTTCAAATGAGAAATCCACCACAGTTCCTCTGAAGTGGTGATGAGGTTGATTGATTTCATTGCATTTTTTTAATTTAATTTTTTTGGTGCCGGCCCATAGCATGTTTTATCACCTTAAATCTCAAATCCACATTAAAAAAGTCCATCAAATTATTAAGAAAATAATGAAGTATTCTATTGACCATTTTATTATAAGTACATTTTTCCCTTTTATTACAGTGCTCTATTTGCAGTACAATGTTGGTGGTATAGTTTATATTGTGGTGATTTGCCATACTTTAATTCCACAAATAGACATGCCAGAGTGGGGAAAAAGTAAGGGTAACATTGCTGTAGGGTACCCTTGTTTACTCCTGCAGGTTTTTAAGGTAAATTACATAATCGTGTAGTCATTTGCAGGGATTGTTTCAGATGAATAATAAAACACAAAGGTTACATCAAAACCCTAGGATCCTCTAGTTCTACAGGCATAGGACAAATTATTCGTGCTCCACTTCAGAAGGTTTTTTGAAAGACTTCTGAATTATTGAATTCTGTCAAGTAAGCAGGTGTTTTCCATTAACTACACAAATGACCACACTATCTTAATTTATCAATAATTAATGTGTTTGAGATTTAAGGATTGCCCTATATAAATCACTGGATGGGGGTTCTCTGGGACCAAGTTTGGAGAGTACTGGTGTAAAGCCTCAAATGTCTAGGACTCAAACCTAACTTGGTATATTTACTTATTACATTCATTATTATAAATACTGTTTGTTCCTACCCTGTCTTCTATTCACTATCCTAGCTACTGATGTGGCAAACCTTCCAGGTATGCATAGTTTACTGTGACAGTCGGTCAGATTGACTTCTCCTTGTCTCATTTTCACCAGATCCCCCATTTAATAATCCAACCACCAGAATATGTGCAATTCACAGTTGCTCTTCAGTTCTGCACATTTTTGTTTTAATGCACTGACCTCTGAAGAAAGGGCAGTCATTACTTTGGTTGCTCTCTATTGGTGGGAACTTGGCATGTGCATTTGCACGTAACAGATGTATTTTCTTCAAGTGTTTTAGATCATATACTTCAGCAATTAAGGTCCAGTCACACTTTTTCAACTGATTCAATTATTCCAACTAACCTACTACAAAGAGCACAAAACAATCATTACATTAGGCACATTTACACTGCCATTTCTAACGCGGATCAAATCAATCAATCAATCAATACATTTTTATTTGTATAGCGCCCTTCGCAGGGTAGCCACAGAGTGTTTTACAGACTGGTAAACATACAACAAATGTACAGCAGAATTAAATACATAAATAATACAATAAAGTAAAATAAAAATAGACCTTTGAACAATTTACATGATAAATAAAATAAATACATTTAAATAAATAAAATATTTAGGCACAGAGGAGAGAAAAAACAAAAACTCCTATGGATGGCATGTAGGAAAAAATGTATCTCTGGGGGTCCACAGCTTAGAGCCTAGGCCTAATGGTGCCTCCCCTCCAGGCAGTATAGTTGTTACAGCACCAAGGATATCAGAAAGTTCTTGATCGGTGCTGCTGGCTGTGGTCTTCCCTCTGATGGGGGCCTCTCACTGGCCAATGGGGGGTGGAGGGGGTTGGACCATCAACAGCCTTTGGGTGGCGATGGCCCGTCAGACCTTGGGTGTGGATGCCCTGTTGGCCCTCTGTGGTGGGGTGCCTCGGAGGGGGGGTTGTGCCTCGTCAGACTTCCACAGTGGGGGATGAGGTGCCTCGTCGGACCCTCAGAGGGGGCCGTTGCTGGAAGACAAAAAGACAGTTGTGCTCAGATACTGGTCATGCAATGCAGGACATTTCCAAAAACAACTGTGCATTGCATGTCTATGGCACACCAGTGGTACTATGGGCTAGAAAAACAGAGACTAAACAGATGAGTCTTTTAGCGTGATTTAAAGGTTAAGACAGAGGGGGCATCTCTTACATTGCCTGGAAGATCGTTCCACAGTTTCAGGGCCCTATAACTGAATGCTCTACCACCTGCTGTTTTCTTGTGTATTTTAGGGACCACTAAGTAACCGGCTACCTGGGAGCTCAATGGCTGACCTGTAGTGTATTCGATAAGGAGATATTTTAAGCAAGGAGGTGCCAGTCCCTTTAGTGCTTTAAATGCTGGTAAGAGAACTTTAAAATCTATCCTGTAGCGCATGGCAGCCAGTGAAGAGAAGCTAATACTGGAGTGATGTGTTCATGTTTTTTTGTTTTAGTTAGAATTCTTGCAGCAGCATTTTGAACTAACTGAAGTGCAGAAATATCTCTGTTTGTGCTGCCTGACAGAATGGCATTACAGTAATCCAATGTAGATGTAAAAAAATCCGTATATCAATTTCTCAGTGTCATGTAATGAGAGGAATTGTCTTAGTATAGCAATGTTTCTAAGCTGGAGCAAGGAAGATCTCGACCTATTCTGAATGTGTGATTCAAAGGATAGATTTAGATCACAGATGACACCCAGGTTTCCTGCCATCTCCTTAGGGGAGAAATTAAAGTTATCATTACTCAATTTTGTCGGTGTACAGTGAGGGGAAAAAAGTATTTGATCCCCTGCTGATTTTATACGTTTGCCCACTGACAAAGAAATGATCAGCCTATAATTTTAATGGTAGGTGTATTTTAACAGTGAGAGACAGAATAACAAAAAAAAAATCCAGAAAAACGCATTTCAAAAAAGTTATAAATTGATTTGCATGTTAATGAGGGAAATAAGTATTTGATCCCCTATCAATCAGCAAGATTTCTGGCTCCCAGGTGTCTTTTATACAGGTAACGAGCTGAGATTAGGTGCACTCTCTTAAAGGGAGAGCTTCTAATCTCAGCTCGTTACCTGTATAAAAGACACCTGTCCACAGAAGCAATCAATCAATCAGATTCCAAATTCTCCACCATGGCCAAGACCAAAGAGCTGTCCAAGGATGTCAGGGACAAGATTGTAGACCTACACAAGGCTGGAATGGGCTACAAGACCATCACCAAGCAGCTTGTTGAGAAGGTGACAACAGTTGGTGCGATTATTCGCAAATGGAAGAAACACAAAATAACTGTCAGTCTCCCTCAGTCTGGGGCTCCATGCAAGATCTCACCTAGTGGAGTTTCAATGATCATGAGAATGGTGAGGAATCAGCCCAGAACTACACAGGAGGATCTTGTTAATGATCTCAAGGCAGCTGGGACCATAGTCACCAAGAAAACAATTGGTAATACACTACTCCATGAAGGACTGAAATGCTGCAGCGCCCGCAAGGTCCCCCTGCTGAAGAAAGCACATGTACAGGCCCATCTGAAGTTTGCCAATGAATATCTGAATGATTCAGAGGAGAACTGGGTGAAAGTGCTGTGGTCAGATGAGACCAAAATCGAGCTCTTTGGCATCAACTCAACTTGCCGTGTTTGGAGGAGGAGGAATGACCCCAAGAACACCATCCCCACCGTCAAACATGGAGGTGGAAACATTATGCTTTGGGGGTGTTTTTCTGCTAAGGGGACAGGACAACTGCACCGCATCAAAGGGACGATGGACGGGGCCATGTACCATCAAATCTTAGGTGAGAACCTCCTTCCCTCAGCCAGGGCATTGAAAATGGGTCGTGGATGGGTATTCCAGCATGACAATGACCCAAAACACACAGCCAAGGCAACAAAGGAGTGGCTCAAGAAGAAGCACATTAAGGTCCTGGAGTGGCCTAGCCAGTCTCCAGATCTTAATCCCATAGAACATCTGTGGAGGGAGCTGAAGGTTCGAGTTGCCAATCGTCAGCCTCGAAACCTTAATGACTTGGAGAGGATCTGCAAAGAGGAGTGGGACAAAATCCCTCCTGAGATGTGTGCAAACCTGGTGGCCAACTACAAGAAACGTCTGACCTTGCCAACAAGGGTTTTGCCACCAAGTACTAAGTCGAAGGGGTCAAATACTTATTTCACTCATTAACATGCAAATCAATTTTTGAAATGCATTTTTCTGGATTCTTTTGTTGTTATTCTGTCTCTCACTGTTAAAATACACCTACCATTAAAATTATAGACTGATCATTTCTTTGTCAGTGGGCAAATGTACAAAATCAGCAGGGGATCAAATACTTTTTTCCCTCACTGTATATACTTTCAAGGCTAAATAATTTATTGTCAGATTACATTTTTTGGAGCCAAGAACTACATATCAAGTCCAAGCAACAACAAAATATCTCCCTTCTCAAAGTCACACACTCTCTCACACACACTTTTTATTTTTTAGGGAATATTCTTTTGATTTTATTTAATTATCAAATAAACGCCACCGCAACAATGTCAGGCTGAAGTAACGGGGCAATCCAAAAAAGTCTAATGATTGGAAATTATTGGTAATTGTAAAGTTATCCCCTTCATAAATTAAGCAGCTAGATTAAAAATGTTCTGTACTATGCAAAATACAATGCTTCCTAACAAGAAACGATTTTGAACAACATATAGTAATCATCTTTGATGGACTACACACCTGGAGCAATTTCAACCACAGTGAAAAAATAACAAAGACATTTTTCACTGCGACAGAGAATGCCAAAGAAAGACATTATGAAATTAAATAATCCCTAACAACCCGATTCAAATGCCAGCCCTGTGCATGTGCTCTAAATGGGGAAATTGGTATTTGCTGACATTTTACTTTTTTAAATTTAAATATTCCCTTTTTTTAGCCCTAGCAGAGAGATATTCTAAACACTTGTCTATTCTTTATGAAGCATCATTGGATAGGGACACGGAAAGGCTAGCACATTAAATCAAACCCTGTCGTTCTTATGGATGTCTCATTTAAGATGTGATTGAACTTTTCCACGGGATCCTTGCATTTGAAAAAGCACTTTAAACATGGAGCATTTGCTCTTAATGAATTAATTGACTATTGAACCAATTAATTAGTTTTCAAGAGTTAGGAAAACAAACAAACAAAAAAAGTCACTGGGCAAACGTACAAAATCAGCAGGGGATCAAATACTTTTTTCCCTCACTGTATGATGAACAGTTAGTTTTTTGTCCCAAAAATTAGGACTTCTGTTTTTTCAGAATCTTGGACAAACATCAGATTCTATGTTTCTATGTCTATGGTATTGTTAGGATTTACTGACAAATATAATTGTGTTGTCTGCGTAACTGTGAAAGTTAATATTATGGCATCGAATGATATCACCTAAAGGGAGCATGTACGATGAAAAAATAATAGGTCCGAGGACTGAGCCCTGTGGTACTCCATACTTAACCTCAGTTACATTTGAGTGGTTCTCATTAATCTGTACATATTGGAGTCTGTTTGACAGATATGATTTAAACCATGATAGAACATTCTGGGACAGTCCAACAAGGTTTTCTAAGCGGTGTATCAAGATTTGGTGGTCAATTGTTTCAAAAGCTGCACTGAAGTCTAATAAAATAATTACAGTGGCGTGTCCTGAAGGCCGATTTATACTTCTGCGTAGGTACGCGTATGCGTCTCTGCGTAGCGACACAGAGCAGGGGTTTCTGGGTAAGCGTAGGCCGCAGAGGCCCGCATAGGCGCAGAATCGCACTCCTCCGCAATCTCAACAGCGCGTCTCTGCGTCCTGTTTGTCAGGCCGAGTAGGACATTCTGAGAACCGCGGCCAAGCGCTCAGTGCTGGGGCGACTGGTGTGTGATGTCTGTGTGTAGGCGCAAAGGACGAAAGGTAAAATGTACTTTGCTTTCCGTGGACGGAATGAACAATTAGCATTCATGATCAAACAGTGACTGATCAAGACATTGATCCAGAGACCCGGGTTTGCAATGAGATCAAGATTGAATTCCACAGGAAAGTTAGAAACTTGCTCAGCCGATCAGACGAGAGCTATATCAAGTGCAAATCTAATACAATACATACTGATGATAATTAATATATGATGTATAGCAAATAGCGTGTTTCACCAATCAACATGATTATAAATCTTTCACAATTATTAATTTGATTACAAAAGCCCATATTGTTGGCTATATTTATTATATTATTCAGTGGGCTATAGTCTATCACATGAACTGCGGGTCTGGTGGTTTTGAGGAGTTTAACAGCAGAAACGCCATATATGTATTTAATTCAAATATTTAGTAACATATAAGAAGAGATATGCAGGAGAAATCCACATACGCAAAGATGTGTGTATGTATGTTCTAGTGTTAAGTCTCTGGCCAACTATAGCAAGACAATAGAGATCTGTACATAAAGGATGCAATTTGTATTTGTGTGTGCATGTAGTTTCTATAAAATGTCATTAACAGTATGTATTAATTTACATCTATACAATCGTAGGTGCACCATAGATAACGAGTTTCGTTTTCTGTTGATTGCGATGTGTAGATACGACACTGCCCCCTCTGGACGCGTCACTCTTCCAAGTGTGTTGGCAGACACCTGTGCAACCGTCTGCATACGACGCCCGCACATGTACGCAGAGACGCAGACGCAGAAGTATAAACCAGCCTTAAGTTGGATGACTGAAACATGTCATTTAATACTTTTAACAGGGCCGTTTCTGTACTGTGGTCGGAGCAGAAGCCTGATTGAAATTTCTCATAAAGATGATTATCAGTTAGAAAAGCTTGCAATAGGTTTACAACTACTTTCTCTAGAACCTTAGAAAGGAAGGGAAGGTTTGAAATAGGTCAATAGTGAGTGAGTTAGGGTCGGCACTGGATTATTTAAGAAGTGGTTTAATCACAGCTATTTTAAAACAATTCGTGAACAGATCCTGAGGATAAAGAGGTGTTAATAATATTGTGTATTAGGTGAATAATTAATGGCAGAGATTGTTTTAATAGTTTAGTGGGTATAGGGTCTAGTGCGCAGGTTGTAGTTTTCATTTTAGGAGACCAATTCCTGGTGATTTACTGCATTAAACGAGTCCAAGGTAGGCAGGGGCTGTGAAGGACTGCATGCATCGGCTTTAGTATCTGTATGTTTCCAGTTCTATCTGTCTTCTAATTTTGCTATTTGTAAGAGCCACAGTTCAAGAAAAAATGTATTTTCTTAATCAATATTATTATTTAGGTGTATACTGGTAAATGTTAAAAATGTATCTATATTTAGATAATTTAGGAACCCCCTATTAAATGCTCCATTAGTTTAGTCTGCCTGACGTCATATGCCTTGTCATCAGTGTTTAATTTAGTAGGAAAGAAGGAGTCTATTGAACAACACGGTTTTTGACCGTATGAAAACAATTTATTTGTATTGTCTTTATTTTAAAGTAAACAGTCAAACGAATAACCTTGTAGATACGTTTTTATTCGCATCAGACTCATTGCTTCACATAGACAACTGTGGATGCATTTTGTAAGAAAGCTGCGCCACTACACTTTTGAAATGATCCATGAAGTCATTGCAGGTGATATTGGGGGAATCATCTCTGAAGGCTTTACCTACTGATTAGTAAGTGTCGCTACTGTGTAAAAAAGAAAACACGGGTTATTCTTATTCATATCTATTAAATTAGAGTAGTAGGCAGACCTTGCATCAGAACATTTGATCACGATCAGTGGTGGTGCGTTTACACTTCCATTTGATCAGGATCAACTTTCAGCCGCCACAGGGGTCCTTGCATGTGCACTAGTATGCAAGTACTAACTTAATTATTTGCATATATTACATTAGTCCTTTAGAACATGGCTATATCAAAAACTGTGGTTTTATATAATTCTAACAAGTAAAACCAACGCACTTGCATATTTTTCACATCCAAAGCATTTTAAATTAAAATACAATGATATATATTTTGCTAAGATAAAGTAACAAGCCATTTAGTGTTAATTTTAACTATTTTATTTGTAATAAGGGAATTAGGGAAGGGTCTCTTATCTGCTCCACTGATACATGTCTGCCACCTGTCTTTGAAACGCCGCCGCATTAGCACATCAGACCAAACTTAATTATATGTAAATGAGTCTTTTAGAGTACAGGGCTGTATAAAAAAACTTACATATTATTTCACAACTGAAACATTGAAAATAGAAATAAAATTATATATTTCTACTAACATAATATAACAACCCTGCTAAAATACAATGTTGCCACAACATTATAGCAATTTAATTTATGATGTGGTAACGTTGTGTGTTAGCTGGGTTGTTATTTTATATTAATTTTAAACAGTATTTTATTTATAATACGGAAAGCAGGGAACTGTTGTAGCGTAATTCTTTAATTCAATTAAAGAAGTGAATTTATAGTATCACCTTATCACGAATCCTGGAATCTTGTAGAATTCAATTTCTGTAATAATTGGACACAGACACCAATTCCAAAGATATAAATTGTCAAATTTATTCAAAAACAAAGACTAAATGTGTAGCACTACACTAATTATACAAAAGGTAAAACTAATTAAAATTCAACTCTAGATCAACAAATCAAAGACAAATCACTTCCGTGACCAAATCAAAGACCATGGGATCGCATATGATAACACACAAATCGTTAAACAAAAAAAGGTTATAAACACATTGACTACAATACCGGTTAGTAAAACGAAGGTGAGTCTCTCATTAGTATTGTTAGTCACACATTAAATAACTACGCAGGTTAGTATTTAATGTCAGGTAACTTCTCGTTATATATATATATCAGTCTCATTTACGTTTAGGTGCCGAGAAAGATCCTATCATTACTTGTTACCACAATTTCCCTTAACTGATTATTATTCAATGATTAAGGATAGGCAGGGCCACCAATAATCTAATGTCTATTAACTTGTGTCAATTTCAGACTAAACAGTTAAACAGGAATGAGAAGATATTTCTCGGCGTTGACAGATTTTATTTCTAAAATTATCAACAAAACAGTTTAATGCAACACACATTTATATTTAAGAAAACTAAATGATATTACACATTCTAGAGTTATGAATCACAGATTAACATTTCTAATTGATTTCTCAAATGTCATGAATCATGAACTCCAAACTGTTAAACTTATCTGAACTTCGTCGCAGAGAGGCCTCTCTGTCTTCGGGCTCAGATAACAGCACACGGCACGAGGTCCGTGTGGTTTGGAACAAAGGCAGTCCGGTTCGGCTTTGTCCAAGAACTTCTACTCAGTCGATGCACCTGGAAGTTGGGGTTTCGCGAATGTAGAGTCTTTTCCAAACAGATTTTCCACTGGTTTGAAGGCTCCAAGGTTGTGCACAAAATCTTCTTGGCAAGCAGGGTCTCTCACCGTACTTATTTGAAGACAAAGTCTTTGAGGAAAGCAGGGCCCTGTTCGTTCCAAGGGTCAAGTTTCTTAAGACTCAAATAGCTATTTAAATGACTGACACTTTCGTATACAGTCGACTTAGTCAATTGTCCAGCTGTAAAACTCCACTGATCAGGTGGGCACAGGCGGGCATGCGCAGTGTGTAAAGTTATTTATTTAATAAAGTCCTTTAAAAGAATTCTTCGTACGGCTCAATCTCCTTCTCCCAGTTTAACTCTTCTGTTGCCGGCAAAGACTTGGTTGGTTTCTGGTTCCGGTTCTAGCAACAGAGCTACAGGTTGAGCTGTGGCAGCGAGTTACTGGTTCAGGTGAGAGAGAGAGAAAGAAAGAGACTGTGCGCTGTTCTTTATAGTCTGTCAGATCAATAGGTGATTGGTTCTTGAATTTTTGAGATTGGATTTCGGTTTCAGCCCCCAGTGTCCTATTGGAGGGGGGCTTGATTTATGACTGATGTCAATCCATGCCATCTTTTGGAAATGCCGGTTGGCCCGGGTTCGTAGCTCTATGTCGGGATTTCGGCTCTCGTCCACTTCAAAGAGTTTTTATCACCTACAGGCCCCTTTCACAGCAGGACTCCAAACCATTCGGCCCATTCTCGGTGCCATCCTCCCCAAAACTGTCACTCTGATGCAAACCAGTTCCAAGCTGATGAGCTAAGGAAATCTGATAACTTTGGGGGGGAGAGGTCTTCTTTAGATCAGTGCTTCAGCTCAGAGCCAAAATGCTCTTATCAAAATACACCCAACATAACGCTACACTGTTCTCCTATTTGCTCCACTGATGCACAGGCTGTTTGTCTCAGTGGCACCCCCAGAAGGGGCCATTGGAAATGTTGGGGTGGCACCAGTGGTGTTTTGGGGGGGGGGGGGGGGGGTGGGTGCTGACGGTGTTTCGATCACACAACCGGTGGGTGGGGGGTGGGATGTTGCTGACGGTGTTTCTTTCACACAACGGGGGGGTTGATGACGGTGTTTCGTTCATGCGTAGGGGGGCCACTGGCGCCATCGCTCAAGATTGCTTAAAGCTTGAGAAATGTGCTCACCTACTCTGAGGAGTGCGGTTAATTCTTACCTTGTCTCTTCGGAGCTCGGACTACGGTCTGTTTCATTATATTATTTGCTTCTCATCAGAGGTAAGTGTGTGGTAGGAGTCTTGATCAGAGCCAGCCTCAGTCCCTCCATGGAGATCTACTGTACGGATTTTACCTTCTTGTACCATTATTCTCTTTTACAGATTTGAGTGTTGTAGGAGAGGACAGAGACGTAGACTCCTCCTCTGTAGCAGCCTCTGTCGGTGGACTTTAAACTGCTCGATACATCCAGAGCAATGCTAAACAAACACCTTGTCGATGTCGACAAACTGTCAATCCCTCGACTCTCATCGATATCGACCTACCCTCGACCCTTCTGCATCCCGTGTTGACCTCGACCAACCTTGTCGACCTTCGTGTTCCCTCGACCTCTCGACAACACGACCTGCTCTCAACCTCTAGACGCCCTTGTCGACCTCTCGGACCTCGACAACCTCGACTTAAACAACGAGGGGGACAGTATCAGTGCTGAGGAGTTTGGCAAGATCCATCTGCCAGAAGAACTGTCACTATACCTAGAGAGTCTGAACGAGAGAGACATAGACACAAATCTGCTGACCAGGATGAAGCCAAAGGGGGCTTTCCATCGTTGTTCCGGATGTCAGGGTAAGCTGCCCTCAGATGGCAGGGGAGACCGAGGTGGCGAGTTCCGTGTCGGAGCATTTCCAGGCACCGAGTATGGAGTTTAAAGCCCTGATGCGACGTGCAGTTTCTGGCGGTGGACATTCCCTGTTGCCCCCAGGAAGAAATTCTGAAAAATCGATGATGGTGAGAGAGAGGACCGCTAAGTCTGCGGAGACCCTCCCTTTCCTTGAGGATTACGTGGACATTGTACAATCCACGTGGTGTCAGCCGGCATCTGCTCCTATGACTTCTAGGCAGGCGGATGCCATGTACACAACAATAGGAGACTCGGTGTCCAGGGTGGTTCTGCCCTAATAAGCAGTGCATATTCGGCAGAGACTTCAGCAATCTGGGATAATAATGCAAGGCCATTTTAATCCTGTATATGGGTTAACTGACGGGACATTTGAGGGAGCGCCAGTATATGGCGGATGTAGAGGAGATGGAGCTAGTCAATGCCTAGATGACTGACTTACTGCAAGAAGGGGCAAAGGCCATGGTGAGATCTCTCGCAGCTATGGTTGTAGCCAGACGCCATCTGTGGATGATGCAGGCGAAGCTCCAGGACAAGGAGAAGTCCGTCCTCCTCGATGCTCCCATCACCCCGGGCCAGACTTTCGGAAAAACAGTGGACCTCTCTATCAAACAATCGTTAAAGGCAAAGAAGACAGCGTCAAAATATGCTAATAATATCTCAAGCAGGTTAGGCGGCCACCGCAGCAGCGCCTATAGGGATTCCAGCAACCCTTGAGGCGGAGGCAGAGGGAGGCCTCAACCCAGACCACAACAATCTAGTGGCTCGCAGCCTGAGCAAGGGCGCAGAAGTCAGCCGCAAGCAAGAGGGAAAGGTAGGCTCTCCAGCTGGAAGCCGAAGGGCAACACGGAAGCCTGACAGCCCCCTGTGAAGCTGCATCCCTGAAGGGACAAGGCAACCATCGCCACCCCCACCCCACCTCAACAGACCGACTGGACTCGACCAATGGCAAGCCTGCACCCAGGACTCCTGGGTGTGAATGACGATGACCCACAGATACCCCCTCCAATTCCACTCTGCCCCCCCCTTCAGAGGGGTGCTGTCCACTACTGTCGGATGTCCCAAAAGGGCTCAAGCTCTCTCTTAAGAGATCATGGTGATGCGGGAGAAATGAACAAATATGATTCGGGGCTGTGACGTCATTCTCCACCCGATTTCGTCCAAATCGCTCCAAACCAGTGTAATTCGTTTGTGCTCGATTTGTGCTGTTTTGTGCTGTTGAAAGACACAATCTATCTAATTCCCTTACATAGAAATAACAAAATTATCTCCTGGATCTGTGATGTCAGTCATGCATTTACCCCATCTTGTCCAATGCACTCATTTTCTGACTTGTTCGTTTGTGCTCTCGGTGCTTTCTTACCATTGTTGTCATTGTTTTTTTTTCTTTTAATATTGACAGTTTGATCATTGGCAGTAACTTCAAGCTTCAAATCCAAATCACATATGCCCTGTATTTGTGCTCGTGTAGCACTTGTTTGAATTCACCTTTTTGGTACTTAATATAATGTTGTTTGTGTTCTGGTTCATCACTGAATCAAGTATTACATCTCGTTTATTACCATTATGTTTTAGGAGATTATTCAAAGTAAAAAGTAGACAGACTTTACCTCAGTGAATATATCGTTACGGCCACTGCGTTATAATAACCGTTTGCTTGATTAGTTAGTGTGTAACTTGATATAAGTGCAGCTTATGTTCAAAATGGTTATTGCATTATGCAACGATGATGATGGAATGATTGGATAGGATAAACAGTTTCATAAGAAATTGAGATATTTGAAGCTTTTTATCTTCAAATTTTGGTAGTCTCTGCTTGCAGTTCTCAGAGAAAGCTGCACAAACAGTGAAGCAAGGACAGGTGAGGTGTGTGTTTTATTATGTTTCAAATATTTTAAAGCAATTGTTCGGGAACCTGTGTCACCCTTGGGACTTGCACTTTTTGTTTATTTATTATTAATTGTTTTTCATTATTTCGTTTTGAGCACTTTATTTTGGTTTGGACTACTTATTTACTTCACTATTATTTTCCTTTTTATTTGATTGCATGTATTCACTTTAGTTTATTTGTCACCAATCACAAATGAGGACACCTGCTTTGCGCACATTCTCACGAGGCAAATAAAGTATCACACCAAAACACCTGCGTTCAATTAACGGGAGCACATAAAATAGCTTTACCAGAAGGAAAGGGAGGAAGAGGGGGAAGAAGTAGCACAGGCGAAGGAAGGAGAGATTGGACGCAGTTGTACTGGAGAGAGATGTAATATTTTAAGCGCTCTTGTTGGCTTTAAGTGCATATAGAGCGGTGAGTATTAAGGCCATGTGTCCACCTAAGCATTTTCTGCAGCTGAAAACGCCAGGCGCTCGTCTGAAAGCGCCGGCTGTGAGGCTTCAGAGCGCTCTGGAGGTGCAGCGCTGTTTCAGTGCAATGATACGGAATATCCGCGGAAGTCATGTGTTGGAAGTACCTAATCTCGCAGATAGTTGGTGTTGCTAACAAAGTCTACGTCCCAAATCGCACACTTGTTCCCTCGTTCCCTTCCCTTGCGGGGTGGAAGTACTACGGTGGCCATCTTAAGGGCTGTCCCAAACCCTTAGGGAACGAGTGAAGGGAGCCTAATCGAGCCGTTTGTGCCCTTTAATGCTCCCTTCAGCGGAGTGTACAGAAGAGCACACTTATGCGGAAGTGTTTTAGCACTCCCTAAAGTCCCAGAACTCTTTGCGTTAAAGGCGGAGACAAGTCAACTGGGAAAATATAGCAGCGGCGGGTGTATATAAATGTAATGTTAGCTAGACAGTTGTAGAAATTGTTAAATTATGTATCAAGGAAATAATACGTAGATAGATAAAATAAAATTATTATATAATCATGATTTAAATATACGATTAGAAAGTTAAACCAAAACATGTTTTGGAAACTATAATTTAATTAATTACTGAAGTAGTATCCTATAAAACTAGGAGGTGATATTAACGAACAGTGTATTTCAAAATTATTATTATTATTACTATTTTAATTAAATATAAATACAAGAAAAGACTGCTAGGTACTTTTTCAGACAAAGGCAAAGGTGCTGAATGCTGACGCTGAAGTGTGTCCCATTGAGTGCTTTTAGTTTCACCCTACACCCTCCTCACTCAAGTGCACACTCTGTGACGTCAGCACAACGTCACGCAAAGTGTACACTTGTCGAAGGGTGTAGGGAGCAAGCGTGCGATTTGGGACGCAGCCAAAAACTGACTGTACAATGTCGGCACAAGGTAGAGGGAAGGCTGAAGCGTGTAGAGAGAGGACGGATGGGCGGTGTGGTAATTGTCCCACCCCTCCTCCACTGTGATTGGATGGCTGGGTTAAAAGTGACAGTGACGAGCGCTGCGTTTTACCCAAAGTTGAAAACTCTCTGCGACCAGAAAAAAAACGCCCAGCGCTCAGCACTCAGCGTGAAAAAGACGCTACGTCACACTGCCGGCGTTTAAAAATTTTATTGTGAGCGCTCTTTTATAATATTGTTTATTTTGTTTCTCACGCCGCAACTCAGCCAAGGGCTGAGTGAGACGGACGGTAATAAAGATTTTGGGTAGTCCCCTGTGGTGGGAGCTGTTAATTCTTTTTGATTTTTTATATTTTACTGGATCTTCTACACGAGAGTAGCAGAACTTCCAGCCGGGTTTCCAGCACCAGAGGGGGGCAGAGCAACAATTGGCTTGGAGGCATACACTCGGGAGACTTGAGATCAGTACAACTGTCCCGAGTACCAAGCCACGGAAGTGGAAGCTGGTGCTCCACCGGCTGTGCTGTTGCAATTATTTAAGTGCTCCTCTTACTCGACTGGTTGTTTCTTTGTTTTTTCTTTTCCTCTGTTCTCCTCCGTTTTTTCTTGAGGTATTGCGGACGAAGGCAGGATTTCTATCAAGAGGCTAGCTTACCGCTCGAGTGGAAGACGGTCCGGGAGCTCTGGTGGACGAGTCCAGTATTTTATTAACCTTTGTATGAAATGTGGGAAGTAATTGTATTAAATTATTGAAACCCATCCCTTTGTACTGTTCTGCTGTAACTGGTGTGTGGACCCCTGGATAAAATAATCTTTAGGAAGAGGTATTTTTTTAATTGGTTGTGGCTGCTCGGGGGTGTTGCAGCCCTAAGAGTCCTGATACTCAACAGCTGAAATTCAGGTGGCGTAGTACGGCTACTTTTATTATTTTGCCTCGTCTTGCGCCCCTCCCGGGGTGACACCTGTTATAGTTACCTGCCAAAAGAAATAATTAGTTTGATGAAAAAACGCCAACCATATGAAACCAACCTAAGCTGGTTTTCTAGTCTTAGCTGGTTTAACCTGGTTTCCCAGTCTGACCACTTGAAAAGTGCACAAAGCCCCTTTAAAGTCAGCCGAAAGACAAGGCTGGTAGACCAGTTAAGACCAAAAACCCATCTTATGCTGTTGTTTCTTTTTTTTTTCAGCACATTATCATCTGAAATATCATTAATGTTAAAAAATTTAGTAATTAGTTATGTTTAAATTTCAACATGTAATCAATATTGAAGATTAAGGTATCAAGCAGTATGGAGCTTACAGCATTGCTATTCAAAGATGGAACAAAGAACAGACAACACCCAATGCTTGTGTATACTTTCAAATGCAAAGATGAAAAAGCTTCAACTATCTCAAACTGTTTATCCTATCCAATCATTCCATCATCGTCGTTGCATAATGCAATAACCATTTTGAACATAAGCTGCACTTATATCAAGTTACACACTAACTAATCAAGCAAACGGTTATTATAACGCAGTGGCCGTAATGATATATTAATTGAGGTAAAGTTTGTCTACTTTTTACTTTGAATAAACTCCTAAAACATAATGGTAATAAACGAGATGTAATACTTGATTCAGCGATGAACCAGAACACAAACAACATTATATTAAGTACCAAAATACACAAGGTGAATTCAAACAAGTGCTACATGAGCACAAATACAGGGCATATGTGATTTGGATTTGAAGCTTGATGTTACTGCCAATGATCAAACTGTCAATATTAAAAGAAAAAAAACAATGACAGCAACGGTAAGAAAGCACCGAGAGCACAAACGAACGAGTCAGAAAATGAGTGCATTGGACGAGATGGGCTAAATGCATGACTGACGTCACAGATCCGGGAGATTTTGTTATTTCTATGTAAGGGAATTAGTTAGATTGTTTCTTTCAACAGCACAAAACAGCAGAAATGGAGCACAAATGAATGACACCGGTTTGGAGTGATTCGGACGACATGGGGTGGAGAGTGATGTCACAGCCCCGAATCATATTTGTTATTTCTAAGGAATGGAAAATAGATAAAGTGTTCATTTTAACGGCACAAACCGGCACAAATCGAGCACAAACGAATGACACTGGTTTGGACAACATGGGGTGGAGAGTGATGTCACCGCTCCCGAAAACATTCTTGCTATATCTAAGGAAGGGAAATAGTTACAATGTTTGTTTTAATGGCACAAACCGGCACAAACCGACCACAAATGACCAGCAACGGTTTGGAGCGATTTGAGCGAGATGGGGTGGAGAGTGACATCACACAGCCCAAAGAAGAATGCTTAATATCTCAAACACCAAACCAGCACGTTCATTTTTGCGGCACAAATCAGCACAAACACAGCACAAATGAATGGAATAGTTTTGGTGATTATTTAATAATATGGGGTGCCAACTTCACGGAGGTGTGGAAATGCTGCAATCGGCCAGGACCCCCTCCACCAGGGCCCAATATAATTACAAGTGGTCAGTTTTTCAGAACAGAGAGGCATGTACATCCAGTGTCATGCCCCATATGACAATCCTGTGCTTCCTGCAACAGCTGCTTGAAGACGGGAAATCTGCATCCACGCTGAAAGTTTATCTGGCTGCCATATTGGCATGTCATGATAAAATTGACAATGTCTCCCCAGGAGCCCATTTCCCATTGAGCCCATTGAGACCACCGATAAAGGACACAATTCCAGCCTGTGACTTGAAATTAGTGCTGCAAAGACATAGCGGTGCTCCCTTTGAGCCTATCTCCACAACGGAGCTCCACTTCCTCTCGCTCAAGGTAGCTTTTCGTGTAGCGATAACATCGGCAAGGAGAATTAGTGAAATTCACGCCTTGTCTGTGGATAACGCCTGTCTGATCTTCTCGGGAAGCAATGACAGAGTCACTCAGGACGAACCCAGCCTTCCTGCCCAAGGTCGTGTCGGCGTTCCACATAAACCAGCCTGTTGTCCTGGAGTCTTTCCATCCCCCTCCACATGAATCGGATTAGAACTGCAGACTACATACACTCTGCCCTGTCCGGGCTATAAGGTGCTACAGTGAGGGAAAAAAATATTTGATCCCATGCTGATTTTGTACGTTTGCCCACTGACAAAGAAATGATCAGTCTATAATTTTAATGGTAGATGTATTTTAACAGTGAGAGACAGAACAACAACAAAAAAATCCAGAAAAACGCATTTCAAAAAAGTTATAAATTGATTTGCATGTTAATGAGTGAAATAAGTATTTGACCCCTTCGACTTAGTACTTGGTGGCAAAACCCTTGTTGGCAATCACAGAGGTCAGATGTTTCTTGTAGTTGGCCACCAGGTTTGCACACATCTCAGGAGGGATTTTGTCCCACTCCTCTTTGCAGATCCTCTCCAAGTCATTAAGGTTTCGAG
This sequence comes from Amia ocellicauda, assembly GCF_036373705.1. NCBI lineage: Eukaryota > Metazoa > Chordata > Actinopteri > Amiiformes > Amiidae > Amia > Amia ocellicauda. Next base: position 41,555,519 of record NC_089858.1, read on the forward strand.
GCTGACGTTTGGCAACTCGAACCTTCAGCTCCCTCCACAGATTTTCTATGGGATTAAGGTCTGGAGACTGGCTAGGCCACTCCAGGATCTTAATGTGGTTCTTCTTGAGCCATTCCTTTGTTGCCTTGGCTGTGTGTTTTGGGTCACTGTCATGCTGGAATACCCATCCACAACCCATTTTCAATGCCCTGGCTGAGGGAAGGAGGTTCTCACCCAAGATTTGACGGTACATGGCCCTGTCCATCGTCCCTTTGATGTGGTGCAGTTGTCCTGTCCCCTTAGCAGAAAAACAACCCCAAAGCATAATGTTTCCACCTCCATGTTTGACGGTGGGGATGGTGTTCTTGGGGTCATAGGCAGCATTCCTCCTCCTCCAAACACGGCGAGTTGAGTTAATGCCAAAGAGCTTGATTTTGGTCTCATCTGACCACAACACTTTCACCCAGTTCTCCTCTGAATCATTCAGATGTTCATTGGCAAACTTCAGACAAGCCACGTCGTGGGCTCTTTTTCACGGTGCCACACTTGAAGAACTGTGCAATGCTGCGACCTGGTCCGGTCCACAGATCTCAACGTGGCGGACCGGCTGCACCCAGGCTTGGGCACCCAGGTACTTCAAATTACTAGCCCTCAGGCACCATGAGGCTCTGCTATCCTTGTCATTGTGGGTTTAGGCTTTGTAAGGTGTCAGGACTTGCGAAAGCTCTGGTATAGTCTTTCCATTTGGTAATGGCTGTCTTTTGATTTGAAAGGGAACACTAGGTTATTATCATAACCCCGGTTCCTTGAAAAAGAAAGACAGCCATTACCCTTCAGGGGTTTACTCGACCAGATGACCTTCCTGATGAAGAAATGGTAGGGAGCTGCAGTCAGGAGGAGACTTTTCACAGACGCCAGGGGCGGGTCTTCCTCCTGACAGCAGGGCCCCTATTGGGCCGCTTTTGTTCATGTTTTCAATTTTTGGCAGGTCAGAAGGCTCTTCCCATACGGTAATGGCTGTCTTTCTTTTTCAAGGTTATGATAATAACCTATCGTTTCTTTTCTCCACATTCACACATTAAGAATATAAATGATCAAGTCTCTGTTTCACCCTTCTTTACGCTTCTCTCTCCACACTGCCAGGTCCAGGATCTAAAGTGCTGGCTGCTGTAGAGGGGCCGCATCTAACCAATGATGGTGTGATCATAACTCGCAGTGTAACTCTGTTTCCTCTTTCTTTCAGGCAAGTCTTCTCTAGATTCAATGTCAGGGATTATCAAAGTGCAAAGGCTGTTTCCCCAAGCAGGGCGCACAATTACCACCAGGGCGCTGTCAATTAATGTAATCTATGGATACTTAGTTTCGCCACGGCTAGTACCCTGGCCAGTGCATTTCGCCTCCCAGTGCTGCAGTGACTACTGTGAAAAAGCAGAAAGGACAAAGAGCTTTATTTTTTATTTAAAGAAAACCCATATGTCTTTGTAAGGGGATTCATGCACCAAGCAATATCAAACATTTTTGTTATTGTTTAAATTATTTCAATCTTCACCTAAAGGATTATTAGGAACACCATACTAATACTGTGTTTGACCCCCTTTCGCCTTCAGAACTGCCTTAATTCTAAGTGGCATTGATTCAACAAGGTGCTGAAAGCATTCTTTAGAAATGTTGGCCCATATTGATAGGATAGCATCTTGCAGTTGATGGAGATTTGTGGGATGCACATCCAGGGCATGAAGCTCCGCCACATCCCAAAGATGCTCTATTGGGTTGAGATCTGGTGACTGTTGGGGCCAGTTTAGTACAGTGAACTCATTGTCATGTTCAAGAAATCAATTTGAAATGATTCGACCTTTGTGACATGGTGCATTATCCTGCTGGAAGTAGCCATCAGAGGATGGGTACATGGTGGTCATAAAGGGATGGACATGGTCAGAAACAATGCTCAGGTAGGCCTTGGCATTTAAACGATGCCCAATTGGCACTAAGGGGCCTAAAGTGTGCCAAGAAAACATCCCCCACACCATTACACCACCACCACCAGCCTGCACAGTGGTAACAAGGCATGATGGATCCATGTTCTCATTCTGTTTACGCCAAATTCTGACTCTACCATCTGAATGTCTCAACAGATATTGAGACTCATCAGACCAGGCAACATTTTTCCAGTCTTCAACTGTCCAATTTTGGTGAGCTTGTGCAATTTGTAGCCTCTTTTTCCTATTTGTAGTGGAGATGAGTGGTACCTGGTGGGGTCTTCTGCTGTTGTAGCCCATCCGCCTCAAGGTTGTACGTGTTGTGGCTTCACAAATGCTTTGCTGCATACCTCGGTTGTAACGAGTGGTTAATTCAGTCAAAGTTGCTCTTCTATCAGCTTGAATCAGTCGGCCCATTCTCCTCTGACCTCTAGCATCAACAAGGCATTTTCGCCCACAGGACTGCCGCATACTGGATGTTTTTCCCTTTTCACACCATTCTTTGTAAACCCTAGAAATGGTTGTGCGTGAAAATCCCAGTAACTGAGCAGATTGTGAAATACTCAGACCAGCCCGTCTGGCACCAACAACCATGCCACGTTCAAAATTGCTTAAATCACTTTTCTTTCCCATTCAGACATTCAGTTTGGAGTTCAGGAGATTGTCTTGACCAGGACCACACCCCTAAATGCATTGAAGCAACTGCCATGTGATTGGTTGGTTAGATAATTGCATTAATGAGAAATTGAACAGGTGTTCCTAATAATCCTTTAGGTGAGTGTATAATCTGACATGTCAGTGAGCTTCAAAGAAGAAAAAAATACTAAAATATATTAATGACAATGTGTTAATATTAAAAACTGTCGTGGCTAAGAATAACACACAAGCATAGAGGATATGACTCATTAAAATGCATTGCTTTTTAAAGTCAGTACGTAGGGGATGCAGAGTGCGTGTCATGATTTTAATAATGTTGACTCTAATTAGTTTCTTTGTGTGTGCGTGTGCATGTGCGTCTGTGTCTGTCTGTGTCTGATCTTGCAGACAGGATTATTTGATATGACTGGTTTGCCTTATGGTACAAGCCCTACCCAAATCCATTAAGGTTATTATTGAGTAGCTCCTAAAAGTCTTAATTGTTTTGAATGAGTGAATTATACTGAACAAAAATATAAATGCAACATGTAAAGTATTGGTCCCATGTTTCATGTGCTGATACCACAGATTTTCCACATGCACAAACCTTATTTCTCTCAAATTTTGTTCACAAATTTCATTTCTCCATTGTCAAGATAATCCATCCACCTGACAGGTGTGGCATATCAAGAAGCTGATTAATCAGCATGATCATTACACAGCTGCATCTTGCTGGGGACAATAAAAGGACAATAAAAGGGCACTCTAAATGTGCAGTTTTGTCACACAACACAATGCCACAGATGTCTCAAGTTTTGAGGGAGCATTACATTTGCTGGTGCCAGAGAGCTGATTATTTCTCTATTGCTTATTGCTTATTTCTCTACCATAAGCCTCCTCCAAAGACGTTTTAGAGAATTTGGCAGTATGTACAACCATCATCACAACAGCAGACAATGTGTAATCACACCACCCAGTATCTGGCTCTTTCACCTGCATGATCATCGGACAGCTGCTGAAACTGTTTTCACCAACCAAAGTATTTCTGTACAAACTATCTCATGGAAGCTCATCTGTGGCTCATCATCCTGACCAGGGTCTTGACCTGACTGCAGCTCTGCTGGACATTCCTACAGTCAGCAAGCCCTCAGACTGTGGCCTAATGAATATATTTCAATTGACTGATTTCCTTATATGAACTGTACCTCAGTAAAATATTTGAAAGTGTTGCTTGTTGCGTTTATATTTTTATTCAGTGTAGTTTGGGATAACAACTTGGCATAAAACATCTTAAATGTGAAAGTGCGTTCATTGCTGCATCTGGCTAAACAGTAGGTATAACATGTATCAAGAGAGAAGACTTAATGGTAATGGTAATATAAGAGAGACTTATATGACTATTATATTAAAGACTTCTCTGTTAGACAAAGTATCCACATACACAGAGACGTATTGAACAAATATGCCCTTCACAAAATTATTTGAAGTATTTGAATATATTATCAAATCAGAATAGCTCCATAATTAATGTGCATTTTGCTTAGTTAGTACCATCAGCTGAAAAGCAGCTGTGTAAGAAGAGAAGAATAATTATAAAAAAATATTTTGAAAAACACTCCTTGTGCTTTTTCAGGACCATGCAACTTTAGACTATGAAATCCCTGCTACATCCTGTAATTGGAGGAGCTGGGCTTTGGGCATTCCACACTGACATGTAAAAATAGAGAAAGGCTTTCACAACCTGCCATAATATGCCAGATATGACTGAATGGCAAAGTTTTTGTACAGTCCCCACCTCCCCCATGTCAGAGTCTCCCTAATTTGCATGTGCCAATGTTAAGTGTGCAATGTTAGGTGTGCTGAAGAAACACAGTCTTACTGTTGGGATGAGCTAACTGGTGGTTTCGCATGGTCCCCCCAAAGGAAACATCTTTTTATTTTCAAACTTATTTTATCTGCATCACAGGAGCTAAATGTGTATTTTATTAAGGAGACATGTTTTAGCAATGACGTAGGTTCAAAATCTCTCCCATGACTTCTTTAACCTTTCTTAAATGAACCATACAACCACAGTGACTCATCAATTATTCTGTTATAAATTTACAATTGTTTCTGTTCATTTGATTCAACATTCCTTTTGAGCAAATACGATATGAAGAGAAAGTATCTCTTTCTCCATTCATTCTCCCACACAATTATTTCTTTTTCGAGAAGAAATAATAATATTGAGCTTCAATTCAGTGGTAAAACCATCAGACTGTATTTGTTTTTGTATTGATCTTCCATTTCGAGGGCCTGTTGTATTATGAGTTATAATCCATATTTTTGCCTATATAAATTCTTCATTGGCTGTATCATTATTTCAAAGAAAAAATACTCCCTTGAAACTGAAGCATTGGTTTATACAAATTACAAATGCTCCAGTGTGTTTTTAAAAGCTATCCATTTGTTTTCCCTAATGTCAAGGAGTTGTATTGTATTCAACAGAAGTGTAGTGTGGAAAAAATAATACACAAACAGGATTTGGCTAGTGATTTTTCCATCTCTGGGGTTAGCACCTAAAAAATAAATAAAATCTAAACTATCTAAATGTGTCTGGTTCTATGCAATTATGAGGTGTGAACAGTGACTGTTGTGGTGTGAATTGATGACTCATTATCTCCTGGAAACTGTAGATGAGTTGTAACAGGTGGAAGTCACACAGAGAATTATTAAACTGAGCCTGATTTAAAAAAAATAAAAATAATAAATCAGGAGCCATGCACACCAGTCCAAATCATGTAATTCCCAGGATGCATACATATGTAAGGTATCTATATAGTTACATTTATTTTTACAAAAGGTATTCTGTATGGGAATGTTATATAACCTAAACTGGTACTGCTTAGAAATGCAATATCTGAACATGTAGGTCTTCCTCTTTGTTCAATATCCCTGTACATCAACATTCATTGAAGACCTGCCTCTGAAGGTACTGGGGTTAAATGACACTAATCAGAGTGTAATTCAGTTCTCCAATTAAACACCAATGTTTGCACATTACTCAGATTGCTTTGAGTTGATGATGACAGTAGGTCAAGAACACTTTCCTGTGGTTTAATGAAGGTGTACGTGACAGGGGAGGCTTTAATAAATAACCGCATAGCAAAGGATATTCAATTGAAAGCTCTCTTTACTTTCATTAAAAGGGTATCTTGCGTTTGATTAAAATTGCTTGGGAGGGGGTGGATTGGGAGGTGGGAAGATAGATTAATAGTCTCTGAAAGAAATGGTTAGACTGATGGAAAACAAGGGTCAGTTTCTTTGCACCTTTGTTCTATTTCCCACCTTATAATTGTCGATGTGTAGTTCCAGACTTAGGTTTGCTCAGAAAAATGCAGGGGTACAGCTCAGTAGTTAAAAATGTAAAGAACTGCAGGACTGCAAAATGTAAAGAACTTCCTATCCATGTTGGATGTCTTTAAAACATGGGGCAATGCTCTTGTACCCTTGAGCAAAGGTACTTTACTTAGATTGCTCCATTAAAATACCCAGCTGTATAAATGGGTACAAATGTAAGTTTGTTTCAAACAAATGTTTGTTGCCTTGTACTTAACTCTATTATTGCACTTGTGTTGTAAGTATCAGAATTACTATTTGAAAGCACCTGGCCCTGTGTCCACGCTCCATAAGACATAAACAGTTGGTCCAAGTGCCTAATGTCCTTAGTGTGGCCCGCACAGTAAGTAAGCAACTTTCAGATCCACCGTGATGAACCAGTCACAGGGCTTGATGGCCTGCGACATGGTGCGCAGGTTGAGCATGCTGAAGGTGGCAGTTCAGGTGTCTCTAATCCAAGATGGTGTGGAAACTGCAATTTTAATGTTTGATACCTTGTACTTAACTGTATTCTTGCACTTTGTATTGCACTTATGTTGTAAGTCGCCCTAGATAAGGGCGTCTGCCAAGAAATAAAAAAATAAAATAATAATAAATAATAATAATGTGATAATTCTGACACAATGAGCTCAGCAATTTGGAATCTCCAATTATTTTTCTACTGCCCTTTTTTTTTAACCCAATTTAAAACCTTGAATTAGTCTGCTAGCCACACTGCTCCCTTACTGTGCCTCTTCAGAAGACAAGGTCGTACAAAAAGTGCTCAAAGTACCCAGACAGCCATGTAGATCACCATGGGGGGTATGATGTACCTGCAACTGCTGACAATTATATGGAAAGCCACAGGGAGTCACTAGTGTTTTTGATTTACTGAGGATTATCCCACTGATTTCTACCCACCCCACCCTGGCAACTTGTGACCAATTGTGATTGTAACCCCTTTGAGAACACCTGGAGAAATTCGCAATAGGATAGTCCAGACTGGAGACCATCTGGATCCAGAGTATATGACACATCCTGCCTTCTGGGTGGAGAATTACACCCGATGCACTACTCAAGAGCCTTAAAACATTACATTTGCTGGAGGTTTACAGGTTCAAATGCTATTGAATGTGGCAACAAAGGTAGCTGTTGAAGGTAGTTCAACATGTCTTCACTAGACCATGTGAATTCTAAGGTACAACATGCTTAATTTTTTTGGAAGTTATATTGATAATGGTAGAGCATGGTATATTCATGACACAGTGTAGTAAAACTTGTTTAAACCATAAGAAACATAATGTTAATAGGACCACTGTAAGTACTCGGGTCACAGGAGCAGACGGGGGTACTGGAGGACTCAGGTGTGCGCAAAAGGCAGGTCGAAAACAGGCATGGATTGAATACCAGTGAACAGGGCAATGTAGGCAAAACAAGAAAGTGTCGATATATCAGGCATAAAGGGCAGAAAGAGTAACAAAGGGAATCCAGAAAACGTGGTCTCAAAAACAGGCAAGGGTCAGTAAACAGGCTCGGCAGACAAGACTTTGCAATAAGGGTATGGCTGGATGGGGTTTAAATAGACAGATTTGATGGGCAGCAAAACATGAGACAGGTGAAAATAATTATTCAATAATGAGGAAAAAAGGCAAGATGAACAGAACGGAAAATTGGGACTGGGGTGACATCTAGCAGTGGATGTGAGAATGATGCTGTGGGCATGACAAAAAAAAAGATACCTGGGAAGCTGGCAGGGTGATCCTTTCAATTGCAGGCAGAGATAGCCTCTTAGTCTAACATGCATGTTATATTAGGTGAATTCATAAAAGGCTGTCTTAACATGGTGAGTCTCACTCACTTTCACTGGTGCCTTGCTAGTTCCCTCCTGAGCCCGTAAACAAATGCTGCATCACTCAACAGGATTGCTGCGTAAGTACCCAGAGGGTATATTCACAGCTTCTGGGAACTTGTATTTTAAAGGAAAACTATCACAGTATGTAAAATGATTTGATTTTTAAGTATATGTAAAATGTTATCACTTACTGGATAGGAAAACAGGCTACAGGCTACGCAACTGAGTACAGTTCTGTAGTTTTCTATTAGCGGGTGGGTCAAAGTTTTGATTTAATCTGGCCCATGGACCTTTTTTTTTAAACTAAAATTATTATATATTATTTATTTGAAATAGCAGGTTCTAATTTTTTATCCTTGCAATGTATAATCACCCAAACTCTACATATCTGTTTTCAAGGGATAGCTGCCTCAATTGTCTGGGAAGAATTCTAGTATAATGAGCTGAAAGTGCCCTTTGGTACTACTACTACTACATAAGAACATAAGAACATAAGAAAGTTTACAAACGAGAGGAGGCCATTCGACCCATCATGCTCGTTATTAATATCATTAATATCATTAATATCTAAGTGATCCAAGGATCCTATCCAGTCTATTTTTAAATGTTCCCAAACTTTCAGCTTCTACCACATCGCTGGGTAGTTTATTCCAGATTGTGACTACAGTCTACTAAAAGCAGTATGAGATTTAAGTACATTTTTCCTTGATTACATAATTCAGAATTCAGTCTTTTGTTTTCAGAGCACATTAATGTTGCAGTCTGCCTCCTTCTCCAGACAAACGGGAATGTTGCTGTGCTGAAAATTGTGCATCTCTTACAGTCTACAGTTTTAAGTGGTTGTCTTGAGATATAAGTGAGCATTTTAAGACGCATAGTGCAAAAAGTGACATGATTTGATTCAGGCACTTAATGTTGAATAGCACTGGCATGATATTCAGGTTCTTAAAAGCAACTGACAAATGTAATCACAGAGACTACCCGATCTTTGAGATCAATCCTCAAATAAGGACCCATTCATTTGATACAGGCATAAAAGACTATGGGGGCAGTGGGGGTGCATTCCCTGGTAAGACAAAGTTTTGAGTGTCTCGAGTAAAATTCCATGTTGAAGAACTCCCTGTGATCCTTTAAGAAATTGTATTTGAGTCAATGAGATACTAGCAATTAATTGATCAAGATAGTATGAACAACTTTGCACACCTAGATTTGACAATATTTGACCATTCTTCTTTACAAAACTGTTAATTCTCTGTCAAGTTCCTTGGAGAGCATTGATGGACAGCAATCTTCAATCATGCCACACATTTTTGATTGGATTGATGTTGGGGCTCTGACTGGGCCACTCAAGGATATTTATTTTTGTTCCTTGGGCACTTCAGTGTAGCTTTGACTGTGCGCTTTGGGTCATAATGCTGAAAGGTGAACTTCAACAATCTCAGTTTCAGCTTTCTTGCAGAGGGCAGCAGGTTCTTTTCAAAGACTTTCCTGTGCTCCTTTAATTTTCTCTTCTATCCTGTCTCAGTCCCTGCCAATGAGAAACATACCCATAACATGATACTGCCTCCATCCTATTTTAAAGTAGGGATGTTGTTCTTTGGGGGATGTGCTGTGTTGTGTTCAATTAAATAATTAAGAGCTTCGGTGGAACAAAAAACAGCAGAGTAGGAGGTCCTGTGGGGCCCAGGTTGAGAGCCTTTGGTATATACTTTCTATAGGCACTGTTTATCTTCTAACCATTCCTTCTTTCAGGCTATACAGAATGGCACTATTTTAACCTGTTTTCAAATACAACTTCAGTTGTATTTCTGGTTTAAGATGTATTCCCGCTTGAAAAAAAATCACAACCAAGTTGACAACCAAAGACAACATGGAGGCCTAATTCTGTGCTTTTCAGATGACTGCTAATGAATGGAATCAGCTCAATGGACCTCCATCATTGCACCTTACCTGACTGGTGAGGTCCTCACTACAATTGTTTTCCAACAGTTGAAGAAGGAGGTCCTGACCACTGGAATAAGACTTAAATTGAAAAAGGAAGTACAAATGGAATTGGAATGGAAAAACTGCAACTTGTTCAAGTACTATGACGCAGGGAAAATACTTTTGAAAGTGGACTAGTGGACTAAAGATGACTGCTCTTGTTTTGTGCACGGGGGAAGGACAATCAGGATAGTCTTGGAGTGTCAAAATTGTGCTTGTGTTCTCCTAGCTTGATCCAAATCAGCACAACAGCTATTTTCAAGAGCATTATGGCGATGTTGAAGTGTTGAAGTGGCAAGGGAAAGTAAAACGGATTAAATTTTAATTTACAGTATGACAGAATGAATATTTACTATCCCGAGCTCCTTGCAAGTTGTCTTGCTTGCTGTGAGGCAGTTGCACACCCATTGTTGTCTGCCTGCAGGCTTGATTCACTCTGATTATTCAATTTGATTATTCCTGGAAAAGAGAACCAATTGGTCATGTTTATGTTGGCGAATACTAGCAACTGGTGATGTACATGGAATTAGCTTACTCATCAAAGTAGCCTAATTTGCCAATGTGTGCAAGTCTTATGTATGTGCATTTGTATGTGTGTGTACATATGCAGTAGCCTCCAAATGTATCCGATATTTAAAATTACATATTGCCTATGATGGATGTTCAAACATTGCGATGGGGGAAATGCATGTTGCGCAGGGTAGGAGGAGTAGTGGAAGTGCGCACCTATTATTTATTTTTGTGGAGTGGCAATCTGCATTTCTTTCTTCAATATAAAGCTGTGCTTAATTAATACCCTGCAGCTGCAATAGAAACTTAAACAGTTTGTGGTATGAGACATTGGACTGGGTGTCTGTCAGGTTGATCACAGCTGTAGCATCAACACATCGCCATAGCAACCATATCTGAATGAACCTCATTGCAAGAGTATCACCTGCGGACAGTTAAAAAACGACATGGGGCTACATGTTGAAATATGTAAAACTTATGTGGTTAAAGCTTTTTCTGCCAAATACCCTAAGTGAGATGTGTAATTGTGGTCATCCATGAGCAAATGGAGGTAAAATTGATTTTATATTCAGACATTCGACAGATATTCGACAGACATTCAAAGTCAATAGCCATTTAAATCAATCAATAATTAATTAATGGTTTGTCACAGCAACATCAAACTAGATATGATTTATTCTAAAAGAGTCTGGCATACTTTTACAACTTTTGTTTTGAATCAAAATTCTACTTTTGATTTGATAGAGGGAGTGTAGTCAAAGTTCTAACTAGTCTGCTGTATTCCATTCAGAAGGGGCCGGGCAGAAAAGTCGCTGCTCAAAAGGAGTTGATTCTGATATCTACACTCAGTTGCCACTTTATTAGGTACACCACCCTGGTCATGAAAATAAATTGTTCCTACATACTGTCACGGTCTTCTCCCGCACTTCTCCAACTCACTATCAGAGGTCATCATCACCAGAGTCAATCCACATTCCTCAAGCCCCAATGCACTCTCTCTTATCTCCCTCTGCTCTCATTCACTCAGCAAGCTCCAGCACCAATTGCCTTCCTTCTCCTGCCCTGTATGTAAACCCCCTGGTCACTTCTACTAATGGCTAAGTCTTGTCTTCTTTCGAGTTGCATTTCTAAGTATACCCCACTGTTATTGATTGCCTGTTTACGACCTCCACATGTACCCCGACCACAGATTCCCGGATTCTCCCTACCAGCTTGTTCGCCTTATCGTTGACCCCTGCTTGCCTTATCAACCTAGCCTTCGGATCATTCTTGACGTTGTTGTTTTCCAATATTGACTTTGCCTATCCCTGGACTCCCATTTCTCCACATCTGGGTTGCTCACGACTGTGCTGCTTCGTCACAGAAGACTTAGCCAGAACATGGACCCAACAGAGAAATTTGAACAACAGTCTACCATGGCTGTTCAGGATGCCCGTCTGACTAACCATGACACCTGCAACAAATTGTGGACGCCTTGAATCAACTACTTCAGCAGCTATAATCAAGCGCAGCTCCAGTCAGTCCTCTGGTTGCCCCTGTCACTGCTGCTGATGTTGCTCCTGCTGCTGCTAATCCTGCAACTGGGACACAGGCTGTCCAACTTGCAGTTCTAGAAAAGTTTGATGGCAATCCAAATAGATGCGAGGGGTTTCTAATACAATGTTCATTGTATTTTGCCAATCATCCCTCAGCCATTTCCTGGGCCGATGGTGAAATAATCAAATGGGGGTCAAACTGCTTTTCCCAATGTCTGTCTATCCCGTGTGGAGCCACGCACGTCGAAAGTATCTTTCATCTGTCCCTCAGAATACAGAGACCTCTCCGCTTCAATAAATCCAAAGTGGCTTGTTTACCACCTCACAGACCTGGAGACTGTGCCATTGAATTGATGCCAGGGTTGGCTCCACCCAGAGTATGCATATATCCTCAATCTATCCCGGAGTCCAAAGCAATGGATGAATACGTTATTATTATTATTTTTATTTCTTGGCAGACGCCCTTATCCAGGGAGTCTTACAAAATATAAACGCAATACAAATTGCAAGAACACAATTAAGTACAAGGCATCAAACATTACAAATTCAAATTTACATTATACAAAGCATAATACATTTAAGCACTTCCATTTTACACAAGTAAATACAATGACTGAAGTCATACATCCTGGAATGTAAAAGCTAAGTGCTGTCAAGATGTTAGGTCACAGTCAAGGGCTATGGGAAAGGGAGCAAGGGGGAAATCAAAAATACAAGTACTAGTAATGCAAGGAGCATGGTAAAATGTTGTGAAGTGCTATCTTACAGGAGAGTAAAAGGATTAATATTACAAGTACTGTCAGAAAAGATGCGTCTTGAGTAAGCGCCGGAAGGAGGTCAAGGACTCTGGTGTTTTGACTTCTATGAGAAGGTCGTTCCACCATTTACTGGCCAGGGATGAGAAGGAGCGGGCTCTGGAGGAAGGGGAGTGGAGAGGAGGTCTGGCACCGGAAGACTGCAGTGGTCTGGAGGGGATGTATGGGATGTATGTCTTGAACTGAATGTATGCCGGTATCGGGAGCCAGTGGAGGGAGCAGAGCAGTGGAGTAGCGTGTGTGTATCGGGGCAGAGAGAATACCAGATGAGCCGCAGAGTTCTGGATGAGTTGGAGCGGGCGGGTAGTAGTTGCAGGCAGGCCAGCCAGGAGGGAGCTGCAGTAGTCAAGGCGGGAGAGGACCAGTGACTGGACGAACAGCTGAGTCAAGTATTTGGTGAGGAAGGGACGGATAAGGCGTACATACAGGAAGCATTAGAACTGGGGATCATTCGGCCGTCTACCTCTCCTGCTGCTGCCAGTTTTTTCTTCATGTCAAAAAAGGATTGTGCCCCTGCCTTGATTACCTGAGTCTGAACGATTTCACCATTAAATAATGCTACCCTCTTCCTTTGGTGCCAGCTGCACTGGAACAAGTCCGAGGTGCACGCTTTTTTTTTTCAGCATCGATGCTGAAAAAGGGGTGCATATGGATCTCCAGAAAGTGCAGGCTGTCACAGACTGGCCACAAGCCCGCATGGTAAAGGAACTGCAGCGATTCCGGGGCTTTTCAAACTTTTATAAGAGGTTCATATGGAAATTCAGTATTGTTGCTGTTCCACTTACATCCCTTCTCAGAGGTGCCGTGCGCAGCCTGGCTTGGACACACTGGTCCAAGCTTGGTCAGTGTCTTTTACGTATCTGAAGACCCTCTTCACCATGGCACCATCTCAAAACATCCAGACCCCTCGCTTCCCTTTGTCGTGGAGGTGGATGCTTCAGAATCCGGTGTTGAGGCAAAATCTCTTCCCTTGTGAATTTTTCTCCCTGCTGAGAGGAATTATGACATCGGGAACCGAGAATTGCTGGCAATCAAACTGGCATTTAAGGAGTGGTGACACTGGCTGGAGGGCGCTCACCACCTTTTAGTTGTTCTCACAGACCACTTCAATCTGGAGTACATACGCTCTGTAGCGTTAAGGGGGGTGTATTGTGATAAGAGCATTCTAGCCCTGAGCTGAAGCTCTGATCTAAAGAAGACTTCTCCCCCAAAGTTACCAGAATTCCTAAGCTCATCGGCTCACCTAGAATGGGCCAAATGGCTTGGAATCCCTGCTTTGAAAAAGTCTGGGGAATATGGTTTGGAGATCATAAATCCCTTTGAAGCGGGTGAGAGCCGAAATCCCGAAACAGAGCTATGAACCCAGGCAAACTGGCATTTCCAAAAGATGGCATGGATTGGCATCAGGCATGAATCAAGCCTCCTCCAATAGGAGACTGGGGGCTGGCACCAAAATCCAATCTCACAAACTCAAGAACCAATCATGATCTATCAGGCATAAAAAATAGCGCACAGCACTTTTGCTCTCTCTCTCACCTGAACTGGTAACTCGCTGCCTCAACTCAACTTAGCTCTGTTGCCAGAACCGGAACCGGAAACCAACCCAGTCTTTGCTTGCAACAGAAGAATTTAACTGGTAGAAGGAGATTGAGCAGTACAAAGAATTCTTTAAAGAACTTTATTAAGTAAAGAAGTTTAGAAACTGCACTTGCCCACCTGTACCCATCTGATCAGTGGAGTTACTACAGCTGGACAATTGATTAAGTCGACTGTAATACAGAAGTGTTCAGTCATTTAAATTGCTATTGAGTCTTAAGAAACTTGACCCTTCGAAATGAACAGGGCCCTGCTTTCCTCAAAGACTACGGTGGAAAACCCTGCTTGCCAAGAAGACATCCTGTGCACACCCTTGGAGCCTTCAAACCAGTGGAAAATCTGTTTGGAAAAGACTCTCGTGAAACCCCAACTTCCAGGAACATCGACTTAGGAAGTTATTGGACAAAGCCGAAATGGACTGCCTTCGTTCCAAACCACACAGACACCCCGTGGAACCTCGTGCCATGTGCGTTTATCTGATCCCGAAGGCAGAGATAAGTTTAAATAAGTTAACAGTTTAGATAAGTTTAGATAAGTTTAACAGTTTGGAGTTTATTATTCATGATGTAACCCACCTTTGGCTACTTCTAATCCTACGTCCGTATGAGAGGTTGTATATTTAGAAATGAAAACAAAGGGAACAGTCACTGTGGTTTTTCCTCAAACAGCCAGCATACATTTATTACAACAGAATGATGTATCATGTACCCAATATACCCATTACTGGTTGTCTGGAAGAATAGCAGCACAAAAAAAACTAAAATAAAAAGAAAGGGTCCAAATGAGAACAATGTCCATGTGAATGTGTGTGTAATGTGGTGCAGTTCAATATTCCTACCAATTGTAGAAATCTGAAGGAGCATGTTTAAAGTCCTTTGGGGTCCCAAAGAAAAGGAAAAATAAATGAAAAATCCAAGAAGAAAAAAAAAAAAAGAATGTCATCTTCAATAAGGATGGCTCACCACTCCCGTGCAGGAGAATCTACAGTGAGGGATAAAAGTATTTGATCCCCTGCTGATTTTGTATGTTTGCCCACTGACAAAGAAATGATCAGTCTATAATTTTAATGGTAGGTGTATTTTAACAGTGAGAGACAGAATAACAGCAAAACAAATCCAGAAAAACGCATTACAAAAAAGTTATAAATTGGTTTGCACGTTAATGAGGGAAATAAGTATTTGATCCCCTATCAATCAGCAAGATTCCTGGCTCCCAGGTGTCTTTTATACAGGTAACAAGATGAGATTAGGAGCACTCTCTTAAAGGGAGTGCTCCTAATCTCAGCTCGTTACCTGTATAAAAGACACCTGTCCACAGAAGCAATCAATCAATCAGATTCCAAACTCTCCAACACGGCCAAGACCAAAGAGCTGTCCAAGGATGTCAGGGACAAGATTGTAGACCTACACAAGGCTGGAATGGGCTACAAGACCATCACCAAGCAGCTTGGTGAGAAGGTGACAACAGTTGGTGCGATTATTCGCAAATGGAAGAAACACAAAATAACTGTCAGTCTCCCTCGGTCTGGGGCTCCATGCAAGATCTCACCTCGTGGAGTTTCAATGATCATGAGAACGGTGAGGAATCAGCCCAGAACTACACGGGAGGATCTTGTTAATGATCTCAAGGCAGCTGGGACCATAGTCACCAAGAAAACAATTGGTAACACACTACGCCAAACGTCAGCCTCGAAACCTTAATGACTTGGAGAGGATCTGCAAAGAGGAGTGGGACAAAATCCCTCCTGAGATGTGTGCAAACCTGGTGGCCAACTACAAGAAACGTCTGACCTCTTTGATTGCCAGCAAGGGTTTTGCTACTAAGTCGAAGGGGTCAAATACTTATTTCCCTCATTAACATGCAAATCAATTTATAACTTTTTTGAAATGCATTTTCTGGATTTTTTTGTTGTTATTCTGTCTCTCACTGTTAAAATACACCTACCATTAAAATTATAGACTGATCATTTCTTTGTCAGTGGGCAAATGTACAAAATCAGCAGGGGATCAAATACTTTTTTCCCTCACTGTATAATGAAAAGTTATTTGACATAAACTAACCTGCATTAGTTATTTAATGTCCGACTAACAATACTAATGAGAGAATCACCTTCGTCTTACTAACCGGTATTGTGGTCAATGTGTTTGTAAAAATGGAGTGGAGTCAAGAAATTAATGATATGGAAGAAATGTTGAGCTTTTTAAGGGCTGCATCTGAAGTAAGGCCTATGCATACCTTATACATAATGTACTAATTAAAGGCAAATGAAGGCAAGAATGAATGATTTTGTACATATGTATTATTTTATATTAATTCCATCTGCTCTAGAGCTTAAACGATTTAAGCTATTAATTGTGATGCTGAATTAAAACAAAATAGCAAAAATTACCCCACTCTCCCCTAATGTAGGGGGAATCGAAGAAGAAAAAATTAAGGATGATAGAGAAGGAAATGAGGAAGAGAGAAAACATTCAGGATAATGTAGGCATAAATGAGGAAGAGAGAACACATTCAGGATAGTATGGGGGAATTGAGGAATATAGAGAAGAAATACGGAACAAAAGAGAAGGAAATTAAGATAGAAAAGACACTGGATAATGTAGACAAGGACCCAAGACCTTTACTATTCAAATACAAAAGAAAACAGGAGAAAATTAAACCATTGTCTGGTACCTACCAGCTGAAGAAGCCATTAACAGATTCAGGAAAGTAAATCCATATTGCACTCTAATATTAAGATATCAGCACATGAAGGTGAGGCACAGCCAAAAGAAACAGTGCCCATATTTAGTCTGTAAATTCAAGGACTGCAAAGCTCTTTACCGCTTCCAAATCCAGAAAAAACATCAGAAAAATGTGACAAGGTAAATCTGCATGTAACACGTATTGGTGATGTCAAACATAACAGAAGTGAGGTAAAATCATGCCGTGCTACCTACCTGAAGAAAGGTAAATTGCTAAAGCCCTGCAAAAAGGTGTGAGTAATGAGTACTACTCAAAACTCAGAGACACCCCTCTGAGTTGCTAGCAGGGAACATCAAAAGGTCTCTGTCTAAAGAGGTTTTAAAAGTTATCAGTTCAGAGGTCCACAGCAGTACATGATCTACACGATGATGTAATTTTAGAATTAGTGCTTGCGGAAAGGATAATAAAATAATGTGAAAAATCCTATAACTTTTGTTCTGGTTATATACAACACCTGCAAGTCGATCCTTTTGCTGTTCATTTGTACAGGCATTGGAATTGCTGTACACCACTTGCGGCTTAGAAAACCTGTAATATTATATTTGGATGCCACTGGTGGGGTTGTATGCAAGATCCCAAATCAAAACAAAAGGGTTTTAAACTAGGGACCAGGGGGACAGGGAGCTCTGACAAGGGGAGATGTTCTGCTAAGGAAAGAAAACAAAGGAAAACTGTTAGTAGGAAAGTCTTGAAATGTTTGTACCTCAATGCCAATAGTATAAGGCACAAGATGTTAGACCAAGAAGCCACAGTGCTGGCGGGTGACTATGATGTTGTAGGAGTGACAGAAACATGGCTTACAGAAAATGATGGGGATGAATACAAGTTGAAAGAATACACACAGTTTAGGAGAGACAGGCAAAATCAGAGAGGTGGTGGGGTAGCATTATATGTCAGACGTGACTATGAGGCAGAAGAACTCAAATTAGATTCTGCTAACGAAACTGAATCATTGTGGGTTAAACTTTTGAATAAAAGATCTGGAGGATTAGTGATAGGAGTGTGTTACAGACCACCCAATTCAGATAGTCAGAAAGATGTTGCATTGTACAATGTAATCAGGACTGCATGTAGCAAGGATCTGGCTGTTATAATGGGGGATTTCAATTTCCCAAACATAGACTGGGAAAGCCCAGTTGGGACTACAGAAGCAGAAATAGAAATGGTTGAAATGGCATACGACTGCTTTCTAACTCAATTTGTCAGGGAACCAACCAGAGAGAGCACGTGCATTGACTTGATATTTGAATGGCAAATCACTTCTTAAGAAATCCAGTGCAGACCCTAATTCACTTAAACACTATCGACCTATTTCAAACCTTCCCTTCCTTTCTAAGGTTCTAGAGAAAGTAGTTGTAAACATATTGCAAGCTTTTTTAACTGATTATCATCTTCATGAAAAATTTCAATAAGGCTTCCGCTCTGCCCACAGTACTGAAATGGCCCTGTTAAAACTATTAAATGACATGTTTCAGTTCTCTGATTTAGGACACGGCACTGTTATTATTTTACTAGACTTATGTGCTACACAATTGACCACCAAATCTTGATACACTACATATAAAACCTTGTTGGCCTGTCTCACAATGTTCTATCATGGTTTAAATAATATCTGTCAAACAGATTAATGAGAACCACTCAAATTTAACTGAGGTTAAATATGGAGTACCACAGTGCTCAGTCCTTGGACTTATACTTTTTTCATTGTACAAGCTCCCTTTAGGTGATATCATTCGACGCCATAATATTAACTTTCACAGTTACGCAGACAACACAATTATATTTGTCAGTAAATCCTAACAATACCATAGACATAGAATCTGATATCTGGCCAAGATTAATACATGGATGACAAGTAATTTTCTTATGTTTAATTCTGATAAAACAGAAGTCCTAATTTTAGGGGACAAAAATCAAAACTGTTCATCAAAACTGAGTAATGATAACTTTAATTTCTCCCCTAAGGAGATGGCATGAAACCTGGGTGTCATCTGTGCTCTAAATCTATCCTTTGAATCACACATCAGAATGTGTCAAGATCTTCCTTCCTCCAGCTTAGAAACATTGCTAGACTAAGATAATTCCTCTCATTACATGACACTGAGAAATTGATACACACATTTGTTACATCTAGATTGGATTACTGTAATGCCATGCACTTCAGTTAGTCCAAAATGCTGCTGCAAGAATTCTAACTAAAACAAAAAAACATGAACACATCACTCCAGTATTGGCTTCTCTTCACTGGCTGCCATGCGCTACAGGATAGATTTTAAAGTTTTCTTACTAGCATTTAAAGCACTAAAGGGACTGGCACCTCCCTACTTAAAATATCTCCTTATCGAATACACTACAGGTCAGCCATTGAGATCCCAGGTAGCCGGTTACTTAGTGGCCCCTAAAATACACAAGAAAACCGCAGGTGGTAGAGCATTCAGTTATATGGCCCCGAAACTGTGGAACGATCTTCCAGGCAATGTAAGAGATGCCCCCTCTGTCTTAGCCTTTAAATCCCAGCTGAAGACTCATCTGTTTAGTCTCTGTTTTTCTAGCCCATAATGCCGTCGGTGTGCCATGGACATGCAATGCACAGTTGTTTTGGAGATGTCTTGCATTGCATGACCAGTATCTGAGCACAATTGTCTTTTTGTCTTCCAGCAACAGCCCCCTCTGAGGGTCCGATGAGGCACCTCATCCCCCACCGTGGAAGCCCTACAAGGCACAACCCAACTCAGAGGCCCACCACCACAGAGGGCTAACGGGGCACCTACACCCCAAGGTCTGACGAGCCATCGCCACCCAAGGGCTGTTGATGTACCAACTCCCCCCAACCCCGAGGACTGCCGAGAGGCCCCCACCAGAGGGAAGACCACAGCCAGCAGTACCAATTAAGAACTTTCTGATCCCCTTGGTGCTGTAACAACTATACTGCCTGGTGGGTAGGCAACCATTAAGCCTAGGCCTTAAGCTGTGGACCCCCAGAGATTTATTTTGTCCTACATGCCATCCATAGGAGTTTTTTTAGTTTTTCTCTCCTCCGTGCCTAAATGGTTTATTTATTCAAATGTTAATTTACTTTTTTTAGATCACTTAAACTGTTAAATGTCTGTCTTTATTTTTACTTTATTGTATTATTGTATTTTGCTGTACATTTGTTGTATGTAAAGCGCTCTGCGGCTACCCTGCGAAGGGCGCTATACAAATAAAAATTGATTGATTGATTGAATATGGTTAGCTTTGAGGCATACTTTCAAAAAACAAGGACCAAGTCTAAAACAATGGTCTACAATTTTATAAAAGCAAACCTTGAAGGTATGAGGCAGCACTTAGAAGAGTTAGACTGGGGCACACTGGATACAGATTCAGTAGAAAATGGATGGCTATATTTCAAGAAAATACTACTAGAGGCCCAGGAGAAATTTGTACCAAAAACCATTGGCCAAAATGGTTTAATAGAAGTATGCAAAAAGATTAAGAGAAAGAAAATGTTGTGGGCCTATAGCACATACAAAAGGGATGGAGATGAAACAAAGTACAAAGAACATATAGAACTGCAAAGAGATGTTGAACAGAGGGATCAGGAAAGCAAAGAGAGAAATAGAAAGAAACATAGCTTTTGTAGCAAAAATCAGATAACATGCCACAGGTTAACTGGGCCTCATGGTACATTTCCCACAGTACAAATTAGGGAAATTCATAGGCTGCTAACTAAAATATTCCAAATGACACTTAGAACAGGGGATGTGCCAACTGATAGGAAAACTGCAAATATCATACCAATCCACAAGAAAGGGGACAAAACTGAGCCAGGAAATTACAGACCAATCTGGTAAATTACTGGTAAAATGTTGGAAAAAATTATTAGACAGAAAATAGAGGAGCATCTTAATGAAAACCATATTCTTGGCGATAGTCAACATATGTTTAGATGAGGCAGATCATGTTTTACTAATCTACTAGTATTTTTTAACACGCAACTGTAGCTGTAGATCACATGAAAGCATATGATACGATATACTTAGATTTTCAGAAAGCAATACAAGAAAGATATTGCTGCACTAGAGGCAGTTCAGAGGAGAGCAACCAGACTTTTTCCAGGATTGAAGAGAATGTCCTGCTGAGAGAGACTGAGGGAACTGTGCGGCTGCTCGGCCATGGAAACCAATTTCATGAAGCTCCCGAACAAACAGTTCTTCTGCTGACGTTGCTTCCAAAGGCATTCGGAAGTGATTGTTGCAACCAATGAAAAACAATTTTTATGTGCTACGTACTTCAGCACTCAACAGTCCCGTTCGGTAAGCTTGTGTGGCCTACCACTTCGCAGCTGAGCTGTTGTTGCTTCTAGACTTTTCCTCTTAACAATAACAGCACTTACAGCTCACCAGGGCAGCTCTAGCAGGGCAGAAATTTGACAAACTGACTTGTCGGAAAGGTGGCCTCCTATGACGGTGCCACGTTGAAAGTCATTGAACTCTCAGTAAAGTTCATTCAGGCCAATGCTTGTCTAAGGAGATTGCTGTGTGGCTTGATTTTACAGTGGCTCTCAAAAGTATTTACCCCTCTTGGTCTTTTCCACATGTCATTGTGTTACAACATGAAATCAGAATTGATTTAATCAGGAGTTTTTGCCACTGAACTACACCGAGAATTTGTCAAAGTAAAAAATACGATCTGCATTTGTTTCTAAATTAATTACAAATACAAAATAGAAAATAATTGAATGCATAAGTAATCACCGCTTCAGTCAATATTTGGTAGAGGCACCTTTGGCAGCAATTACAGCCATGAGTCTATGTGTATAAGTCTCTTCCAACTTTGCACATCTGGACAGAGCAATGTTTGCCCATTCGTCTTTGCAAAATTGTTCAAGCTCCATCAAGTTGGATGAGGTCCTTTGGTGAACAGCAATGTTCAACTCTTTCCACATATTCTCAAGTGTATTGAGGTCCGGGCTTTGACTGGGCCACTCCAGGACATTGACCTTATCATTTTTAAGCCACTCCAGTGTGGCTTTAGCTGTATGTTTGGGGTTATTGCCTTGCTGGAAGATTAATCTTCTCCCAAGTCCCAGGTCTCTTGCAGACTTCAGCAATTTTTTTTTACAGGATTTCTCGGAATTTTGCTGCATCCTTTTTGCGTAATGCTGCCACCACCATGCTTCACGGTAGGGATGGTGTTCTCAGGATGGTGTTAGGCTTGCACCAAATGTAGCGCTAAGCGTTGAGGCCAGAAAGTTCTATTTTGGTCTCATCAGACCATAGAATTTTCCTCTACTTGGTCTCAGAGTCTCCCACATGCCATATACACTAATTTGAAGAGGTGTCCACATACTGTTGGCCATGTAGTGTACAAATACAGGACAGTCCACTAAAATACTGGCTGGCTGGCAACCCTAATATGCCACAGACATCTTTACAATTTTCTACTTTTTCATGTTCGAATGGTTAAACAGATGTTTGTTATTAATATTTTGTTTTTGTTAAACAGTTATTTACATAAAAGAAGTAAAAGACAAAACGTAATAAATAATGATCACATCCTAGTTTGCACTGTTTTTTTGAGGCTCTGGAGCTGGAGCTGGTAAAAAGCATGTGTATGGAGCTGCACTGGAGCCGCTCTGGAGCTGGAGCTGGGGCTGCTGGAGCTGGTCTGGAGCTGGAGCAGGATGCAGAATGTACTGTCAGCATTAAATCCATTCTAAAAGCTTTAACAATAGCATGGTATTTTGTTTCATTTTTAAAAAGCAGAATGTTTTGGTCTTCCCCCCAACCTTGACTCCCTAACTGCTAAAATGATCAACACTGTTAGTGAGAGTATAAAGGCATCAACAATAGACTGAAGGCTAAATACAAAATTGAAATTAAGTAATTACTTTCAAATAGCAACATCAAATATGCTGGATAGGTGGCTGCAGGCCCGGCCCTAGCCTTCGGGGGACCTTAGGCGAGATGCAATTGTGGGGCCCCCCACCTTGCTGAAAAACATTTTAGTGGTGCCCATGGTGGAGAGAATGTTTAGGTTAAACTAAAAGACACAAACTTTAAATAGTGCCTATCACAGAACAAATGTAAATAGTGCATTGTACACATTGAAATAACAGCAATAACTAATAAACAGTTCAGGTAAAAAAAACTATGAAATAAATATAATACTATAGAAAATCATTAGCTGACAACGGGCAAACTAACTAGCTAATCATTATCATAATTTGGATGGCAACTGGCAGTAGGCTAGCTATCAAAGTGATGTGACTCTCCACCACAAAACCAGTCACAATAAAAAAAAAAAAAAAATAGAGCACTTAATCTGATTGAGCTGGATTATTGCTTATATATTAAGATGTTAATTCCTGACAAAGTTATGAAATGTTAAAGTCCCACTACTTGGAATATACAAAACTAAGAAAATCA
This sequence comes from Amia ocellicauda, assembly GCF_036373705.1. Classification (NCBI taxonomy): domain Eukaryota; kingdom Metazoa; phylum Chordata; class Actinopteri; order Amiiformes; family Amiidae; genus Amia; species Amia ocellicauda. Next base: position 41,578,913 of record NC_089858.1, read on the forward strand.
CTGTTAAAGTTCTGCTGACATTATCTTCACAAACTCCTTAGCAATATACACTTATATTCATATTTCATTAAATTTGTCATGCATATCCCTGACATATGTGTTCCACATTGTCATTAACCATGAAATGACCATCAGCAATTTAATTTACCTCGAAACCCCCAATAAACAGACCAGTTATCTTGCATTTTAAAATGTGGCCATTTCAGGAAATATACGCTTATTTCAGACAGTAGCATTTGCACACAAATGGAGGACTTACATGTGGAAATGGCATGTTTACATAATTTTTACACCCTTTACTGATGCATTTGGGACTGACCCTGTCCTTCACTGTGGCTATATACCTTGATTAAAAGACTTTGGGTGGGTTGAAATTACACCATGTTTGACAAGGGCCAAATTGTGATGGCTAGACGACTGGGTCAGAGCATCTCCAAAACTGCAGCTCTTGTGGGGTGTTCCCGGTCTGCAGTGGCCAGTACCTATCAAAAGTGGTCCAAGGACGGAAAAGCGGTGAACCGGCGACAGGGTCATGGGCGGCCAAGGCTCACTGATGCACGTGGGGAGTGAAGGCTGGCCCATGTGGTCCGATCAAACAGACAAACTACTGTAGCTCAAATTGCTGAAAAACATAATGCTGGTTCTGATAGAAAGGTGTCAGAGCACACAGTACATCGCAGTTTGTTGCGTATGGGGCTGCATAGCTGCAGATCAGTCAGAGTGCCCATGCTTGGCGGCAAAAGGGGGACCTACACAAAATTAGGCAGGTGGTCATAATGTTATGGCTGATCGGTGTATAGTAAAGGTTCAGAAAAGGGGTGGTTGAAGGTTGGCTTTCGGGGGCCACACCAAACATCCTTGAGGGACGCATTTTGGGATGCAAAGATGCCACAGAAACTGTAATGTACCATGGGGCATGGGAACAATGGAACCCAGTTGCAGTGCATAGTAGAGGTGGCCAGACAGGCGTGGGCCAAATACCGGCAAGACAGAGCAATCAAAGGTTGGGCAAAAGTGGTTGTTGTGGTCACAGTCAAGGGTTGGGCGATCAGGCAAACCGAGTCAGAGGAGGTCCGAGACCGAGATCAAGGTCAAGGGGCAAAGCAAGGGAGCCAAGGCTTCAAAGGTTTACACAAGGCTCCGATAGATACTGCTCAGAGTTGTAGTATAATACTGACAAAAATTCACAAAGGCTGGGAGTAGTGAGGGGTTTATAAGTAGAACAGAAAACCAGGTTGGGAGGTGCAGGGCAAATGGGAGAAGAGGGTGATTTGCAGAAGTGCACATGGGTTTCAGGAATGTTGACTGAATGATTGAATGAAGGAGAGGTGACTGGAAAAGGGTGATGGTGACATCTCGTGGAGAACTGGGGATGTGGTTTGAACTGTGACAGAAACGATAGAAACTGTGTTTGTATTTGTAACAGGACACTGAATTAACCACACATGTAACTTATGGCTACAGGACAGAAGGAAACATTCACATAACTATTTTAAAAATGGTCAATACTGACAATTAAAATTACAGTCATAAGAATGAATATAGCTAATGCCTTATAGTTTACAGTTATTTTTTGTTTATCTGTTTATCTAGAATCATGTCCAGAGGATTCAGGAACTCAATCACTGAGAAGCAAGATTATACGTTTGTCATTTATTCTTTTAAATGTTTCATCTACTATTTGAGAATAAAATTGGTGCTTGTTATTCCTTAATAAAGATTGTGAGTTGAATATATGATCTTACATGTCTTTCTGTTGTGTTTTGATCTGGGGATCTGGGGATCTGCACATGTACTTAAATAATATTAAATTCCATATTTAATTAAGCTTTCTGTTCAGTATGTATAAGACGTCAGCTTTTTAAATAACTGTGTGTATTGGATAATACAAATTTTAGAAATACTCTGCTTATATTTACCATGCTTAGAAATATTTCTGCTCTTCTGCAATATATTTCTACACGGGTTCTGAAAACACTGCGGGTTACAGGACGAGGACAGCAGGAACATTCATGCTGCCTCTGCGCAGCACAGGAAAAATCACGTTAACTGACGGTACAGAGCGGCCAGCTCCACTGTGCTGTCATAACAACTATACACATCACGGGGTGCAGGAAGCAGAACATGCACCCACCACGACAGAGATGAAACAAAATACAAAGAATATGTTGAACTGCAAAGATACATCCACAATGATGTCACACCTGATTTTTAACCTACACATTTTTCTCACACCTGTAGTTCAATGCTCATGTTGTTATAGTTGTTTAATGTCATATATAATATCATCTCAAAAAGAATGTACTGTATGTACTGTTACATGTGTTTCTGTTATTCATTTTGCAGATACAATGTTCTGCCAGCAATGGTACCACACCTCGTGTCTGGGAATAAGAGAGACTTCACCACAGCAAAAGAAGATGAACAGTGGAAGGAGCCTCTTTGCCGTAAGAATTGCATTCAGTAAACAATTTAATTTTACAGTGCATGTATGCCATATGACAATAATTCACCTTCTAACCAACAAGAGGAATTTATTTGATATTTTGTAGTACATAGTAATTTTTGTAATAACCAGTATAGTTATGGTTTATGGAAAACTGAGAAAGGGGGAAGAATAGTGGTGTTGTCCAATTGTGCTTAGATTCATTCCCACAATATATATTTTTTAAAATATATTTTATGAGTAATTCTCTGTGAGGATCAGGTGAGATGACATAATATGCTGAATTAACTATGTAACTATGTAAAATAAAGTAATTTTTTGTGACAATCCAATAAATAGTTATTGATTTCTACAACCTTAAATGCAATATTATTGACTTTATGCATTTCTATTAAATCAAAAGTAGAATTTTGATTCAAAACAAAAGTCGTAAAAGTATGCCAGATCCTTTTAGAATACATCATATCTAGTTTGATGTTTCTGTGGCAAACCATGAATTAGTGATTGATTTGTATAGCTTTAAATGGCTATTGGTGAATGTCTGTTGAATGTCTGAATATAAAACGATAGGTTGCGTATGCAACCCCGGTTATCTGAAAAAGGAAGCACTGCCCAAGGGAAACGTCACTCTATCAAGGCTGCCATTGGCCCCTGCGCTCGTCACTCAGAACAGGTCCTTTCCCACTTCCTGTTCTATAAAACGTGACGTCAGTGCAGGTTCGTCCTCTTTTACCGGGAGCTTGGACTCCCACGCGACCTTGCAACCCTTGGGCAGTGCTTCCTTTTTCAGATAACCAGGGTTGCATACGCAACCTATCATTATCTTTCAAGGAACTACAGGGAACTGTCTGCAATCAGCATATACGAAGCGGGGCTACAGAGGTTAACTCTTACGCCCTCCGCTTACAAGAGCAAGGCCGGCTGCTCTACTAGTGCAGCTAGGAGCGAGGCCGTAATCTATTTGCACAATGTCTGGCGCGGGCAATCAAGCACTTGTGCGTCCTCCGCGCAATATCATGGCAGTGGACCCCTGATCCAATAGCAGTGGGGCCACAGACCCAATGAGAAAAATACAATATAATACATAGCTGGCTAGTCAACAGAGTAGCCGAGCTGAACAATACACAATACATATATATCGCATGACAGCAAGACCTTCATGCTGTCAGCGTGCAGCACAAGAGCATCCAACTCGACTAAACAGTACAGAGTGGAAGAGCTCCATTGTGCTGACAATTTAGATTTCGTACAAACGAACTATATACACCACGGGGTGCAGGAACGAAGTCATGCACCGCCCATGGAACACAGGAGCAGTAGACGCCCATTGGTTAGACTGGCTAACGCAAGGCAATATTAGCTCTACTGTATTAACAAAGGAACTATATACACAGCGAGGCAGCGAACTCAAGTGCCGTCAGCTGGGAACAGTTTTAGAATGGAGCCACAGTCCTGCTGTTTAACACATAATACATATATACACATATATACATCACGGGAACACAGAAGCAGTTGACACCTAACGCAGGACAACTACAGCTCTACCGTGTAAATAAATGAGCTATGTACACAGCGGGGCACTGGAGAACTCAAGAGCAGCGGTCCCCTGCTCTATGGCGTAATACAGCCAGAGCGGGCCACAGACCTGCTGACCAATACACAGAGCGAAGTACAGGCCAACGCATGCACCACCACGACACAATTACAATGAACAAACTATATACAGGGCGGCCTCTTAAGGCAACATGACTGTAGGCCGCACGACAAGCCCCGGGAACACATCGACAGGGCTGTCTGTACATCCAGGAGCAGCTCGCGTGGGTGCTCGACTGGAAGGCATAGTCCGGTGGAAGGGAAAGACACGGTTCACTAGCACCCTCAGGATGCACTTACAGGGGCAGACTGGGAGAGGAAAGGCAGGAGCCAGAGCCTGCAGGCTACTGGGGCTCGACTGCAGCCAAAACTGGGTTCCCAAAGGAAGGGACCGGTCCCGTCACATCCAAACTGGGAAAATGTAAGCGGCGAGGCCCAAGCTGCAGCCGCACAAATGTCTGCCAAGGGGGCACCTTGAAAAAGGGCCCACGATGTGGCAACGCCTCGAGTCGAGTGGGCCACCAGGTGATCAGGCACCGGGGTCCCGGTAGACTCGTAGTCCATGGTAGTGTCCACAATCCAATGTGAGAGGCACTGCTTTGAAACCGCCTGGCCCTGTGTCCGCGCTCCATAAGACACAAACAGTTGGTCTGAGTGCCGAATGTCCTTAGTGCGTTCCAAATAGCACCTGAGGGCCTGCACCAGGCAGAGCAGGTGAAGCCAACTCTCTTGCTCTGAAGCGAAGGGAGGAGGATGAAAAGCCATCAACTCAATAGGCCTGTTGACATGAAATGGAGACAGCACTTTCAGGAGGAACGCAGGGTTAGGCCGTAGCATGACCCTGGAACCATCTCCCACAAAACGGACACACGATGGGTGTACGGACAGGGCGTGTAACTCGCTCACGCGTTTTGCAGAGGTGATTGCCTGCTCAGCTGAGTTCAGTGGCTCAAATGGGGCTCGGGAAAGTGCGTCCAGCACTACATCAAGGTGCCATGCGGGCAGTGAAAGGGTTCGAGGAGGCCGTAGCCGTCGAGCTCCCTTCAGAAACTGCACAGCCAGAAAATGAGACCCCGGAGGCTCGCCATCAATCCGAACATGACATGTTGAGATGGCCGCCAGATACACTTTGAGCGTGGACGGGGACTTGCCCTGGTCCAACAGCTCTTGTAGAAATTGCAATATGACCCCGATGGGGCAATTAATTGGGTCTTGACCGCCGTCTTGGCATCAGGTGCTAAACTTCCGCAAGTGGTAGGAATACTGCGACCTCGTAGAGGGAGCTCTCGCCGACTGAATAGTGGCAACTACCACGTCAATCAATCGCTCCTGCTCAGGGGCCAGGCCCAGAGCTGGAGGAGGCCCGGATTGGGGTGCCAAAGCATGCCCTGCACCTGGGACAGGGCGTGGAGGAGGGCGATCAGGTCTGCGAACCAGAATCTGCGAGGCCACCGCGGGGCTATCAGCAGAACTGTCGCCCGTTCTCTCCTGACCTTCTCCAGGACCACCGGGAGAAGGGGGAACAGTGGGAACGCATAAAGGAGACAGCCAATTGTGAGCTAGCGTGTCGATCCCTAGGGTTCCTGAGCGGTCTTGGACGGATAACCATAGTGGGCAGTGTGTGGACTCTGCCGAGGCAAAGAGATCCATGTCCGCCCTGCCGAACCGGCTCCACGGTTGTTGTACAACAAGAGGGTGGAGGCGCCATTCCGAGACCTGGGGGCCTCCCCGAGAGAGGAGGTCAACCGCCGTGTTGGACAGGCCTGGGAGGTGAACTGCTCTGATGACCCGAAGGCCCAATACGGAGAGGCAGCCTAAAATCAGGTCCGTGTGAATCCGAACCTGCTCCCTCGAGTGAGAACAAACCAGCCAGTCGTCTAGATAATTGAGGACGCGGACCCTCTGGCAAAGCAAGGGGGCTAACACGACGTCCATGCACTTGGAAAAAGTGCGTGGCGCTAGCGACAGGCCGAAGGGGAGAACAGCAAACCTGAAAGCTCGGCCCTCGAAGGCGAAGCAGAGAAACTTCCTGTGTGCCTACGCAATGGGGATGTGAAAGTAAGCATCTTTCAGATCCGCCGTGGTGAACCAGTCGCCGGGCTTGATGGCCTGGGACATGGTGCGCACGTTGAGCATCTTGAAGCGCAGCACCTTGAGGTGGCGGTTCAGGCGCCTCAGATCCAAGATGGGGCAGACACCGGCATCTTTCTTGTGCACAAGGAAGTATGGGGAATAAAATCCCTCGTGCTGCCCCGGTAGGGGCACTTCGTGGATTGCTCGCTTCTCCAGGACAGCGGCGATTTCGACGCGAAGCACCACACACTGCAATGGGTCCCTCACTCGCGGGATGAGTCTTGGGTGCAGTGTTGCCATTTGGAGAGTTGCTGGGGGGTGTAAAGGTGGGCCAGATGCTGCTGGAACGCCTCAGGGATGGGGCTCGAGTGGTGGAGGAGGCGGGGTCGGGCCAAGGCGGCGAGCATGGGGGGGCGCCTGCCTGCCAGTGAGACACTGGCGGAGATCGGCAGGTGGGCGAGGCTGTGACCTGGGCTGTGGTCCAGCCTGTGGCCTGGGCTGTGGCCTGGGAGCCACGGGCGGGGGGCCTCCCATGCCGGCGAGCTGCCGCAGACAGCCTGCGTTGCTGAACCCGAGGTGCCACCGGGTACACTTGGGCAAGCTGCAGGGACTGCTCCCTCTCCTGGACGGTGCGCGAGAGCATCTCCTCCACAGAGGGGCCAAAAGTAAAGCCCGGCGAGATAGGGGCATCCATGAGGCGAGTCCTGTCCACCTCAGGGACCTGCTGTGCCTGGGACAGCCAAAGCTGGCGGTGCGCCGCCGCAATGGCTGCCAAGGATCGCCCTGTCGCCCTTGCCCCCTAGCGCATCACCGTGACCAGCTGATCCGCCACCGCCGCTATCTCCGAGATAGGGGGCGGGATGGGTGATGTGCCGTGTTGCTCCGAGGGCTCCGCCAGCTGAGCCAAGTACAAGGCCAGCAGGCTTTCCGTATTTTGGAGGCGAGCCGCTTGGGCTCCAGCCTCATACGCCCTCCGGAGCAGCTGCCTGTTGGGGCAGGCCAGGTCGTGTGGCTCCGCAGACAGCGGAGGTAGGGAGACGAGCGCGGCTATGGTGGAATTTACACTGGGAAAATCCACCAAGCCCGCTTGTGCCGCGCCCTGGGTCCTGGTATAAGCCTCCCCTCTCCTGGCTAGGGTGGGGGCTGTTGCCGGTTGGTCCCAGGTAGCCCTCAGCTCTTCGAGAAGGTCAGGCAGCAGCTGGAGGGCCCGTGTGGGCCGCTGCGCATGCTTACCCCTCTCGAACCTGGAGCGTGGTGGGGCAGGATCAGAGGGCCAGTCTGAGTCCTCGTGAGGACTGCTGCCCTCCTCCTGGGATGGGGCAGACAGACTACCCTCAGTCTCCACTGGCGCAGTGTGAGCCAGCGGCGGAGTGTCATGGTGTAGGGGGGGCGGCACCTGTTGCACTGCTTGTGCTGCCTGCGTGGCCAGGAGAGCGCAAATTTGGTCCATCCTGCTGCTGAGAGCAAGGATAGCCTCATTGCGCTCTCTGTCCACTGAGCCTGATCTCCGTTGCTAACGGCATGGCGGGGAGGAGGCCAACGAAGACTCAGAAGAGGGGGAGGGAGCCTGGGGGCGTCGCTCCATCGCTCCTCCTCATCGTTCGCATGCACGTCAGGCAGGGGCGGCGCGGCTGTCGCGTGGGGGGGCAGCTGCCATGGCAGGTGTGGGAGCGACAGCCGGCGCAGCAGCGGGAGTAGGTGGAGGAGGCGCGGTTGTCCCCAGCACTACCATCCTGGAGGAGGGGACGGAGGGGCTCGGGGAGAGGCGGAGATCCAGCACCCCTGAGGCCCCCCTGTCACTCGCTGGAGTGGGGAGTTGCTGGGCGGCAAGTGCGGCGGCGCCCGGTAAGATGGCGGACTTCCGGTCGCGCCCGCTGTCGGTGCCCAGACAGACGGGGCATAAGACTTCCCCACTCCAGGCAGGCAAGGTGCGGTGGCCGCAAGTGGCACAGTGGCGGGGGCGAGAGGAGCTCATCGCCGAGCGCTCACGCGCGTGCACAGGGAAACGTGCAGCAGAGGCGCCAATCAGTGTTTGCACCGGGGGCACACAACAAGTGAAATGCCTCTGCAACAAGTGGAGCGCCTAGCGGGCCCGCCACTGTAAGTGCGTCTCAACGTTTATATACACGGGGGCGCTGCGACACCAACCACACGCAACCTTGCTGTTGCCGGCCGGGCAGCCGGGCCGCGGATTTTACTGCCGCTGCTAGCGCTCCTGCTGTGGAGGAAAAAGCCCTGTGGACAAATAACCAACACAGCAAGCAGTCGGAATATATATAGCACTATATAACCACGACTATTATTTTTAAAAGGCTCTTCTTGTGAACGAAACTGAAACCGAAATCGCAGCCGGACCTCCGGTGCACAGACGGGACAGAATCGGGATTAGCTATCAATAATAATTAAACACACACAAGACAGAGACGATGTGTAGCGAAATGTGGTGAACAACACTATGAAGTGAGCCAGCCAGCCGAAATACGCAGTTTGAATGTTTATTACAAACACAGACACATAGAGCTTACGTTCCTGAGTCAAGCGAAGAGGCAAAAGAGGACGAACCTGCGCTGACGTCACGTTTTATAGAACAGGAAGTGGGAAGGGACCTGTTCTGAGTGACGAGCGCAGGGGCCAATGGCAGCTTTGATAGAGTTACGTTTCGATCGGGTTCCTGCGGAAGTGCGCAGAAACCCCTCCCCCTTGGGCAGTACTTCCGACTTGAAAGATAACCATTTTTACCTCAGTCATGAGCAAATGCTGCGAGAATAAAGAGTCATTCTAAGACAGGAAAACACATTTGGGATTTTTTTCCCCAATCACAGTCAACTTATTTTTATGATTGTAGGCTATTTTAGGTTTGTAAAATTATTTAGTATATTTATGACAGAAGAGGATGCCTTTTCGTTCTTCAAACTTTTGATAATATGTGTGTGTGTGTGTTTGGGGGTACTGTCTGTGTGTTGGGGGGCCGGGCGGTTACCGGTGTGCGTGCATGCTTCGTGGTTCACGTGGGTGGTGCATGGGCATGCTTGTGTTACGGGGTAGTTTCAGGGTTAAAGGTTAGCCCTGAGTGGGAACATGGGAGGCACCGTGATTGGAGGAGCCAGTCACGGGGCCAGAGGGCATAAATAGGGGTGTCCGGTTCCCGCATGGAGGGATTGGGAGTAGTTCAGTGTTAGAGAGTGTCATAGTGCTCAGCATGAAGACTGCACTGTTCAATAAAGTTCCTGTTCATGTTGAACCCTGCATCTTCTCAGTTATTCCTGCTGTTGGTGTTGAACTCCCATAAAAATGGCAAACAAAAAGCCTATTTTGTTACAGTATGATTAAAAAAAAAAGTTCTTAGCACAGAGCATCCACACAAAACAAAACTGAAAGCACGTTTGTTACTTCTTTAAAATGTTTAAATGTTTAAATGTTCAAATGTTCTTTTAACCTTCTGATCTGAAATTGGGCAGATCATGTATCACTAAGTATTCATTAATGGGGAAACGATATGTGATACAGATGTGTTTTTTTTTCAGCTGCACTGAGATTCGACACAAAGTTAAAATGAAACAGATCAGCAATGATGTGCATCATCATCGATATACGATAACTCTATTGTCTATTGAGTGCTTAAAGACTGAGAGAACTCTGCTCAAAGACTCTTGCCCAGTTGACATGCACTCCTATTTTTGTCCTTTTCAGCATTAAATCTGTTCCAAATCTGCAGCCCACATGAAAATAAACCAAATCTCATTAACTGTTTTGGCAGGTAAATAAAACAGTTGATTGTCATCCAGTAGAGTAAAAGTTATTTTGCACTTGATAACAATTCAAAGAAGAAACCTGAATGACAGTTACAACTGACCCCCAAACTGTCTGTCCATGCTTCCTGTGGGAATGACCCAGGGTAGATTTGTTTTTAATCAGTGGTTCCCTATGGGAATACAAATACCCCACCCAGCCCACTTGATGCTCTGGAACATGATGTCATCTTCCTGCGTGACACATCACAATCTATGCCCCCTAGTCAGAAAACAGACAAACAAAATTATAATTGTGCTCACCATAACATAAGCAAGACTGAATTCCCATAGTGTGCTTTTGAGAGTATTATGGCAGACTGGAGTTGTTCTCAGTGTTCAGTCAGTCAAATCAAGGAAAGCTATCCTCAAGTAAGTAAGCCAACTGTACATGTGGATGGCTAGATGAGAAGATAAGGGAAAGGTAAATCAAAGGTGAGGTCGATATTGTTATTGATTGCTGCCTAATATCTGCAAACTTACTGTACAACATATTGTAGACTGTAAACCCTTGCTGAAACACTGCGGACTGGATGATGTCCATGAGTTGCAATCCTCTGTGGCCTATGGCAATTTTTTGTTGCTCCTAAGATGCCCATTGAATGTAAGTAGGTTTCTGCTTCATTACAATTAGGACAGGACTATAACGGCTAAGTCTACCTTTAATCTTTGCAATGGGGAGCGTTCTGGTGCCTCTTCTATAGAAGGCCCTATAACTGTGTAACTTTTTAGGATTACATTTTTATATTAGTAGAACTGCACCCAGTCACTCCTTTTCTGTCTCTGCCCTCGTTACATCTGGTGTGTATGGAGGGAAGGAGTTGGGTGGAACATGCCAGAGGCCATGCAGATGTGTGATTCACTGGTACTGTACAAGAGAATCAGGCTCTACCATTTGATTTTCCTCAGGCTTTGCGCAGTAGTTCAAAAGGACTGGAAGCATAGCCAGTTATTTCACTCCGAACTGGTACTATGGTACTATGAATCCAGTTCATAGTACCAGTTATTTCACTCCCACCCACTCACATACTTATTGACTTGAAATGCATGCCAAATCAATTAATATCATAGATAGGATTCAGTATGTTGTCTGTGTAGTACTTCCGAAATCACAGTTCTTCACTAGCATTCTGAACTTTTACTATGTATCTGGGTCCTCATTTTGCTACATGTCTGGATGCTGACAGTGATGAATGCATGACAAAAACCCAGACCTTTACTGCACAAATGTAACGCTCAGAATCTATGCTGAGATTAATATAACTCCGGCCTATAACTGAACATTGCAGAGGAGAAGAGAAACAAATTAGACCACTTAATACAAAGGGAAATTATACATAATTTTATAATACAAATATGATGTCTTTGGATCTCTTATTTGTAAATACAAGAAGAAGTTTGCAAGTTGTATAGCTTTATATAAAAATGCAAATGTTATGTTTTAAATTATGATCCTTATCCACTATGCAGTTTAAAATGATCTATCGCCGCTACACCGCCCCCTCCCTGCCAAGAAATGAATGCTCCCCATTATGAAGTCAACAAGTAATGATAACAATCAGACGAGTGATAATAAACCTCAACTCTCAGGTCTTTCTTTTTCGCCACAAGTGTGTATTCAAATTACAGCACATCAATCCAGAATAAATTAACCGTTTTAGGGGAAGTATAATTCAGCACTTTAAGACTCATACAGAGATCTTAGCTCTGACGACTACAATCAGTATTGCAAGTGAAGCCCATTTTCTGTTTATTGTTATTTAAGTGAATGTATTTGGATGCCCGAACAAGCCATTTTCATAGTCATTAGACTGGCCATGTTTTCAGGGTTTAACCCATCTGACTCATCAGGTGAATCCGTTTCCCATCCTGCAATAGCTGGTTTGATTAAGGACAACATTTCATCACAACTGGCAGAATGTGACAAATAAATAAGGGAAGTAAAACGAGTCAAGAGTGCAGTTGGGGACAAGCATTTGCCATTTCACACACATTCAGCAGGAGCCATGTGCCTGCAATTACTGACCTGGATTACAGACCTGAGTGCCAAAGCTCTATAGTTAGCCCAATAGTGATACATATCTCCATGAATATGTTTTTCAGAGGAGCATCTTAATCAAAACCATATTTTTGAAGATAGTCAACATGGCTTTAGATGAGGCAGATCATATCTTACTAATTAGAGTTTTTTAACATGCAACTGCAGCTGTAGATCACATGAAAGCAAATTATATGATATACTTAGATTTTCAGAAAGCGTTTGATAAGGTTCCACACCAAAGACTGATCCTAAAATTGGAAGCCATAGGTATTCAGGGTGGATGGATTATGAACTGGTTGATGTATAGGAAACAGAGGGTGTCGATTAGAGGAGTTGCTTCTAACTGGAGTGAGGTTTGGATAGTTAGCAAACTTGTAAAATTTGCAGATGATACAAAAATAGATGGCTCAGCAGATACAATCTTGGCAGCACAGGTTGTTCGAAGGGACTTAGATAATATTCAGTTGTGGGCCGACACCTGGCAGATGTGGACAAGTGCAAGGTATTACATGCAGGTAATAAAAATGTCCATTATAATTATACTGTGGGAGGAATTGAACTGGAAGAAGTTACGCATGAGACCTAGGAGTTTATGTGGACTCCTCACTTTCCCCATCCAAACAATGTGGGGAAGCAATAAAAAAGGCAAACAGAATGTTAGGGTATATTGTCAAAAGTGTAGAATTTAAAACAAGGGCAGTAATGTTAAGACTGTGCTAGTTAGACCTCATCTGGAATACTGTGTACAGTTCTGGGCTCCATACTTCAAGAAATAAATTGCTGCTCTAGAGGCAGTTCAGAGGTGAGCAACCAGACTTATTCCTGGTTTGACTTATTCAAAGGAATGTCATACTTGGAGAGACTGAGGGAACTGAACCTTTTCACCCTGGAACAGAGAAGACTACGTGGATACTTCAAGTCTTCAAAATCATGAAGGGCATTGACCACATCAAACCAGGAGCTTTTCCAGATCTGCAGTGACACACAGACCTGGGGGCACAAATGGAAATTGGGCTTCAAAGCATTCAAGACAGAAAAGAGGAGACACTTCTTCATACAGAGAGTTGTCACAATCTGGAACAAACTCCCCAGTGATGTGTTTGAAGCTGACAATTTGGGAACATTTAAAAATAGACTGGATAGTATCCTTGGATCACTTAGTTATTAATGGACACCAAAACGAGCATTATGGGGTGAATGGCCTCCTCTCGTTTGTAAACGTTATGTTCTTATGTTCCAAGTGTAATCTGAAATGAACAAGAGCTGCTTAGTCAAACTATTTGCCACAAAGTGTAAAGAGCAGCAGATGCATATTTCATGCAAGATTGCAAAGTAGAGGCAATGAAGTTGAAGTTTATGCCAGAAAGCTGCATAGTTCACTCCTTCATTGCTCTCGGAATACATTTAACAAGTTAGTTCCACCACAAAGCTTTCCTGAATTGATTGCTTCTTGAAGGACAGTTGAAAGCAATGCATTGTAGCCATGATCCTATACTGAGATCTTCTCCTCAGGTCCCCCCCTACCTCATGCATTATTTACGGTTGTTGCCATTCTGATGTGTTTTATGGATGGAATCACCAAGTGTTTTTGCGATTTTCCTTCCCTGCAGTTTTGTAAAAGTGCCTGTATATTTTATTTTGATTTATTTCTCTTAATTTATCAATTCTTCTTTTTTCTTCTTCTTCAGTCATGCTGAATAATGTATCAATTCTTCTTTTCTTCTTCTTCTATCATACACCTTTACAAAACTGCAGTGAGGGAAAATCGTTAAAACAGTTGATGATATAGGCAGTTGTTTCAAATTCATCACTGTATCTCTAATCCACCTCTATGTGGGGAAATCAGTGCAGTCCCACCTAGACTATTTATAAACTGGGGGGCACTGTCTTAAATGGTTCACTGTTATCTGGTAGTAAGTTATTATTGTTCTGAGGTTTATTAAAGGAATGGGTCTACAAGCAAGTGAAAAGCCAGATTTGGCTAGAATGCTGTAATGTGTTTGCCTAGCAATAGTCTTATAGAGACATATATAAAAAATATGTAAAAGATATGTAAAACGCACCACAGCCTATTGGGTACAATGGGGCTGGTTTATTCCTCAGCCTTGTTAGTTGGTGTTTCACAGTTTTCCTTCCAAGCACAACAAGTGATTTTTTCCATTCATTCCCCTCCTGACAGGAGTGTGACAGGGGAAATAACGATGTTTGGAGATTACCTAATTTCCTTGAAGAACCACTCTTTTGTTTTGCTGTGGCACCCGTCAACTCTCTGGTCCCGGCTGTCATGGGCTTCGTTTGCGGTTAATCCTGACAAGTCACCTAGATGCATTGTTTGAGAAATATATAGCTGTTTGAGTTCATATAATTGTCATCCTGCTACTTCTTTCAGGAGCCGTTGACCTGCTCCCCACGCACACATACACAATATAATCTTCTTGTTTCTGATATGATATAGGAAAGAAAAATCTGTAATATCCAGTTCATTCTCTAGTCCACAGCTTGACAAGCAGTTATTTGGTATTAAGAATTTTGAATCGTGTGTTAGGGGGTGTGGGGAGTTATCAAAACCATGTAACTACAAATTAATTTGATTAAAGTTCATTGGATAATGAAGCTTGTGGTGATTAAATCATGAGATCATCTATAAATATGTATGGTTTGTAATACAGTGTTGCAATGACAGATACTGGCCTTGATAAAAGCCAATTTGTGAGTTTTAGGGCAATGGCATTTGGGTCAGACACTAATCCATGTATTTGTGTCCGTGACAATGTAATTCACAAAAACTTGCACAAGTAGTTTACAATCGGAAGCCATGTATGTCAGATACAGCCATGATTTGAAGAAAATAAATAATCTGAGGTTAAAATACAAGATGTACTCATAAAAAAAAGTCAGAAAGTAGAATTGATACAAGTCAATGAATTTGATATATGTGAAGAGAGGAGATGATAGTCTGAAGGGCACAAACAAGGCTCATGGCCTATTTGTTGACCTGATTAAGTGTTAGCAGAGAATATTGGCCCAGTCTTGCCAGAAGTTTAATGATAACTATAAGAACCATATATAACCATAAGAAAGGACATGGTAAGACCAGCCCCAACTGAATCTATCCCTATTGTCATACTCCTTACATTCACTGCTAACATTAATTATGTTGACAGTGACATTTGCCATTTAAAGCAGCAGTTTATGTGAGACAAAATGCTTTCTACTGCTGTTATGGCTATACAACATTGTTGTGCCTGGCACCTTTTTTATTATTCTATTGTGTGAGTAGTGTATGTTTGTATATACAGTGCCCTCCAGAATTAGTGTCAAACTTGGTAAAGATGAGCAAAAAAGACTATCAAGCATGTCACTGTTGTTTATCAGCTTGATCTTATCTTAATCAATAAATACATATTCTTCTCAAAAACATGTCACAATTATTGGCACCCCTAGAAATTCTTATTAACCAAATCTAATAGAAGTATTTTCTCATTGATATTTTACATTTGTAAGTTAATCTGAATCATTCTGAACTGGACATCCATGACGTCCTGTTTCACTGGGGAATACATATCAGGTGACACACATGCCAAAGTCCCTTAGTCAGCTATCAACATGGGGAAGGCCAGAAAACAGACAAATTAAATTAGAAAAATGTTAGAAAAATAGCTACATGCCTGGAAATACCTCTAATAGAGAAATAATTAACATGTTGAAATCAAATAGAGCTGTGATGAACCTGCTTGGAAGAGGATGCAAGTGTATATTGTTCAGAGTGATGCACAGTGAAGAGGATGGTTAGAGAGAAAAAAAATCTCCATGGATCATAGTTGGAGAATTGCAGAAATTGGTTGAATATTGGGGTCATCAAACTACAATTAGATGCCATCTCCATTTGGACTCTACTCTCATCAGGCCAGTGTGGAAGTCGCCTAGTTCAGCTCAGCTCAGCTAAGTAGCAGTTGTTTTAGCTTGTTGACTTGTTTATTTATACATATATTGTAATGAGGTGTGTGGAAAGGTGATGGACAATAGGTATGTGAGTTTAAGACAGTAGAGGGCGCTGTTTCCAGAAAAACTCATGTTCTAGCCACTTCTTTTCAGGGCCTGATTAGTTAATTAACAACAACTGCATCTCCAAATTAGCTAATTAAGTGGGGAGATAAAGGTGTTTCTGTTTGTGCTGGGTGTGTGTGAGTGAGGAGAGTTTGGTAAGGAGGTTATGCATCTGCACTGATACAAAAGCTTATCTGGACTGTGGAAGAGGGGGGAAATCTGTTGTTTTATTCACCTAATTAAACGTTTTGGTTTGTTGGGCAAGTGGGTTAGCCATCCCACTTGTAGCTAGGGGAACCAGGGTGAAGGTAGTGGTCTTTACAGAGCTAGGCTTTTATTTTTGTCTTTATTTTGTTTGTTTTGGATGATGAGAAGACCCTGTGCTTTGTTTACTTTCAAGCCACAAAGGTAATAAATTGAGTCTTTGTTTAAAAAAAAAAAATCTGTCTCCAAATACTTGCTCCATTTTGCATATACAGCCGCATCACTGGGTCACAATATATTGCACCTGTATTGTAAGTAATGGCAGCTACTGTTTGTTAGTTGGTTAGTGACTTTCTTAGCGCACAAGGCTTACTTCTACTGCCCTCCTGGTCCACTTGCCTCCTTCCTGGACGAACTTGAACATCCACCTCTCCAACATCTCCCACTCTGCTTGATTTCTTCCCCTCCTCTGTGCTTAACTTCTCTCTCTTCCCCCACTTATAGGACAGCCCGCCAGCTGGATCTTTGTCTTCTCAAGAGGCTGCTCCCTTTCTACACTCTCTGTGACACCCCTGGACATCTCAGACCATAACTTCATTTTTTTTTTTTTTTTTTTTCCTTTCTCTGTAAGCGTGCAATCTTGGTTTAACTAAGTGTTATCGTTGGCATTTCCTTTACAAATGTGGGGTTGTTAGGCAATCCAGGTTCAATGTGCAGTAAAAACTAATTTTTTCACATTAGGGAATGCTTCATATCGTTAGAAAGCTTTCATGAGATACCAAACAATTGGCAAAAAACAGTGAAGAGTAAATATGGGATTAGTATTGTATGTAGAACTTGTAATCTGTACTATGTTTTGATCTGTAATTCTAGACTGTATTGCACTTTTATAATTCTCTTATTTTGTAAGTCACCCTGGCCAACTGCTAAGAATTAAATATAATAATCAAAATGCAAACATCAGTGCCTGGAGTTTGCTAAATGTCATTGTATTAGCGTTGGTTTAATGTTGATTGTAACTGGGTTCTTTGTTCAGATGAGACAAAAATAAAGCTTTTTGGCCACAAACACCAGAGTTGGGTTTGGTGTTAGGGAGGGATGGTCATGATAACCTAATCCCCACTGTGTAGTATGGTGGTGGATGTGATGTTGTGGAGCTGTTTTGCTTCCAGCTGCCCTAAGAACCTTGTTAAGGTACATGGCATCATGGATTCTATCAATTACGAGGAGATTTTAGACCATTATCTGCCTGCCTCTGCCAGCAGGCTAAAACCCCATTGAAAACCGGGAAAAGTTGGGTGAGCTGAAGGGGAGGGTCTACAACTGAGGACCAAGGACTCTGGAGAAATTCTGCTATGTGTTCTCCCATCTCATCAAACATTATAGAAGAAGATTGTTGGCAAGGGGAGGGTGCACATAGTAATTGTGACACATGTTTTTGAGAATAATATTTATTAATTAAAAAATATTTATTCTTTAAACAATTTTACCTCATTTAAAGGTTAGATGTCTCTTATATTGAGTGTAAGATCAAGCTGATAAACAACAATGACATTTTTTCATAGCCTTTTTTTTGCTCATATTTACCAAGGATGCCAATAATTCTGGAGGGCCATGTATATATGCACATATTATTAATAGACCTTGGGATCCTGAGGGCTTGTGGACTTTTTCCTTGAATTTTTTCATTTAGAACAAACACACAAAGAACTGATTAGATTTTTAAAACAGACCTTTCTTACTTCAAAGTACTTGAGGAGAACAGTCAAGACAACACACACTGTTTTCTGTTCCCAGTCTTTGGCATTTCAGTTCCACTCTGTAAAAGGTCCCCCAGGGGTTGACTTCACAGTGCAATCATCTGCCCTTTTTGTTTGTTGAAAATATATACCATACATAACCCTCTGATGCTTTTGCACCTCAACCATGAAGCTGAATATTTCAGTCTCAAATCCACAAAAAAAGGCAGCATTTAAACACATACAATTTAAAAGAAAACTAAAATCAAGTGCACCCTTATGTAAAAAAAACTTGAGCAAGGTTGGGAACTCTGGTGTGCAGTATAATTGAAGGTGTAATGTTTTCATCCAATGCTTTTTATAAGTGTCATCACAGCTACAGTGATCCTGCATAAAACTATACATATACTATACATAGCTACTATATATTTTGATTTTAAGAAATCTGATCTCTAAACATTTTTAAATATGCACCATATTAAAAGTAATTAGCCTTTTAAATAGAAAAAACATCAAATCCGGTCCTTGAGGTTCAGAACATTGAATTTAATCTTTTTACTTGCTTAGATCTTCTTTCGGTGACGGTTTAAAAATTATACAATCTACTTTAATAAGGGCCACGAGGACTGTATTTAAACATTATAGCCATAGAAGATTGGCAACTATATCTGTCATTAAATTGATTCTTAACCTCTCTGTATATTTTCCTGATTTTATTTCCCCCCTGGTTTATACCTTGTACCTTACCTTATACCGTATACCTTATACCTTGCTATACCATAGTATACTACAACAGGAGAAGACTGTAGCTCTGCGATTGAGCAGTCTGGTCTCTTCCTTGCCACCCAGACTTAATAGACATGTCTTGCTTAATGGAGCTTGTAAATGATTGTTGAAGTTTGCATGGATGAGCAATCCCCCCCCTCGCCTCCCATTTCTTCTCTTTCTCTTTTCAAAAATGGGTTTTCTGTGAAGGATGGTGCCATCACTGATGTGTGAAAATCTACTCTCTGATTTTGAAATTCAACAAAGACAATACACAATATAGATTGAGCAATAGCCAAAAATATGGGGCACCAAATGTAAAATAGCACACAATTTTTTTTTACTTTTTTAACACATTTAACTTTCCACATTTAGTAAATACTGTTACTCCACATTTATAAAGATTTCGTTATTTTTTTTTAAATACTTAAATAAATGCTTAATCTCCGTTTTTGAAAAATAAATGTTTATTGTTTTTGTTGAGCAGTACAATCACAAATGCCGGCTTGGAGGTAACAACTGGGACGATGCAGAAATGGGATGATGTGGATGAAGATAAAGTTAAAACAGAAATCGAAGGAAGTGAATAGCGCTGCTGTCTAAGACTAAGAGGATATAACTATAGAAGCAACACAGAGGCTTCTTTCGATGGGTATCAATCACTCGCCCAACCAAGTTAAAAGGAAAATAAAAATGCAAAGTTCAAACTGTATGTATGTATGTACTGTATGTGAGTGTATGTAATAGACATTTTCAGATTATAAATCTCAGTAGGCTATTGATAACTAATGCATACAATTTCTTGTGATTTAATGTAGATGTCCTACTAAATGTGCTTCACTTTCGGGTGAATTGTATAACAGCACTTTTAGACTTGCAAAACCGAAGACAGACATATATATTAATTAGATTCCCCATTGAACCAGCAATTTTTAAAATTATGTTAGAAAGCTTGGGCTGCAAAGGGTTAAGATTACTTTCAAAGAAAATATTGTAACACATTTTGAGGGGTCTCAGGTCCCGCCAAGATGAAGAATCGAGCCCCGGTCTCCTGTGCCACAATGCAACAATCTTTCCGCATCCCTAAGGCCCAGGGCTCTTAGTGAGGCTCGAGATCGTTATAATATAGAACCGATCAATAGTATGTATATATATATATATATATATATCTCAATATTAATAAGTTGTGATTATAAAGACATCGCATACACCTGTAAGCAGACCTAATGTCATGCGTAACTGGTTTGTTTGAGTAGATTTGTTTAATTCCCGGCATGCATTTAGTTTAGGCCTCCTTTTTGCCCACATAAGGGAACGCACTTAGGCCTCCTAAAACCGCAAATCTGAACGAAGTCTTTAAAAAAAGTAGAACTAAATTTGAGGCGGCTCAGGGCCGGCCTAATAAGTGTGAACAGGGTCTTAGGCCTCCTAAAACCACAAATGTGAACGGGGTCTATAAAAAAAGTAGGACTAAATTTGAGGAGGCCCTGGGCCATCCTAATAAGTTTGAATGGGTCCTAGATGCTGGGGATAGTTCTCAACCTCATTGTTACCTCACTCAGGTAATGTAAAATGAAATCGAGCATTTTAGCATTACATATATTTTGGAACCATGCTTTTTATTTAAAAAATACCCAGAATACGTCCTTCAACCTTTTACCTTGTTCAAGCCATTCCTATTGTAGTTTATTAGTTGCCTAGCATCCATAATTGAAAATTATTTGTTTTATTTGGTCTTATGGCCTCAGTTCTCTGATTATACAGATGTACCTGTCCCCCACTGTGGCCAAAGGAGGTATATGTTGCTGGTAGCATGCTTAGCTTCTTTTTTTATTTTATTTGCACACAAATTGCTAATCTGTTTTTGCTTCAGCATTTTTGTCTGTTTTGTTTTGTGTGTAGCAGTATGAGTGGAATCTTTTCTCGCTCTCTTTGTAAAACACTGTAATTTGAAGTTTATAATTTACACAACACAACACAGTCTCTGCCAGCCTAGAGTTCAAATTGAATGGTCTCTTTTGCCAGTTCGTAACAATATATATAATTGGGCAGTAGTGTGGAGTAGTGGTCCGGGCTCTGCACTCTAGAGCACAGCATCAGGGGCTCAACCCCAGGTGGGGGCACTGCTGATGTACCCTTGAGCAAGGTACCTAGATTGTTCCAGTGAATGCCCAGCTGTATAAATGGATAAATGTAAAAAATAATGTGATGACTTATAGCAATTGTAAGTCACCCTGGATAAGGGTATCTGCTAAAAAATCAAGTAATTATATATTAGTAGAAAAAAAAAAAAAAAAAATATCTGCTATTCTTTTTTTTATGTGGACCCTGTGATTGAAGAATCTTCTGCAGACAAGCACATTAATAACTTTGTCATTATTGTACTGCTGCACACACAGCTCATCAACATTTAAGGACATGTTTTAACTGGTTGTGTCTTACATGATGAAAAGGAAAGAAAATGTGCAGCAGCGAATTATGATCTTACAGAGCCATCTGTAGTTCAGCTGTAATTTCAGCATGATACCACTGCAGAATCATAAGGTTTTGTTAACGAACATCTTTATTCAAAATCCACTCACCAGGCCAATTCAGTTCTGACAGTACACTTCATGTCTTGATGGTCAGTTTTAATAAATGATTGCCTCTCACATTTCCATTCAGAATGAGAGTTAGGACAACTATAATTTCATCCATACACACGCACACAAACACACACACACACACAGAGTCTTTGAAAAGTATGTAAGCTTTTCTCCGGTACTGTTGTTTTGTTCAGTCATATAAGGCCGCCTTAACCAATGTAACCTATCAAACTCATTAAAGCCTTTGTGTTACATTGAGCTGTTACTTTCAGTAACCAGATATTATCAGCTGGACATACCATATGTTGTTTTGTTGTGCTTTCAGGAAACGTTTTTTTTCTTCAAAAATACACTCACCTAAAGGATTATTAGGAACACCTGTTCAATTTCTCATTAATGCAATTATCTAACCAACCAATCACATGGCAGTTGCTTCAATGCATTTAGGGGTGTGGTCCTGGTCAAGACAATCTCCTGAACTCCAAACTGAATGTCTGAATGGGAAAGAAAGGTGATTTAAGCAATTTTGAGCGTGGCATGGTTGTTGGTGCCAGACGGGCCGGTCTGAGTATTTCACAATCTGCTCAGTTACTGGGATTTTCACGCACAACCATTTCTAGGGTTTACAAAGAATGGTGTGAAAAGGGAAAAACATCCAGTATGCGGCAGTCCCGTGGGCGAAAATGCCTTGTTGATGATAGAGGTCAGAGGAGAATGGGTCGACTGATTCAAGCTGATAGAAGAGCAACTTTGACTGAAATAACCACTCGTTACAACCGAGGTATGCAGCAAAGCATTTGTGAAGCCACAACATGTACAACCTTGAGGCGGATGGGCTACAACAGCAGAAGACCCCACCGGGTACCACTCATCTCCACTACAAATAGGAAAAAGAGGCTACAATTTGCACAAGCTCACCAAAATTGGACAGTTGAAGACTGGAAAAATGTTGCCTGGTCTGATGAGTCTCGATTTCTGTTGAGACATTCAGATGGTAGAGTCAGAATTTGGCGTAAACAGAATGAGAACATGGATCCATCATGCCTTGTTACCACTGTGCAGGCTGGTGGTGGTGGTGTAATGGTGTGGGGGATGTTTTCTTGGCACACTTTAGGCCCCTTAGTGCCAATTGGGCATCGTTTAAATGCCACGGCCTACCTGAGCATTGTTTCTGACCATGTCCATCCCTTTATGACCACCATGTACCCATCCTCTGATGGCTACTTCCAGCAGGATAATGCACCATGTCACAAAGGTCGAATCATTTCAAATTGGTTTCTTGAACATGACAATGAGTTCACTGTACTAAACTGGCCCCCACAGTCACCAGATCTCAACCCAATAGAGCATCTTTGGGATGTGGTGGAACGGGAGCTTCGTGCCCTGAATGTGCATCCCACAAATCTCTGTCAACTGCAAGATGCTATCCTATCAATATGGGCCAACATTTCTAAAGAATGCTTTCAGCACCTTGTTGAATCAATGCCACGTAGAATTAAGGCAGTTCTGAAGGCGAAAGGGGGTCAAACACAGTATTAGTATGGTGTTCCTAATAATCCTTTAGGTGAGTGTATATATATATATATATATATATATATATATTCCTGATATGTCAAGGGTAATCCAAGTTGGAATGCTGTAAAATACATCACTGGAAAAATACATTTGCACAGAAAAGAACAGAGGAATAAATGCAGAAAGGTTGCTTTTTGGACAGATATTGGAAAACATGTGACACAGTTCCAACAGACAAAATAAATCACCCATAACTTTAGTGAACCCATACAAAAATATTTACTTTCACTGATTTTGATCTCTTTTCCTTTTCTTTATTACCAGCTTTTAAGGTTGTTGCCGTCTGTTTTTGCGCATGTTTTCCACCTGTCAGTTTTATGATTCTCCCAATATGTAAACATCCTTTTTCCCTTCCCTATATAACACCAATAAAAACAGCTCCTATGTATATAAGGGTAAAGGTTTGTTTGTTTAATAGTTACACAATCCCCCAATGAGGGGTGACTGACCTTCTGGTACAATATTTAAGAAAGGTTTTTATTATTTCTTTAGAGGTATGTATTAATTGTTAACTTATTGTCAGTTGTTATTCATTATTAGTAATCAATTAATAAATAAACGTTTTAAAACTTATTTTGTCATGAATTTGCTTAAGAGCCAATGAATGATTGTTTATGGCAAGCCTTATTGAGGACTAGGCAATACATACATTTAAACAAATTTATTTAGCTTTTAACTGTTAGTTTACACCATTGATACCAGTTAATTGATACCATGTAGTAGATATTTTAATATAAGTTAATACATCTCTTAGCAAATACCTTATGTGACCAATAATATAGGCATATATATGACACATAGCCTTTACTCATGTATTTATATAATGTTAACACCTATTAAATTATAGGGTCTTAAAATTGAGCTTACACAATATAAATGTAGCTTCTATTTAAGGTTTTTACCAATCTCACCAAGGTTTGGAGGCCTGGATGTAGATCCAACCAATTCAGTCTAATGTGATTGATGTTAGCAGCGGGTTTCACCCCCCAGTGACACACTCTAACATTACATTACACATTGCTAACATTACATGTTGTGTAATTTCTACATTTTGTGTTTCGAACTTGATTTTATTTGATTTCTTGACAAATTCTCCAGGGATACTTCCACCTGTCTTAGTATCAAAGGACAGACTGCTCCTAAAAATAATTTGCTGAGAGTCTAAAAAGGGCTGAAATCAACATCACTTGTGATTTAGTACAAAGTGACAGTTTCCCCTTATTTTCACAATAAAAGGAGGGGTTTGTAAGGGACTAGAATAATTTGATCAGACACACAGACAGCTAATTGGTCTACAAAACATTGTGCATCCATAAATATTTTCCACATTGCAACCTGTATGTTTTGTCTCTCTCTTGAATGGTTAGTAAGAACAGATTATACTCTTAAAACCATTACGAGAGAACTATGCGAGAAAACATAATGTGTAAAAAATCTGGAAAGCCTAGAAAATTTAGAGTGCTCCTTCAAACGGACAAAGTCCTCCCAACTCGTGGGAAAAGTTCCAAAGCAAAGCCTTCCAGGTGGTTCAAACCAGTGACATCATGCCATTGAGGCACAAATTATTTTCAATTCATATTTTTTACCCAAGTCTATGTACGAACATTTCAGTACATAAAATGATCCCTCACCATTTTCAAATACATTATATACTCAAAAGCACACAAGCAGTTTGTACTGCTGGTGTTTCAGTGGAAATTGAATAATACAAAAATGTAATGCAAGGCAGCAAAGGTACATTTTACACTAAACATGCTGATTGATTTATTTAATTTAATTCCAATTGTAATTATAATTTTGTTGAAATTGCTTAGTCTGCATGTGTGTGGGTATATTCGGTGGCAGTTTGAAGTATACATATTATCCAATGTGTTTGTTAAACTTAAGGAGGCCATCTTGGTCCTAAAACATTTATCCACAATGGGAGATGAAAATGAATGAGTAAGATTATCATATATATATATATATATATATATATATATTTTTTTTAAAGAAACACACACATATACATATCTATATATATCTATATATATATACAGGTCTGGAAAAAATAAGAGACCACTGCAAAATGATCAGTTTCTCTGGTTTTACTATTTACATTTTTGTTTTATTCTATAAACTACTAACAACATTTCTCCCAAATTTCAAATAAAAAATATTGCTATTTAGAGCATTTATTTGCAGAAAATTTAAACTGGTCAAAATTACAAAAAAGTGTTGTCAGACCTCGAATAATGCAAAGAAGTTCATATTCATTTTTAAACACAATACTAATGTTTTAACTTAGGAAGAGTTCAGAAATCACTATTTTGTGGAATAACCCTCATTTTCAATCACAGCTTTCATGCGTCTTGGCATGCTCTCCACCAGTGTTTCACATTGATGTTGCGTGACTTTATGCCAATCCTGGCTTGTGACCATTCATCTTCCTCTTGATCACATTCCAGAGGTTTTCAATGGGGTTCAGGTCTGGAGATTGGGCTGGCCATGACAGGGTCTTGATCTGGTGGTCCTCCATCCACACCTTGATTGACTTGGCTGTGTGGCATGGAGCATTGCTGGAAAAAACAATCCTCAGAGTTGGGGAACATTGTCAGAGTTTTCTTCAAGGACAACCTTGTACGTGGCTTGATTCATGCGTCCTTCACAAAGACAAATCTCCCTGATTTCAGCCTTGCTGAAGCACCCCCAGATCATCACCGATTCTCTTCCAAATTTCACAGTGGGTGCGAGACACTATGGCTTGTAGGCCTCTCCAGGTCTCTGTCTAACCATTAGACAACCAGGTGTTGGGCAAAGCTGAAAATTTGACTCATCAGAGAAGATGACCTTATTTCAGTCCTCTACGGTCCAATCCTTATGGTATTTTGCAAACCTCAGCCTGGCTCTTCTTTGATTCTCATTGATGAAGGGCTTTTTTCCAGCTTTGCACAACTTCAGTCCTGCCCCAAGGAGCCTGTTTCGAACCGTCCTCGCCGTGCACTTCACCCCAGCTGCCATTTGCCATTCTTTTTGTAGGTCACTTGATGTCATCCTATGGTTGTTGAGTGACATTCGAATGAGTTGGCTGTCATCCCGATCAGTGGAGAGTCGTTTTTGCCCTCAGCCGGTCTGTAGCTTTGTTGTCCCCAATGTCTGCTGCTTGACCTTGTTCTTATGAACCGCCATCTTTGAAGTTTTAAGGACGGAAGCAACCTGACGCTCACTGTATCCCTCTGCCAGTAAAGCCAGAATTGAACCTATTTTCCTGACTCGATTTCAACTCTTTTGGCTTGGTCAATAGTTATTTTTTGATGGCAATTACTTTTGAGGTACTACTAGCACTGTTTTTGCCATCCAGCTGGTCCTATAGCAAGAGGATAGTGATGACCACAGCAGTGGATTTGATACTTTTCCTTGTTAAATAAGATTTGGTTCAGGTGATCACCTAATCAGTACAATGAGGTGTGCCTGTGTTGGAATTCAACAGACACTGGAATGGAATGGCTGCCATACATGTAGAGATGCTGATTTTAGAAATATTTGGTCTCCTAATTTTTTCCAGGGCTGTATATACACCATTTATTGTCTTTTGAACTACTATTGAATTTATCAATCAATCAATATTACACTACGTAGCCTAATTAGTAAAACACACATTATAATTATCAAACCTATCTGTCTTGACCATATGAAAATAAATGTCTGTGATCACATCATTTTAATGCAAGTAAACCCACATAACTCTATACAAACACATCCATTTCAAAATACACCCTCTTGATACCGCCCCTCTGATGTCATGGCTTGAAGTTACATGGGTGCTTTTTGTGGCTTCTTTACAAAACATAAATGCTTGATTACTTTTTATTAATTAAGAAAAAACATCCAATGTGTTTCATACTGCAATATTATTTTATACAATGTAAAATATATGTTTTATTTTAATTATGTTTAACACTGGATGTGGAAAGTAACATAAAGCGTAAAAGTGCACATTTTGTTTTATTTTTAAATATTAGTAAATTACATAGGCTTCATTGTATTTTCCCCCTACAGTTTGTATAAGGTTAAATAAATACTGGTTGATAAATATAGTGCCCTAGATGTATGGAAAGGCATTTGATACCCAATATTTGTAATTTTGTTTCATTTTTCTGACCGTGCCCTCAATAAATGTACCTGCATGATGCCTCTGGTTCAAACGATGATAAAATCCTTTTTGTCAGTTTATTTTTTAGGTAAAAGGGGTATTTAAAGTTTTGCAATAATGTTTGTGTGTGTGTTTACTTTATTTATTCATAATTTATTTATTTGAAGATTGAAAACTTGGATCATTAGTAATCACTTTCTATATCAAGTACATAGAGAGAAAAACCATTGATATCTGGTGCAGTCAGTCCACGATGTTAAACATCACTTAAATTGAATAGCTTTCAGTGTGCCGGACGACCTTGGGTTTCTACAAATCAAACATTCTGCAAAGTAAAGACACCTTCAAAGGTGGTGCTAAGCAAAACAAGGTCCCTGGGATAACACACAAGTAACTACATAACTGACAGTACAGGATTTTAAAAATGCCTTTAAACAGAAAGGCATTCACATTAAAATAAGCATTACACCTTAACTACATTACTGCTTTTGCTTATTTACGCATCACAGCAATACTTTTAACTACAGAATAAAGGATTATAATATGTGCATGTTTAGCTATTATTATTCTAGTTGTTATTGCATTTGGTTATCATTTAATTAAAGTCAATATTTTCTTATCAGATCATTCAAAATATGTATATAAAACCTAAGACACCTTTACTCTCCCAACCACATCGGTCATGTTGATTCACTGCTCTGTGTTAACCATGACCCGTGCACAGTAACTAAGCACTAGCATTTGCATAATTCTTTCTGTTTAAGTTTAAATTCCTGTCCTGTCTAAAAGTGTTGTACTGACAGTCAAGTCACTCCAGTTCATGTAAGTTAGTCACCTGTTGCCTTTGGGAACTGAAAGGCAGACATTTGAAATTTGACATTTCAGATTTCCAACATTATTAACCATTACTCAATTGGTTGTGAACTGAATCCTAAGATCAGGCTGCTAAATATGAGTTTATTTTGTAGTATGTCAACTCCTGTCATTGGTTGTGCAGGTTGCTGAAATTGATTTATTAGCAACAATCAAGAAAGGGCTGCATAAAGATCTGAAATGAAGTATGGTACTAGCAACCAGCCCCGTTGTATCTGCTGAACGACTTCTCATGTGTAACCTTTCTTATGTTCTTTCCAGTTGGGTTACTCCATTAGAAATATCACTCCACAGTAGTGTGACATAGATTTCAAGAGTCTGCAGTTATTTCTGGGGAGTAACCTCATCCTCAAGTGTGCTGCAACTTATTCAGCCACTTAGCTCTTCCTAATGTCTGTGGACTAAATGGTTTGGATGGATTGGACACAGAATTTCCCCCCTCACACTTCTATACGAGGAGAAATTAAAGCATTTGGTCTGTTTTGAAACAACAGAGTAAAGGTGCAATTGGGGCCATTTACACAAGACTGTGGAACTCTACATCCAAATGCATTTTATTTTCAGATTAGAAATTACCAAAAATCTATCGGCACCATTTTATCACATCCATTGGAGTTGCTGCCATTTAATCACAAATGCTTAATTCAGATTGAACCTGTACACACCAGTGTTAAGAAGCTCTGCAGTTCATACACCCCCATGAGTTTGTTTTCCGTTGGAAAATACACAAAGCTTATTATATATTTATACACCAGCTTGTTCTTCTCCTGTCTGTAATCTTTGCCTTACCCTGAAAACAGAAATTTACATTGTGAGAGGCATTCCCATCCAACTACTGCATAACCATACCCTTCATGTATCATTCCTTCCAATTCCAAACCTTTTAATGTACTCTTGTGTGAGTCTGTGTATGTGTATATATATATATATATATATATATATATATATATATATATATATATATATATATATATAATGTATCATATTGAAAAATAAACAATTTCACATTTTTTATTTTTTTTCCATCACTCTTCAAAAAGAGCTAGGACAAATTCAAAACTACAGATATTCAAATCACAGTTCCAAACTGTAAATGTTAAAGAAATTTCTGTGTGTGTAAGTCCCATACTTGCCATCTCAGACCACCCTGTTACTGACAACACAGGTAATGTGGAGCCTGGAATAGCACTGGAAGAGTCAATATAAAAATAACAAGCCCACTATGTAGTTTTGTAGGCTGAAAAATAAGCCCCAAGGATATATATATATATATATACACACACATGTATATAAATAATTTTTGGCCTCACATTGGGTACTCTTTACATTGCCTCCTTTTTGAAACAGATCTGCTTTTGAGTGGTCCAGAAACATACGATTGTAGGACCAGTACGTGACGTGCAGTGGGAGAAACTGCATTCCGGCTCCAGTGTGCATTGCCGTTCATCTCCCTAATCTAAGATTCTGGACCAGCAAACCCAATATGCCAACGTTTTTGATTCCAGCCAGTTGTGCTGACGCAAAGCTTCACCATCTCCTGCACAGAGCTTAGTGCTGGAAGTGGAATCTGGGATCTTTTGTATCTTGAGACTGACTTTTTACAGCTGGACTTTTTAAACTTTCAGGGCCTCATGTACCCCAACGGCAGAGAGGCGCCTGTTGATGTTGCGGTAGCGGCAGCGCAAGAGGTCCTTGTAGGTGGAGCGCAGGTCGCGGTTGAAGAAGGCGTATATGAAAGGGTTCATGAGAGAGTTGGCATAGCCCAGCCAGAGCAGGGTGCGCTCCAGCCAGATGGGGATGCAACTGCAATAGACGCCACAGATGAAAGGCCGGGCGGTGGAGAGGATGAAGAATGGCAGCCAGCAGATGGAGAAGACACCCACGATCACGCCCAAGGTGGTGGCTGCCTTCTGCTCCCGCTTGAAGATGGAGATGTTCTTGCGCTCACGGCTCAACAGACGGGACAGGGCTGCGCACTCCTCGGCCATCCCGGGAGGCTTCAGCCCCTGCATCTTCAGGCCCTCGCTTGCCACCGTCTCTAGGTCATTGCGGCGGGGGAAGCCGGCAAAGCGGTGCTTGGCGGCACTCTTGCGGGCAGCCCTGAAGATCTTGTAGTACATGATTAGCATGACGGCCATGGGGATGTAGAATGCCACGGCAGTGGAGTAGATGGTGTAGCTGAAGTCTTGGCTGATCAGGCACACTCCGGCCGTGTTGACATTGTGTGCCCAGCCGCAGAAGGGTGGCAGGGTGATGGAAGCCGACACCAGCCACACACCCACAATCATCTTGGCCATCAGCTGCCCGTTCTGCCTGGCAGGGTAGGTGAGGGGACGGGTGATGCCTAGGTACCTAGAAGGAGAAACAAAGGATAATCGGTCTGATACTGAGTGACCACTGACTCCATTTAATTTTTGAAATGCACCACTAGTGGCCAGTAATACTTTGACCTCGCTTAGAATAGTGTTTCAGGTGGTGGGAAAAAATCTGATACTGAGATTGTAGAGAGTATATGAGCTCCAGCAACAATTTATAGAGTGTGTAAACTTTGTGTTTTGTTTTTCTTTTTTTCTTTATTGTCCTGCTTACCTGCAGTGAAGGAAAGTCTAATGACCCTTGACCCTATCTAAAAGTGTTAAATGTCCCAGAATTCAAGTGCACCTTCCTAATTCTAACTAATATTTTCTAACAGGAGTCTGCTTTAAAATCAGACCATCTGCTGAGAAGGTCTCCAGTAATTTTGATTAAAATCAGTTATTTCTGAATAAAACTAAAACAACCACAAGTAGCATAAACTAAGTGAATAAAGCTAAGCAAAGTGAGGGGTGCGGGATTTCAATGCCTGTTTTACCAGTCAAGAAAAGAGACTTTCAGTAGAAAATGCAGACCAATCGGGTTACACAGAATCCTTAATTCAAAGTCTTTGTTATGTAGTGATGCATCTAACTGCCAGGGTGAAATACTTGGCTCAGGCCCAGCAGACATCTTCCTTAATAGCTTTCAGAAAGGCTTGAGCAGGAATCTGTTACTAGTTTCCCATTTTCACAAACCATTCGTATGTCAAATGATTTTGCAGGGGGGAAAAGTAAGGCAAACTGAAAGTGAAATTCTCTCAAAGGTCAGATTCACCTCTGTGCAATACCATAATGAAAAAGAAAGACCCAGCTCTCCCTGATATAGGACAAGTAATACCATTGAGAACTTTCTCATTCTGTAAACTATGCGTGTGAACTCAATTTCCACCTTTCAGCTCGCTGGTCGATCGCGATATGTCTGGGCCAAAACAGCTTAATTCTTCAGCCTTTCAAGATGCCCGATCCAATTTCAATCCCTGGCAACTGTAACGTTGTCTGGGGTTGTCACGGATCAAGTATTTTTGTATCATGGTATTAGTATCTTAAAGGTCATGTCAAGAAGCTTTCCGCCATTTCCAATCCTTCCTTCCCAGCAATGTTTCCACCTTTTTTCTCCTTGTAAAACTATCTATGATTGACAGGTGCATCAATTAGCAATTACAGCCAGTCAATTCATGTTTTACAGATGTGAGCACTTGTAAATATGTGTTTGTCTGTTGTATAGTAGTAGACCTACCTGTTCTGTACACACTAAGGCCTAGATGTACTAACAAAAGCCAGTAACAGCACAAACATACCATAAGTAGCATCGTTGTTTCTCTGAGTTGCAAAATACAATAAAAATAAATCTGATATACTAAGAAAAAAAGTGTTAATCATTTAAATACGATTTAATGATGGATAATTATTTAAATATTGGTACCAACATCTTTGATTGAGAAGCATTGCGTGAGCTTTTGGCAACATTTTAAGAAGTAAATTGCGGTTACTGAATTGTGCTTAATCTAATATACACACTACTCCAGCCACGGCTCAGGTCCTTATATGTGGCTGGTTTATTGCTTTCCTCCATGTAGATAAAGCTGGATTAAGTACTGACATCAGTATCCATGGATGTAAAGGATCCACTGTCTGATTACAAAAAATGTATAATAATAATAATAATAGTATATCTTAATACATATTAAATATCATATAGTATTGAACAATTTAAAACAAATGTAACAGTCACTTGACTGTTAATGTTAATTTTGACGTTATTTTATTATTTGATTTATTGTTTGCTTCACTTTACTTTTGCACCTTTTTATTTCAATTACTTAATTTTCATTAATTATTTTTTTCACTTTTGAATTTGGTTTGATTGCACTTGGGGGGATAGGTTGTAAACAGTGTTAATGGTGATTATTTGAATTGTCAATAGAGCTCTATGATTGGTAGGCAACTGGCTCCCTCCCCCCAACACACCTAGGTTTTAAAGGCAGGTGCTTCTCATTCTTAATTTGAAGCTACCTGCTTCACCCATGACCCTGTCGCCGGTTCACCGCTTTTCCTTCCTTGGACCACTTTTGATAGGTACTGACCACTGCAGACTGGGAACACCCCACACGAGCTGCAGTTTTGGAGATGCTCTGACCCAGTCGTCTAGCCATTACAATTTGACCCTGGTCAAAGTCGCTCAGATCCTTATGCTTGCCTATTTTTCCTGCTTCTATCACATCAACTTTGAGGACAAAATGTTCACTTGCTGCCTAATATATCCCACCCACTGACAGGTGCCATGATAACGAGATTTTCTGTGTTATTCACTTCACCTGTCAGTGGTCATAATGTTATGGCTGATCGGTGTACATTGCACCTGTATTGTAGTAACGGCAGCTACTGTTTGTTAGTTAGTTTGCAACTTATTGCACTTTTACCATATATCAACACAGTTTCTGTAATCAGAACTGGTTGCATTGCAAGCTATTATTAGTATTGTTGTGAGCTATTGTTCAGTATAACTGTGTGCCTGACACTGCCCTTGTCTGCATTGAGAAGCAGCTGTTAATTGTGCTATTAGCATTCCCGACTGGGAGGGACTTGTGTAGAGTTCTGTAATTCAACGCAATGCAGGTGTGTACTCTCCTAATTAGTTACAGGTGGACTATTTAACAGCACCCAGGACTGCTGTGCCAGCAGCCTTCAGTGCCCCCCATATGAAGAGCCACGCTTCCAAAGGGCAGGGACTCTAGCTGTAGGACCATAGCGAGGAGAAGACCACGAGCAAATGCCACACATCAACACCAGGCAGTTATGATTATCTCTCCGATTCCTGTCCTACTCTCTCCTGCTTCATGGCACGCACCAACTTGACACTGTATCCCTAATCCTTCTAACCTCATCTTTCTGCCTCTCCCCTCCTCCTCCTTCCCCTATTTTCCCCTTACAGGAGGCCTGTGGAACTGCTACTCAGCTTCCAACAAGGCCGACTTAATCTCTGCTTTTCCTTCCCACCTCTCTCTGGATTTACTAGCTCTCACCGAAACATGGATCTCCCCTGAGAACTCAACCAAACCTGCTGCCCTATCCTCTGTTTGTCCTGTCCCACTCCCCTTGTCCTACTGGGTCGGGAGGAGGAACAGGGCTGCTGCACTCCCCTTCTCTCCTCTTCTCTGTCCCTCCCCTTTCTCTCCTTGTGCTCAACTAGCTTTGAATTCTGTGCAGTTGAACTCACCTCTTATAATGCTCTAATGTTTTGAAAGTCACCCTAGATAAGGGTGTCTGCTAATAACTAAATAAAAAAATAAAAATAATTATGCCTGAGTGTTTGTTTTAAGGGGTTCTGGTTCCTATGCTGCCATTATGCCTGCTATGTTGCTGAACGTGTCTCTCTACTAAGTCTCCATGGGTGGACTGGGTCAAGTTCTCAAGTTCTATGTTGGAAAGGACGAGTGACACAGCAGACATATGAAGAAAAGGATTAATTTAATTAAACTCCCTCAGGATGATGGACAGTTAGACTAGAATACAACAAGATGGCTTTTATTGCTTTTAACATTTTATTCTGTACTTTTATTCTTATATCTGCTTTTAT
This sequence comes from Amia ocellicauda, assembly GCF_036373705.1. Classification (NCBI taxonomy): domain Eukaryota; kingdom Metazoa; phylum Chordata; class Actinopteri; order Amiiformes; family Amiidae; genus Amia; species Amia ocellicauda. The sequence continues at coordinate 41,612,705 of NC_089858.1, forward strand.
TGTTGTAACTACTGCACCTTGTGTTTTAGCCTTTGTAGTACAAGTGTAGTTTTTATTGGGAGGTCTATAATGTTGCCTTATTTTAGTGCTCTCTAGCACCTCTAGCATCTCTGCCTGTAAAGGATGGTACTACACTGCACACCAGTATCTGTACTGTTCTCAGAATTGGTAATACAATTGGAAAATCTCCATAGGCTAAAAGCATAGTGTAGCTTGGCAACTGTAAAACAAGATTAAGTGGGATTGAGCTGAAGTTATGCAAATCTTACAGTTACTAGCCCCATTACATGGTGCTTCAAGGCCTCTAGGAGTCCACAAGTAATACTCCCATCGGGTTTTTTTGTTTTTGTTTTTTTTAACTTCCTTTGTTCCCTATATCATCCTCAATTTTAATTAAACAAAGATTGATGTAACTATTCCTCTCTTGCCTACTATCCCAGTGCCAACTAAGGAACCTAATCTGAAGCTGGTGCCTTCAGTGGTGTAGTACAGCTACAAAAATAAAAAATCTTTAAACCTTATTTGCTACACAAAGCCAATATAATGGCTGAAATGTCAGTGTGAATTGCAGGTTTTGAGTACTTTTGAGTGTTTCATCACTTTCACCTTAGATATTTAAAGCAGGTATACTTACTTAGACAGCGATTTCAATATTTTTTGTCATTCAGTTGGTTTAATATTTGACTTTTCTTAAAATAAATAAAGGAGTTGTGGACTGACCTGAGATACTTTGCCTTGGCACTTGTGAATCACAAATCAACTCACCACTCATAGGTCGGGTGTGTTATCTATTTCTACTCTGAATAAGCATGCACATATGTACAGTCTATTGCTCCCAATACATTGTGAAACCTAATTAAAAAAATAAATAAGACTTGGAATAGGAGTTTTAATAAAAATAATTAAGAAGCACAATTGGTAATGCATATGAGAATGCGGACTGCTACCATGATCCCCTGCAAAGACCAAGAGGCAAGAAAATGCAGGATGGACAATAGTCTCACCACTACAGGGATAACATTATGAGGGTGGCAGGCTGCAGATCACCTTTTAGACCATCCACTAGCTCAATAATTGTATGGCAGTGAGTCTCTTCCTGATTTTGTTAAGATCACTGTATTTCTCCCCCGACACACTGCCCTTTAATTGATTAATTAAAGTGTTTTCCACAATTCCACAGTTCTTCACTATCTGACAAAATGTAAGTGTCATTAAGTCTGGCAACCTGTGCACCTGATTTGCATGATCTCCACCCCATTTTTCTGACTTTTTAGAAACACACAGAATTCAATATTCATTAATGGCATACCTGTAAAGACAAATTATTGTCTCAAAACAGTTCTTTAAACCAAGCAAAAGTCATTGTGCTTGTTTAGTATGTGTTATGACATTGTTTAGTCATTTGCAACTAACATGCGCTATACTTTAATAAATCTAGCCCTAAAAAACAAATGTGGGAGTGTAATATGTAAGTTAAAAACAACATTTTTTCTATAGCCTATATAAGGAAAATATTTTTTTAAACTGTGGATTGTAGTACAATATAATGTATATGCATTTTTAAATATTTTTTCACCCGTTTGGAGGAATCTGCCATTCATTATTGGTTAAAAATAGAAAATGTGCTTATGTAAGCACATATTGGAGATAATTGGTTCACAACTGTTCCCAAAAACTGATATTGGCGTATTTGCACTTTTCTTTTTTTACCAGAAATTCCCCACTTGATTTGGGCTAGTTTTCTTTTTCAAGGGGCTGCGACTGAAAAGGAATTGAGGAAATTAAATTGAACTCCACTTCGGTAAACTGCAAATCTCCTGTGTTTTTATAAAGGACAGCTGTCTATAGAAGCCAGTTCCAGTTATGTGGAGACCCCTTTAGAGTAGTTCCACAATAAAAGTAGCAGAGTGAAGGGAAATTAGTGATAGGTGATTGCAGTGTTCAGACGACTGATGGACAGTGGTTTACTGTGCAAGTATGAAAAATTCATGGTAGCTCTTTGACTAAAACCCTCATGCTTCCCAGCCTTATAAAAGGTGAAAGAAACCTATATAGATTATTTTCAACAGAAGCATGTACAATGACACTTCTTTGAATTGACAGGTGTTGTGAAAGCTACTTTGACCTTCTTCTGTCCTTTTTTGTTCTGTTATTTTACAGTTTATCAGTCCTCACTGCTAGTGGCACTCAGTGAAAATGATATTCCTATTCTTGCATGGTAGCATGGGTCTTAAACAATGGTAGGTGACCCCCTCCCCCTGTGAAGTGAGAACAGATATAATAGGGTAGACTGATTCTATGATTTCAGAGCACATTCTATTATTGATAGTTTTGTTAATTAAGTGTCTTTCATGTTAATCACATGAAAGAGGGTGGCAGGCCAAGCCTTGTCGGATAAAAGCTGTCATCAGAGAGAGAGAGAAGGAATAGTCTGGTATCTGATCACTTGAAGCAGAGTTTTTTTTTTTTTTTTGCAGTCTTGATCCTTAATCCAAGTACGCTCCATCTCACAAACTTCATAAGCTAGTTATTGGTCTTCCCTGCCTCATTTCAAAAGTGCAAAGCTTGAACAGCTGGAGAGCAAGATGACAGTCCTTCATTCAGCAGTGCACAACCCTTCAAGACATTTTAAAGTTAATAGCAGTTACAATCCACTCTAAGGGTAACCAATGCATGGAAAAAAGCCATAACAGTATGCAGAGCTAGGTGTCTTAAGAATAAGTATAGACTCTACCTGCACATTTTTGTAGTCTACCAAATAGATTGCTTAGAAATACCCACATTAACGGCATTACATTTTTTCAAGAATAAAGAAACAGGCAATGTTTATTTCAAAATCCAGTTAAGAGTTACACTTCTACTTGAGTTACTAATTCTATCTCTTTGGGATTAATCAGTCATAGGTGTTCCTCTCTACAAAACAATAATAATATTAATAATAATCACAATAATAAGCCCCATCTATATTTATCCATCAAGGTCAAATTGAGGTCTCTCCAGCAGTTGGTATGGTAAATGCCAACAAGGATCAAACAAAAGCCAACAGCCAATGTTCATGCCCAAATATAGTTACCAGGCAGTATGCTATTTCGACACTGTATACAATAGTTTGATAGACCTTAAAATGCCAGACTCCAAAACAATGCCATATGTTAAGTTGGTAAATATAGGTGATACATTTTACCACCTCTATTGGGAAACACCAAGTTCCGTCTCTGTTGAAGTTGGCACACGTCGCTTATCTGCTGATTACAGAGCAGGCTGCTAAACTGGGTGTTTCCAACAAATGCGTTGAGGAAACTCAGCCCTGTGGGGCCATGACTGTGAAGTTACACATGCAGAGCAGACCACACAGAGTAGGTTGGCATGGATGATGACAGTACACACTATGGAGGGCTACTCCGTGTTACCACCATTATAAGGGCCGTACACATGTTGAATGCCTTCCACATAGGTAAAAATAGTTGTAAGCTTCTCTATACTGTGATGATGGAATTTCTAAATATGTGCATTATAATCTGAAGTATAGTATAGTATCTATAAATAGACAGAGCTGACAAAAACAAGGGCTGTTTTTACATGCTGATAAATAAGAAATTACAGTAGAAGTACTGTCTTGACTGACTTGTGGCACTTTTGTCTGGTTACAATGTAAAATAAATGCTTAATAAAATGTTAGAATACAAATGAAATGAAAAGGAACACAACAAAAAATAAAGACCTAAGGCACAATGTTGTTGTTTTTATTAATTAAAAAGGTTCTGTTTGCTCTGTATGTATTAGGAGATAATTAAGTCCCTAATCCCATGGTTTTCCCACTTAATACTAGCAGTTTATGCAAGAAGTAGCTGCTTGTACAGAGAAAGTGCAAGGTTATCTCACATGGCAAACCAGGGCTAGAATCCTAATATCTACAGAGCAAGAGTGTGTAATTCTCTGTTTAAAGCATTCTCTGTTGACTGATCAAAATAAATTATACTTTTTTTTCTTTTTACACACACAGACATAAATGCTAAGAAGGGAGGCTAACCTGACAAAATGCAGGAATGTAAGCTGTGAAAATGTTAACAGGTCACGCTTGCCGTCTTGAGCGACAAGAAGCCTTGCTGCCATTAAAGTTCGAGTGTCACGATCACTTGTTGTGATTAGTTTCCTGCAGCGTGCTAATGAGCTGACGGCCCTGATAGACAAGCCAGTGTGTATAGCATCAGCAGATCCAGGGGAGGCTGATGAGAGAGGAGAGAGCTGGAGATAAGCTCTTTGGTCTGGGGACTGAAGTGAAAGTGCAGGTCTGAGCAGTGATTGCAGAACCTGATGGCATGTTATTGTATGCTAATCTTACCAGCTAATCTTATTGTGCTTCGTGAAAGAAATAAGTGAGAGTGAAAGTGAGGGGGAGATATTGTGATACAGAATGCTGTTTCAGGTGCAGGGGGAGTGAACTGATCTTGATTATTCTGTAAATTAGTTTTACTGTAGCTTGACTGATGAATTGAGGTTTCAGCCTGTTACACATTTTAGTGAGGCACTCAAATGTATCTGCTCTGTTTGATTAAGGCAGCCTTTTTTAAATAAAATATTGTGTAGCCTGTCTCCCACTGTATTCGTTTTTTTGGTTTGCTGATTTGGATTTTCCTTTCACAGCACTTTGAGGATTAAACAAAGCTTCAGTGGAGTTTGAGAAGCTCAGGTTGAGAGTTCATTTTAACGGTCTGATGTGCATAAGGAGTCCTGATACAGTCTTACTCTGGGGGTTACACTTCTCACCTGGATTTAAGAATAATAGGCAGATATGATGTAACAGATATATGTATCCTACTCAGCTTGAGACTGAAGTAAGTTCTCTTGAGGATCTCTTATAGATTGAAGCATTGCATTGAAACTAAATATAAATGTTTCCTTGAATTTTTTGTTTTTCTATCCTGCAGCATTTAAGATTTGTGTTTGTTAATTCTGTTTCCTCCAGAGCCCACTCCTTTTCATCCCTAGCCCCTAAGTGGTGGAACAACCCTAATTTCCACTGAAATCAGGACATCAGAGTCTCTGACCACCTTCCGGCAATTACTCAAGATACATATATTTAAACTGTACCTGTAACTTTACAAATGAGAGGAGGCCATTCGACCCATCGTGCTCGTCCGGTGTCCATTAATAACTGAGAGGTCCAAGGATCCTATCCAGTGTATTTTTGAATGTTCTCAAATGTTCAGCTTCAACCACATCGTTGGAGAGTTTGTTTGTAGCAACTCTCTGTGTGAAGAAGTGTCTCCTGTTTTCTGTCTCGAATGCCCAATTTCCATTTGTATCCCTGTCTCTGTGTGTCCCTGCAGAACTGGAAAAGCTCCTCTCGTTTGATTTGAGCCTTTCATTATTTTGAAGACTTGAATCAAGTCTCCAAATAGTCTTCTCTGTTCCAGGGTGAATAGGTTCAGTTCCCTCAGTCTCTCAGTATGACATTCCCTTCAGACCTGGAACAAGTCTGGTTGTTCTCCTCTGAACTGCCTCTAGAGCAGCGATATCTTTCTTGAAGTGTGGAGCCCAGAACTGTACACAGTATCCAGATGAGGTCTAACTAGTGTATTGTACAGTCTTAACATTACCTCCCTTGCTTAAATTCCACACTTTTGACAATATACCATCGCAATTTGTTTGCATTTTTAACTGCTTCCACACATTGTTTGGATGGGGAAAGTGAGGAGTCCAAATAGACTCCTAGGTCTTTCTCATCTGTTACTTCTTCCAGTTTTATTCCTCCCATAGTGTCTAATACCTGGCGAGGGGCAGAAGAACCCAGGTGCGGAGAATCATATAGTAGTCGTACAGGCGTGGGTCAAGGGCCAGCAAATGGAATCCATAGGACAAGGCAAGAAGAATGGTCAAGGGGGCAGGCAGGAAGTCAGGTGATCATGCAAACAAGTCCGTAGAGGGTAATCCAAGAAGCGATGGTCAAAAGGAGGCAATAAGAGGTTGAAAGGCAGTGGCAATCAAAAGAGATGGGGAATACTTAGAAATGACTCTAGGGAGAAATCAAGACATAGCATTGTATGCTGGGAACAGGGGGTTTAAATACAGAACAGAGGGAAGCAGGGGACAGGGATGTGCAGTGTTGGGCCAATGGGAGAAGAGTGTAAATGAAGAATGTTAATGGGATGATTGCTGGGGATTGTGAGAGACAAGATTAGTATTCTGGAGACGATGACCTCTGGTAACATAAATGTAACATAGTGTAATTATAGTGGACATTTTGATTACTTGCATGTAATACCTTGCACTTGTCCACATTGAATTTAATCTGCCAGGTGTCAGCCCACAACTGAATATTATCTAAGTCTCTTTGAATAACCTGTGCTGCCGAGCCACCTATGTTTGTATCGTGTGCAAATCTGAACAGTTTGCTAAATCCTTTGGCAAATCCCTTGTTCTAAGTTTAATTTGGAATATTTAAGTTAGCAGCCTATAAATAATTTCCCTAATTTCTATAAGTACTGTAGGAAATATACCATCTGGCCCAGGTGATTTGTTTGTTTTTAATTAGTAGTAGTCCCTTGAGTATCTCCTCATCATTTATCCTGATCTCTCTGAGGGTTTGACTAGACTGATTGTTAACCTGTGGCATGTTATCCATTTTTTCTTTTGTAAACACTTCTGTAAAATACCTCTAAGATACTTCGATTTTTAGCATTTAACTGTTTCACTTCCTCCTTTATTCATGCTGCTGTAGTATTGAAAAAAGCTCTTTGCATTAGTTTTAGCTCCAAGACCTATGTTTCTTTCTATTTCCCTCTTTGCTTTCCTGATGCCTTTCTTAAGATCTCTTTGCAATTCAACATATTCTTTGTATTTAGTTTAATCTCTATCTCTTTTGTATGCACTATACAACATTTTCTCTCTTGATATTTTTTTGCATACTTCTATTAAACCATTAAGGCCAATGTTTTTTGGTCCCCAATTTGCTAAGTTTTGGTACAAATTTCTCCTGAGCTTCGAGTAGTATATTCTTAAAATATAACCATACATTTTCAACTGAATCTGTATCCAGTGTGCTCCAGTCTAACTCTTCTAAGTGCTGCCTCATACCTTCAAGGTTTGGTTTTCTAAAAGTGTAGTTCGTTTGTATGACATTGTAGAGCTGGTGTGGCCTCACTCCTAGCTGGGCTAGTGGAGCAAGCAGCCAATGCTCCCATGTTATGCGGAGAGTGCTTAAACGGTTTTCCTGCACACCGTAATGTTTATGGTTTGATTGTCATGCTAGAGCCTGCTGTTCTCCTGCATTAGCTGCGCTAATAGGTGACAACTGCTCCTGTATTACGTGGTGGGTGCATGATCTGCTCTGGTGCAGCTCCACACTACTGCTCCAGCTCCAGCTGCTTTTAACCAGCACCAGCTCCGGAGCCACAATAAACAGTGCAAACTAGGGTGCAATCATTATTTATAACGTTTCCTTTTTTACTTATTTTATGTAAATAACTGTTTAACAAAAACAAAATATTAATAACAAACATCTGTTTGACCATTCATACATGAAAAAGTAAAAAATTATAAAGGTGTCTGTGGCAATTAGGGTTGCCAGCTGGCCAGTATTTTAGCAGACTGTCCTGTATTTGTACACTACATGGCCAACAGTATGTGGACACCCCTTCTAATTAGTGTATTTGGTATGTGGGAGACTCTGAGACCAAGTAGAGGAAGATTCTATGGTCTGATGAGACCAAAATAGAGCTTTCTGGCCTCAACGCTAAGCGCGACATTTGGTGCAAGCCTAACACCGCACATCATCCTGAGAACACCATCCCTACCGTGAAGCATGGTGGTGGCAGCATTAAGCAAAATGGATGCAGCAAAGTAGAGAGTAATCCTGTAAAAAAACCTGTTGAAGTCTGCAAGACACCTGGGACTTGGGAGTAGATGAATCTTCCAGCAGGGCAATGACCCCAAACATACAGCCAAAGCCACACTGGAGTGGTTTAAAAATAAACAGGTCAATTTCCAGGAGTGGCCGAGTCAAAGCCCGGACCTCAATCCAATTGAGAATATGTGGAAAGAGTTGCTTTTCACCAAAGGGCCCCATCCAACTTGATGGCGCAAAGAAGATTTTGCAAAGAAGAATGGGCAAACATTGCTCTGTCCAGATGTGTAAAGCTAGTAGATACTTATACAATTAGACTCATGGCTGTAATTGCTGCCTGTAAAAGGTGCCTCTACCAAATATTGACTGAAGGGGTGATTCTGTTTTGTAATTGTAATTTAGAAAAAAATGCAGATCATATTTTTCACTTTTACATTTTTGGTGTTGATCAGTGGCAAAAACTCCTGATTAAATCCATTCTGATTTCATGTTGTAACACAATGACATGTGGAAAAGACCAAGAGGGGTAAATACTTTTGAGAGCCACTGTAAAATCAAGCCACACAGCAATAGACAAGCATTGGCAGTAGAATGGACTTTACTGAAGAGCTCAATGACTTTCAACGTGGCACCGTCATAGGATGCCACCTTTCCAACAAATCAGTTTGTCAAATTTCTGCCCTGCTAGAGCTGCCCTGGTAAGCTGTAAGTTCTGTTATTGTTAAGAGGAAACAGGTGCGAAGTGGTGGGTTACTCAAGCTCACAGAACAGGACTGTTGAGTGCTGAAGTACGTAGCGCATAATAATAGTCTTTTGTTTGTTGCAACAATCACTTCTGAGTGCCAAACTGCCCCTGGAAGCAACGTCAGCAGAAGAACTGTTTGTCGGGAGCTTCATTGAAATTGGTTTCCATGCCTGAGCAGCCGCACAAGCCTAAGATCTTCATGCGCAATGCCAAGCGTCGGCTGGAGTGGTGTTAAGTTATCCACCATTTGACCTGGGAGCAGTGGAAATGCGATCACGCTTCACCTGGCAGATGCCAGGAGAACGCTACCTGCACAAATGCATAGACCAACTGTAAAGTTTGGAGAAGGAATAATGGTCTCAGGGCTCGGCCCCTTACTCCCACTGAAGGGAAATCTTAACGCTACTGCTTACAATGACATTCTAGGTGATTTTGCACTACCAAATTTGTGGCAACAGTTTGGGGAAAGCCCTTTCCTGTTTCAGAATGACAACCCGTGCACAAAGTGAGGTCCATACAGAAATAGTTTGTTGAAGAACTTGACTGGGCTGCATGAATGGAAAAGCTGACTGTGAGCCAGGCCTGATCGCCCAACATCAGTGCCCGACCTCACTAATGCTCCTGTGGCTGAAATCCCTTCATCTAGTGGAAAGCCTTCCCAGCAGAGTGGCGGCTGTTATTGCATCAAAGGGGGGGACCAAATCCATATTAATGCCCATGATTTTGGAATGAGATGTTTGATGAGCAGGTGTCCACATACTTTTGCCCATGCAGTGTGTGTACTTTGACCCCCTGCCCAGTATTTTTGGAAGATGTCCGGTTATTTTAAATACTGTAATCTACTGAATATGTTGTAAAAAATGTTATCAGTGTACAATTTGCCCTCAACCCCCCACCCCATCATCGTGTAATTGCCAGCAGCCCCTCTAGGTTGACATTTCGCAACCACCCCCCCACCAGGGGTCCCGTATTTTTGTATCGTAAAAGTGGCAAACAAGGTGCAGGGGGCATGACTCCTGCATGTAACTCCCTGGCAACCAACTTCTGGACAAACTAGTCTGGACATTTCAGATAACAGATGGCTATAAAATGAGGTTAATTTAGGCAGATGTGGAATAAAACAATTTGGAAATAATTAAAACTTTAGAGTTAAAATGGACTTTACTTCTATTGCAAGTGGTTTATGAGATATGCCCTGGGATTACAGAATCACTTCCTGAACTGAGTGAGAAAGTGAAGGTGTCATATCATTACAATTAATAAAAAATAATGTATTATGTATTAATAGCTAGAGTGAGAACTGATCTTATTTTATAACCCCCAATACACAAGTATACCTATGAAGGTATATATTTTGTTAATTTAAGAAAACTGGACTTAATGTCTGGGTAAGTTTAATGAAGGGGGGAAAGAGCTCCATGACCTCAGCTCCAGCTCCAGGCTCCGGAGCACTCCGATGGGCTCCGCTCCGGCTTTAGCAATGCCAGCTCCAGCTCCGCTCCGGCTCCGGAGCACAACTAACAAAAACTGACCAGCTCCGCTCTGGCTCCGGGTCCTGGAGCTGGCTCGGCCTATCCCTATATTGAACAGTGCTGTTTTTTATTTTACCGATTTTTATATATTTGCAACTGTAATGTTATATAAGGGTCTAGGGATTGAATGTTACAATCATAACGTATTGTTCAGACATTAATACATTGATTTTTTTGCATGTAAATATTTGTTTGAGGTCAAGCAACACTTTGTTGTTTACACCTCCAGCCCTCCACCTTTTGGAGTGTCCTCTCTATTGAAAGTTCAGATATGGTAACCCTAGCTGGTTCTGGTTATCTCAACTCATTATCAGTGGAGCAGTAACTTTAGCTAATGGGTTAAAATGGGCTTCTTAAGCATTCCAGTGATGTAAGGAGACCCTATTTTGTTCACTAATACCATTCCCTCCTGCACTGAACAAATACTCAGGGATGTGTCCATATTGAAGCACTTTTGGGTGGTGGAGAATTGTGTTAATGACAATAAGGTATCACTGGTGTCTATTGTGTTAATGTCAATTTTAAAATATTTTTTTCACTAGCAAATGCTAGCAAATATGGTAGTACATTTGTGGTGGATTGTTATGAATAGCCCAGCTTATCCTTGTAATTTCCTTAAATCTTAGCTTACAAACTGAGTTTTTAAAATCCATTTTATAATCAAATTTTCCCAGGGGGAGCATGCCCTTGGACCCCCCTAGCAGATGTCTGTAATAATCATGGCCCTCTTATGGCCCCACCATTTTCAAAATCCTTTCTTCTTAGTATTAGAATTATATAATAATAATAATAATAATAATAATAATAATAATAATAATAATAATAATAATAATAATAATAATAATAATTGTATTTACAGTATTGCCACACAGCCAAGCTGGTGGAAATTGTCTTCAGTACAGGATGATAAATTAGCTGTATTACACTTACGCTATTGCTCTAGCTCTAGAAAACATGATAAATAAACAACATCACATGAAAAAATTACAAGCAGAAATTAGTAACTATGGGACAAAGCCAATGTGCTAGATAAAGACATTGAACCCAGGACACAATCAACTAAATATATTTATGTCCAAGTACAAGCCAGAGAAGTGTCCCTAATAGCAGCGGGAAAAAAACTGTTCTTAAATTGAGAAGTTTTTGTTGTCAAAAATCTGAACCATCTTCCAGAAGGGAAAAGTTGAGGTTAGCAAACTGGCACGCTTGAGGGTTCATTGGATATAAAGAGATTCAACTACAGGAAGATCAGTGCCAGTAATCTTTTCAGCCTTAGTGACAATGTGCAGAAGTTATTTACTTGCCCAAGAGAATGACAGTTTTCACAAAATGTACACATTTCACTGAACATATGACAATAAATGCCAAAACCAGAAAAAATCAAAATTTAGTGTTTAATATAGCCAAACTCCAAATTGTAGTGTTTCAACAGATTACAGTACAAAATCCAGGGCAAGATTCTGTGAAGGACAAGTTCAATGACGTCAAATAAGTGGGCAGTGGGGTCAAAGCAGAGCTCTCTGGGCAAGATCACACGACTGGGTCATATTTCTCAAACGGACAGCCACATCCAAGCTACCTAGTCTGCAGCCCTGTTGCATCACTCCTGATGTCCTGACTCTCCAGTCCCATCGCTTTCTATTTTCGAACATTTTAGTTTTTGACGTTTGAATTTTCACAGCAATAGTGAGTCACTCCTGGTAGATAGTCATCCCATCGTGCCCATCTGCTGGTGAGGAGTAAGTGTTATATATATATTTAGATAAAGTTCTACTGGAATCAATAACCCATCAGGGATTTAGGCCATATGTACGTACAAGAGGAGCTCATTTGTACAGATGGCTGTTACGTCATGTGGATGGATGACGGTTGTTTATTTAATTTGATTCTTCTGTTTTCTTTTGCCACCTTCTGTATGGCTTTGTGCCTAAATCAGGAAATGTGTGGTTATCAGATAGTTGTTTCTGTTATTCTTGTTTGTTTATTCAACCTGCCTGTCCAATACGTTTGCAGTGTATGTTTCCGTCGATTCTTATTTAGATTCATCCAGCAAAGACTGAGTTTCCTCACTGTGGTGTACAAGAAAGCCTCAAGCATAGGCAAGTTCCAGGACACAAAGCTTTCGTTTTTGGAGAGGTTTCCATTCTCCTGGCATAAAAAATAACAAAATCAGTGTTGGAGACTTCCAGTGGTATTAAGTTTGCCATTATCACCCTCCATTCCCCAATCTTGAAAGCCTTTAAAGCTCCGCTGAGGATAGTTAGATATGGAAGAGAAGGAAAAGGTAAACACAAGTTTACCTTGAGCGATGCAAGCACATGAACAGTGTCCCCAGAGTAACTGTATTTATGGAGAAGTGGGATCTGTTAGGGCATGCCTTAGCTGATAGATTACAGAAGCCAGTATCTGTTTTTAAGTTACTTTGTTTCAACACCAAAGCAGCTAAAGGGGAGGAAAAAAAATGAAAGAAAAAGCAAACAAACTTTGAACTTTGTACAAACAGAGATATGACGGTATGTGAAATGGCACCCATTTGTGTAATTAAACAATCCCTTATTGCATTTATTATGGCCTGATAAGGGAAATATAGGTTGCAAGTGTAGCAAGAGAAGGATGGTTTCTTGTGTTGTTCTTCCTTTAACTCCTACACTACTTTCTGATTTTGAAACATTCAGACACGTTGACTGGCTAAAACACAGTCTGTCTTGAGTCTACCTGGACGTGAATAGGAATTTTAGATGCATCTTTTTATTGTTACCTTCCTTCTTACATGCTGATGTTAATATGCAGGCACTATTCGGCACTCCGACCAGTCAATCTAGCAAATATTGTTATTATTATTATTATTATTATTATTTTTTTTTTTTATTTTTTTATTATTATTTCTTGGCAGACGCCCTTATCCAGGGCGACTTACAACATAAGTGCAATTGTTCCAGAGAAGTTTACCTCATTGGGGGAAATGATTCCTCTAAATTTGTATTTTAATGCATCGCGGTAAAGCCATAGAATGTTGTAGGAAAGCAAAATCAAATCATGGTGACTCAGAGTAAGTCTTGCAACAAACCATGCAAAACCATAGCAACACAAAGTATGTGCGTAGGAAAGCCAAGGGAAAAAAACTACAAAAAGAAAATAATGAGGTTTTTGTTTTGAGATGAGCTTCAGTAAGGAGTGGACCAGTTTTCATCGAGGGCCTATTAATGGAATTAAAGGAATGCTGGTGCAAAGAGGAAGGGCTTGACAGAGGACTTTTGTAGATGGCCCCAGAGAAGGTCTTGAATCTCTTTTATGTGTTACATTTGAAGACCTGAACTCATATTCTGTATCTTCTTTTTCCACAAAACCAGCACTTTCATATGAGAATGTTTATTAACTTAGCCTATTTACTTCACCACACCAGTAAAACTCAAAAAGCAGACAACCTTGAGAATAACAGAGCAATGTATCTAGCACAGATGTCATAAATTCAGCTAGTGTGATCTGAAATAGATAGGCCTTGATAGTTTCATTACAAAGAGATCAGATTGTGTTCTCTTTTATTTGGTTGGCCTGGCCATAGAGCCTCAAAACTGAACTCAGGCAAGGCTAATTTAAAGAATATCAGTTTTGCTTGACCAAGAAAGAAAAGTAACCATTCCATGGTCTTTACATGGAAACCTTCCAAAGCATAGGGTTCCATCTTATGTGAAAATAAAATCCACAAAACGTGAACCCTAAATCATTGTCACATGGGAATCCAGAGAGCAATGGTGATGCTGATTGATTTTCTCAACACCAATAGTCATGGGCAGGTCATTTTAGAAGTTGACATATTTAACTAAACCAATCATGTAGGCATTGTCATTCTTTCCGTATTTACATTATCAGAGATAAATGCATATTTTTAATGTTTACTCATTGCTGGTCCAACTATTTTTAAAAAGGTTTAACCTATCCATCAATATGTTTATCTGTATAGATTCAACAGTATCCATGCTGTGAATTGCCTTTTTGATAACTGGACAAATTGAGTACTGTACATCTCAGTGTCCCTACAGCAGGTCTTCCCAGCCCTCCTTTATGGTTTTATATTCTTGGTCATATTCTTGGAGATAGTCAACATGGGTTTAGACGAGGCAGATCATTTATTTGAATTTTTTGAACATGCAACTGCAGCTGTAGATCACGTGAAAGCATATGATATGATTTTCAGAAAGCTTTTGACAAGGTTCCACACCAAAGACTGATCCTCAAATTGGAAGCTGTAGGCATTCAGGGTAATGTAAGTAGATGGATTATGAACTGGTTGATGTATAGGAAACAGAGGGTGTCAATTAGAGGAGTTGCTTCTAACTGGAATGAGGTTGTTTGTGGAGTTCCACAGGGATCAGTATTAGGGACTTTGCTTTTTCTAATCTATATTAATGATCTGGACTCTGGGATAGTTAGCAAACTTGTCAGATTTGCAGATGATACAAAAATAGGTTGTTAGTAGATACAATATCTGCAGCACAGGTTATTCAAAGGGACTTAGATAATATTCAGTTGTGGGCCGACACCTGGCAGATGAAATTCAATGTGGACAAGTGCAAGGTATTACATGCAGGTAACAAAAATGTCCACTATAATTACACTATGGGAGGAATAGAACTAGATGAAGTAGCGCATGAGAAAGACCTAGGAGTCTACATGGAGTCATCACTTTCCCCATCCAAACAATGCGGAGAAGCAATAAAAATGCAAACAGAATGTTACAGTATATTGTCAAAAGTGTAGAATTTAGAACAAGGGAAGTAATGTTAAGACTGTACAACGCACTAGTTAGACCTCATCTGGAATACTGTGTACAGTTCTGGGCTCCACACTTCAAGAAATAAATTGTTGCTCTAGAGGTAGTTCAGAGGAGAGCAACCAGACTTATTCCAGGTTTGAAGGGAATGTCATAATCGGAGAGACTGAGGGAACTGAACCTTTTCACCCTGGAACAGAGAAGATTATGTGGGGACTTAATTCAAGTCTTCAAAATCATGAAAGGCATCGACCATGTGCAGGGACACACAGACCCGGGGACACAAATGGAAATTGGGCTTCAAGGCATTCAAGACAGAAAACTGGAGACACTTCTTCACACAGAGAGTTGTCACAACCTGGAACAAACTCCCCAGCGATGTGGTTGAACCCAGCAATTTGAAAACATTAATAAATAGGATAGGATAGGATAAAATCCTTGGATCAATTAGTTATTAATGAGATGCCCTTTCTGGGGGTGCAAGACACAGCTCATATATTAATATGTATATTATTCATTATGTATAATATAATAATAATAATAATAATAATAATAATAATAATAATAATAATAATAATTATTATTATTATTATTATTATTATTATTATTATTATTATTATTATTGTCTGGTGTACAAATGAGAAAGAAGGATAGCAGTTGGAGTGGAGTGTTGTTTAAAAATATATAATGTAGTGAGAACCCCTGTTATGTATTTTCATTCAAGCCACAAATAATTATCAAATGATAATGAGTAAAGAACAGTTGGAGATAATTTAATAAATGTCATGTCTTCCCCTTGCACTTCCACACTTCAACACCAGAGGTCTTCATCCTCTGAATACTAACCCAGCTCCTCACCTTCCATAATCATCCACTTTACATTCCAGGCTTCCATGTGCACTTCTTCGATCACTCTCTTCTCCCATTGGTTCTCACTCCCTACCTCTGTCACCTGCTTCCCTCAGCCCTGTGTATTTATATCCTTGTGTTTCCCTTCACTCACTGCTAAGCCTTGTCTACAACCTAACAACCTAAGCATTTCTATCCTTCTTATTGCCTTCCTGTGTCTCGACCTGTTCCCACATATTCTGATTATTGGATTTCCTGTATTGCACTGTTTGCCCAGTTCTTACCTATAGCTTTATTTTCTTGACCCTGACTTCTGGATTGCCTTCTTCTTCCTGTTTGCAGGCTTCTGACCCCACACCCGTTTATTGACTTTGCTATTTGGGTTTGCTATCACCGCACTTGGGTCCACCTCCCTTAGTTTCTGAACCTGTTACAGAAGACTTAGCCTTAACATGGACCCAGCGGAGCCTTCTACCCTCTGTACAGCCTTAACATCCCAGGGAGCCCTCCTTGAGGAGCATGATGTGCTACTGCGTAAAACCACAGACTCCCTCCAGAAGCTTGTACACAGGCAACCATCATCTGCCACTTCTTCAGCAGCAGCAACCCCTGCAGATGGTATTCCTGCAGCAGTTACTACAGTTCACCCCAGCGTGCCCCAGCAAGCCACAGTACAAACAGGACAGTGTCCCTTACTGGGGTGCCAAGGCCGTTCCAGTCACTGTCTTGTTAGACTCCAGTTCAGCAGGTAATTTTATTAACACAGCTACGGTCAGAAGGCTGGGAATTCACTTTGTTCCTTTCATCCCACCTCTCAGAGTAAAGGCCGTCAATAATCAGCCCATCGATTCCGGCAGCATAAATCAAAGAACAAACCCCATCTGTCTCCAAATTGGCATTCTACACACTGAGCATCTGTCTCTTCTGGTCATAGACACTCCCGGTGCTGACATTCTCCTAGGTCTTCCCTGGCTTATTCATCATGACCCGACCATTTCTTGGATGAAAGGTGAAATACTATCCTGGGGATCCCACTGCTTCTCATGCTGCTTATCTCTCCCTTGCTGAGCGACTCACATTGAGAGCCCTTTACTTTCTGCGTCCCCTCAGATCCCATCCGAGTATAGGGAGTTGGCAGTGGTTTTTAATAAAACTCAGGCTTCCCGTCTACCTCCACACAGACCTTGGGATTGTGCCATAGATCTCCTGGAACTTCTCCTCCTAGGGGACGCATATACCCCCTTTCTCTCCCTGAGTCACATGCCATGGTGGAATACATTTAGAAAGCCTTGGAACTTGGCTTAATTCGACCCTCTACCTCTCCAGCAGCGGCAAGTTTATTTTTTGTGGCCAAGAAAGATGGGGGACTCCGGCCTTGCATCGATTACAGAGGGCTTAATGATGTCACAATTAAATATCGTTATCCTTTGCCTCTAGTTCCTGCTGCTCTGGAGCAGGTGAGGGGAGCTCGGTTTTTTACAAAATTTGACCTGCGCAGCGATTATAATTTGTTCCGCATCAGGGAAGGAGATGAATGGAAGACAGCTTTCATCACTAGCAGCTGGCACTATGAATATTTGGTAATGCCATTTGGATTAGCAAATGCCCCTTCAGTCTTCCAGGCCTTTGTAAATGAGGTGCTGAGAGAGTTTCTAAACTGCTGTGTCATTGTGTATATTGATGACATTCTGATCTTTTCCCCGACCTTCTCTGAACACATCTCTCACATGTCAGGTCCTTCGCTGTCTCCTGAAGAATGGACTGTTGGTGAAGGGAGAGAAGTGTGAATTCCATTATCAACACATCAGCTTCCTGGGTTACATAATTGACGCTGACGGTGTTCACATAGACCAGAGCTGTCTTTGAATGGCCTCAGCCTCAAACCATCAAGGAGCTACAGAGGTTCCTCGTTTGTTGCCAACTTTTACTGGAGTTTTATCAGAGGCTTTAGTTCCATCGCCGCTCCACTCACCTCTCTCCTGAAAGCGGGCACCCGGAGGTTGGTGTGGAGTGAGTCAGCCACTTCTTCCTTCAATCAGCTCAAGTCACTATTCACTACTGCCCCTTTCCTGAAACACCCTGATCCCTCACTCCCTTTTGTTGTTGAGGTGGACGCTTCTGAGTCTGGAGTAGGTGCCGTGCTCTCCCAGCGTCATAGTCAACCTGGTAAACTCTACCCGATAGGAAACTATCGACAGCAGAACGCAATTATGAAATCGGCAACCGGGAGCTCCTAGCCATAAAACTAGCATTTGAAGAATGAAGACATTGGCTAGAGGGTGCTAAACACCCATTCCTCGTTCTTAGGGACCATCGTAATCTAAAGCCACGTCAGGCGCACTGGGCTTTATTCTTCACTAGCTTCCACTTCACCACTACATACCAACCCGGATCCAAAAACACTAAAGCCGACGCTCTGCCTCGTCAGTTTGATTCGTCCCATACCACTGTCCATCCAGACCCCATACTGGCACCTTCCTGTGTAGTGGCCCCTATCAGATGGGATATCATGGATCAGATCACACAAGGTCTCATCTCTGAACCAACACCTCCTAATTGCCCTGCTTCTCGGACATATGTTCCATCTGCTGTCCGTTCTCCGCTCCTCCGTTGGCTTCATTCCTCTCCAGCATCTGGGCATCCAGGAGTCCAACGCACCCTATCCTTAATCCAAAGTAAATATTTGTGGCCAACCCTAGTTTCCAACGTCACCCGCTTTGTCAAGGCCTGTACATCTTGTGCCCTGTTGTCCAGGAGCAGAGAGAGAGAGTTACAAGCCAGAGCAAGTGGATGGGCTCTGGGAGGGTTTGCTTAAAACCCCAAATCTAAGGCAACAAAAACCAAAAATAACTTGTTTGTTTGTGATTCCACTCTCTGTTTATTGAGAGTGTGTATTTTGTTTTGTTTCCAAGTTTTTCTTTTGATTTACTTCTTACCTATTTCTTGTTTTGTTCCTGTGTACTGCACATTTTGTCTTCCGGGCACCAAACAATTTTATACTTTCTGACAATTGTGCTCCAGTTGCCCCTTCAGTATTACGGCACAAGGCTCCACGCGAACGGTTTCTGCGCTCTTACTGCAGCTACTCCCAGTATGACTGGAGCCGGTTCTTGCCATGGGCCGAGTATGCACAAAATTCCCTAATCAGCTCTTCCACCGGCCTCACCCCCTTTCAATGTGTACTCGGCTATCAACCACCCTTGTTCCCATGGTCAGGGGAGCTGTGTGACATTCCGGCCATTGATGAATGGTTCCGGCGGAGTAATGAGGTTTGGCAGGCAGCACACATATGCCTCCAGAGAGTAATTCGCCGTCAGAAGACACAAGCTGACCGGCGTTGGAGACCAGCTCCACAATACCAGCCTGGGCAGGAGGTCTGGTTCTCAACTCGGGACATCTGGCTCAAGTTCCTGTCAAGAAAACTCAGTCCCTGCTACAGTTAACATCATCCGTCAAGTTAACTGTTTCCTATCGCCTGGAGTTACCTCCTCGTTACCGCATCTCCCCCACGTTCCACGTGTCCCTCCTGAAGCCCGTGGTGACCGACCCTGCCCATACCCTGGGACCTGATGCTGTTCCCGCCACTGCTCCTCCACCTCCTTTGGAACTTGATGATGGTCCTACATACGCAGTCCAGTCTCTTCTCCAGTCCCGTCGTCGACGAGGCCGCCTACAATATTTGGTGTACTGGGAGGGGTATTGGCCAGACGAATAATCCTGGGTGCAGGCCTCTGACATTTTGGATCCGGCCCTTATTACCGAGTTTCACCATAGGCATCCGGCAGCTTCTGCCCCCAGACCCCGAGGGAGGCCACTTCGGAGGGGTGCATGAGTGTTGGGTGCCAGCCATGGGGAGGGGGGTACTGTCATGTCTTCCCTTTGCACTTCCCCACTTCCCCTAAATACTAACCCAGCTCCTCGCCTTCCATAATCATCCACTTTACATTTCAGGCTTCCATGTGAACTTCTTCCATCACTCTCTTCTCCCATTGGTTCTCACTCCCTACCTCTGTCACCTGCTTCCCTCAGCCCTGTGTATTTATATCCCTCACTCACTGCTAAGCCTTGTCTACTTCATAGTAACAACCTAAGCATTTCTAGCCTTCGTATTACTATTATTATTATTATATATATATATATATATATATATATATTTTTTTTTTTTTTTTTTTTTTTTTTTTTCTTGGCAGACGCCCTTATCCAGGGTGACTTACAACATAAGTGCAAACAAAGTGCAAAAATACAGTGAAGTACAAGGCATCAATCATTACAAATTCAATTTAGCTAAAACAGCAATTCAAAATAATAAATTTCACAAATTCCAATTTACAATTTACACAAGTACAGTAAGTGACTTCCTACATCCTGGACGGTGAAACCTAAGTGCTGTCAAGATGTAGGGTCACAGACAAGGGCTACGGGAAAGGGAGCAAGGAGGAAACAATCAAGAATGCAAGAAACATAATAAAACTGTGAAGTGCTATCTAGCAGGGATAGAGGACTAATATTACAAGTATTGTCGGAAAAGAAGCATCTTGAGTAAGCGCCGGAATGAGGTCAAGGACTCAAAGGTGGTTTTGACTTCGGTGGGAAGTTGTTCCACCATTTAGGGGCCAGGGATGAGAAGGAGCGGCTCTGGAGGAAGGAGAGTGGAGAAGAGGCAGAGTTAGCCTTCTGGCACTGGAGGAACGCAGTGGTCTGGAGGGGATGTATGGAGAGACGAGTGAAGGTAGCTTGGTGCAGTGTGGTCGAGACAGTGACTAAAATTGCCTTCCTGTGTCTCGACCTGTGCCTGTTCCCCACATATTCTGATTATTGGATTTCTGTATTGCCCTGTTTGCCTGGTTCTGACCTCTAGCTTTATTTTCTTGACCCTGACTTCTGGATTGCCTTCTTGTTCCTGTTTACCGGCTTCTGACCCCACACCCGTTTATTGACTTTGCTATTTGGGTTTGCTATCACCGCACTTGGGTCCACCTCCCTTAGTTTCTGAACCCGTTACCATAAAAAATAAACGTGTTTTTTTGTTTTTTTTACTTCTGCTTGCGGGGAATATCTTGAAAATAAAAGTGGGCCTTGCAAATTTTTCTTTGCCTTTTGGTTGTCTGGAAGATCAGAATACCTGTCTGGCTGGTATTTTGAAAAAAATATATATATATAGG
Source organism: Amia ocellicauda (assembly GCF_036373705.1). NCBI lineage: Eukaryota > Metazoa > Chordata > Actinopteri > Amiiformes > Amiidae > Amia > Amia ocellicauda. The sequence goes on from NC_089858.1 coordinate 41,633,610, forward strand.
AGCTACCAGAGGAGATTATCTGGGCCTGTATGCATAAAACCTCTCAGAATTACTCCTAGGAATCACGCTAAAAGTTAGATTAGGAGTAAAATTACTCCTCGCTCAGAGAAGGAGGTAGAAGTTATTCATAACATGCCTGTTATAGACCTGTGTTCCATTGGCTGTTCCTGTGGCCTGAGTCTTTACATAGACAAGCAGAAGCAAAAAGACAATTATATGAATATGCTGAGCTAACTCAGCCTTTTAATTGTTTATAATTTGACACAAAAATTGTTTCCCCACTCTTTCCTTCATTACAAGGATATTAAGGTGCTACATGGAATTAAAATGCTAAATGAATTCCACATTGATAATCACAATCATAAAATATTCATCAAACACTATTAAACACATCTTACATTTAACACTATTCATCCTTCCGTTGTACATAGGAAATTGTCCTGGAAACAGTGGAGTACATTCATGAAGGGTTTTACACCGCTTCACTATATCAGATACCTTTTCTGTATTGAATAAAATACAAATTAAAGTTAACATGCATACATCACAGTGCATCCACTTTATTATGAATATGCTTTGTCTGAGTGGATAATTTTTCATTCATTTTGAAACAAATTTTTTACTTTAATTTTTGTTAAAAAATAATGGCGATCTCGGGTGCTGTTAATGCCATTATGGTCTGATGGGAAATTGTGCTTATTGAAGGCTGTGATGATGGTCCCAAATCATCACTGCTACATTGTTGCATTTTCCCTGTGGCCAGACACTGCAACATCGTCACCACCTTTGTCTCTTATGACAGTGCCACATTTCTGACAGTGGCGGAAGAAACTGCATTTCTGACCAAGAATATTACATTTCTGTCAAATCTATATTGGCGTCGCAATAAGTCTTCATCATCACACCGCTGCAACACATTTCCATTCACGGAAGGTGCACTCAGGTGTCTTCTCATTGCTGCCATCTCCCAACTCCTAACTAGTTAGGGGACCTAGTTGAGTAAGGAGTACTTTTAATTCTTTATGGATAGCTTTTACTCCTAAGTGTAAAAGTAGGACCAAATTGACGTCACTTTCAGACATTTCAGGCACCAATTTATCACTCTCAGACGCTTTATGAATGCACTGATTAGTCATTTTATAAACAAAATCATGACATACAAGATTGCAATCATCTAGTGTGAGATTAATCAAAATCACCTAAACTACTTGCAAAGCATTTTTCTAAATTGTTAAAACCACATCTGGTGGGCCAGAGAGGGTATGTTTACCTAGTCACAGTCAATGTGGGTGTCAAAACAAGTGACAGAAACAAGCTGATCTGTCCTATGTCTTATTCAACAGCTGTGACCCTACATGTGAGTCAAGTCTTACAATGAGTATACTTTAAATGGCCAGATTGCATTGTTTTTTTAATCTTTGGATGAAGGCTATCATTTTGGGATACAGGTCACTGTTGTCATAGTAACTGAAACCTTACAAACAGTTACCAAGCTGGGTTATTTTATTTCAGTAATCTCTTCACGATGTATACTGGAAATCTGCACAATAACTGCACACCTTATTGACTCTTTCTAGAAGTATGCTTAAATACGTATATATTTTCTCTTTTTTTTTTTCCTGGAGATGAATTATCTCATGCGAAAGCGCTTAATGGAAACATCAATTTAGAGTAATGGCAGCTATTTTAGAATCCTTTGAGATCCTGTGGTAGTCAATGATTTTGATCCAGCTCTCCAAACTGAGAATAAAACAAAAAGAAAGCTTTGACAGTTTTTTCAGATAGTGTGTCTTGTTTTTATTTTTTTCCCTTGAATGTAATGTGAAGCCATTGGCACACAAGTTCTCAAAATTGCTACTATTACAGTATGATTTTGGATCACAATTGGCTTGATTTGCAGGACAGAAAGAAAGAAGAAATACATGTATAACAGTCATTGTTTCCTTTGTAGTTAAATAGTGGTTAGTGGCACTTTTTCCCTCTCTCCCTCTCTCTCTCTGTCTCTCTGAGATGCTTCAAACTGGTTTGCATTATTGTCTTACCAAATAGGGCAGACCTGTTTGTAATCCTGTTGTTCTGAGATTAAGGGATAAAACACAATATGGATATATATGGATATAGATATAGATCAATAGAGACATAGAGAGATAGATATAGACACACACACACACATACACACATGCATACATACACACACATACAATGATGGTTGAAAGTATTAATTGTTACAGTGCTTTTGTAAAAATCATACCAGAATCATACCATCTTACTTGCATAACACTGAACGCTGAAATCAATTAATCCACTGACAACTAAATGGAGTCTATCTTGTTAATAAACTATCCAACAGACTGTCTGCTTTCTTGTTATGTAATAAATACATGTTTTTTATACCTCAGTCCTTCAGGATTTCTCTTATCACTCTGTTGGCATTCTTGATGCTTTGGATACTTTGTGACGTAACATGTTGGTTGTGTGATGGACATAAAAGGTTCCCTTCTGTTTGAGCTGGTTTTCGAGGAGCTGTGTGAGCAGCTGTGTTTTATAACATTGGTTCCAAGTTAAACTGCTAGTTTTCCTTTCTGGTTCTTCCCTGGGTATGGGTGTTTCAAAGACCATTCATGTTTTTAAAAAGTGCGTGTTTCCTGTTTGTTAGTGATTGGCTCACAACTGCTACTCTATGGCACTCCTTAACTGACATTTGTACTGCTTGAGTAAAGGGTGCAGGCTGTGCTATGTAAATATAACTGTAATTATGTTGCCAGTTCCATTACCTGGAAAAGACTAATCCAGAAGCAAACAATCTCTCCCTAGTTATCACAAGCTTCCCATGCAAAGCAGCAAAGCTCTGATTTCAAATTGACTGTGATCTGACCCACATCACATGTACTTTTTTCTTGGTGCATTAATTTATTAGTTTGTTTGTTTATTAACTGTTAACAACCTAGCCATATACATTTGCACATAATCTGTTATGAGGTACAGGCTTTATTTGTGACATCTACACATCCTTTTTCTGCTTTGTTTTCTGTAGTGTACAATCTAAGGACTTTTTTATGTTATGGGGATCTTCATGTATATATTATGCTGTGATCACTATATGGTTAACTTTGAGGCATACTTTAAAAAAACAAGGACCAAGTCTAAAACAATCATTTTAGAAAAGCAAACTCTGAAGGTATGAGGCAGTACTTAGAAGAGATAGACTGGGGCACACTTGATACAGATTAAGTCGAAAATGGATGGTTATATTTAAAAAATATTAGAAGCTCAGGAGAAATTTGTACCAAAACTTAGCAAATTGAAGACCAAAAAACATTGGCCAAAATGGTTAAAAGAATTATGCAAAAAAAGAGGGGAGCAACCAGACTTATTTACTTAAAAAGAAAAGAAAAAGAGAAAGAAACTGTTGTAAAGCACACACACAAGGGATATTATAGACTAAACAAAATACAAATAATATATAGAACTGCAAAGACATGTTAAGAGAGGGATCAGGAAAGCAAAAAGGGAAATAGAAAGAAACATAGCTCTTAGAGCTAAAACTAATGCTTTTTTCAAAAATATAACAGCAAGAGGTCAATAAAGGAGGAGGTGAAACAGTTAAAGGCTAAAAATGGAAGTATCTTAGAGGTATTTTACAGAGGTGTTTACAAAAGAAAAAACAGATAACATGCCACAGGTTAACAATCAGTCCAGTAAAACCCTAAGAGATATCAGGAGACAATGAAGAGGAGGTATTAATGGGACTAGCAGAATTAGAAACGAACAGATCACCTGGGCCAGATAGTATACAGTACTTAAAGAAATTAGGAAAATTATTTATAGGTCGCTAACTAAAATATTCTAATTGACACTTATAACAGGAGATGTGCCAACTGATTGGAAAACTGCAAATGCCACCAAACTCCACAAAAAAGGGGGCAAAACTGGGGAAAGAGGAAAATTACAGAACATAAGAAGGTTTTCAAATGAGAGAAGGCCATTTGAGGAGGAGGCCAAATGATCTGCCGCACCTTCCACACACAGAACTGACAGACACACACTAGTAGTATGCATTGATCACATACTTTTTTCTTCAGGTAAATAGATAGATTTCCATTCAACAGTGTGCTGTTTCTTCTAAATGCACTCTGTCATAAACTAAGTAACAGAGTCAGTTATATTAGGAGAATTGTAAATCTCCCTTAATGTTGTTATAGGGCAACCAAACCTGGGTTTCCGGTTCTAGGTTAGAGTATGTGTTCCAGATTCAATAAAGAAATCTGTTTTCTCAATCTTGCATCATCTTTAAATAATAAGAAATATAACATCTGGCAACAAGGACTAATCGGACGTGGAGGATGCAGGAAAGAAACATTCTATCTTCTTAAGTACATTACCGGTCAAAAGTTTTAGAACACCCCCTTTTGTCCAGTTTTTATTGAAATTTAAGCAGTTCAAGTCCAGTGAATAACCTGAAATGGTACAAAGGTAAGTGGTAAACTGCACAAGGTTAAAAAAAAAAAGTTTAGGTTATCAAAAACTGAAAAATAGTGTACATTTCAGAGTTAAATACTGTGTTTCTACACCCTTTTAAACATTATTTGGTAGTGTTATGCATAGCTTCTGTGCATAGAAGTTACACTGTATTCCTCCAATGTGCTAATCGTTTCCGTGTCGCCCACCGTCATTCAGAGTCCGGTGGGGTAAATGTCTGCTCGGGGGGGGGTCTCATTCAGACGGTCACTGATCACTCAGTTTCGATTAGATTTCTTTGCAAATAGGCTTGTTTTGTTCAGAACAACCTAGCAATAAAGTATATATTATCTGATGTTCTATCAAACACAGAGAAGTTCAGATCCAATTGTGTATTAGTACACTGTAAACAGAGTTTTCCATCTTGACATTTTGAGGTCTCTACGGGTGTGTTTTGCTTCTACCAAAAAGTGGATTACTTTTTTTCATCAGTAGACTGTCTGGTTTCAGAATATATCATATCTGTCAATATTGTGTGATATTTTCTATTCCTACTCAGACCAAGAATCCCCCCAACCCCCAATTCAGAATACGGGGTGGGGTGGGGCTATAAAAACAGAATTTCTTGCAACCGAGAATGCTTCACATAGTTAGAAAGCTAAGATTCTGAGCTTTCATGGGATACCACTTGGTAAACAACACAACAGTGAAGAATACACATGGGATTGAAGAGAAGCACACAGATTTAGCACACTTTTAAGGGTACCAGAGGGGTTTGTCAGCTTAAGGGGTTACATTTTGTTAAACAAAACGATTCCAAGATTTTATCTCCAATTCTTTATTTGTTCTATGCTTTAATTTTAGAGTACATTGAGGCATTAAACTATGTAAACAGAAACTGGAAAACCTGAGGTGTTCTAAAACTTTTAACTGGTTGTGTATATGCTGACCGAAGACATATACTCAAAAGAAACTTCATATACACTCATAAGAGCTTTGATTTACTGTGTGCTTGGTTCAAGCCTACAGACTACCGGGAGAATCTGTGGCTACATCATCGAGATGTCTTTCAGAACACTGTGAGTTTGGGGCAATGCTTGAACGGATGCTTAGAGACAGATTAGCATTAGGCATTAAAGATGACCACATCCGGAGCTATTTATTGTCATAGCCAACCTTTTCTATTTTAAGAAAGAGCTGGAAATTACATAGGCCATGGAGCTCGCATCACGGGACACACAAGTGATTCGTGGGGCTGCGTTATCAGGGAAATGCTATAGATGTGATGGATCACATGTTGCAGAAAACTGTAGATTTCTAGAAACTGAATGCCATACTTGTCAGAAAAGATGCCACATAACAAGACATAACGCACTAAAAGTAAAACACAGCTACGACACTCTACCACCCCCCTACCACACACACACAAACCAGCAGACAAGTAGGTCAATGAGGATTCTGAAATGGAATCTGAATACACTATATATAATGTAAACTCAGAAAAGTTTAATTGAACCTGTGCATTTTCCACGTTTGGCTGCACTGATTGTATCTGTGGTTAAGGCAAATGGATCAGTGTGCTTTTGCGGGGACTACAAGCTAACAGTAAACCAGCTTTCAATACTAGGTGCCTACCTGTTTCCAAAAATAGAAGATCTACTTGCAGGAGGCAAGTCATTTACAAAACTCGACATATGTCAAGCTTACCAGCAATTGCTTCTGGATGAAAGATCCAAGGATTATTTGACCATCATCACACACAAAGGACTCTACCAATATAACAGGCTGCCATTTGGCTGCCATATTTCAGCACACAGTGGAAAACAGTCCTTGAATAGCTAGATGACAGACCTCAATGCAAATGCCCATTTATAAAAACTGGAAGAGGTTTTACAGAGGTTATCAACTGCTGGGCTAAATCTAAAACATGAAAAATGTGTCTTTATGGCTCCAGAAGTTTAGAATTTGAGGCACAAAATTGATGCTGAGCTACTGCACCCCCACGGCAATTTGGCCCATGTTAATTTGCCCACATCTAACGTTCTCCACTTGAGCATTTGTAACCATGAGTGTATTTACTTATTGTAAAGCATGAGAACATATACATATACAGGTATATATACACCGATCAGCCATAACATTATGATCACCTGCCTAATATTGTGTAGATCCCCCTTTTGCCGCCAAAACAGCCCTGACCCGTCGAGGCACGGACTCCACTAGACCTCTGAAGGTGTGCTGTGGTATCTGGCACCGAGACATTAGCAGCATTTCCTGTAAATTGAGAGGTGGGGCCTCCATGGATTGGACTTGTTTGTCCAGCACATCACACAGATGCTCGATTGGATTGAGATCTTGGGAATTTGGAGGCCAAGTCAACACCTTGAACTCATTGTTGTATTCCTCAAACCATTCCTGAACCATTTTTGCCTTGTGGCAGGGCGCATTATCCTGCTGAAAGAGGCCAATGCCATCAGGGAATACCGTTTCCATGAAAGGGTGTACATGGTCTGCAACAATGCTTCGGAAGGTGGAACTTGTCAAAGTAACATCCACATGAATGGCAGGACCCAAGGTTTCCCAGCAGAACATTGCCCAAAGCATCACACTGCCTCTGCCAGCTTGCCTTCTTCCCATAGTGCATCCTGGTGCCATGTGTTCTCCAGGTAAGTGACGCACACACACCCGGCCATCCACGTGATGTAAAAGAAAACGTGATTCATCAGACCAGGCCACCTTCTTCTATTGCTCCGTGGTCCAGTTCTGATGCTCACGTGCCCATTGTAGGCGCTTTCGGCAGTGGACAGGGGTCAGCATGGGCACCCTGACTGGTCTGCGGCTACGCAGAACCCATACGCAACAAACTGTGATGCACTGTGCATACTGACACCTTTCTATAAGAACCAGCATTAACTTTTTCAGCAATTTGAGCTACAGTAGCTCGTCTGTTGGATCGGACCACACAGGCCAGCCTTCGCTCCCCACGTGCATCAATGAGCCTTGGCCGCCCATGACCCTGTCGCCGGTTCACCGCTTTTCCTTCCTTGGACCACTTTTCATAGGTACTGACCACTGCAGACTGGGAACATCCCACAAGAGCTGCAGTTTTGGAGATGCTCTGACCCAGTCGTCTAGCCATCACAATTTGGCCCTTGTCAAAGTCGCTCAGATCCTTATGCTTGCCCATTTTTCCTGCTTCTAACACATCAAATTTGAGGACAAAATGTTCACTTGCTGCCTAATATATCCCACCCACTGACAGGTGCCATGATAATGAGATTATCAGTTTTATTCACTTCACCTGTCAGTGGTCATAATTTTATGGTTGATCAGTGTATATATGGCCTACACACATATTTATATATTATTATTATTATTATTATTATTATTATTATTATTATTATTATTAATAATAATAATAATAAAATCACTTTTTAAATAAATGTTACTTATTGTTCTTGGATGGTGTCTATCATTACCTTTTCTCATTCTCTTCTGTTTATGAACTGTACATCATATATGATTATTTCTGTATAATGTTCATGTAGCCTATATTTTGACTGAATAGCCAAGGACATAGCAGTAGAGCTAAATTGTTATTAGTAGTATTCTTAGTCTTATTATTTATATTTTAAATTATAATAATTTAACAAAATACATAAGAAATAACACCTATACAGCTGGAATCGAACCCACAATGCACAGCTCACAGAGTTGTTCCTTAACTACTATGCCAGCAGAGATACAAACTTTCACATGACACATGTTTTAAGCAGTGTACAGCCACTGTAGCCAGCTGTCCTGATTAGTTGTATATGAGTGAATTCTTGGAGTTAGTCTCAAATTAATTCATATAATATAATAATAATAATAGTAATAATAATAATGTATATTTGTGTGGGCTATATATATATTTATATACCTGTATATGTATATGTTCGGCTCTCCAATAAGTTAATGCAGTCGTGGTTACAAAAACTCAGTTGGAGAACATATGAGGGGGCGAATTGTCATGGTGATGGATTGACAGGGTCGAATTATCGGGGACACATTGTCAGCGTCTAAAGGCTTGGAGAAGGTGACCTGAGGATCCCTTGAAACAAAATGAAACCCCAGAATGTCATCAGCTGAAATACTGATGGGCAGGAGACTTCAATGGTACCTGGATCTACTGCATGTGGGGGAATGTCTACAGAAAGCACAGGACGCACAAAAAAGAGCTCATGATCAATATGCAAAGGCATGGATGTGGTTTATATCTTCTTGAACAAACAGGTCCAGTATTATTCTGGGTTAAGCTGATGGATTGGAGGCAGTTTCGGTGGCACTAGGATCACCTAAGGGTTGTTTTGAGGAGAGTGACCAATTTATAAAAAATAAAATGAAAAAAATACAGCTTTTTAATTAATGTCACTGATATTAATGGTGTGATTATTGATTTTAAATGCTTTCTGGCAGTTTTGTGATGCACCATTATTGGTCATCAAAAGGGACCACACACTTGATTTCAGAGTGTTCTTTATCTCTTGGATACAGCCATAGTAGCTTTTGTTAGAATCCGCCATTGCAATCCTGCAGATGAAATTGGTTCTCAACTCTATTTAGGGCAGTGTGCTTCAGTTCAGTTGGTCTTTGTGAATGGCAGACTTAGGGCAATTAGTTATTTTTTAAACATTTTTTCCATTTTCCTTTTTTTGTTTTTTTTTACTACTCCAATACAAATTTAATAAATATTTACATGGCTTATTTAACATCTTTTCTCGGCCTGGGATTAGATCAGAGATTTTCTGTCCACAGACAGACCCCTAAGAGCTAAGAGGTAATGGTGTAGATAATAAGTATAGCTGTGAAGACCAGAGTACACATATGCATGTCATTTCACAGGTAATGTTGCACTTGATATTGCCTAGACTGGAATCCAGAGTTCATATTCCAGTCAGCTCACCCTACCACCATACTGGCTACACCCCAGAGATTTAAGACATGGTACACGTGTCCTCTGCTTTAATTTGAGACTGTAAGTCCATAATACAATCCATAAGTACAGCAAAACCAACCTGCAGAGGAAAAGCCTCCGTGCTCCATCACACTGTTGCCAGAGAAGTCTGCTTGCATGGGCTAATCTATAAATGTGATAGAAATAACGTCTTTAATGTTTAAATACCAACATTAATGATACAGGTTAAAGTTACAATTATCCAAAGAGGGCTGCCCAGGCCATGGCTCTGAATCTTCAAATTCTGGGGGACTCTCCATCATCTCCAGCTACCTGGATTTGGACATGAGCAACAGGTGCCAAGAACTGATCAATCGCTGTCACATCGTGTCTCTGAGAAATGGCATCCACAATAGCTTTCTCAACCAGGGCATCAGGCAAATCCATTACTCTGAACAGCAACTTTTGAACTTTCCTTCCCTTCAACTTTACACCTCTCCTCAACCTTTGAATCAATAATTGGGGAAAATCTATGTGGTCATCGTCATAGTACATCTGCATCTGCACTTCGTGGTACTGTATGTCAAAGTTACGTAGGGATAACGCTGTAAGCCAGCAATGTCCCATAGCATCCAATTTGGTGGTTGTAACATATGTTAATGGATTGTTATCAATTTCAACACAGAATTCACAGCCATAAAGGTAGTCATGGAACTTGTTCTTGATGAGAACACGACATTTGAATTTAATTCTGAATAGAAACAATCTGACTGAACACAACCAACCCTCCTGGTAAGCATGGTTCAGAAGGCTCTTCTAAAATAGCACACTTACACTTTTCAGCTTTTCCAACAAATTCACCAAGAACCTCAACAATTTGGCCACTTAGCAGTGTAAGGTGTTGACTGTTCCAGATTAGCTGTCCCATCTTGTCTTCTATTGGGAGGACATAGGCTTGTTGACAAACAGCTCTCAAACTTTGGGTCAAATCACTTTGAATGGGTGTCTGATCAACAACATTGTTACCAATAGTATCTCTGCAAGACATAACAACAAGTCTCAGTAAATTTGTTCCTACGCCCACGCTGAGTATACTGGTGATCAGTGCAAACAAGCTAAAATGCTAAATTATTTTTCAGTTTCACATATTTCACTTGGCAACTGAACTTTCAATTCAACATACCCTGAGTAATGCAGCCTCTGCACAGCAGCACCTTCTATGGTAATTATAGCAATTTAATTTAAGTCACGGTGGTTTAGGTAAGTATTTTATAATGTCTCATGCATGTAACCTGCACAACCACTATCAAGAAACATGCACACTCCTTGCCATCAACCAAAACTTCACAAGCCTCACCTACAAGGTCATCAGGTACAGTAAAAGATGTATGCTTGATTACAACTTTGCAGGTGGCTGGAACGGAAGCTCTTACCTGTTTAAAGACACAGGTGACGATGCTTGAGGAATGTAATGTTTTGTGTTTTTCTGCTTGGATCACTTGCACAGCTTCTGCTGCACAAGAATGGCATTTGTTGCAATGTTACACTGACCTAGGTGATGACCTTGAAAAGAAAAGCTGTGTCACCCAAATGTACGGCAGTGTTGAGGGCAGGAGGCATCAAACTGTCTAACAGCTTTCATCGCTTCTCATTGTCTGAGAGATCAGGGTCTTTAACCAATTGTCAGGCCTGTACAAACCACACTTCGTAAGTCGCTTCACCTACATACAGGCCTGCATTAAACCACATTGGGCCCCGGGGCTATGACATTTTTCAAGGCCCCCCTTCTAATCCCCCCCCAAAAAAAAACATCCAGTCCATTATAGCAGGCTGAAGATAATGTTTCCAAATTCCAAAATATTATATTCTCAAACACACTATCAATGGAAATGAGTGAACTAAAAGCACAGAAAGCATTATAAATTTACCATACTAAAACATCGCTAGTCTGATTGAAATAAGCCAACTGAAAAAGCTAATTAACATTGTTTCTATGCCAGTAAACAAATCATGCAGCATCAACATTTGATCTGCAACAATTATAACAACATTCACAACCAACACAGCAAAGGCAACACAAGCATCTTCAGAAGTAGGGGACATAGCATAAATTCACCCAGCACCCAGCAATACGTGTTGCTATCAATGTCAGTGCGTAGTTCACAGGATGCTACTCAACTTGTGTAACCTATTGCATTCAACCTACACAACAGAATAATACTAATGAAAAAAATAATAAAACTCACTTCCTTTATTGCTCCTCAAGCTTCTCGTACACATGCATCTGTCATTCATTTCACTCATAAACGAACTGGAGACAGCAGTCATAGTCACTTCCAGCCCAGACTGACTAGAGAAACATCAACAGCATGTTTAGCACGTTTAGGCATTTCTGTTAAAACGATACCTGGATAACTTTTGCACTTTCAACCACAATGCCTCACGTGTTTCTACCACAAATGCACTGAGATGGAATACATAAATACAGTGTTTTGTTTCTATCTCTATTGTATGTACTACACAACATTTTCTTTCTCTTGATTTTTTTTTTTGCATAATTCTATTAAACCATTTTCTTTTTTTGTCCTCAATTTGCTAAGTTTTGGTACACATTTCTTCTGAGCCTGGTTCTAGTAGTATATTTAGGAATTTTTTGACTGAATCTGTATCCAGTGTGCCCCAGTCTAATTCTTCTGCCTCATACCTTCAATGTTTTCTAAAATTGTAGACCATTGTTTTAGACTTGGTCCTTGTTCTTTGAAAGTATGCCTCAAAGCTAACCATATTGTGATCACAGTTTGCCATTGGTTCTCTAACTAGTGTCCCTCTGACTATATCTTGGTCATTTGAAAAGATCAAGTCAATGCATGCACTCTCTCTGGTTGGTTCCCTTACAAATTGAGTTAGAAAGCAGTCATTTATCATCTCAACCATTTCTATGTCTACTTCTGTAGTCCCAGCTGGGCTTTCCCAGTCTATGTTTGGGAAATTGAAATCCCCCATTATAACAGCCACAACCTTGCTACATGTAGTCCTGATTACATTATACAATGCAACATCTTTCTGAATATCTGAATTGGATGGTTTGTTACACACTCCTACCACTAATCCTCCAGATCTTTTATTCAAAAGTTTGACCCACAATGATTCAGTTTCTTTAGCATGATCTAATTTGAGTTCTTGTGCCTCAATGTCATTTCTGATATATAATGCTACCCCACTACCTCTTTGATTTTGCCTGTCTCTCCTAAACTGTGTGTATTCTTTCAACTTGTATTCATCCCCATCATTTTGTATAAGTTCTGGGGGGAGTGGGAACCGTGGTTCGATTTATTAACCTTGAACAGCAATAAAATAACTTCATTACCATTATATTTTAACCCTTTCATTGTGTTAGATGTTTGTTTTTTTAACATACTGTTTTTTTCATTTGCATATACAGTATAATAGCCTGTTGTTAATGTCATTGTTAAACCCTGAGCAAACTCCACAGCAATGGAGGAATCTTGATTTACATTAATGACTTGGCGATTGAATTTTGTTTCGTGCAAACGGCATAGTTTGCACAACAAATAATGTTTTATTTCTTCAAAAGATTTTATCTTCATTTATATGCATGTCCGAACATGTTTGAACAGTGCAATGCAGTGCCATGTTTATGACTTGTACAACTTTACTATGATAAATATTCTTTAGAGTTAAGCAAACAAATAAAGCTTGTGCTTCCTTATGTCTCTGCCCTGAGAACAGTGGCGTGTCCAGAACATTTTCAACACGCACCTACCTGAGAATCATATGATACTGTTTCAGTGCTATAATTGATTCTTACACCTGTGTTTTAAGTCCACTGTCTTATTGCTCAATAACGATAATCAGAGAGAGAGAAACACTGGGGAATCAATGTTTGTATTTACAAATAATACTGGAGGATTGGCACTTATCTGACAAGTGGAGTGAAACCTATTTGAATCAATGATTAATGGCAAACATCATTGATTCAAATAGGTTTCACTCCACTTGTCAGATAAGTGCCAATCCTCCAGTTTTCAAAATGAACCAGCAAATCAGAAATGTATATATATGTAAAATATGTATCAATCTATTTGTTGTGAAACTTTTTTCCAAGCTGCCTAATAGGTATTTATTGATACATTGAAAGCATATTTCTTGAAATATGTACTTTCATGTATTAATTGAGGGAATGAATTAATGACTTCCAGTGAGCTCCATTGAACAATCTGCTCCTGCTTCGGTTAAAGGTTGCATCTTCTTATCATTGTAAATACCTGGAAACTTGTACCACACGCGTATCACTGTGCTTCAGGAGTGAATCTGTAAATGGTGCATAAAATAGCTATTCTTGTAATAATGAACCAAGTCCATTTTAACGCACAGGGTAAGTGAACCATTTTAGCAAAGCCTCCCTAGGCTGTGAATGACTCATTTACAGGAAAAAATAAAAAAGTACTACCAAAACACGTCTCTTAATATTTCCGTGTAAATCATGAATCTCTTACAATGTCTAAGCTGTATTTGTTTTATTTTGTATTTTCTCTACCTTGATCTGCTTTTCCTCTGAGGATGCCAAAGTAGGGACAGTAGCAGCCACTGTTGTGGCTGAAAAGTAGAATTAAACCTATACAGAACACCAGAGATGGTTAAAAGCACACATGGTCTAGTAATGTCCAATTACACATAACATCTGAGTTTGAAATTGTAAAGGAGGTCCCAGTGCCCTGTAAAGCAATCACAAAAGTTCTGGAAAAAAACATGATATAGGATAATCTGCTGCTTTTTAGTCCTGTTTGAATCAAACATTTTAAGTACTGTTTAACTAGGCAGTTTATATATTGATAAGGTAGCAAAAATACACTATACATTGTAAATATGAAATGGGTAGAAGAGGACTTGAAACATTCCGTACAATGATAGGTTGCGAATGCAACCCCAGTTATCTGAAAAAGGAAGCACTGCCCAAGGAGGAGGGGTTTCTGTACACTTCTGTAGGAACCCGATCAACAATGTCACTCTATCAAAGCTTCCATTGGCCCCTGCGCACATCACTCAAACAGGTCCCTTCCCACTTCTTGTTTGATAAAAGGTGAAGTCTGGGAAGGTTCATCCTCTTTTCAGGAGCTAGGACTTCTGCGTGACCTTGCAACCCTTGGGCAGTGCTTCCTGGGCAGCTGCGGCCTGTATTGCTGTATCGCGTGCGAGATCTGCTAACACTCTTGCTGTGGAGGAAAAAGCCCAGTGGACAAAAACCAACACAGCAAGCAATCAGATAATATATGGAACTATATTAACACAATATTTTTTTTTAAATGTGCTATTTGTGAACCGAAACTGAAACCGAAAGCGCAGCCGGAGCTCTGGTGCGCGGACAGACAGAATCGAAATTAGCTATAAATATAACTAATAAGACACACAATAGAGACAGAGATGTTGCGAAACGATGGTGAAAACACTATTAGTGAAGTCAGCCAGCTGAAATACGCAGTTTTTAAGATCTAATGCAACATACAGACACAGAAAGCTCACGTTCTTGGGTCCAACGAAATGGCAAAAGAGGATGAACCTGCACAGACATCACGTTTTATAGAACAGGAAATGGGAAGGGACCCGTTTGAGTGACATGCACAAAGGCCAATGGCAGCTTTGATAGAGTGATGTTTTCGATCGGGTTCCTACGGAAGTGCTCAGAAACACCTCCACCTTGGGCAGTGCTTCCAACTTCAAAGATAACACTACATTCTCCTTAGAATTAATGTATGTAGTGTGATTTTTTTTGTATTCCTCCACTGTGTATACTATTCCCCCAGCAGAATTTTGCTTATCTGCATCCAGTAGGAGTAATCAACACAATGTAATCTTTAGACAGAGGACACAGACCTTGCTCGACCTCCAGTGGCTCTACGCTAATCCCCAGTTTTGTAAATCTCCTTTTGTTTATAGTTTGGGAAAAAAAAAAAAAAAATTAAACAAAAAATGGGAGATTATAAACTGAAGGCTGTTTCTGAGCTATTTGTGGATCCTATATTAATATTTTCTACAGATGCTTTTCCCTCAGGAGATGTTTATGTGATCAAACACGGCCTGCATTACAGAGCACGTTTGAGGTGTTCAGTGCTTCCCCAAATGACTGATTTCAGCTCATCTTGCAACTTTCATCAACTGCGTTTCCGTAGGAGAGAGTAAAGAGTGCCAAACATGGGAGGATGTCTTCATGCTGAGCTATGCATTGTAAGTCCAGAACTGATCTAACAAAATGTTTCTTCAGTACTGGAACTTCCAAGGTGAAGTGAATTACTCCCTTGATGACTATTACAAAACTAGTTCCATATAGTTTTCAAGCAGAGAAACTATCTGCTTTGGTTAAATCAGTTTGGTTAAATTTGGAAGTGGGAGTTTGAATACTGCATAGTATAAGAAGTTATATATCAATATCATATTGTGTACAACAAAGTTATGCTACCATATCCTAGTGCCTACTAGACTGGATGACATTGATGAGCACCCAGATGGCAGTAGACTATGTCGCTGCTGTGAATTAGAAGGAATTCTGGGGGTGATTGAAACACCCTATGGAAACAACAGCTCAAGGGGAATTAATGGGAGGAAGGATGTAAGTGACAAATGAGTGACTGCAATGATGATGATGATGATAATATAGATATATATACATAAAAAAAACTGATAAATAGAGTTCCGCTGACTAACCAGAGTGACGATACTTGATTCACAGATCAGAGTCAAAACCCTTGGAGAATGAAATGAACCGTCTTGCTTGTTGATGTTTTTGTGTGAGATTTAAAGAGTGAGAGTAACACACATCCACACAGGACAAAACTCCTCTCCAAAAGATCTTGCCTCACATTCCTTTCAAAGATCCAATGATGCTTTATTTGAAGGGGAGTGTATTAATTGCAAAAATTAGGTATTCAATTTATTAAAATAGGTGTTTATGTCAGTGTCAATTATATGTTATTTGATTCCCAGTTGTGTTTTACTTTTGAGGGTTTGGGTTAACAATTTCGTAAAGCATTCCTTTAGAAACAGATTTCGAGAGCTTTGGCCGAACCCTAATAAGACATAGATAGCTGAAGTGGATTGTAAAGTTTCAGCCCTGTTTTAATATGCATTAATAAAACATAATAAAATCTTTCATATCCATTCATATAAATCTAAGACAGTGTGCATGAATATGAAATTGCTCACATTCATTTTCCATCTGTAATAATGTATTTATAACCTTATTGTGAACAGTTAATACAAACAAATAATTGCCCCTTCAAATGAAATGCGACACAATAATAGTTTGGCATAATTGATTCCTAACTCATTTCGATTCAGTTGTAAAGCAGTAGATTGTACTGGAACGGCTTGAAGTATGGATTGAGAGTCCTTGCACGTAACTTCAAAAGACATTCCGAGATCGCATTTAGCTGGCATCGCATATTTATGACCTGGAAAAGCACATCCAGCTGATTAAATCAATTGTGAGAAAGGATTTAGAAGTTATTTGCAATTTTTGTCCCCATTTAATGGATTAAAGGCACAGCTTTGTCCACTGATTTTGCGTCTATTATGATTTTCTGCAAAGGGGGGCTTTGGGGCAGATGACTGCCATGTGTTCCCTGACTCACTTTTTTAAATGGGATTGTGTACATTTATGTTATCCAGTTGAAAATGTGACGAATGGAATGGCAACTTGTCTGTACCCTCTGGTAATCCCCTGGTAAAAAGAGGTACTGTCACTCCTTTTGGGCTGTGCATGTGACAACAGCTACAATCCCGACTGCATCCCTTTGCATGAGAAAAATTATCCTCTTTCCCACACCCATTTTTCTTGTCATGTTTGTTCAGCATCTTTCCATAACCCATTTGTCACATACGTACATCTCTCACTGTTAATTACCATTTCCATCAAGTTTTTCAGGCACATGCTGTGGAAGCCTTTTTTAAAGCCTATCACTTGAATTCACCCTTACTCCTCATCTCAATGTTTTTATCAGCCTGCACAACTTTCGTCTGCAATTTAAACATCGATCCTCTTCTTTCCTCTGTAACTAGCGTGTTATACTTACACTTTGTATTCTGCTTATATTTTGTAAGTCGCCCTGCATAAGGGTGTCTGCCAAGAAATAAAATTAATAAATAATAATAATACTCCCTGATGTATTTATTGAGATGAAATGGGACTAACTTTAGAACGTTTTTTTTGTCTTGTCATTGAATTATTCATTTATTTCATTTGAAACTGTCCTGCGTCATGGCAACCAACAAGCCACAATGGCAATAAATAAATAAATACAACATCACCATGGAGGGGGGAAAAAACACATGTTAATAAGAAATTCCAGTATATATTTTGTACTTTTTTTAATTATTATTATTTCCAATTCTGGAGAGAAATGTTACATTGTGAGTCAGCTAGTGATTCCAGTCAGTCAGTTTCAAAATTAGTTTCCAGGCAGTATGAACAATGCATCTTTAACCTACCATGATCTTTTTATTTTCTGCAAAATTAACTTTCCTCTTTCCAAACACACAGTAATACATTTAGGTTCTCAAAAGGATCTTCACAGTGCAGCTTCTCAAAAATACGCTTTTTTCCTTAAGTGGATATTACAGGCAAATACATGGTTTTGCATTTAAAAAGAAGTCCATGCTATATACATCACAGCCATGCAGGGATATTTTGAATGCTATTGAACACTAAATTAAGTAACTACACCCCAGCAGAAACCCCAAAGGCATACCCCAGCTTCTCTCTAGCTTCACTGTGCAGTGATAATTGTTCCAATACATGTAAGAGCAGCAAGGGCTAGGTGAGGGGAACACAAAATAAATAATGAATGATAAAATAAGATCAAAATCACAGGTACATCTTATTTCACAGCAGAAACAATCTCCACCTATTTCTTAAATAAATAAATAAATAAATAAATAAATAAATAAATAAATAAATAGCTGCATCTCAGTTTTTGTTCCACCAACTGCATTAGAAAATGTGCTCAAATCAAGCTGACTCTTTTTTCTTTTTCTTTTCAATGTATGATCAATGAAATAACATTTACTTGGAAACACTACAATGCTTTGAGCTTTGTGGAGCATTTATTACTGACCTGAGCAAGACTAAGGGTGCAGCAATTCAGTGTCAATTTTAAATAGGTTCACTTTGACCTAGTCAGAGCACACTGTTCTAAAAAGCTGATTTGACAAGATCTGCAAAGCCATTAAGAGTTCAGAAAAATAACATTTGTTTTAAAAGCACTCCCATTCTTGCCTGAAATTATAAATCCACGGTACAAATCCCATTCTTTCAAGTATTGTTATACATGCTCAGTGCAATATTTCAGCGCAGTGGTTCTCAAGCCTTTCAAACCCGTCTTGTTTGTTTTTCTTGCATCTCAGCTATGAACCCTTAACTGATGTGATAATTTGGTGGATCTGAGCTTTGTAACTATTTTGAACAGTTGGGGAAATATAAAGATCAGATAAGGTGCTTGAATTCTCAAACTTTTTATAAGCAAAAATATTATTAAAAAATGTCAAGTTAAGAAAGGTATTAGTTCCCTTAAGATTTCAATTAATATCTTTTGGTTCAAAAAATACTTTTTTCCCTCACTGTATATATATATATATATATATATATATATATATATATATATATATATATATTCTGCTCAGTTTGTCCTCAAGATGTTTAAATACAGTGAGGGAAAAAAGTATTTGATCCCCTGCTGATTTTGTACATTTGCCCACTGACAAAGAAATGATCAGTCTATAATTTTAATGGTAGGTGTATTTTAACAGTGAGAGACAGAATAACAACAAAAAAATCCAGAAAATGCATTTCAAAAAAAGTTATAAATTGATTTGCATGTTAATGAGGGAAGTAAGTATTTGACCCCTTCGACTTAGTACTTGGTGGCAAAACCCTTGCTGGCAATCAAAGAGGTCAGACGTTTCTTGTAGTTGGCCACCAGGTTTGCACACATCTCAGGAGGGATTTTGTCCCACTCCTCTTTGCAGATCCTCTCCAAGTCATTAATGTTTCGAGGCTGACGTTTGGCAACTCGAACCTTCAGCTCTCTCCACAGATTTTCTATGGGATTAAGGTCTGGAGACTGGCTAGGCCACTCCAGGACCTTAATGTGCTTCTTCTTAAGCCACTCCTTTGTTGCCTTGGCTGTGTGTTTTGGGTCATTGTCATGCTGGAATACCCATCCACGACCCATTTTCAATGCCCTGGCTGAGGGAAGGAGGTTCTCACCCAAGATTTGACGGTACATGGCCCCGTCCATCGTCCCTTTGATGCGGTGCAGTTGTCCTGTCCCCTTAGCAGAAAAACAGCCCCAAAGCATAATGTTTCCACCTCCATGTTTGACGGTGGGGATGGTGTTCTTGGGGTCATTCCTCCTCCTCCAAACACAGTGAGTTGAGATGATGCCAAAGAGCTTGATTTTGGTCTCATCTGACCACAACACTTTCACCCAGTTCTCCTCTGAATCATTCAGATGTTGGCAAACTTCAGACGGGCCTGTACATGTGCTTTCTTGAGCAGGGGGACCTTGCGGGTGCTGCAGGATTTCAGTCCTTCACGGCGTAGTGTGTTACCAATTGTTTTCTTGGTGACCATGGTCCCAGCTGCCTTGAGATCATTAACAAGATCCTCCCGTATAGTTCTAGACTGATTCCTCACCGTTCTCATGATCATTGAAACTCCACGAGGTGAGATCTTGCATGGAGCCCCAGACCGAGGGAGACTGACAGTTATTTTGTGTTTCTTCCATTTGCGAATAATCGCACCAACTGTTGTCACCTTCTCACCAAGCTGCTTGGTGATGGTCTTGTAGCCCATTCCAGCCTCGTGTAGGTCTACAATCTTGTCCCTGACAACGTTGGACAGCTCTTTGGTCTTGGCCGTGTTGGAGAGTTTGGAATCTGATTGATTGATTGCTTCTGTGGACAGGTGTCTTTTATACAGGTAACGAGCTGAGATTAGGAGTACTCCCTTTAAGAGAGTGCTCCTAATCTCATCTTGTTACCTGTATAAAAGACACCTGGGAGCCAGAAATCTTGCTGATTGATAGGGGATCAAATACTTATTTCCCTCATTAACGTGCAAACCAATTTATAACTTTTTTGTAATGCGTTTTTCTGGATTTTTTTGCTGTTATTCTGTCTCTCACTGTTAAAATACACCTACCATTACAATTATAGACTGATCATTTCTTTGTCAGTGGGCAAACATACAAAATCAGCAGGGGATCAAATACTTTTTTCCCTCACTGTATATGGTAGAGCTCTTCTAACTGTCTATACAACTCCTGATAAGTAACCAGTTAAAGATGCCTGGTGGTACTATTATAAAAAAACACTCCCAATTATTGAAGCAGATCAGCTAAATTAGGGGAATTTCGGCACATGCTACCATGTTCATACTGTTTTATAATTCAAAATTTTCATATTATGAACTGCAATCTTATCATTACATGGTTCAATGAAAGGGGCTTTATTAGGCTGTGTTTTGGGAAGTACACCAAAATATCCACTACATTATAGCATCCCATTGAATTGTTTAATTGGTTTCCTCTGTCTTTACACTAATATACCTACCTGCCATGGTTTCCCTATGGTTTCACAATCTCTTTCACCTGGCTATCATCAAGATTGGTGTTTCCCAGTCTGCCACACCTAAAGAATCCTCCTGTAGCTTGCTGGCTAAACTACTCCTCACATCTCTTATCTGCAGTATGGTGATGCTACTAGTGCAAAAATGGCTGCCACACATCACGCAGGTGGTGTCTACATTTCAGTGGAGGTTGAAGTGAGTGACAGTAGACTGTAGGATTTCATACTATTCATATATCCTTTAGATGACGGCAGAATGCAAAGCAGGTCGAACATTACCCTTCGTTAATGCTCACACTTACTGTTGCACAAGCATTTAGATTGATTGCTACAAAGCTGTGATTGATTGAATACTCCACACTTGCCAGTTCTCCCCCCATTTAAGAAAATCACATATAATAGTCCACTTTATTCTTCTTTTAACACTCAATCATCAGAACTAATCAGTAACCTTTTTTTCCCCACACTTCCTGGAATTTATATTGAATGATTATATTATTACTTTTTATTTTTTTATATCTAGGGCTGAGATGAATAGTAGGTTTGTTTAATCTTTCTTATGTAATACTGAAAAGGAAATGTGCTACCCATGACATAGGGAGGTTCTGTCCCATTGATATTATTAAATGCAGTAATGTTTCTCAGGAAGCCTGACATAATTGAAATATATTAGACTATAGTAATATATGCTGTAGTATAGAAATATATAAGTTGTAGTATAGAGCAAGTTTGGTATCCATTTGGTATATCAGTTCTTTCAATTCCCCAAACAAAGCTAATGACACTTTGAAAATATGAAGGTCCACCGATAAAGGTGGATACATGTTTTGAATTATAAGAAAATACAAAAAAACTGTTTGACCACAAGTAGACATTGCCAAGCTGATTTTCTTTTTTCTTTGTGTTTGTATGTTTGTTTTAGCTTTTTGGAGCCACTGAAATGGAAATTGAAGGGAGATTGATCAAAAACAAGTATATTGGAAATCCCAATGTGAGCATTTAGTCACCCCTTCTTTACAATCTTTACAACACTGTAATTAATGTAATTAATGTTTAATGACAAATCTGACTCCGGTCAATAGAAATGTGTTGTAACTTGGAAGAGATTTATGGACAGCTCCATTTCCCAATTGTGTGAAGTCGTACACAATCTGCAGAACATAAATAGAGACCTGTGTTGCTGGCCATTATTTATACTCTCAGTGCAGAAATGGTTAGTAATGTTGGGAAAGAAAGATAATTAAAGAAAGTACAGAAACACTGATAGGAAGCTGATACGATTACCTACTTTTCCTTATTATCTGTCCTCCATAAAATACATTTTATGCGTTTTTTTGGTGACATGATTGTTATACTCAGGGTTAGTAAGCCAATTACTTTCTGTCCATACACTTACAAACAACATCTACCAGGAATGCAAAGTAAATAAAGTATAGGATTGCATTTGTAGATTGAGGCTTTGCATTTGGATCTCTCCCAACCTGACATCTATTGAACTCACTGTATATTTCCTATGTGTGTGCTGTATTCCACAGATGCATTTCGTTTTATCTAGCTGAAGTCAGACAGACCTTCAGAAATATATCTCAGTATTGATAGAGATAAACCTTTGACTTTATTTCAAGTGCTATTTCATTGACTTACTTGATGCAATTACATTTTTCCTCAGTAGTATAAGTACACACTTTCCACTATACTACACTGATCCAAGCTGTACAAAAACTCTAATCTTCCTTGGTGTCCTGTGATTGATTGTGATACAGCTATTAAGCCAGTTGTAGTTTTTACTTGCTTTGATTTTCTGCTGTATATAGTGAGGGAAAAAAGTATTTGATCCACTGCCGATTTTGTACGTTTGCCCACTGACAAAGAAATTATCAGTCTATAATTTTAATGGTAGGTGTATTTTAACAGTGAGAGACAGAATAACAACAAAAAAATCAAGAAAAACGCATTTTATAAAAGTTATAAATTGATTTGCATGTTAATGAGGGAAATCAGTATTTGACCCCTTCGACTTAGTACTTGGTGGCAAAACCCTTGTTGGCAATCACAGAGGTCAGACGTTTCTTGTAGTTGGCCACCAGGTTTGCACACATTTGAGGAGGGATTTTGTCCCACTCCTCTTTGCAGATCCTCTCCAAGTCATTAAGGTTTTGAGGCTGACATTTGGCAACTCAAACCTTCAGCTCCCTCCACAGATTTTCTATGGGATTAAGGTCTGGAGACTGGCTAGGCCACTCCAGGACCTTAATGTGCTTCTTCTTGAGCCACTCCTTTGTTGCCTTGGCTGTGTGTTTTGGGTCATTGTAATGCTGGAATACCAATCCACGACCCACTTTCAATGCCCTGGCTGAGGGAAGGAGGTTCTCACCCAAGATTTGACGGTACATGGCCCCGTCCATCGTCCCTTTGATGTGGTGCAGTTGTCCTATCCCCTTAGCAGAAAAACACCCCCAAAGCATAATGTTTCCACCTCCATGTTTGACGGTGGGGATGGTGTTCTTGGGGTCATTCCTCCTCCTCCAAACACGGCGAGTTGAGTTGATGCCAAAGAGCTCGAATTTGGTCTCATCTGACCACAACACTTTCACCCAGTTCTCCTCTGAATCATTCAGATGTTGGCAAACTTCAGACGGGCCTGTACATGTGCTTTCTTGAGCAGGGGGACCTTGCGGGCGCTGCAGGATTTCAGTCCTTCACGGTGTAGTGTGTTACCAATTGTTTTCTTGGTGACTATGGTCCCAGCTGCCTTGAAATCATTAACAAGATCCTCCCGTGTAGTTCTGGGCTGATTCCTCACCGTTCTCATGATCATTGAAACTCCACGAGGTGAGATCTTGCATGGAGCCCCAGACCGAGGGAGACTGACAGTTATTTTGTGTTTCTTCCATTTGCAAATAATTGCAAATGTCACCTTCTCACCAAGCTGCTTGGCGATGGTCTTGTAGCCCATTCCAGCCTTGTGTAGGTCTACAATCTTGTCCCTGACATCCTTGGACAGCTCTTTGGTCTTGGCCATGGTGGAGAGTTTGGAATCTGATTGATTGATTGCTTCTGTGGACAGGAGTCTTTTATACAGGTAACGAACTGAGATTAGGAGCACTCCCTTTAAGAGAGTGCTCCTAATCTCATCTTGTTACCTGTATAAAAGACACCTGGGAGCCAGAAATCTTGCTGATTGATAGGGGATCAAATACTTATTTCACTCATTAACATGCAAATCAATTTATAACTTTTTTGAAATGCGTTTTTCTGGATTATTTTGTAGTTATTCTGTCTCTCACTGTTAAAATACACCTACCATTAAAATTATAGACTGATCATTTCTTTGTCAGTGGGCAAACAAAATCAGCAGGGGATCAAAAACTTTTTTCCCTCACTGTACTTCATTGCAAGATAAACCCCATGTGCTAGAAATTGGCTTACTGTACAACATTCCACAGTACACTAAAATATAACAGGCTGGTATTGACAGGGATGCTTAGCAGCTGCATTTTTTCTTTATAGTGGCTTTAAACAAAACAGCTTTGTTCAAAGCAGCAGTAATGTCTGCTCAGTTGCCTCCTGACTGGTAGTCTGCAGGTAATCTCAAAGACAAATGGGTCATGAGCACATTTTGAACATGTGCACACCTGTAAGCATTGAGAGAGGGGGGGGTAAGGGTCTCATAAGGGTCCATGACAATTCGTCCCTGTAAATTCATCCTGCCACAATTCGTCATATATATATATATATATATATATATATATATATATATATATATATATATATATATTAATATAGCCTGCCTACTATATATACACATATGTGTGTTCTATGGCTCTACAATAAATGAACGCACTCATGATTACAAATGCTCAAGTGGGGAAAGTATAATGATGGGGTGAATTGATGTGGGGACAAATTGTTGCGGGGACGAATTGTCGCTGGTGCGAATTGATGGGGACGAATTGACGTGCTCCCATCTCGTAAAGCAGGACAAAAAGTAAGTAACGGCAACATATCTATGCTCATTAAATTCAGGGGGTGAACTTTAAACTTTCACTCACTGCTGCGTATCATGCTCAAACCTTCCAGGTTCCTACATCTCAACATAGATGTACAGGACAGCAGTTTATGACATTTTCCTGCGAACTTACTCAGTTTTAAATTACTGAAGAAATGTGTCCGAAATGAAATGAGCTGTCCGGTAGAAGGTCCTGGAAGCCCTGAGGTGCAATAAAAGTGAGCGTTGTTTTATGGGCTTTCAAAAGTGTTCAGAGGAGTGGTCATTGTGATAACTTTTAATTTAGCAAAAATAATGTTTTTTATATTTTGAGAAAATATGTGATGTAGTATAATTGATTCGACAATTGCATAATGTTACTTCCAGGACACACACCTAGAACCAAGTTCACAAAATATCTGTGTAATATGATATTTTATTATTGCAACATAGACCTGTTCAGATACCTTTTTTAAATCTAAGAACACATTGTTTTCCATTGTGTTATAATGCATGCAATAGCCACAGAAAATAATAATAATACAAAGATGATTCTCTGCTGGGGGAGGGGTGGTGGTGGTGTAGGGGATGTGTCATAAGCACATTTTGAACATGTGCATACCTGTAAGAATTGAGAGGGGTGGAAAAAGTGGGAGTATCATAAACAGGACAGCAAAGCAGAACAGGAATATGCAGGTCAACTGGGGAGTTGTATACTATCAAAAAATGCTGCCTGGATTCAGATAGACACTAAAACACAAACTAGCGAGATGGGCTGCAAATCATGTTTTGTAAAGGATTGTGGGTGGCGCTGTCTTTCAATTATGTGTCAACTGATTTGTAATAACTCCTTTCAGAAAGTTTCCTATTATGATGAATTGGGGAGGTAAGTGTTGTCACAAATTATTCAACCTATTCTGCTCTGACAAAACCTTGCCAGAAAAGAATCGCAAATGGGTGACAAAGGTCAGATCACAGAGAATGGTTGACAGAAACTCAGGTGTGCTTGAAAATCAGCCATCATTTTACTAGGAAATCATTGACTTGGCCTTGACATAGTTGGAAGTTGATTGCAGGGGTGGAAAGAGTACTGAAATCCTACTCAAGTAGAAGTACTGTTACTTTGATGACATTTTACTCAACTAGAAGTAAAAGTATTGGTATAAAAAACTAACAGGAGCTGTCACCTGTGATTCTTCAATTATGTATCAAAATGTGCACATATACATACACAGTAATAAAAAGAAGAAGAATAAAACAAACTTTACACAATAAATTATATAAATCGGTATGCACATATCTTAGAAGACATATACAATTATAAAACAAATAACTAGTTATAAAATTAGCATGAAAGTGAAATATTACATAGCCTATAGTATTATGCAATGTGAAAGCGCTTTGAAATGGCTCCGTCTCTAGTATTACAGATGCATTACATCAATGCAGTAAACGCACTTTTCAACACTACGGTGCCCTATAATATAAAATAATTAGCATCAAACAGGTAACTGATCAAAGCATTGATCCAGAGACCTGAGTCTGCAACGTGATCAAGATTGAATTCCAAAGGAAAGATAGAAACTTGGATTGGCCGATCACAGGACAGGCAGACAAGAGCTATAGCAGGTGCAAATCTGCTAATAAAATAAATAATGACAATAATATATAAATATATGACTTGTAGAAAATCACTTTTTAGGAATCAACACAATTATAACTCTTTCACAATTACAATTTTTTATTACAAAGCCCAGATTGTCGTCTATATTGTATTCAGTATATCCTAACGCATAAACTGACGGTTCCATGGTTGGAGAAGAAAGTGTTTATTACATTTGAGTAATTCACAGTTGAAACGCCGTATAGCTATTTAATTCAAATATTAGTGACATATAAGAACGGATAGCGGGAGAAATGCACATACGCAGAGATATTTGCTGTCTGCTGTTGTTTTTTTTAATACTTGAATTAATATTGGTTTGCCCAAATATATAAATAAACCACAAACCCATCTTTAAATGTGATGGTCGAAATTAAACGCTTGTTTTTCGATCTATCTTCAAATTCAATAAACAAATATACATCCCTACTCATTAATACTCATGGCTAGATAGCTAGTTAACTTTCCTTCAGTGTTGCCAGGTCCTCTCCATAAATTCCCCCCAATCTGGTCCTAAAAAAATCCCCCAAATCACGTATTTCCCCCCCAAAAATTAAAACAAAGTGACAGCCTACACAATTTGTATTCTGTAACAAATGCTTTTTTTAAAAGTAGCAAAGTACAATACTTAACTCAAAACATACTTAAGTAAATGTAAAATTACCAATTACTGGTCGATTGTGGGCGGGGGGAGTTCCAGGCAAAAACTCACCTGAATGCCTTGGGAGGGAGTCCATTTAACCTAGCTTTATAAAAGGATGCCTTAAGTGTTCAGGCATTGAATACATGGGTGGCATTTTTTTTTTTAATTTCTATTTTTATTTTATGTCCCCTTTACAGGTCACTCAAATAAATCTTGTATGCACCAATCTGTCTTCAGTAAAAGCTGCCCCATTCAGCAAGAGATTGCTTCTGCCATTACAGTATTTTACTATGTAAAATCTCTTCTATGCCATGAAAGTCCAGTCATGCTATATCTCATGTTCTTGCTTTACTGCTCTGAAAATGACTCATACCATACATTCTCCACACATCGTGTTAGTCTCTTATCATATCTTACTTTGTTCTGAAAACCAATCTGAGGCAAGTGTTCATCACCACCACCACGGTCCTTCCTGCTACATTTACTATTTACTAAGCTTGTAAGCAAATGATGCCTAAACCTTCAGAGTTAACCAGTGTATCAAAAGGAACTTATTTGAATGCTCTTTGCAAAATTGCTTTCCTGTACCATCACCACATACCCCCTTGCCACCACCCAGGCCAATGACCATCTGTTAGCGTAAGCCCATTCTAGCTCTCAGTATCCCTCCGCATGACCACATGCCCCACCATCCCCAAGCAAAGAATCGTCTTTGTACTATTGCAGTTTTCTGTGATTTTAAATAATGCTATGAAAAGAAAGGACAAATATTATCTCCCAGGTGTCAGAGAGTCACAGTTAGCCACTGACCTCTTGGCTTCCCCTGGCCAGCTGGAGATTTGCAAAACACTCTTCAGCGAGAAACCTCTTTAAACTCAACTGGTCGCCCTTCTCAGTGTCTCTCAAAAATGATATCACACAGCAAATTTGAATGTTCGAATGTAACACCATGAGTAATCAATTCAACACCTTTAAAGTGTATATATGGGAACCACGAATCTTAAAAGTGTTTCTAAATTCTAACACTGTCTCAGAGTTAATTTTGAAAACTTTGAGTGTTCAACATTAACACTACAGTGCTAATAGTGTAGAGTCAAAAATGTGCTCTGTACCAATGTAAACAACACTACACAGCAAAATTAGCAAATTTAACACTGTAGGTCAGAGGTGTCAAACTCAAGGCCCGTGGGCCGAATACGGCCCCCAAATGGTTTTAATCTGTAAAGGTGGTGTATCATTAAGTAATTAGACCCGTGACAGCTTGCAAATGAGGAAATTGCATGTGAAAAATACAATCCCCTTCAGCCATTGCCTGCACTGTGTGGTTAAAAAACAGGTCTGCTTCCTAGGATGCAAAAATAGCTATGGGAGGAAAATTGTCAGTGTCCCGGGACAATGTATCATTGCATTCTACACCAGGAAGCATTGTGTAGGAAGGTGCTGAATATGGATCATGTGATGCACACGGTAACAATAACTGTACATTTGATCAGGGCTAGAGATTTAAATCAGCACCAATTCCAGGCATCCCTTGAGGAGCTTAACGTTGAATGTGATGATTTGCCTTATCACACAGAAGTGCACTGACTCAGTCAGGATTCAAAATCAGGGCGAAATCAGACTTTTTCTGCAAAACAAAGGTGAAAAGCTCTCGGGTGAAAGCTGGCTGTGCGATCTTGCATTTCTGTGTGATGTTACTGAGCATCTTAACACCTTAAACGTGAAGCTACAGGGCAGTAAACAGGTCATAACAGAGATATATGACAGTGTGAAAGCATTTCAGCTTAAATTACGTTTATGGGAGAAGCAAATGCAGCAAGGAAATCTTTTCCATTTTTCAACTTGCCAAGCCATCTCTAACTGTCTCACAAACGTCACTATTCCCAGCGCTGGATTCGCTGCAAAACTGAACTTGTTGGTCGAGCAAATATTTATGCAGCCCTCGAATGAAACTTGAAATGATCATATGGCCCTTGGTAAAATTGAGTTTGACACCTCTGCTGTAGGTGTTAAAATCAACCCAAAGTGTACATGCACGACCATCCAAAAAGTTTTAAATCAACACTCATGCATGGTTGGGTTCGCAACACTTCTAACAGTCCTTTATATACACTCACCTAAAGGATTATTAGGAACACCATACTAATACGGTGTTTGACCCCCTTTCGCCTTCAGAACTGCCTTAATTCTAC
The DNA here is from genome assembly GCF_036373705.1 of Amia ocellicauda. Lineage (NCBI taxonomy): Eukaryota > Metazoa > Chordata > Actinopteri > Amiiformes > Amiidae > Amia > Amia ocellicauda. The sequence goes on from NC_089858.1 coordinate 41,663,130, forward strand.
GTGGCATTGATTCAACAAGGTGCTGAAAGCATTCTTCAGAAATGTTGGCCCATATTGATAGGATAGCATCTTGCAGTTGATGGAGATTTGTGGGATGCACATCCAGGGCACGAAGCTCCCGTTCCACCACATCCCAAAGATGCTCTATTGGGTTGAGATCTGGTGACTGTGGGGGCCAGTTTAGTACAGTGAACTCATTGTCATGTTCAAGAAACCAATTTGAAATGATTCGACCTTTGTGACATGGTGCATTATCCTGCTGGAAGTAGCCATCAGAGGATGGGTACATGGTGGTCATAAAGGGATGGACATGGTCAGAAACAATGCTCAGGTAGGCCGTGGCATTTAAACGATGCCCAATTGGCACTAAGGGGCCTAAAGTGTGCCAAGAAAACATCCCCCACACCATTACACCACCACCACCAGCCTGCACAGTGGTAACAAGGCATGATGGATCCATGTTCTCATTCTGTTTACGCCAAATTCTGACTCTACCATCTGAATGTCTCAACAGAAATCGAGACTCATCAGACCACGCAACATTTTTCCAGTCTTCAACTGTCCAATTTTGGTGAGCTTGTGCAAATTGTAGCCTCATTTTCCTATTTGTAGTGGAGATGAGTGGTACCCGGTGGGGTCTTCTGCTGTTGTAGCCCATCTGCCTCAAGGTTGTACGTGTTGTGGCTTCACAAATGCTTTGCTGCATACCTCGGTTGTAATGAGTGGTTATTTCAGTCAAAGTTGCTCTTCTATCAGCTTGAATCAGTCGGCCCATTCTCCTCTGACCTCTAGCATCAACAAGGCATTTTCGTCCACAGGACTGCCGCATACTGGTTGTTTTTCCCTTTTCACACCATTCTTTGTAAACCCTAGAAATGGTTGTGCGTGAAAACCCCAGTACTCAAATACTCAGACCGGCCCGTCTGGCACCAACAACCATGCCACGCTCAAAATTGCTTAAATCACCTTTCTTTCCCATTCAGACATTCAGTTTGGAGTTCAGGAGATTGTCTTGACCAGGACCACACCCCTAAATGCATTGAAGCAACTGCCATGTGATTGGTTGGTTAGATAATTGCATTAATGAGAAATTGAACAGGTGTTCCTAATAATCCTTTAGGTGAGTGTATATATACATATAAATCTAAAAACTTATTGTAATTTGATTGGTTTTATAATTAACGTTTAAGTAAATAAATATACAGACCCAGTAAGACAAGCAAACTGGTCATGCATATACAGGTAATGCTCACAAGCACAAGCACCTATATTTGATAGGTGTTGACTCAAAGACATGACTTCATACTTAGGGTAGAAAAAACAGAACCCTGGTTCCCTGAAAAAGAAAGACAGCCATTGCCTAATGGGAAGAGCCTTCTGACCTGCCAATCATTGAAACTATGTACCAAAGCTGCCCAATAGAGGCCCTGCTGACAGGAGGAAGACCCACCCCTGGCATCTGTGTAAAGTCTCCTCCTGACTGAAGCTCCCTGCCATTTCTTCATCAGAAAGGTTGTCTGGTCGAGCGAACCCTGAAAAGTAATGATTATCTTTCTTTTTCAGGGAGCGAGCTTATGATAATAACCTATCGTTCCCTTTCAAATAGAAGACAGCCATTACCTAATGGGAAGACTATACCAGAGCTGTCACGAGTCCTGACACCTGACTAAGCCTAAATCCACAATGACATGGATAGCAGAGCCTCACAGTGCCTGAGGGCTAGCAGTTTGAAGTACCTGGGTGCTTGGACACAGCCAGTCCACCACGTTGAGGCGGTAGAACCTTGTGAAGGTCTGTTGACCGGACCAGGTCGCAGCATTGCACAGATCTGGCCTGTCCCCTTGTTGAGTGTGCTGAGATGTGTTCAGGCATGGGAACATTAGTAGTCTTGTAGGTGTGCCAGATGCTGTTTTGAAACTGCCTTCCCTCTGGTGGTGGAACTGTAGCAGACAAATAGCTGGTTGGATTTACGGCTCTGCGCAGTCCTCCGCAAGGCCCGGAAAGGGCAAAGTGTGTGTAGTCTGCGGTCCTCATGCGATGTATGTTGAGGGGGATGAAAAGACTCCAGGACAATAGGTTGGTTTATATGGAATGACGACACGACCTTGGGCAGGAAGGCCGGGTTTGTCCTGAGAGTTACTCTGTCGTTGCTTCCCGAGAAGATTAGACAGGCTTTATCTACAGACAAGGCATGCATTTCACTAATTCTCCCGTCAGTGCACGCTGGGCATGCTCCGCACCCAGGCAGCACACACACCTTCCAAGGGAAGCTTGCCCTGGCACCTGGAACACCAGTGAAACGGACCCTTTGGCTTCATCCCGATTAGAAGATCCGTCGCGATATCTCCTTCATCCAGACCCTCTATGTAGACCGTCAGCTCCTGAGGCAGAATGACTTCGCCAAACCCCTCAGTGCAGATACTGTCCCCCTCGATGTTGTCGTCGAGGTTGTCTACATCAAGGATCAAAAGGTCGACACAGGTGTCCCAAGGTCGATAGAGGGTCGATGTGTTGACGTCAAGGTCGAGAGGTCGATGCAGTAGCACAAAGGTCGACGGATGTGGTTGAGTGGTCGATGAAGTTGGTCGAGGTCGATTGAGGTCGATGTCGACAGAGAGGTCAAGTGATTGACAGAGGTGGTCTATTTCGACAGTGCGGTCGAGGGATTAACAGAGTTGGTCGAGGTAGATGTTTTGGTTGAGGTCGACAGAGTGGTTTAAAGTCCGCCGACAGAGGTCGAGACAGTTTGGTGATAGCGGAGAAGATCAAGTAGGAGGCTGCTCCAGCTGGAGTAGTCTCCTTCTTCCCTTTTTCTCCTTCATCACTCAAATCTGTGAAAAAAGAACAGGGTGGTACAGGAGATAACAATCTTACAGCAGAGACTCCCGCCGCACATTTACCTCCGAAGAGAAGCAAAAGTGCTTAAAAAGGCTGTAGTCTGATCTCCAAAGAGGCAAAAAATTAGAATGACACTCCATAGAGGTTCTCAAAAAATGTAACCAAACTCTGAAGAGCAGAACTTTAATGCAAACGCAAGCGAACAACACTAAAGCACTATCACTAGTGAGGTGAAAGAAGAAATGGCAGGGAGCTGCAGTCAGGAGGAGACTTTTCACAGACACCAGGGGCGGGTCTTCCTCCTGCCAGCAGGGCCCCTATTGGGCAGCTTTGGTACATAGTTTCAATGATTGGCAGGACAGAAGGCTCTTCCCATTAGGTAATGGCCAGGGGTAGACAATAGGCGGCCCGCGGGTCAAATCCAGCCCGCCAGACGCTTTTGAGTGGACCGCGAGAATAATTTTAATTAACTTTTTATCATATATTTTATTTTTTAAAGTAATGTTACGGAGGTTCTAGTGTGGAACCTAGTAGCAGCAATTCCTGGATATTAGCCAATAGGATGTTACGTATTAATATGGAATGTCCTATATAGAGCTAGTGTTCCCTTTAGTTAGTTAGTTAGTTGATTGCTTGCAGATTCCCTGTTTGAACATCTCTGTACACATTCTGGACTGGGGCAAGAGTGTACTTGTCAAAAACACAAAAACAAAACAGGTATTCGGTTTTCCTGATTTCAATAAATAAGCAGCTAAAATGTGCATCGTTTGTCATGTGGACATATGTCAACCTCGCCTCTAAAATATAAAAGTGCATACACACGACCGGGGGGTGCACGGTGTCATAGCTTGTGTTCACCTAGAAACTCCTACATCAGGTGTGGAAACAGCTTTCCAATGCCGACGCATATTTCTAGTAGGCGCACAAATCGAGAATTGTGCATCCTCACCCGTTTCAATTAGAGATACCCACCGAAATAGATCTGTGATTGACAAGCAACAGAAACCACGTCTAGTTTGCATATATAATGTTGGTTGATATGTGTCGCTGGTGTTGTGTGGTTGTGAAGCAAAGATATGTTTGAGTCCAAATCTGCCTGATTTCATGGAGAATTTGAGCTATGTTTTTTTACTTCAAAATGACTCAGAATTGTGCATTTCAGGTCTCCAGTTGTCAAAATCTTATGGGGGAGGACCCCCAGACCCCCCACCCTAAATTTTTCAACACCATTTTTCAACACTTATTTTGTGCTTGTTCACAGTGGGACAAAGGGAAATGGTAAATACTTGAATCTAATAAGACACACAATGCTTGAAAGTTTCTATTATGTTTATCTATATGACTACAATAATCTTTAACAAATTAAAATTTAAGTGGTCTGAAACCATTTTAATACTAATATATACATTTATTTAAACATTTTATTTTTGTACTTTGTCAAATGAATGTACTAAATATAAGCAATGGGGTATATTACTAATTCACAGAATTGTGTGTGTGTTGGAAAGGGGCATTTGAAGGTGTGACCCCCCCCCCCCACCCTTGGACCTTGACTATACCTTGACCAAGAAATTTGGACACAGACACAAAATAATTGACTACCCCTAGTAATTGCTGTCTTTCGATTTGAAAGGGAACATCAATTATTCTGGAAACTACCACAATGCATTGTGGGAAAGTTAATTTATTTGGTTTTACACCAGTACAGTGTTAATTCAGCACTCTTTATTTTGACACCTAGTATTAACACTGACTCTACAGATGGTTTAACTCTCAGATTGTTAATTTCACCCAATGAGTGATTTTTAACTGATTTTTAACACTATATCTTAACACTGTAATTTTAATACTGTAGATTTTGCTGTGCATGTTCATGCATTATTTTGCTTTTAAGGTGACTTTTAGTGCAGACTATTAATGTAATCTGTGTTTTTCTTCCTGTTTTTTTTTTCAACTGAGCTATTTCAGCTGAAGGCTTAATGTGGACTCATCCTTTGATTAATTTGACCTTTTTAGATATTTTCAGCTACTAAACATATACATAAAATACAAATGTATTAACAGCAAACCAGTTTGTGTCTTATATTTCCACTGAGGGAGCTACATGTAGTCCTACTCAAATTCTGAGGAAATAACACAAAACACAAACCATGAAAACGAGATCCTTATTTCAGATAGTCAACAGTCCAATATATTGACAAGATTTCTTAAAATATGTTTGCTGGACAATGCAGGACACACAAACAAACCTATGCTGACTTTCTTTTTGTCCATGCCAATCTGGACAAGAAATATATATTTTATCTGAAATTCCTTGTATCACGGGAGTGCTCTCCAAACATTAGACAACTAATAATGAATGAAAATGAACAAACATTTTTTTCTTGTGTCTTCTGGAAGAAAGCCGTGTTGAAGCTATTTCAGTCAGTTTCGCTTTTAATTGCATTGCTTCTCTTTTATTTTGCTCTGTTCCTGAACTGAACTCTTAAAAGTCATTTGCTCAATTACTCTTATGTATGAAATGACAGATTGTAGCATCTTAACACTTAGCTGGCATGTAGACTAGAAACTAGATCTCAAGTATAAAGTTTAGGAATTGCTGATCAAACCAGGTTTGAAACAGTCACTTGGAAGAATTAGTTGTGAAAACAGAAACTTGCATCTTTATTAAATCATTGCAAAGATACAGAAAACACAATTTTTCATTTCCTTTTATTCTGCATTCAACAGTCAATAGATTTGTATTCCAGCAGCCCACTCCAGTCTGCATAGATTTTCTTATATATGTGGCAGTGGGCACAGATTAAATATTGTTAAATTGCTGCTAATATAAAGAGTGTGACATTATGAGAAAAGTGTGACTGTCTTATTTAAGCTACTGGCTCAGATTGGACACCAATGCAGTCTTGCAAAGGATCAGTAAAGATTTTCACTTCATCTGCACTCTGAAATACACAGTACAACTCATTACTGGCTTATCTGAACACATTTAACACATTTGCTATCTGCTAAGGTGTAGGTGATTTAAAGAGGATTATAAAACCTGTAGCCGTTGGGGACTGGATTTGTGCACACATTTTCTGGATAGATTAGTCACATGATTGCTAATGCATACTAATCCACTAAAATGGATTCTGAAGCAATGTTAAAATCCACATTTAAATGACAGATATAGCAGCAATATGGTGTAACAAATTTCTACAAAAAAAAAAAAGACTAGGGATGTAACAGAACACATTTTATAAAATATTGTATAAAAATATATACATTTTACTTTCTTACCATTGTACTGATATTGTCCAAGACTGGGGTTGGAGGCCATAGCTTGCTGGCACCAGACAGCATGTGCAATAAGCTTAGCAGTGTGGTAATAAATATACGTTTGAAAACATAAGTGTGAAACTATACTGATCTAGCAATGCACATACATTATATATTCTGCTGTGGAATCCATATACATTTTTACCAGTCATATCTCAGTCTGCGTCAATTCGTTGGTTTGCAGAAAGCTTAATTTCAGATAATCCACTGGTTCACGCTTCACCTCTCAATCTCTCTACAGTACCAATTCGACAATTCGACAATTGAGGACACTTGAAGATGTTGTTTTGTAATTTACAGTGGTATATGTTCTATGTTATTCAGTCGGTTAAGTTTGCAAATAAGATAATGATTGTCAAGAACAAATTAACCCTTTCCCAAAAAATCTATATATGGACATAGGTAATATAAACCATGTGTGGTTATGGATTTGTTTGGTCGTTCTTGAATTATAAACTTTGGATCCGTGTGTATCCCATTCAAGAATACAGCATTATGTAAAATATTTAAGTCATATCTTAATCGAAGAACCCCTGAAGAAGGTAGTCAGATAAGTAGGTTATGTGGTGATGAATATATTTTAAGTAATCATTAAGTTCTTTCTTCTAATCAGTTTAATTAACCAGCACAGAATTCTGAAGACAGTTTGCATAGGTATCATCAGGATTTTACGACAATTTTCAATGTGTCACAATCTAAATAATTGTCATTGGTGATTTAGGTAGTGTATCGAAGGAGCACAAGAGGCGAAATTAGTTGTTTTAGATGTACCCAGCGTCCTTCGTAATGGACAACATAAGGCACTTCCCATTTAAAAGGCGCTCTTTCTTCCAGAACTTCCATTTAAAAATGCGAAGGCGGATCTTATTCATTGAGACTGGACGATTGGTATCATTCCAACCATTACATTTCAGATCTAAAGAAATTAATGATTCTGGCAAAAATAAAAATAAAAATAATGATTCAGTTTCTGTCAATTCTGGTGCGCACAAAGAAGAAATGTTTGACCAGTAAGCTCAACTTTAATTCATTCCCCCTCGACTTTTTCCTTTATTTTTAGGCCACTTGACTGATGCTTGATTGAATGACTTTGAAATGAAACAGTGGCCTTCGAACTGTACTTCGTGTACTTTAACCCATTAAACCAAAGATTTGATTAAATCAAACCTCTGCGCACTAACCATCAGTACATTTGCACCAAACAAATACCTTACCTGTCGACGCTGATGACACAAAGCGTCATTATGGATGCGGTGCAGCACATTACATCCATGCCAATGAAGATGTTGCAAAACACCTCTCCAAACAGCCACTCTCCGCCCGTGAGGTCCGTCACTATCACAAAGGGCATGACGGCCACCGCTACCGACAGGTCGGCTACTGCCAGGGACACGAGTAAGTAGTTGGAAGGCTGCCGTAGTTTCTTAACCACGCACACCGCTATCACCACTAAGGTATTGCCCATCACAGTCACCGCTGTAATGAAGGTCAGCAATACCCCGATTATAATCCTCTCCGCCTGGCCGAAGTCGATCTGCTCCCCGCACGACAGACTCCCGTTGGGGGTCGAGGCGGCAGTGGGGTGGCTGTTGTCAGAATATACTGGGGTGGTGGCATTAGAAGCTTCCCAAACATCGTCTCGGTGACTCAAGGTGAGCTCTGCGCCTGAAGTGGCGAACATCACGGCCGGGAGCTGCGGCTGCTGGAGGGGTTGGTGCTGGGGACACCTCGCCAACAGTGCGCTGTACTAGGGAAAAGCATACTTATCATCCGTCTGGGTCAGCCTTCGGGTCCATTTGCCGCTTCCTTGACACGCTAAAGACGCAGAAGAAGCAACAGCACAGAGGGACACCGCACGCCGTGATAATAAACCCAATAATTCCGTTTTGTATGGAATCCACATCAAGTTGCCCTAGAGGTGCGGGCACCAGTGCAAACCAACATTTCACTGGCAGGACAGAGAGACTTTATGTTGTTCCGAAATAGAAGACCGGTTCCTCTCGCTCAGCAATAGAAGGAAACTTTAATTCAAGTGAGGTAAACTTAACATCCAAACCGGTCTGCCATGTAAGTCTTTACTCTAGAGTCCACCTTCACTGTTACTTCACATTAAAGTTTATTCTAGGAATTCAAAACGCATCGCCTGTCATTTCCGAGTCCCAGCGTGCCGTCAGCTGAGCGTTGTTACTCCAGTGTGCTAGCTCGCATTGAAGATGAACCCGTTTCCTCCCGCTGTAACGCCTACTGTTCATACAAATACTGACATCAGATAGCAGCGTAATTCAGCTTGATACACATGCGTGGGGTTTCTCATTTTCGCTCGGGTTCATTTCCCCCTGGGTTTTAAAGCGACAGTTCTTTAGTACTTTGGCATCCCTATAGAAAGACATAATACAGATTATGTTTTATTACTTCACGCAGCGTAATTTATTTTAATGTACGCTTGTTCAAACAATACGACGTAATATACAAATGTAGCTGCTTCTGAACATATTATTATGATTATACATATTTTATTGATAGTCAAACATATACTATTACATTCATGATATTATTACAGTGAATATGAGAGGGCTGATAAAACTCAGCTGTATAAATGGGTAATTGTATATCAAAATAATGTGATATATTGTAATAATTATAAGTAATCCTAGATAACCCAGATAGCACAGGACGCTGAGGCGACGTCAGCATATGGTTGGCATGGTCGGACTGCAGTTACGGTCGGCGAGATTGATCACGTCTGACTAAATGCCGACAGATATGATATCATTCATACATTGAACTATATAACTTTAAAATATCATACGTGAATAATCATCATTATAAGTATGTTTGATACTGTCAAAAATGTTCCAGCTTCATTCTTTGAAGAGTGAGAAGAGGCGTCTCCTCAGATGACGTCAGACCGAAGAGCGCGCTGGAAGGTGAGTTCACTGGGCTATTATTAAAATATTTAAATTTACTGTTGTTTAAATGTACTCAAAAGTATCATATTTAATTGTCTGAAGTACCATGTTGTATGTGTGACACATTAATGGTATGTGGTTGTATTCAAAATAATAGTGAATGTAAAAGTGAATGTAAATTACAATATAGCCAGTTGGGTAATTCATTATGTAGTGAATGTATTTCAATTTGTAACTAATCTGTCAGAAGTGAAAAACAAGTGTTCACTTTTTCTTCGCATTTTATTCGAAGTCGGTTTCATTAAGTACAGGCGTTGTGTGCGAAGATGCCACAGAAACGAGCTGTTTGTTTCTATTTGTAAGAGGACATTGAATTAGCCACAAATGTAACTTAATGGCTACAGGACAGAAGGGGACATTCACATAACTATTTAAAATGTGGTCAATACTGACAATTAAAATTACAGTTATAAGAATGAATACTGCTTATTTGAATGTCGTAGTTATTTTTTGTTTATCTGTTTATCTACAATCGTGTCCAGAGGATTCAGGCACCCGATCACTGAGAGGAAAGATCAGACTTTTGTCGTTTATTATTTTAAATGTTTCATCTACTATTTGTGAATAAAAATGGTGCTTCTGCTGAGTGATTTGAATATACTATCCGACATGTCTTTCTCTTGGGTTTTGATCTGGGGATGTGTAATTCTCCCAAGTGGCTACTGCACATTTACTTATTTAATATTAAATGCGTTATTTAATTAGTCTTGGTTCTGTTGAACATGTATAAGACGTCAGCTTTTTAAATAACTGTGTGTATTGGATAATACAAATTTTAGAAATACTCTGTCAAGCTTCCCGCATTCATACCTCACCATGGAGAGAGAAAACGAAGCATTGAAAAAGTGTGATTGTAGTTCCGCTCTTCTGCAATATATTTCTACAAGATCAAGAAAGAGTTCTGAAAACACTGAGGGCTGCAGGACGAGGACAGCGAAGCAACGAGCAACACTGGATACCGGATAAGAGCAAAGAATACTTTTGGGGATGAGCATTTGCAGATCAAAACCGACCGACAATGAACCGACGTCGGGCCGTGTGGTATTGAACATCGGGCCACGTCGTCGGGCTAATGTTTACCTGATGAGCAAAAAGACGACGCCCGACCACTCATGATCCGTCGGGCTGACGTTGGCCCGACGATGCTGTGCTATCTGGGAAGTGGATAGTCCACACTGCTGCCATTAAATCTTAAAAATGTAAGGCTTCAATTCTCTCAAGTTTTTATAAGCTAAGCAATTTCAAAAGTGAAACGAAGTCAATCAGTTGGACTTCAATTCAAATTTTGATTAAGTCACAAAGAGCTCAGTTACAACAAAAGCCAGAAGGACAGTGTGTGCCCAGGGACTAGACATTCTAGACCAGTGCACCATGTCTGAACCACATCATTTGGGTTTGCAAGACATCCATTCTGCAGGAGTGTTTAAAGGTCAAGCACAGACCAAAAGTATTTGTCTCAGAGCTCCTGCAATCACAAGCTCCTTCCAGGTTGCCTCTGCCTGAACCTCACAGCTGTGTTTCTGGGGGTGCTAGCTGATTCACTCCCCTATTCTCTAGCTCTCATTTCCCTCTCCAACCTCGTCAATGCATTTAGCTCCAAATGGCAATATCTATACTGGCATACAGTATGTGCAGCAAACTGGTAAGTTTGTGTATTCACCAAATGTATTATAGTTCTTCTGTGTCATCATATGGCCATATGGCAGTTGCTCAGTTTAAGATGAGAACATTAGAAGGCAATTGTCACTTGCTTCATTATTACTAACCCGATCAAAACAACCCATGTAAAACATGTACCCCCTTTAAGTATCATTCCCAGTTTGAAATGGTTGAAACTGAGTTAGAAATAAACATATAAAGTACTGAAGAAACAATAGTAAAACCAAGACATAGGCTATACCATACAATGTTTATTTGTACACTGTCTAAAGTTTCCATGTCATGTACGAGGCCTTATGACTTGACATCTTGCCTGTTGCTATGGATGGTCTGCTATTGTGCCTTGACATTACTTCTGTGCAGCAGTGTTAGTCTACCCTTACTGGGGAAGTAATACAAAGTTACACATAGCATGAGAAAATAGTATAAGTACAATATATAGGCTGCACTTTAAAACTGGATATATATTCAAATATTAGCATAATTTGAATAGAATTATCCCTTCAAGAGGAAATGTAAACACTCTAGTGAGTGATATTACCAGTATTGACAGAGCTATAATAAAATTGTTGCTAACCATGTTGCTGTTATTGTTTTACAGTATTAATTGTTTAATTAATTCATTCATTCTTTCAACATAGTCTATTATGCTGTGCCTGTTTAAATGAACAAATATGTATTTCATAAGAAATAACAGCTGTGTTTCTTTACATCATGTCCCATAAGTTCTTCAGAGGCAGAGTAGCTGTAGGAAATGACACAGAGCAATTATGAACAACAAAACACTCTTTCCTGCTCCACTATTCTTCCATAGCCCTGAAGGCAGAATCTGTGATTAAACAAACCATTGACACTCTGGAGGAGGCGAAAGCTCTAGTACAGCAGTTGAGATGAGCATTGTTCTCATTTCCAGCTGCCATAAGAGTCTAAAGCATTTGTACAGCCTGAATTCTTCAAGAAAATCATCACTGCAGCTGAAGTAATTTTGGTAACGGTGGTCTCAGCCACTGGCATAGTACATTATATTTCATTAGGGCCACATTCAACTTGGCAACTTGCATTATCACTTTCAGTTGTTGTCTGGACCGAAGTAATGACATAAATTATCCTCACAGATGTGCAGACCATGCCAGCGCAATGATAGAAATGCCTGGATGACTAAAGTCCTTTATAGCCCCTCAATGTCAGTGGGCTAATATGCTGCAGCTGAGCTGTAAGCCACAGATACAACCAAGGACTGACCTTCCCATCACATTCTATTTATGCTCTCCCACTTGTTTCCTGACAAGTGTCTCAGTCCATTTGCTAACATTTAAATCCATTACTTCTAAAGCATGGGTCTTTGGCACTGGAGCACCAATCCAGTGGGCTTTGTAGACCAACCTGCACAGTGTTTATCACTGCTTCAAAAAGACTGGGAGACATTTTTAATTGTGATCAGTTTGGCAGGTGTTTTGGTACAATTCAGTAACTTAGAGATAATTTCAGAACAAATACCCTTATACCCTCCAGTACCTATGTATTTGACTTACTTTCCTAATTGATCCATAACTAATATTTAGTCCCATTCCTTAGACATGGATAATTTCAGGAAACCTATGAACTAATCTGAATTGGTGCTCTCCAGAGTCTTGGAATTAGTTACTGATCAATTATGGGAAATCTGGTCCTTGACATCTGGAAGATGTACAAGTGTTCTTTTCAAGTTATCGCTGTTTTACTGAATTAACCCTCAAATATCTATCTACTTAATCATATATATATATATATATATATATATATATATATATATATATATATATATATACATATATACATAATAATATTTAATGTTCCCAGTTTTCATTAATTTAATATTTAAGGTTGACCTTAAAAAAACTTGCTGGATTGGAGTTCTCGAGGACTAGAGTTGTAGACTTCTGATCTAAGTGTTTCAGATCAAGTTGGCACCTGGATTTTAATCACAATCACCTGTACGCTTCCAAAGACCTGAGCCCCACAGCCTAAACAAGCTGCGAACATCATACACCGAACAAGTGGAGGAAGTGTTACTCTTGTGCAGGAAGCTTGTTTCTGAGAACCCAGGGTAGCAATGTCACTGTGTCAGTCCCGTGAGAGGCAGATGAAGAAGAAAGATAAAAAAAGATAAATTTGCCTTCAGGGGGACATCTGACCTTGTAGGTTCAAAATCAGCTTAGCAACCTTAAGTGCAACAAGCTTTTAACAATTCAGTTACTTCAAGTGGAGGCAGTCAACCGGTGTCCACTTTCACACGATCAAATTGCCCATCTGTCTCCCCAGTCTACGGGAAAAGGAAGCCACTGCACGTGCAAGTGATTACAGCTTGCAGCCTAGGAAGGGTCCATTTTCTATCAATGACAAGAAGGCACCATGATTTACAGAGCTGATGGCCATGCCAATGATAGGAGACCAGTGCTGCATTACATGACTGACCATGCTGGCAGTTTGGGGGCTGCTCAATTCAGAGTGTTACAATGCAGCCACCAAGTCCCTGTAGACATTTGCTAGTGTCATGTAATTGACAGCAACCACACGAAAATACCAAAACTCAATTACAGCTACTCTGTATCTCCAGGGCTGCTCCCACATTAAGTGACTGTAATATGAGAGTGAAGGATTAGAGCCTGATTAGTACTCTTAAGAAGAAAGGTCCAATTAGAACATAAGAACTTAAGAACATAAGAAAGTTTACAAACGAGAGGAGGCCATTTGCCCCATCGTGCTCATTTGGTGTACATTAATAACTACTAGGCTACAGTTTTTGTATTGTAAGTGGAATTTATAAATCTATTTTGGGAGTAAGACAACTCCGATGTCATCATTCTCACTTCCGGTCAAAGAGTCTAAATACCCTGTCATCAAGACCCCCCCTAGCCTTCAATGTTTTGCATTGTTTGGCATTGACTTGTTGCCCTGCTACGTCCAGCACTGCCACTCGGTTCCAGCCTCCTTCAACACTTCTGGTTCTTCATCTCTCCCTCCTCACCCATTTAAACTATGCCATGTGCATCATTTCCCATCTGCTCACACTCACTTCTTCTGTCCCTCCATCACCACATCACCTTCATGGCCAATTGCATTGCGGAACTCCGCATGTGGCAGCTGTTCCTGCAGCAATGGAGTGGCATCACCTTTTTCTATGCGTATTGGCTGCTTGCAGATTTTCACCCCGCCCCCTGGCGGGTTCAGTGCCTATTACCAGGGCAAATGGTTTGCTGCCCCCTGTGCTCCCAAACTTTCCTTGCTGCCCCCCTCAGTCCTCTCCTCCGCGTTATGGGAATTATACCCTCTCGTCATGGCTGCATTTCTTTGGGGTTCATCCTGGTCCCACAGCTCAGTTCTCGTACATTCAGACATCTTAGCAATTGTACATGTAACACCCTGTAAAATGTGCATCTGTTGACAACTGTCTGTTGTATTGCTTCTGTGTACGTAGGCATGCTGTCTGAGATGTAAACCCACCCTCCTAGGCCTGTACAGTGTTCGTGTTTTTTTGTTTTGTTTTAAGTCTTTAGTCGGCTGCCTACAGCAGAGCAGGAGAGTCATTTTTGGACTGCCGACAACACCAATCAAGCAATGTTTTGCTTTAATAATAATAAAACACTTCATCAGTGCATACACTTCTCCATGTCTCGTTTTCATAGTTTAGGACTACATCATTTTGTATAGGTTTGAGCCTAAACCCCTACCACGAAACCGCAACCAAACACTGGAAACCATGACCGTTCACGAATTATTACCTGTTATCAACAGGTTCACCACTCCATTCTGGGTACAAGGAAGTAGCCTATAACTCCAAACACAATACAATTGTAAAGGTATTTTGTTTTGCACCAGACATCAGTTATCCAGGGCAACTTCTTACTAGACGATCGATGCTATTCACGCATTGTAAATTATTTCAATCGCATTGCATTAAAATCGGTCTCCTTTATTTAATAAAAGCTGAGCCATGTACCTTAATAAAACAGTGGTCAGCAAAGCACGTAGACATGCGATAATGAAAGAAGCTGATTTAGACATTCCAGAATTAGGAATGATTAGATTGAAATCGATGTTTTTTACTAAAATAAATATAATAGACTTTCTGTTGTTGTTGTTATTTAGTGTAACAAACGTCTGCTTTCAGTCTGTGGATGGCAATGTACCCAACCTATCTAATGCACACTGAAGTGAGCTCAGTAAAGTACTCCTTCAAACCATCAATACATTTCCATAACAACTGTCTATGAACGGACCTCTGTGAAAACGCAGACGCATGTCAGTGAGCCTTCAGGGCCATTAAGTTTTGACGGTCTGCACATACATACCGCATTTTCTTATTCTAATATTCTGATACGTTCTCGCATGATTCTCCAATGTTGCCATTTTATCAAACATCGAGTTACGGATTAAACTACGTGGGGCTACTTCTTATTTGTCAACATATTGATATATATATAGGAGTAAACATTTCAACAACAAGGGTACATGGCTCAGCTTTTTATTAAATAAAGGAGACCGATTTTAATGCAATGTGATTGAAATAACTTACAATGCGTGAATAGCATCGATCGTCTAATAAGAAGTTGCCCTGGATAACTGATGTCTGGTGCAAAACAAAATACCTTTTCAATTGTATAGGGTTCGGAGTTATAGGCTACTTCCTTGTACCCAGAATGGAGTGGTGAACCTGTTGATAACAGGTAATAATTTGTGAACTGTCATGGTTTCCAGTGTTTGTTTGCGGTTTCGTGGTAGGGGTTTAGGCTGAAACCTATACACAATGATGTAGTCCTAAACTAGGAAAACGAGACATGGAGAAGTGTATGCACTGATGACGTGTTTAATTATTATTAAAGCAAAACATTGCTTGATTGGTGTTGTCGGCAGTCCAAAAACGACTCTCCTGTTTTGCTGTAGGCAGCCGAATAAAGACCCTGTTGCGCAATTGCACTGCCACGTACAAGCAGAATTATATTGAAGCAGAATACGCGTTTGAAGCCGGATACGGACAAAATAGCCTGTTCATTTTACAGCACAAATCGGCACAATCATAGCATAAAGGACAGAGACCACTGTGAATTGATTACAATATAATGTGTAATATCTCAAGAACCATGTTGGTACAAACAATTATTTTTGCTGCACATACCAGCACAAACGTTGCAGAAATGAATGACACCAGTTCGGATCGATTTGGAGTTTGATGGGGTGCTAGGTGACGTCATCGCTGATAATTAAAAAATGAATATCTAAAAAACTATAACTGCACTGATGAAAACAAATACGGCACAAACCGGCACTAACGTAGAACAAACGAAATACTATTTTGGTGCGATTTGGATGTTGATGGGGTGCTGAGTGACATCACAGCTCATAAAATATAATCTTTAATATCAGGGCCGGTTCTAGACATTTGGAGGCCCTAGGCAAAATTTTTGTAGAAGGTCCCCCTCTTGATTGGTGGACTGGTGTGGCCAATACGGGTTGGGATTCACCGCCCGGGATTTGAGCCACGCACCACCGGCATTCTGCACTGCAACGGCTCCGGCGTAGTACAGTGTTAAGCCCTCTACGATAACAGGCTAGGCCTCCTACCACAGGAGGATTAACACTGTACTACTTTTACTGAGGGGTTACATTACTTTGTAACGAGCTCATTATGACATGAATGAGCCCTGTTACACTCGCGTATAGGGATGTTACGGTAATGGAGGCCCCGCCTCCAAGCCCGAGGCCCTAGGCAATTGCCTACTCTGTCTATAGGTAGTGCCAACCCTGTTTAATATCTCGGGAACCAACAATGATTTTTGCGGCACAAACTCGGTGTTACCCTATATAAGCACCACCTCTCCGCCCACAGTCTTGTCAGGACCTCAACATTGGGCACGGGTTGTGAGATGCTCACTGCACAGGGCGAGGGTGTTTAGAGACCGTGCAACTCCTCTATCTTACCCCGATGATGCTCTCTATGAAAGATATTGATTATCATCTGAGGGAATTCAGTGTCTTTGCCGGCTTCTAGGGCCAGACGTCTCAATGCCACTCGCCGGAGTGATGCCCTCACTGTTGAACAGACAGTGTGCCTTGCTTTGCGGTATTTTGCCAGCGGACACTTCATGTATTCCATCGGTGATGCTGCACATATGAGTTGGAATACTGTATGCCGTGCAGCTCGCAAGGTGGCACTTGCTCTCACTAAACTGCTGGATGCATGTGTTGTGTTCCCTGGCCATTTAAGCCTTCTAAAGATCAAAGAGGCTTTTTATGCGATCGCAGGTAATTCGCAATATAAAAATACTTGGTCTATTTTTAATATCCATTGGCTGGGCCTATATACAGAACACCTTTTTTCATAGGAATCCCGAAGGTGACTGGTGCAATTGACTGTAAGCATATCCCAATTAGAGCATCCCTGGGAGAACATGAGGGGGATTATGTGAATATGAAGTAATTTCACAGCGTCAGTGTTCAGGTATTAGATCATATCGTATTTGATCTGACATGTAGGCTAGTCTACATTATTTTGTCCTTAAAACTTCTACTTATATTCAAGACAATTAAAAACACATTAGGTGGTGAGCCAAGACCAAGAGTGGTGAAATATGCATGAATCATGCCCTCCTCCAGTTTTCACTATCTTTTTTCTGTTTGCTGTTAACACATGAATAAGCTATTATACGTGTAGGATACACACCACATCTGTACTGTGTATTACTGATGAGAAGTATTAATACACACCACATGATAGAATATTTTTATATTTCATCCGAACTTGTTGCAGGTGCGCTTTCCACTGGGGGTGCAGCTAAAATGATTGTAAGAATGAAGTTATTCTTAACACAATAGCATTAAATTCATACAGGCAGCCCTACAGCCTAGGTGCTTTAGGGAGTAGATCTTAATTCAATAACAGTGAGTAACGGGTCAATTTCAGATATGTAGTCCATGTGTAGGCTATAATTGAATTATCCTAATTGTTTTCACATATTTAGATAGACTATTTTACGTGTCCTTACATCTCAATCATATTACAAATAAAACAAGAATCCTAAGACAAAATAGAGAACATATGACAAGAACACTGTTCTTACGAATTGACTCTGTCGGCAATGCGCTGCCAAAAAGCCTCCCTGGCTTTGTTGGCCGCCACAGTGTTACATTTAGCCGCTAACCTTTCTTTAAACCCTCATATCCTGACATTATCAGCTGCATTGTTCCGGGGACAATACGGCGCATAGACACTGCTCACAAACTGAGCATGCGCTGCCCAACACGCCCCTTTTACATGAACTCCACTAACTCCAGTTAAGTTCACACCGAGTCAACTAACCGGCATCTTAACCACCGTCGTAGTACTGTTTAACACCAGTTTAGGGAATCAGAGTCAACCCTGACTTTCCTTGATAACCCAGAGTTAAATCTTAGTAGGTTAAACTCCCTTCGTGGTACACCACTCCAGTCACGTTTGTGTAGCGCAGATCTGCGCTGCTCCACCAATGGGATCAGTGGATTTCTGCAGATCTGTGCAAAACTGCGGAAAGAACACGACCACAGGCCGCTGTTGTTGTTCCCTTTCAAATCGAAAGACAGCCATTACCTAATGGGAAGAACCTTCTGACCTGCCAATCATTGAAAGCATGCACCAAAGCTGCCCAATAGGGGCCCTGCTGTCAGGAGAGACCTGCCCTTGGCGTCTGTGAAAAGTCTCCTCCTGACTGCATCTCCCTGCCATTTCTTCTTTCACCTGCCCGTGAATTTGCTGACGGTTTCGCTTGCGACCCTGAAGCTTGAGAAGTGCGCTCCCCTACTCTTCGGAGTTAGATTTTCCTCATCGGATTATATCCTTGATTAGTCTTTCTCTATATCTATCTCTTGGAGCTCAGACTACGGTCTTTTCTCTATTATTATTTGCGTTTCAGCTTCTCTTGGAGGTAAGTGTGCATTAGGAGTCTCACTTGGAGCCGGCTTCGGTCCCTCCTCAGAGATCTACTGCATGATTTTACTTTCTGTACCATTTTTATTCCTTTACAGATTCGAGTGGCGATAGGAGAGGGTAGACTTGGGATCTCGACCTCTATTGGCGGATTTTAACCTGCTCGACACGCCGAAAACAGCTCTCGACACCGAGCTCGTCGATCCCTCGACCTTGTCGATCCCTCGACCTTGTCGACATCGACCAACCCCACCGATCCTTCGCCCCCGCCGCTTGACATCGATCAACCTCGTCGATCCCTCGACCCTGCTGTCGACATCGATCGACCTCATCGATCCCTCGACCCTGCTGTTGACATCGATCGAACTCGTCGATCCCTCGACCCTGCTGTCGACATCGATCGACCTCATCGATCCCTCGACCCTGCTGTTGACATCGATCGAACTCGTCGATTCCTCGACCCTGCTGTCGACATCGATCGACCTCATCGATCCCTCGACCCTGCTGTTGACATCGATCGAACTCGGCGATCCCTCGACCCTGCTGTCTACATCGACCTACCTCATCGATTCCTCGACCCTGCTGTTGACATCGATCGAACTCGTCGATTCCTCGACCCTGCTGTCGACATCGATCGACCTCATCGATCCCTCGACCCTGCTGTTGACATCGATCGAACTCGGCGATCCCTCGACCCTGCTGTCTACATCGACCTACCTCATCGATTCCTCGACCCTGCTGTTGACATCGATCGAACTCGTCGATTCCTCGACCATCGACCTCTCGACGAGCTCATGTCAACCCACTTTCGACCTCTGGACACCCGTGTCGACCTCTCAGACCTCGACGTTGACAACCTCGACTTCATCATCGAGGGGGACAGTCTCAGAGCGGAGGAGTTTGGTGAAGTGCTTCTACCATGAGAGCTGTCGATATACTTGGAGGGTCTGGACTTGGATGATCTAGAGACAGACCTTCTCACAGGCATGAAGCCAAAAGGGGCTTTCCATCGCTGTTCATGCCAGGGCAAGCTGCCCTCGGATGATGGCCACAATCTGTGCGTGCGTTGCCTAGGAGAGGAGCACGCCAGGAATGTGCTGACAGGCTGTGTGCATTGTGCGGCTTGTGAGGCAACACGCCATAAGAGAGCTAGAAACTCCCTGTCTGCCAGCCGTCGCAGCAGAAGCTCCGCTCACCACTCCTCTGTGGGCTCTGCTCCGCGGGGTACCGTAGCGAGCGCTTCTCCAGGGCGGAGACACTCGTCCTCATCTCGCTCCTCCTCAGCGAGAGTGCAGTCGGGTTCCCCATCTCCACCTCCACCTCCACCTCCTTGCAGACGCTCCCCTGGGAGGAGACCAAGCTCTGTGAGAGGCAGATCCCTGAGGGCGAGATGCTCCTGCTCCCGATCGGCGAGGCGCTCTGCTGCGTGAACCCCTCCGCGTCGCAGGAGACAAGAGACTGTAGGGATTGCGTCACTGATCAAAACAGTCGGGGTGCTGGTGGACAGGCTGGACTCTCAACAACAAATACTGAACACGGTGGTGGCCCATCTTCCAACTGGAGAGGAAGCCCCCCGTCTTCCCCAGCCGCCACCCCGACTACCACCACCACCGGAAGAGGCGCTATCTCACGTGGCTTCTCATTCCGATATCTCGGATGCGCTTTCCTTTGCGGAAGAGACCGAGAGAGTGAGCTCAGTGTCGGAACTGTTTCAAGGACCGAGCGTAGAGTTCAAAGCCCTGATGAGGTGGGCGGCTACGGTGGTGGATGTCCCATGGTGCGCCCAGAGCAGGTTCCCAAAAACCGATTAGTCAGGGAGAAGACCGCGAGGCCCACGGAGACTCTCCCCTTGCTTGACGACTATTTGGACATTGTACAGTCCACATGGAGCTCCTGTGACTTCCAGACAGGCGTAGGCGATGTACGCAGCGGCGGGGGTGGAACAAAAGGGACTGGGATCTTTCCCACCGATCGGGTACTGTGTCCAGGCTGGTCCAAGTGGGTGCTGTTTTGGGCAAGGAGCCGCTCTGCCCTAATAAACAGTGCAGGACGACGGACGTGATGCTGAAAAAGGCATATGCTGCGGAAACTTCAGCTGTCTGAGACAATAATGCGCAGGCTATCCTCATCCTGTACATGGGGCACCTGACGGGATGCCTGAGGGAGTGCCAATCTGTGGGGATGTGGAGGAATTGGGGCTCGTCAACGCCTACATGACGGATTTGCTGCAAGAGGGAGTGAAAGCTATGGGGAGATCTTTCGCAGCTATGGTGGCAGCCAGACGCCATCTGTGGCTGATGCAGGTGAAGCTCCAAGACAAGTCCGTCCTCCTTGATGCTCCCATCACCCCGGGCCAGACGTTTGGAGAGTCGGTGGACCTCTCTATTGAGCGTCAGTGAAGGCCAAAGAGTCAGCTTCCAAATATGCTGACCTCCAGCAGACGAGACGGCCGCCACAACACCGTCTGTGAGGACATCAGCAACCAAACAGACCGTGGCCGAGGCAGGGGAGACCTCAAGCTAGACCGCAACAGCCCAGTGGCTTGCAGCCTGACCAGCGCCGCAGGGTCCAGCCGCCAGTGTGGGGAAACAATAGACTCTCCGGCTGGAAGCCTAGGGGCAAAACGACGCATGAAGGGGCACGGCCGCCATCGCCAACCCCAGCTTAACGGAGTATGTTGCCATAGTAAGAGACTCAGAGTTGAGCTGAACTGGCTGTGAAACCGACAACCCAGAGTTTCCTTCAACTCTGAGTCAACTGAGTTTTCACTAAACCCACTTTCTGAAACAGGTCCCAGGTCACGTTTGTGTAGAGCAGATCTGCGCTGCTCCACCGATGAGATCAGTGGATTTCTGCAGATCTGTGCAAAACTGCGGAAAGAATGCGACCACAAGCCGCTGTTGTTGTTTGTGTTCGTCTGTGCAGACAAACACAAAAAAGCGTATAGTATTTTAAAATAACGTGCCCTGAAACAACCATTGGTAGTTGAAGTATTTTAATAAATACGTATGGAAATCTTATTCTCCTGTCATGTTTATTCTTCCTGTTTCTTTTCTCTTCTTCAGTCAGCTCAGTTCTCATTGGCTGCTGATTACGTCACTCTCCACGATCGATGCCGATCGAGTCGTAAATATTAAACACGACCAGCTTACGATCAGATCGGAGGACAAGTGATCGAAGACACGACCATCGGTAGTGTGGACGCGCCCCGACCAGGCTGCTTGTCGTGACGATAAGTGCTGATCTGTCGCGAGGGCCAAATCGGGCTCAAATCGGGCTTAAAATCGTGTAGTGTGACCCCGGCAAGGCAGTGGGCAAAGGGTGGAAGTGGAAGCTTAAAAATCGCTACAACTGCTCCTGTTACAGTAGCTTCTGCAGAGAGGAGCTTCTCAAAATTGAAGCTCATTAAGAACTACCTCAGGTCCACAATGGCACAAGACCGTCTCAATGGCCTTGTGATGATGTGCATAAACAGAGAGGTGTCAAGGAAGCTATCCTATGATGATGATCATTTTGCAGCAATGAAATCGATGTGTGTCCAGATTTAAGACAGTAGTAACTGCCCTTCATCTGTTGTAATAGCACACATAATGCAATTATTTTTAGTGTCTTTTTTGTTTACCCACCTTATGCACCTGTTGTTAAATATTTACACATTAGTAAATATTGTGTTTTGATGTTGTCTTTATTTTTATTTTTTTAATTTATAGCTGCACACAATATTTTGATTCTCCTTTTTAAAATGTTGCACTTGTATTTCTTATGTGTTTATATTATTAAAATTAAGAAGTGTTATTTCCCCTTAAGCTGGTATTTGTTTTTTGGGGGGGATTTGTAGAGATCTCGCCTAGGCTGCCAGATTGACCAGAAACGCCCCTGTACATCGTCCAATCACTATTCGGGTCCCCTACACCTCAACAACCATTGCCAACGGGTATCTAATAAAACTTCATGCACCAAACAATCGCCAGGTCAGTTCAGTTAGTCGGTGCAGAGAGGTTCATCAGTGTGTTGCAGTGCAGGGTATACGGAGACTCTAACGAGCCCGTAAAACAAATCTTTCTGGACATCATTCCTAATTTATTTTTTTGTACTGTGTTTATTGTTGTTCATTCGTTACATTTATTTTATCAATGTAAATCAAAGTGTAAACAGTGTAGATCTTAGGCGGTACCCAGTGCTTTCTACGACTGGCGAAGGTTACACGATCCATCATCAGGCCTGCTGGCGCTGACTGGCACGGGAGTCCAGACGAGCGGCTGGGAATTACTCGGACCCGCAGGCTGTGTTGTGAGGAGGTGGCGTGAGTTTGTTGTTGGGATGTGTTTATATATTTATTTACGTTTGTCAGCTGGTGGGACTGTGCTCTTTTATTACTTCAAGTATATTTTTGTGTGAGTGAATAAGTCCTCGTTGAACTGTGTTGTGTATAACCGAGATGAAGAGGGTTTTTTTTTTGCAGTACAATTCGATTAAGCCCTCAGCAGCAAGGCCAAAGAGGACAATTTTGACTTGTTTTTAAGTTTTTTATCAATCTTATTATTATTTCGAGATCTCCAACCACGATAAAAAAAACAACGGATTCAACGTATCTGGCCATTTGGACATTTATTGACTTTTCATAACAATTTGAACTTGTGGGTATATTTTTATTTGTTTCACAGTGAATCGTGTTGTTTTTATTTTGTTTCTGAGGCTGCGAGATCAATTCTGTGGTTTTATTTTCTTGATTCTTCACATTTACCCCAATTGACTACTTGATTGCATGCTATTTCTCTACTCACATGTGTTTAAATAAATCAACATGATTGTTTTGTTTACTAAATTTGTGTGTGTTGCTATTATTATTATTATTATTATTATTATTATTATTATTATTATTATTATTGCTAGGGTGGGGTAAAAGTTAAATGCACTACAGGCCGTGGTTTTAATTTTGTGGCGTTATTAATAATAATAACTCAGTGTGCCGCTTATTGTTTTTCAGTAACTATTAAAAAGTACTAGTTGCTTTAAAGTATTTTGTGTTATTACTACAGGTATTATTAGTGTTGTGGTTACTTAGTGGCTGAATGTTTGGGGGTGTTGTATATATTTTTGTCCCCGGTTAACTGTATAGTGGCACTTCTTTGTGTTGGCGTTACCGGGGTGGAGGCACCGCACCATTTTTAAAAATAACAGGGAAAAAACAAAACAAAACAGATCAGCCAATTCCCTATCTACTGCTGAGACCCAGGATTCTCCTTGTTTGTTTTTATTTCTCCATCCTTTACCCAATGCTAACCCAATGAGTTGTCACTCATGTCTTTCTGCGGGAGGGGGCGTTTCCAGTGTGCTGTCCATACCGCGGGAGCAGGGGGGCAACAGTAATGAAGTTTTAATATACAATCAATATATTGTATATTAATTTTCCCACAGGAGGGGGCAATTCTCATGCATTGAAAGGAAATGATCCACCATGGTCTGCAGGAGGGGGGCACGCAATTGCCAAATGCTGTTTAAAACGTATCAGTACATTAATAACCAGGAGCTACAATACGTAATTGAATGGATTGTACATTCAGTTTCTATATAGTGGGCACAATTTGTTTCCACAGGACAGTGTGTTTGCAGCTGTAATTTCATGAATTACAGTACTTTAAGGTTCTGTAGTTCTGTAGAGGCACACATTGGGATAGGGCTAGTCAGGAAGTGTAAAGCTTTCTGTATATGGACAGTCTTGAGCTCCTCAAATATTTGGTGCATAGAAACTTACAAGAATAAAATAGACTTATAGGGTTCGGACACCCTAAATGTGTGTGTGGTGAGTTTGAAAAGTGAGGGCGCCCTTGCCCGCCTTTCCCTTCTGGCGGCAGCAGTCCATGCTGCCACCAGAACATAATGCATTAACTAAATTGCATTACTGTATTATTATTATTATTATTATTATTATTATTTTACAATTAATGCTCCTGTTTTAAGGATATATTTTCTCTCCAGGAACTGTAATTTGGTCCTTCCTCAACACCAAACTCTGTTAAAAAAAACAAAAAAAACTTGATCATACTGATTTTGAATGTTTTATTCGTTGTTGTTTTTCTGTTTTCCCCCACAAAATTCCCCGTATAATGTTTGAAAGACTGACATGAGTCATGTAATAAACATTTTAAAAGCTGTTATCTGGCACCATTAAGCAGGGAGAAGAAAGAATCGGAGGCCTTTTACAAGATTCTTTCAGGATCATTTTCTGTTGTTTTTCTGTATTGTCTGTTCTGAATGTTATTTTTCCATCCAGTACTGCTCTGAAGCATGACTGAAAGTTCTGAATGGGGAATCGATATGAAAAGCTCTCAATTATGGACTCATCTTTTTTTCTTAAGAAGGCTGACAAGGATTAGACTGAATGGCTGGGGGGTTCAACCTATTATCTAATTATTACAGTCTGTCAGCGGTTATAAACAGCTGTTAGCAGCACACACAGGAGTAGGCCAGTCTGTGACAGGGCTACTCTCCAGTTTTACAGTCACACTTAAAACATTTTTTACGTTTTGTGTAAGAGATCGCTGGTTTTTCAAAGTCTGTTGCTATCCTCACCTTGGGGTCTCAGATCTTCCAGCATAATAGTTATATTGATACACCTGAACTGCGATTTATATTTCAGGTTTGACAGAATAACTGTCCTCACTGTCATATGTACAATTAAGGTGAAAGTAGTCACAACTTTTACTTAATTAATTTGAATAAATATTGCTAATTGAACACCACTTCTTTATAGATAATATCATAGTGAATGTGTTGAATATACGTGTGTGTGCTTGTCTGTGTGTATATATCTAATAATCACTCCTCTCTTTTGGATATTAACAAACAAAAGATCCAGTTGACATGGGTTATGGAGGTTTTTTATATACAGCTCTGGAAAAAATTAAGAGACCACTGCAAGATTATCAGTTTCTCTGGTTTTACTATTTATAGTTATGTGTTTGGGCAAAATGAACATTTTTATTTTATTTTATAAGCTACTGACAACATTTCTCCCAAATTCCAAATAAAAATATTGTCATTTAGAGCATTTATTTGCAGAAAATGACAACTGGTCAAAATAACAAAAAAGATGCAGTATTGTCAGACCTCAAATAATGCAAAGAAAAAAAGTTCATATTCATTTTTAAACAACACAATACTAATGTTTTAACTTAGGAAGAGTTCAGAAATCAATATTTGGTGGAATAACCCTGATTTTCAATCACAGGTTTCCCGCTTTCAGCTTTCTGCCCGATTCCAGCCTTGCTGAAGCACCCCCAGATCATCACCGATCCTCCGCCAAATTTCAGTGGGTGCTAGACACTGTGGCTTGTAGGCCTCTCCAGGTCTCCGTCTAACCATTAGACGACCAGGTGTTGGGCAAAGCTGAAAATTGGACTCATCAGAGAAGATGACCTTACTCCAGTCCTCTATGGTCCAATCCTTATGGTCTTTTGCAAACCTCAGTCTGGCTCTTCTCTGCGTCTCATTTTTTCTAGCTTTGCATGACTTCGGCCCTGCCCTTAGGAGCCTGTTTTGAACCGTCTTCGACGTGCATGAGTTGGCATTCATCCCGGTCGGAGAGTCATTTTCGCCCTCAGCCGGTCTGTAGCTTTGTTGTCCCCAATGTCTGCTGCTTGACTTTGTTCTTATGAACCGCCATCTTTGAAATTTTAAGGATTGAAGCAACCTGACGCTGACTGTATCCCTCTGCCAGTAAAGCCAGAATTGAACCCTTCTTTTCCTCACTCAAAACTTTCCTTTTTAACTCTTTTGAAATGGTCAATCGTTATTTTTTGATTCCAATTACTTTTGAGGTATTACTAGCACTGTTTTGTGCAGACACTGGAATGGAATGGCTGCCATACATGTAGATATGCTGAATTAAGAACAATTTGCAATGGTCTCTTAATTTATTCCAGAGCTGTATATTGTGGCACTGTGTGGGGTAGAACATGATGCTGGGGCTCTTCAGGCGGGGTTTAAGGAACATGTAGACAGGGTTATGGTGCAAAATGGTGATTTATTATTTACAGTGCGCATGAGCAAAAACAAAACAGACAGACCAAGAAGGTACACAAAACTAAACCGTTTTAATAGAGGTGGGGAACAGTAAGGGTCCAGAGAGGTACAGGGCAGCCCAGGGCAGGTCCTCAGCATGCCACCCAGTGTGTCGTCACAATATATAAAGTGGTATATGTATATACAGCATACTGTATACAGTTACAGACTGAAATATTGGCAACCTTATTTTGAAAAAGTGTTACTTACTTATCTAGTTTCATAAATATTGTTAATTAAACTATACTTATTAATATTCAACAAGTAAATAATCCAATTAATTGAACTGAATTCAGATGTGGTTGCCTATATGCCCCTAGATGTCTATATTATATTTTCCTTATATATCAGTGTTTCACTAAGTGTTATTTGTCATTCAAAGCTCTACACACACAAGGATTGTCAGTTTGTAACTAATTCAAAGCTGGAATTGAAGTGTGACAGTTCTAGCATTCCACAATTTGCTCATTAATTCCTGGAGCAGTTATCTATAGACCTGTTACCCACTGGGTAGCCAGCAGGTTAGTGGAGATCTGCATGCTGGGAGATAAGATTAACTCCCACACTATCATAGTATATCCAAGCACCATCGTCAGCTTATCTTGCCTAAAGATTTTTGTAATGTACACCCCCAAATCCCTGGCTATGTTGTTTTAACTGCATACATTTTACAAGGTAGATGAAAGCAAGAAAAACAGAGCTAGCTTATATCAGAAAATCTACTGTTTGTTTGTTGGTAAGAGGCCAGTACTCCCAGCCAGGGGATAAAATTAACTCTTTTGGCCACTAGCCACTGTGTCTGGTAGAAGGAAAAAACGTACCAGCCACTTGGTATTTTTACCAGCCAAAGGCAAACATCACCAGAAATAAATGAGGGTGTATAATTGTGTCGTGAACATGTTAAAACATGACATTTATTCAGGAAATTAATCAATCACATATGAAATAACATGGCAGCTAATGGGGATCTGTGTAAACACACCAAACTAAGAGAAGGGGCACATGGTGACACATTGTCGCCTGACTCCCTTCTCTGGGTTTCTGCCTGTCATTAAAAGTAATTGCATTTCAAAGTATTTTCTTAAGGCCCTTAAAAGTCATTGTTTATAAGCTACAATGTAAAAGTCTGTTTCTCTCTCATCTGCACTCCACTGCTCTCACAGCAGCGCATAACCTGACACCTGCTTTATCAGTGCCAGGGCTGAGAGAGGTCCTTTGGATTAGGTGAAAAATATAATCTATAGGGATGATGACAGACAGTGACGTCCATTCCACTGGTCAATACGATGCACGCCTGCAAAGAAGCGATGAAAACAAACCGCACGCTTCTCTTCAGCAGAATCTCCGCTACACAGCAAAAAATGCACGTCTCTATCACAAATCGTTTCCCCATAAATTAATACGTCGTATTTGATGAATACTTATCTGACACAACAACTTTGTTAAATATCTATGTAAAAATGCATTATTAGAAGATGTATGGAAATGGCATAATAACAGCAGACCTGTCAACTCTATTATTATTGTTGCCGACATTATCACAACTTTTTATTGTCACAATTTCAAATTAAGTATAAAGGTCGTGACTGTTTGTTTATAAAATAATATTTGTAACTGACCGACCAATATTTTTTTCTTTTTCATTCAAATTTTCATTCAATTGCCAGTTTAGCAATGTGAGCTGCAATGAAAATGCGTTAACATTAGCGTCCTTGTGGCAATGTTTTCCGGTCACAACAGCGAAATACAAAATGTATAAGACCTATCTAGCTAAGTAATTTATACAATCTAATTGACCAAACGATTGACTCTGCTCTGCGCTCGGAAACACAGCTGTGCGCTCGAGTTCCAGCGAATACGGACAAACAGCACTAGCCGGTGTTCTGCCAAACTGCGCTTCCCGATCAGGATGGGCTGCCCGGTATCTGAATACAATGGGCTACTGGCTGGAATGAGCTGCCCCGACGGAAAATATTAAGCAGCTCATCCTGTCGGACAGAAGGGACCTGTCAGAATGGGCTTCCCCCTGTTTTTCAACACTGTTACTGTATTAGAATCTTTCAAACCCTATGTAGCTCATCCTGTCATCTATGCGTAAATAGCAAAATGGTCACTATGACATAACACGGTCAAAATCATTTTAAATATACTTAATTATTACCAACAGATGTATAGGCGTGTTCACTGCGCACGCGTACTTTCACTAGGCAGCTCATTCTGACAAAGTCAGACTTTGTCAAAACACCGGCGCTACCTATAGGCAGAGTAGGCAATTGCCTAGGGCCTCGGGTTTGGAGGCGGGGCCTACATAACCGTCACATCCCTATACGCGAGTCCAGGGTCCCAAACTGTGGGGCGCAAGACCCTTTATGGGGGGCGCAGGGAAAGGGCAGAACAGGTAAAAAGTCAAGACGAGACACAATAAATCCCCGAGGGCATCTGACAACTGTTGATTGCCGCCCCAGTGAAATCGCACTGGATAAACTGATATCTTTTTCTGCACTTACACACATTAAATAAACTGTTCTGTCGCGACTCACACGAGTGGAAACTGAGTCTCGGTTATTTAGTGGATTCTTCCATCTCCAGTCCTGGCCAATCAGAATAGAGGATTGTCAGAAAGCAGGGTCTGTGAAGCCGTTGATTGGTAGTTTCAGATCAAAATACACAGCAGTTTATATGAGGTGATAATTACGGTAAAATAAATACATAAGAATAACTTGCAGCTCCAAAATGTAATCGAGTGGAAACGAGCTCGTCAGGACTCTCTGCTGCAATATTTTGGAAACGCATTAACAAAAAGTACATTAAATGCGAAATAATGCAATGTGACAATTTTTGCAATTGCAAGAAGTTCTGAACTTTATTTTAAAATACTCATCTAATACAACAACTTTATGAAGTAAATTCGGAAACATACCTGTGCGTTCAAGTTCAGGTGAAAATATATAGCGATAGCTGGCTGTGTGTGTTTTAATATCAGTTTGTTTGTTGCTCCTCTTTCCTTTTCTGTCATTGCTAGTTTCGCAGAAGGGTGTTTGGCTTTTAGGTGGGTTATCATACCACCTGTAGATTTGTGGTATATTACTTGCACTGCACATATTATACACTTAACAGTTTTTTAATTTACTTCGTCAAAGTATTTCCACGCAGAAACTTGAGAGGAAGCCATTGCTCGCGTTCTTGTAGCGCCGCAGATCTGCGCAGATCTGCAGAATTGCACCGATCCCATTGGCGGAGTCGCGCAGATCTGTGATTGTCAGCCAATAACAGACAAGAAATAACAAATCCCACCCTGCCGTCAATCTTCATTACAGCTACATAGAGAGCCAATCAACCGTACAGGCTTTAAAATAAAATTATTATTATTATTATTATTATTAGCTGTGACTTAAATGTTCTTGGGGGGCACCACCCAGAAAGTTTGGGAACTACTGCGCTAGTCCACCAATCAAGACGGGGGCCTCCAACATAAATTTTGCCTAGGGCCTCCAAATGTCTAGAACTGGCCCTGGGTCTTTAGAAGTTTTACTGTCATGAGGTCTGCTTTCAAACTTATCCCTGCTTTGTCTCTGGCACCCTCTTTTGGATTTTATGTGAGCTTTCACTACAGTGTGATCATTCTTGACTTAATAGTTGGTAAAAACAATAGGTGGAAATCCCCAAAGCCTTTTCTCTCCAAACTGTATCAGAATAGTCTCTATTCCATGGAACCCCTGCAAAGTTTATTATTTCACCTTCCTATATTTTATGTGGTCTTCTTTTTTTTCATGTCTTTGTAACCATTCAAAGGTCTCCTTGGTTCATCTGTTCTTGCAATGTGTATGGCACAAACTTTCACTCTTTCAATTATGTCACATATTTGTGTTTGTTCTCGGATCCAATTATTTATTTTCTTAAAGAAACTGCGAATTACACAAAAAAGCATGGAAAGATGTTTGATTGGAATAACAAGGAGATAATATATACACACACAAATATAATGAAACAAAAAGGTAAT
Organism: Amia ocellicauda; assembly: GCF_036373705.1. Classification (NCBI taxonomy): domain Eukaryota; kingdom Metazoa; phylum Chordata; class Actinopteri; order Amiiformes; family Amiidae; genus Amia; species Amia ocellicauda. Next base: position 41,693,920 of record NC_089858.1, read on the forward strand.
TCTCAGCATTTTCCAACCTATTTGTTACAAAATTCAATAATTTCTTCAAATTTGTTTCCACATTAGAACACTGTTCCTGTGCAGAATTTATTTTCAAAGCTACTTATGAAAACATCATTCTTACTTAACTGCCTCCATTCCAGTGACTGCTCTATTTTTGTATTGATAGTTTTTTGTGTTATGATTATTATCTGTGTGAATACCCCTCCCCCCAACCCCCCCTCTTCATAAGTGAAATACGCTTATTTTATTATTGAGACAGCCATTGGAATGCAGTCTCTGCAGAATTGGACTTAGGTTACTTCCACTTTTACCCCTGCTTAGAATTACCTTAGGATTACCCTACCCAAAATATCATTGAGTAGTCCAGGACTTGATCTGTGAAACCAGCCATTAACGTAGATCTGAATCAGTAATGTAAAACAAAATTACATGTATGTGTGTGTGTGTGTGTAATTTAGATATGTAGGGTTATGCTATTTTTATGTATTTATTATTATTTCACCAGCATTTCAAATCTTTACATTTTGCATTGCTAGGTTTAAACTCAGCTTTGATCATGAGGCAAATTACTTTGACTGGTTTCAGCTTATCCTCCAGTTGCTGTAAATTCTGCAGTATAATTATTTATCTTCCCAAGGCAGGATGTTGGAGTCAAATTAGTAGGACTGCCTGCTGAAGTTTGTTTCATATTGATACTATATAAAATATTCACTAAAATCATTCTTACTTAATCTGCCTCACACTCTGTTACAACCCCATTACATATTCCATTATGGTGGTGGACTGGATTCCTTTACCAGTGCATTAATGAGGTTTTTCAAAATAGGTATTGTATGTAGAGTAGTACAAGCTTAGTGCTAATCAAGGGCTGTGAAACAGCTGATGAAGTTCCCCTCCTTATTCAAAAGCACCACAAACTTCAATTTAAACCGAAACCTGATTTGAATAAATCTGATTACATTATTTATGAATGACAAACATATTTCTAATGTCATTTGTGTAATTATTAATTATGAACTGAGAATCTCAGTTCTATTCTTAGAATCTCATAAAACTTACCATATTGTTAAACATTGTTTAATTATTGAAACCCTACATATCTTTAAACTTGGAGATGTAAATCGTTGAATGAAATGAAAGGATGCTGATCTGATAAGATACAGCCAAAATGTTGCAATGGACAAATTGTTTTAATTTATCATTACAGTTATTGTTTAAGTAGTAAGTATTTTCGATTGACCTAGGACTTTAACTTAGAGTGTGGTTTGTTTATCTGGTATCGATATCAGAAGAAATAATGAGTGCTGAATAAAGTCCTGTTATCTAGTGACCCTCATACATATAACCCATAGTGGTCAAATCCTCTGAAAACAAGACCGGGTTGTTACGCAAGTTACCACAATACTTTATCTAATATGAACTCAGATTAGTGGTGAGGTTGATCTGCATGAATTAACCTTGCTTGAGGCTGTACCCTTTAATACAAGATATAGGTTTATTTATAAAAAAGTAAATAGACAACATGTATTTGCAAAGATAGGACAGAGACAAGCAGGGTGGATAATATTAAAAGTAAGAGTGAGAGATCTATCCAATACTCAAGTTTTGACTCAAGGCACAAAACATGTTTAATAACAAAAAATATATAATATAATTACGCTACCCGTTCCTATAATTTAGATCTCATACACAACTAGGGTTTATGTAATTGTGATTTACCTAATTCTTGACTAGTACACAAAATATACTACCTGTGTGGTTTACTGAGATTGAGTTATGCAGACGTTCGATAGCAGGGAGGGCTGGCAGACTGCGTACACTTAAGGACTGTTGCAAAGCTTTCAGGTTTTTGGTTGAGAAGTTCTGGTTCTGGTTCCGTTCAGTCTTCCTGAATTTTGTCTCCTTGGTTTCTTCTCCCAGGTTGTTCCACTTCAAATTGTACCACTCTACTCCAAATTGCTTGTTTTAACTTTCTGTTTTTATACATTTTAGAATAAAACTGAAATTCGATTCGAAGCAGTCTTTGCCATTCCTCTCCCTTGATTCCAACAGAACATGTACTGGGGGTGTGATGGCTTTGAGGAATGTAAAAAATGGTTCAAATGTAACCTAGAGTTTCTAACTCTCTATGTTGTTTTAGTTCTATCAATTACATTTTCAAGTCCCTCAAAGCATGTCCTTACACTTGATACCAAACAAGCCAGGTGTTCTTTTTCGGAAATGTTAACGCAGAGATTTCTTGGAATGTTGCATTGTATGTGAAATATAAATTGTCCAATGGTTGTTTTAGCTAATGCTATTTCTTTTAAGAACATGGCTTATTCATGTTTTGATTCTGAGGTAGAATTACTTTAGTGTCAATAAGTTAGTTTTAAGTCACCTTTTATTGTTTGTTATCAAACATGAGGAAGAAGGTGGGGAACACTTCTGTTACCAGCATGTAGTTTGTACTTGGGTTTGTTGCCCTGGTCTATGTAATATATAAATTGCTTTGTGAATGTCTGTGTTTCACAAAATAAATCTTCAATTGGAATGTGGTGCTAGTCTCTGTGGAGATGGGCATGGCAGCCCATATGTCAGTTGGGGGCATCTCCAGCATGGATGTGTTATCTGTCATACTTTGGTGAGCACAGGCCTGCATCATATAATACAGCACTTCAAAGCTGTCTACTTAAGTCTTTCACCACAAGCCTACATTTCATTTAGGAAGGTATATGCATTTCTGTATATATTTGCCAAAATAAGTTTGTATGATTTACAGAGACCATTAACTAGAGAAGGAAAGTCACTTTATAAAAATAATAATTCAATTCAAGATTCAATATACATCTGTTAGGGTTGCCTAATATCCCTTTACTCTTATTTTGAACTGCCTCAAATCTTTTGTTAAAACATACAATTGTTTTAAAGATAGCTACATGTAATAAAGAGATTAAAGTATTCCATTATGCCTATGATACAAGCATTTTATTAATAAATTAAAACGAGCTACTATACCAGATATCAGGGCTTGATTGAAGAATTGTTCTTAGAACTGTAATTGATTTAATACATTATGGTTTAAAATTTATAATTCTGTTAAAAGCTACATCATTAGATCATTGCTTACAGTAACTAAATGATCTGAAAAAAGTATTTGATGATGTCAACAGTAAGCCATTGACAGAAGCTACACCAAACAAACAAAGAAAATGGATTCCGGGTTGGCATGGAGACCTCCCTTAAAACCAGGGTATTATTATCCAAATGAGAATGAGAACTCCAGAAAAACATTCACCTCGTTGGAAATAAAAATGTGTATAATAATAATGTAAAGCAACTGTAGGAAAACGTTTTAACTTCATTGAGTTTCGTCTAACGTTTTGCATTTTAAACATTATTTAGTATACTTTGCATTTTAAACATTATTTAGTATACTATCTATATAACTTGAAGACATTTGGTGCAAACGAAACTCGTGTACCACGTGGAGTGTCTTCATAGTTCCTAGTAAAGTTACATTCAAAGTGACGTTATGTAAATCCTCCACTCGCTTCCTGGGGGGGAATATTTTGATAGATGGATTATAGAGCCAATGGGCGATTTGAGTTGGAGGGCCGTGTGTTGACCAATTTGATTGATGGTGTACAGAGCCAAAGGGCGGAGTGAGCTGGAGGGTTGTGTGTTGAGTATTAACGGAAAGGTACTTTTCTGGTCGACACATTTTTTGTTTTGTTTCGTAATGTTGTTCTAGCGGGAAGTTCACTTAATTTTCCTGAAAGAATCAGCGGAATTTGTATCAGGTAATGTTTTATTGTTGTATTTACTGCAATAGAGGAAGAGGTTAAATAGATTAAATTCACGTGCTGGTTTTCATATATATATATATATATATATATATATATATATATATATATATTCGTTAAGGCTAAATTATCCAGATTATTTAAATGTATTTCAAATCAGACCTACCTTGTTGGCATAAAATGAAAACGGGATGTGTTCTTAGCAGGTGTAAACGCAATAATGAGTCTAGTTTTTTTCCTTTCATAACACGTGATTTTGGTGAACTTTGAGGTAGGGGTTATTTACTCCCTTTGTAGAAAAGTGAGATGTGGGTGTGAAATTCTTCAAAAGCAATTATGTTTTTTTTGTTTTTGTAACTGCACTAAAGTTATTAAAAGCTAGTTTGTTAGGCCGCAATTCAACAGCATTTATCAATTTAACAAAGATCAGGAGCGGAGATTTCCATTTTCATGGACAACAATAAACTTGTATTCATTTAAAAATATATATATTATTCACTCTCTTCACACTCGTCCCAGCATCATAAAATATGGATCCCAATCAGCCGCGTTTCCCGAGGTTTCCTGGTACCCTCAGCATGCCGGGGCTGCCGACGCTGGGGCGGGGCAGGTCGCTGGTACCCGAGGAGCTGGCTTTAGGCCGTGCGCGAGGTCTGCCTTTGCCGGGCATGTCTGTGTTCGGCCGCGCCAGAGGATTCCCCGGTGATGAACCAGTCAAAAGTGAAGGATCATTCCAAAATGCGGAGCTCCCTCTTGGCCGAGCTAGGTTACCCACTGTGGAGCATGGTTTGGGGCGTGCAAGGGCAGTGATATTCCCTACAGTGGCGCCATCTGTTGGGCGAGCAAGATCTCCCCTTCCCACTACAGAGACAGACTTTGGGCACACAAGGGAGCTATCTACGTCCCCCGGTAGTGCCAAAGCACCCCCTGTCAGCCCAGCGAGAGTCTTGCCGCTACCTGAAGATGTGCCAGGCTTAGACGTGGTACAGGAAGCCGTAACCTCCCCCGTCAAGCGGGTGAGTAAAATTATTCATGACTCACGTTTTTTAAGCTGCAGTGGCGCGCTGCGAATCTGTATGGAATCTGTAGTCTCTTATTTGAATCAAGACAGAATCATTTATTGCAATAATTGGGCTGGAAATTTGATTCAGGTTTTTTTTTTTTTTTAAAAGGGCAATGAAATAATGAATGAGAGTTTAAATTACTTTGTGGTTCAAATCCAAAACTGCGATGCAGTCTAAACATTTTTTTTACTTCTGTGACAGAGTGTTAGAACGTTTACTCACAAGTGTTTTACCTTTTGTATTCTTTAGAATGTGATGAAATGCTGCATTTTCTGGGAGCAGCTCCCGGTACTACTTTCTACTGCTCACACTGGAAACTCAGATCACCTTATATCTTGGTTCTACAACTATGCTGTTTGAAATGTATATTTAATCCCTTGCTCTGTAGCTTCTGCAACTCGTACGTATGTTGCTAAATGATGTGACTTTCTGTATTAAGTTTGCAATCAGCATTTTATGTGAAACAAATTTGCACTGAATTGCTATTTGTGAGTTGCCTTGGGTATAGGCATCAGCCACATAATAATGCTCTATTTTGACCAGCTTACTTCTGACTAAGTGAACAGTGAACTCTGATTTGTACCTGTGTAATGAGTTATATAGTCATCAGGGTTTGTGACCTGTGGGTCTTGGATGTTCTTTCTAATCAGTTCATGTTTAATTCTGTCTTTGTTAGTTGGAATCTCCTCTTAAACCTTCCCTTGTGTCATTGTTCCGGGGAATGGGCATTGAGCCTGAAGGAAGGATGTCCTGGGGCAGGGGGGCATCACCAGTGGGTGAGTACAGTCAAGACAATGACGCCCATTGTGGAGGCTGAGGGGGCCTGTTCTCACAAACCTGGAAAGGTTGAACATGAAAATAATCCTGAAAAACACTGAACAGAGATTCAGGTGAACTAATTTTTAATTTCAAAATTAAACAAAGCAAATAAGATGAAACCACGCAAACCAAATATGAAATAAATGCAGAGAGTTCACTGAACTTTGATTGGAGAGAGAGAAGTAGGCTAAATCTTTCACCAGCATTAGGAACCTTCAAAACCTATATCTTTTAAAATAAAATGTTTCAAACGTGATAAGGAATCACAGCTTTTTAGTGCAGTGTAATTATTTCACTGATTTGGTTTCAGAATGTTTAACTCCTCCTGTCTGCTGTGTTGTCTTGTGCAGTTGGGGCTCACCAGGCTTGGGGTGCGTTTGGTGATGTTGGAGTGGACCCCAAACCTCAAGTAACTCCTGCTGGAGAGTGGACTGGTCCCGGGGGAGAAGAGATCACAGAGGAGGCAAAGGGAGGCAGCAGGTAGACCAGTATTTGGTTCTGTGGAGACTTTCTGCTTTCTCAGTGGTTAAGTTACTTATCCATTTTTGTTTATATATCTGTAGGGAGTATTCCAGCATTTCTGAGTCAACATTTTTTGCTTATGATGCTGGTATTTAAGTTTTAACCACCATAAATTAGGTTGCCACACTGGCACAATGTGTCCCCCCTTCACTATTGTGAAGGCAAATTTCAAACAAGCCTTCACACTTGGCTTTATATTTGACACCGGGATAATCACGTCCTCTTAATGAGCTAGAACTTTAGTTTTCCCACCAAAAAATGAATTTTCATCTCAACTCCATGTGAGAGCTATAGGGGACCAACAGCAAGATTATATTTGCATGGGGCTTTTTCATTTCATATACTAAATTACACAACCATATCTAGCAATTTTAAATTGTTTAGAAGCCAACTTATACAGTTTAAATGCATAGTGTAAAGTGGGCCTTAATCTGCCAGTGACCGGAAGCTAGTGCAGCACTGTGAATGCAAGGGAGTAGAGTTTTGGACAGTGCTGTAACCTGGAAGACCTTACTGTGTTCTGTTGGCAGTCCCCTGGGACACGGGGAGCCAGCCTCTCAGATGATGAGGGTGGGGCGAGGAAGTCCAGCTCCCTTGGGCTGGGGCAGAGGTTCCCCAACATCCCCCCTCTGTGTCCCTTCACCGACCTCAGCCCCCAGCCCAGCAGCAGCTCCATCTCCATCTCCCATCAGAGAGGCCGCCAAATCTCCAGAGCCCTTCCCTCAACTGACCACACACGTTGGAGAAGTCCAGAGAGAAGCCCCACAGTAAGTACTGTCTTCTCCAGCATGCACCGAAATGTCTTTAATGTAGGAATGTGGGTGAACTATTGATTCCTCTATATCTGAAGTTAAATATTGATTCTTTAATCCAAGCCTCCTCATCAGGGAATCCAATTTACATTTTTAAAAGAGACTTCAATAGTAAGAGGCATTGGAATTAGTCTTAGCCACCAGCCAGCACTTTTTAATAAGTTAACCCAGTTCTCAGATCTTTTATAGGTAAGGAAGCTCTGTATCTTCATCAATGTTTTGGTCATTCCAGAGTTCTCTCTTTCTTCACTGTCAGGCATTTAAAAATCTATCTCTTCAGCTACCTCCCACCTGATGAGCTGAATTGAAACTGATTTAACTATGGGAACAGGGTGAATACTGAGTGTTTCAGAAGTAGGAAGCTTAACAAAAGCATCCTGAAACCTATATAACTACTTCTTCATTCAAGTGTTTCAGTAATCAAAACCAGCTGAAATTTCTAGTCTTAAGTTTGATTTTGCTATGATATTGTTGGTTAAGAACAGGTGTGTGTGTGTGTGTGAGTATATATATAATGTGGCTGTATTTTCAGCTCATAACATTATAGCATTTAATTAAATACAACACCACCTGCTTTGATCAGATTTAAGTTCTCTTCTCTAGGTAAAACACAGACCATTAATTGCTAATCCGTAGGGCTGTCTCTGAAGATTCGAACGTTCGAAAGTTTGTTCGGTCTCCAGAACTTCAAAGGTTTTTACAAACTTTTTTTTTTTCTTCTCTTGTTCATACAAATACTGTAGAGTGCCAGCGCACCAGATAAAGAGTTAATGGGGTGAAGGCGGTGTGGTGGGGAGGAGCATAGGGAAAGGGTAAAAGGTGAAGGGAGGCAGAAGAACGAGTCAGTGTGAGAGTGTGTTCAGTCCCTGAGATATGTGTGTGCTGCAGTAATAATAAAACGATTTGTTGTTGCACGCGCAATGATGAGTTGGGTCGACTCCTTGGAAACCCCCACAAGCATTACAATACTAAACCACACTTCAGATGTCCCACTGATTAAATTAAAACATTTGATTGGTATACTACCCATTACTAACCATAAATAATAGTTGTTGGATATAAAAGTTTGAAACTGTAATAAGAAGCACCTCGATTTCCACCGTAGTGTCAGTAGGCCAGATTACATTTAAACAATGTATTTTGAAAATATATATGATTATCACTGGAAAAAAAAAAAAGTTTGTTCTGAAAGAGCACTATCCTGCAAGCATGCCTGTGGCACTGCTGCATTATTCTGCTTAATTGTTTCTTTAGCCACGATCTTTACAGTAAAGTGCAATATAATGGAAAAGTGTTTCGAAAAGTTTTGCTGTTTGGAATTTGTTGTTTAATACACAGAAGACCCCCCCAAAAGCTTAATGTAAATTTGCAACTGAAAATATCAAGGAGGAAAAAGTTTAAACGTAAGTTAAAATTTATGATTCATTATTTATTAGGTTTAATGGGTCAATAGCATAGAACCGAAAGCAACAGACTGGAGATGATCCCATATTTAGTACTAACTCTGCAAGTTCGTTGCAATTGAGTCGTAATTTTTTTTAGGTATAATATATAATGTTGACAAACTCTGAACTGTATAAGGGAGTCTTTCTATTATAGTTAACCCAAATGTTAAGGTACTGGTCCAGTACTTTCAGTAGTAAAAAAACATCACATTCATCAAGGGTTTTACACCGATTTGCTATTTCCGACACTTCCCTTATTGAGTAACATACAAATTAAAGTTAACAGACATACATCACTGTGTATACAGTTTATTATGAGTAAGGTGCTTTTACTTGAAGGTTAACATGTTTCATGCAAGTAAAATCAATATAAACTTTGCTTGTAAATAAAATTTATAAAAACATGATTACTGTTCGAGAACTTATTTTAAACTACAAGGGGATGTTTTATTTTGTTAAATGGATTACCTGTAAAAAAAACAAAGTAGGATTTTCATTCAGATCTATACACTAGTAGCTAATGTGACATCAATACATTATTCAAATTAGCACCAAGGAAGCTTCGAACCTTCAAAGTAAAAAAAAAAAAAAAAAAAAAAAATTACCCTTCGGGACAGCCCTGCTAATCAGTATCTCCCTTATTACAGTATGGGGCTTGTAAAAACTCTACTTTGCCAGTTAAAGGAACCTTCATCAGTTCTCAATACTTTGTAGAAAACCAAGGCCTTAAACCACATATTGTCTTCCTGAGGATATTGTTTAGGAATGGATAATGGAGTAGCTCTATTTTGGGGAAAACACAATTCTCTCTGTTTTTCCTTCTACAGTGAGCCACTACAGAAGAAAGGTTTGAAGGGAAGTCCTTTGACTCTTGCTTCAAACCACATCGCCATAAGCTGTAATAACGAAGCAGTCTTTCAGTACCATGTTACTTTCAGGTATATTTTTCAGAGCATTCTTGCACATTAAGGTAGTTATCCACAGAAATCCACTTTTTTGCTTGTTTTGTGATCAATAGATTAAACTTGCAGATGATTCCAGTTCCCTTAGCATGCCAAAGACGGGTCAACTGACAATGCTGAAAGCAAAATGAACGTGCCTGAAAGGAGATTAAAGTAATTACTATATCCTCGCATCTCAGTGGAATTAATTAGTAGGTGTTCATGTGACATTGAATAAGCTGGATTATATTATTTGAAGAACTGTCTACACTGATTATTAATGTGAGCATCATTAGGGTAATTAACTTAAATGGATAAACTTCTGCTGTCTCTCTAAATGCAAAGTAAAAGAGTTCTGACATGTTTCCTATAGCATTTCATGACATTTAAATTAATTAATTGGAATGATCTGCCATCAAATAATTTGTACTTTATTTGTAAGTACACACAAACTGATTTTACACTGTAATGTACCACTTGGCAGCTAATTATTATGTATTCTAAGAGCAAAGAAGAAAATTGATCAGTAATTGTGGGGGATGGGGGGGATTGTGCCTCCTTTTCAACCAAATATTTAATAATACTGCCACATCCACATAGGGTCCTTCAAACATCTCCTGTGAGTTTCACAATGAAGGCCATTGGAGATCTAATGTGTCACTCAGAAAGGGATAGACTGTCTGTGCTTGTCTGTTCCAGTCCTAGTGTGGAGTCCCGTGGTATGAGGTTCGGGATGTTGAAGGACCATGCGGCTGTGACAGGGGATGTTATTGCTTTCGATGGCTCCATTCTCTACCTCCCAATAAAGCTGAAGGAGGTGGGTTCAGTTAAATCCCTGTTCTCAAATTTTACACATATAGCACCTTACTTGAAAAAGGATGGCTTTTTCTAGTAGGGAGATTTTTAGCAGACCCTCGTTGACCCAGAACTAGATTTTATATTCAGTACTTATTTGTGCATATGAGTGAAGGTGGAGATTGATGTTTACCAAAAAGGTTGGAATTTTACGTCTTTATAAATAATCGGTTTGGACCATTGTAGCTAGTCCAGAATTGAATATGCTGTGATAGGGCCAAGTATTTGAATAACTTGACACCCTACAGGAATCATGTTTATGATATTTAGGGATTTAATTGATCAGAGGAGTGAGTAACTGAAAATTAATACATTCCCTGAATGGTCCAGTTATAAGGCATGTTTAAGATGTTCATTTCCTGGATATATTAACTTGCTTCTGTTAGATCTGCAGTTATATGCAATTAATGGTTGGTTTAATTATATATTCTGAAAAGTAGAATGAGGATGGGATATTTCCTTTGTAAAGATGCCCTGAATTGTTTGAGGAAGCATAGACAAAGCAGACCTGTCAGTTCTTGCACATCATGCTCCCACTCCACGGTGTCGAATGTCTCGCTCAACTAAAAATGTGTAGCGAAAAAAAGAATCATGCATGGTCATTGATATACACCACAACGTTCAGCAAAATCGCTTAGTCAGAGCTGGAGTAGAAGGGCAGGGGATATCAGCTACCACAACTCAAATTGCTTATTTTAAGTTGGTCACATTTCAGGGGGCCACATCCTGAGTGCTGTGTCTGACATTGCATTTTGCATTTTGCAATTCTTTATTGTTAGCGTCCAGAAAATAAACCAAATTAATATGAATGGAGAGCAATCTCACACTTTGAGAGACCTGTCATTGCAGGTCATTCACCTAAAAAGTGAGAGACGCACTGACAACCAAGAGATTGACATCAAGATTCAGATGACAAAAATCCTCCCACCAAACTCAGACCTGTGTTTGCCTTTCTACAATGTGGTGCTGCGAAGGTGAGATGGATCACAGCCCCCCCACACAACTGGAGTGTGAAGGAACTTTTATACTAGCATTCCAAAGGTGCCCAAGGGATGAGCGTTTGAAATGTTTTCATTATTCCATTTTTTTTTTAATATTCGTAGAAAACAAAAAGGCAGTTCCGTGCGAAAGCGGGGGGGTGTGGGTTGCTACTGTTACCACTGAGAGTGTGGGGGGAGGCATACTGAAAAAATATGAACAAACAAATCACTTAAAAATATTGTATTTACTGCCATTTTAGTTGCTTTTCTTTTTTAATAACAAATGTTTACTTCTCCCTGTATCATGTTCCTGATCAATATTTACAATAAGTTTAGTATCCTAGATATTATCCATTATTATTTGTCTGAGGGAGAATTAAACTGCATTGCATTATTCTTAAAAGTGAACATTTGTGTTGCTTAAATCAGTCCTGTGTTTAGTCGTGTGTTAGTATATCAGTATGAAATATACAGTTTTAGCCTATTTATCTAAATGATTGTGAACTTATTCTTAAGAACAGCTAATACATTTATATAGTATTATGAATACAGCTTCAACACTCTTCAACACTCCATAAATTATTCAAACTGTTTTTCATAAATTCAGTGTTAGCATTTTTTCCTGGATAACCTCCATATAAACTTAATAAATTACAGTAAGCATCGTGTTGGTTTCACAGGCAAGTGGATATCTCTGTGGGCACCCATACACTCTCAGTGCCCTTTGTTTATGTTGTCATTTAGAAAACAATCTATAGTCATATTACCATATTACATGTATTTACCAGTAATTCGGATTTAAGAATATAATTAAAATATTTGCTTCTTCATTTGATCGATCACATAAGAACGTGCCTTGTCTATTTGTAAGGTTTTAAGAGAATCTAAACAATGGAATGCTAAAAAAAATCGTTTAAATGTCCCGGTTGAGAGGATTTTCGGGATACAGGGACATTTAGTTAAAAATATGAGAGTATATGAGAGCGGGTGCTGGTGCTAGTGGTTTCAAATGTCATAACCCTTAGCATGGGTCACACGGATTAGAGATTGACCGATACTGTTTTTTTGGGTCCGATACCAATAATACGGAAGCAGAATTTGTGTAACAGATATATCGGCTGATATTTACTTTAGCATGCAAAACGGACAGTTTTCTTGCATGGATTCCTCAGATTTGGCTGTCATAGAGAAATTGTGACATATGCACTGGAAGTAGGATTTTTACATTTGAACAATAAACTTTAGGTTAAGATTAATTGTAATTATACAATGATCAACCATAACATTATGACATGAATAACACTGATGATCTCGTTATCGTGGCACCTGTTAGTGGGTGGGATATATTAGGCAGCAAGTGAACATTTTTTCCTCAAAGTTGATGTGTTAGAAGCAGGAAAAATGGGCAAGCGTAAGGATCTGAGCGACTTTGACAAGGGCCAAATTGTGATGGTTAGACGACTGGGTCAGAGCATCTCCAAAACTGCAGCTCTTGTGGGGTATTCCCAGTCTGCAGTGGTCAGTACCTATCAAAAATGGTCCAAGGAAGGAAAAGCGGTAAACCGACGACAGGGTCATGGGCAGCCAAGGCTCATTGATGCACGTGGGGAGTGATCCAACATACGAGTTACTGTAGCTCAAATTGCTGAAAAAGTTAATGCTGGTTCTGATAGAAAGGTCTCAGAACACACAGTGCATCGCAGTTTGTTGCGTATGGGTCTGCGTAGCCGCAAACCAGTCAGGGTGCCCATGCTGACCCCTGTCCACTGTTGAAAGCGCCTACAATGGGCACGTGAACATCAGAACTGGACCACGGAGCAATGGAAGAAGGTGGCCTGGTCTGATGAATCACGAGTTCAAGGTGTTGACTTGGCCTCCAAATCCCCAGATCTCAATCCAATCAAGCATCTGTGGGATGTGCTGGACAAACAAGTTAATGCTCCATGGAGGCCCAACCTTGCAACTTACAGGACTTAAAGGATCTACTGCTAACATCTTGGTGCCAGATACCACAGCACACCTTCTTTGTATTTTCTCCCAAGAGGGAGCTCCGTTGTTGTTGTTTTTCAATGTATTTAAAAATGCCCTCAGAAGTGTATCTTATTTACTGTGTATGTTATAAGTATTGCAATCCAAATCATAGCCAAAACATGATGTAGGATTTGAAATGGATGGATGGATGTATAGTTTCACTTTTATCCAACATTTTCTGAGAAGTGTGTGTTTACACTCATTTTCTTGAGCTTCTGCGTTCTGAGCTTGCTTGTCATTTGGAGAAAATTTGATTGATTATATCCAATCAACATCTTCAGGAAACATTGTTGTAATTGCTTTGTTTTAGTTATTAATTTAAATCGCTTTTCAAATTTACTTTTCAGTAAAAGTATGCTTTCAATACCATGCTATACAGTCATGACAATAATTTACACTAACTAAAACCATACTCAAATACAGCACAGCTTTAAAAAACACTTTTCTAATGGTTATGAGGGTTTTAGTAAAACATTTATTGGTTTATGAGCCCAGTGTTTCTCTATGGGTGTGTGTTTTTCACCACGGCACACAGAGTCAGAAGCTTCCAGAGAAACGTAAAGCACCATAACTGTTAAAAAAACAATTGTAAATCAATTATAATAATGACTGTAAAGCCACATAAACATGTATTTATTATTTGTCTGAAGTCTGACAAAGGATTTTATGGTGATTTGAAGAAATATTTCGTGAAATTATTGGTGCATTATTGGCGTTCATTATTGCTGATTGCCGATAGTCTCAGAAAGCTGTTATCAGCCCCTGATTAATCGGCCCACTGATAAATCAGTCGACCTCTAACACTGATAGCTTATTTTAATATTTAATTTAGACAAAAGTTTCATTTTTTTACGCCTACACCTCATCTCCCAGGATTCAACAACTCTCGGAAGTGATTGAATACTAATGTCCTTTTGAATACTCGTGCCCATCCCTGGCCCAAAGCTTTTTGTGAAAAATGAAAGCCCTACATGTAAAGGATAGCAGTAGGATTTTTTTTCTGTTGGATAAAATCTGGAGTCCCCTTCTAGATTTCAGTGAAGACATGAAAGTTCTACATTTAATCCAAAACGAAACACTTATTTAAGTTAAATTAAGTGAGACAAAATATGATAGCAGATCATAAAGAGCTGCCGTTGTGCCTGTATTCAACATTGTGCCCATGTTACTCGTTCTGCTGCAATTGCTGATATGTTCTAAAGACTGCTTTCAACCTCAGAAATTCTAATAGGTATTGTTTTTTTTTTTTTTTTATAATTGCTTTTAGCTTCTGTTTTGAAGGAGTCTCTTTTTGAAGTACCATTATTCATTGCTGGAAATCAGTGTTTTGCGTTTTACAATCATTAAACCAAAGGCACTTTAATTATACATTATGTCCTTGAGGCAAACTTGTAGTCGAGTCACCATGGCCAATTCCTTGTTTTTAAGATTCAAATCTGAGGTTGAATTTAATTTATGATTTTTAGAAACCTAAAATTACAAAGATTAAAGCTTAGTTGGTGTTTTTCCATTTCTCTGTATTGTTTGTAGTGACCCTGCACAATGTTGTATATTATACAATTATATAATGTTATATACAGCTCTGGAAAAAATTAAGAGACCACTGCAAAATTATCAGTTTCTCTGGTTTTACTGTTTATAGTTATGTGTTTGGGTAAAATTAACATTTTTGTTTTGTTCTATTAACTACTGACAACATTTTCCCCAAATTACAAGTAAAAATATGAATGGAATGGAATGGCTGCCATACATGTAGAGATGCTGATTTAAAAAAAAAATGCAGTGGTCTCTTAATTTCCAGAGCTATATATCACATTGAATTTTAGTGCTTGAAAGTCCTGTAAGTCTTAGATGAGGACTTCAGCCATATAATAAATAATAACAATGTTTTTATTCAATTAATCCCTTTTGGCCTTCTTGTTCCACTTTAAAAATATAAGTTTTGATTAGAGAGCACTTCCAGCTCTGAATGTACACGTGAAAGATGCCTGTTGTTCCCAGCTTTTCTTTCAACAATGTGGCATTTGTGGTAAAATATGTAAAGACATTAACTATAATCAGAGGGAGAGCAGCAGCCACTGTGAGTTACCCTAATGAGACTCTGACTCTGGTCAGAATATCTGACACTCATTTTGTTGCACAGCCCAACACTACTTTATCCTTAACTCAGTTGTATGTTAGCCGTTAGGTTTTGTCACACACCATGTAATGTTTGATTCGTATGTATTTTAAATGTCCTAGACTAGCAGTGGGGGAGGAGTTAGACTTTTTTTTAAAGAACACTCACACAATGTTATTTAATGTATTTGTTAAAACAAATTGGGTGTTCTAGATTTAGGGTCGCCTACAAAGATATGTAGACATACACATGTATTCAATGTTAACCCTTTACATTCTGCCCCTTTATTTTTGGATCACCTTAATAATGGGGCAGATGGCAGACTCACATATGTAGGGTCTTCCTAGCCTGAGTTGCAGGCTTGTGAAATTTGGCCATGTGAGTCTACAGGGCTTGCAACAAATTGGATATGCTCGTGTTTGTTTTTTTACTCTCGGCTGATTAACCCTTTATAATATGAAAGGGAACACATTTTCTTTCATTTGATATAAGATAAATGCATATGGCACAACCTATCAAGGAGCTACACACAAATAAATAAGATCAACGCCTCTTCATCTCAAATTAGGATTCAGGATAATGCAACATGCTGGTTTGAGCCATGTGTGAGTCTAAGCTTCATTACTTTAAATGGATACCTAAGGAAGAGAATTGTCATTCCAGTATGTGAGACATTTGAAATGTAATATATAAACGTTGGATATTTCTCTTCCAACCGTGTCAGTCTAACCTGCATTTGGCAGAAACACTGAAATTGGGGAATACCCCAACAGAATTGCTGATTAAAGTGTAGTCTACAATGTCTGTGGTTAATCTGACCTTTCCTATGCCCAGCAATTCGACTGTAGTAACCTCTTACTACAGTTTGACAGCTGAGATGCAAAATATGGTCCCTCGGATCTCTCGGCCTATAGTCTGACCCTGAATTTTAACTTTTGATTTGATTTTCCACTATAGATTTCTGCAGGCTTTTGTATAAAGCTGCTGATTGGAGATTATTATTATTATTATTTTTTTTTCTTCTTTCAATCAGCATGAAACGTTAGCATGTCTGATTTTACCCAAACATGCAACAGGCAGTGTGAACAAAAGCTTTAGCTGTCAACTCCCACACTAAAACCCTGTTGTCTAACCCACATATTTTGCTTCATGTGTTTATTGAACCTCACATGGAATTTCAGAGTAAGAAAGTATATTCAGTACAACCCATTTACTATGTAAACTGAAGCTCAACTGAAATATATTTTACTAAAAATCTATACAGTCACATTGTATATAGTCATTATTCTAGTTATGCAAACAAATGCAATGTGCTCTTCTAATTAAAAGCAGTTTTGCAATGTGTAGAAATGTCTTCTCAGTGAATCAGTTTAATTATTTTCACAAGTGCAGAGCTTTCAATGAGATTTGTTGCATAAATTGTAGAGTAGTTCATCTCGGTTTCATTCTGACTCACAGGCAAAACAGAATTATCTTTTAAATATTTTAACTTCTTATTGGCGGGCTTGTTTTAATGTACCTACATACCACTTTTGTTTCTTCTTCTTCTTCTTCTTCTGGAAATCAAACTAGTGGTAATATTGTCTTTAAATAATACAGTGTTAAAGAAAGTTTAAGCTGTATCCTTCAATGTGAGTTTCCTGTATTCAAGGGTAATGAAAATACTGGGACTCAAACTTGTTGGCCGAAATCACTATGACCCCACGAGCGCAGTAATTCTGGGAAAGCACAGGTACGTGTGCTCAAGTACCTAGCAGAGAAATCTTGTGAATTTGTTGTCGCAAAGTGTTTAAATACAGTTCTGACAGGCTTGGAAATTTGACAATGAATGTCCATGCTGTGACAGATGCCTTTCTTTGTCCAAGGCACCTGCCACTCAATAAGAAACTGCAAAATGTTACTGTAAAACTTACTTTTGTCCTTGTGATAACTGAAGTGACAAAATTGTTAAAAATATGATGAGCACTATTTTGAATGTATATAATTTGCTTCCAAAACAGTTGTGAACCTTAAATTGATTTTCTTTAAACCTTATGATTAGAAACTAACTTACCAAATACCAGCCACAGACAGATTTGGAGTTGAACAGGCTCTTCTCAGGGCCCATAATAATCTTTTGCCCTGTGCTATACTGACTGTATACCCAACTTAACGTAACTCCTTTGGCTTTCCACAGCAAAGGTCTGTTCTTCTTTTTTTTTTTTTAAAGGCTGTTCTGTCACTCACTCCACCTGTTTCCAACTTCTATACTGTGGCCTTTTTACTTCAAGAGCATCATCCTTTTAATTTTCTGTACACGCAGTAGTCAGATCTGTATTTGTTGCAGGTTACAAGTGTGGCCGGGTTTTGCCTCCTGTATGAAGCGCACCGATGGTGGGCTATACTTATCAGTGGACGTCTCCCACAAAGTGCTTCGGAATGACTCTGTTCTGGACATCATGTGGGTTATGTTTTTATTTTATAAATGTATATACAGATGCATAACAACTTAAAGGAGAAACCTGAATAAATGAGTGGAGGGACATAGCGAATGCAAATGCCTCCAAAGAGGTGTACTGCATGATACAATTAAGCAGTTAACATCCTATCATGCTCTGTGGCATGTATAAAAATGCTGAGCTGGCCCAGTTGACCTCGATTTTGGATCAAGATGGCAAGAGGAAAGGATCTAAGTGACTTTGAAAGAGGGGCCATTATTGGGGCACGAATGGCAGTAGCTTCAGTCACAAAGACTGCTCAGCTGTCTAATGTTTACGACAGGTGGTCAAGTGCATGTGTGGCGTACATCAAGAGAATGGTACAGGCCTGACTGCTTGACGCCTACAGTGAGGGGGTCCAGAGGCTCCATTATGCTGTGGGGGGCATTTTCCTGGCATGGTTTGGGTCCACTTGTCTCCGTAGAGGGAAGGATCACCTTTATCCTATGGTGAAACATTTCTATCCTGATGGGAGTGGTCTCTTCCAGGATGACCATGCCCCCATCCACAGGGCATGAGGGGTCACTGAATGGTTTGCCGAGTGTGAAAATGATGTGAAGCTTGTGCTATGGCCTTCATATTCAGCAGATCTCAACCCAGTTGAACACCTTTTGGAACGACATGTTAGACAGCGCTCACCACCACCATCATCAAAACACCAAATTAGGGAATATCTTTTGGAAAAATGGTGTTCCATCCCTCCAGTAGAGTTCCAGAGACTCATAGAATCTATGCCATGGTGCATTGAAGCTGTTCTGGCAGCTTGTGGTGGCCCAACACCTTACTGAGACACTTTGTTGGTTTTTCCTTAAATTTGTTACCCGTCTGTATATAGATCTTCCCCTTGAATACTTGGTAACTATATCTGCTCTCAAGTCTTCCTGCCTCAAAAGGGCTGATACTTATTTCTATTTATTAAACACATTAAAAGTAATTCAAGATGCAGGAAAGCTGTTAAGGTTGAGCAAACATAGTATACTCCAACATGTGTTTTTATATATATATATATATATATATATATATATATATATATATAGAGAGAGATATATATATATATATATATATATATATATATATATATATATATATATATATATATATATATAGATAGATAGATAGATATATCTCTCTCTCTATATATATATATATATATATATATATATATATATATATATATATATATATATATATATAGATAGATATATATAGAGATAGATATATATAGCTATTTTTTTTTTTTTGCCAGTATTTTATTGTATTTCTATATTCCCTTTGATATAATGCCGGTCTATCTTGGTTATTCATACTTGAGCTAGGAGAGAACATTAGAAAAGAATATGAAAATGCTATCTCTGACTAATCTTAAGAGTCTCTTTAGAAATTAATCAAGCAGAACACAAAAACCTTGGCTATGTATATATCTATTAATGTATTTATTATTTGCTTGCCAGGAATGTTATTTACCAGCAGAGCAGGGAGAGTTTTCAGGATGAATGTACCAAAGAACTGGTTGGCAACATTGTGATCACCCGCTACAATAACCGTACTTACCGAGTGGACAAAATCGACTGGACCAAGTCCCCTAAAGACACCTTCACCCTGACAGATGGGTCTAAGACCACTTTCATTGAGTACTACAGGTATTCTCTGAGATTCCTGGGATGTTTTCCACCCAACTGTTTCAAATTTCCCCTTTGACAATAGTTTTCTCTGCAGCAGTACACCTGAAGTTTTGACTTGTCTTTGACTTGAGACAGTCTTCTGTGAGAAAAGGTACTGAAGAGATTCAGAACAAAAATATTTTAAAATATTTTTTTACAAATCAACAAAAGAACATGCAGTCTTCAGCCCATTACTGCAACTAATGTATTCATATACGTATTCATATACATATACACAGTTGTATGCAAAAGTTTGGGCACCCCTGGCCAAGTTACATGTTTTGTTGTTTTTCTAAATAAAAAGAAGTTAATGCAGCCTCTGCAGTGAACACACTATACACACATGTGACATATTTCTGCAAATTTGAAAACAGTTACTATTTATTTGCTGAATTTAATAGATTGAAAAAATATAAAAATAACCATAAATATGGCATGTACATAAGTTTGGGAACCCTATCAGTCAGTACTTGGTCCCCCTTAGGCAAAAATCAGTTTCCAAACATTTCTTGTACATGGCTAACTGTCTTTCTATTCATGGTTGTCTTGCATACACTGCATGTTTGAGATCTACTCACAGATGTTTTGTAATATTCAAGTCTGGGACTATGAAGGCCAATTCAAGACCTTAATCTTTCATTACTTGAAATAGTTCATGGTTGATTTTTGAGGTACGTTTTGGATCATTGTCTTGTTTTAATATCTCTTTTCAGCTTCAGTTTCTTCACTGACTGTGGGACATTAGCTTCTAGGATTTGTTGATACTTAGTAGAATTAATTCTTCCCTTTACCCGCACAATATTTCCTGTGCCACTGGTTGCCACACAAACCCAAAGCATAATAGATCCACCACCATGCTTAACAGGTGGCAAGGTGTTCTTTCCTTCAAATATTTCTCCTTTTTTCTCCTAATGTACTTTCAGTGATTTGTGGCCAAAGAGTTCAATTTTTACTTCATCAGGCCACAGCACTAAGTTTTGTGTTGCATACTTGAAACTTTGAATTTTGTGATTAGATCGCAGGTAAGGTTTCCTTATTAGGACTTTTCCATGCAGATCATGTTTGTGCAAGCAACACTGCACAGTGGACTGGTGCACCACTACACCCGTGACAGCTAAACCCTTCCTGCAGGTCCTTTGAGGTTTTAAACTTCTTTTCATTTAGAAAATCAACAAAACATGTAATTTGGCCAGGGGTGCCCAAACATTTGCATACAACTGTATATATACATACACACGTCTTAATTGTTTAATTTAATTGAAGAAAGAAATATAATAAACGTATACCACTAACACAACATTCCTAATTCCAAATGTCTTTTTTGCTCGAGGTTGTTTATCCTCCACAGATACACTTCCTGTCACTCAGTCAGTCATTATAATTCAAAATGTATCCTGTAAATGTAAGGACCTTCTCTTGAACTAACATGGTGATGGGAACAATCAGACAGACCTAAGTTGCTGGCCACTGTTTTGTTTAAGTGGTTTATTTCAGTATTTCACAGTATGTTAAATATGGCTGGTAGCAACACCTTACTGAGTAAGACAGCTACATGCATCCTCTCCAGATGATAAACATCCTCATCCTCTCCAACAGCAAAAACTATGGCATCTCCATCAAGGAGCTGGATCAGCCACTTCTTGTCCATTACCCTAAAGAAAGGTCCAAGCCTGGAGGAAAGGTGAACACACTTGGGCTTCTCACTCACTGCATTTGTTTAAACTTCCTCTTTACGTAATAACACTTCTGAAATAATGCAGAATCAAACAGATTGAAATTGTTGTCTAGTGAACAGGGTTAGTTTTTAATTGTTAAAATCCTCAAAGATCTCAGTGTGCCCATTTTCATTTTGAAAGCCTGTAAATAATTTAACTTCACTTTTATCTTTCCATTCTTTCTCATGAGTTTGGATTTTTATCAGGAAAGACTGCCACCTACTGGTTTTCCTGCACCATGTCATCCGTTCACTTTATTTTGCCACCTGCGCTGCAGCTTTTTAAAAAGTAAATAAGTACTTGCTTGGAAAGTGGATTTGTTTATAGAGCAGGTTTTGTCTGCAGATTATTACTGGAGAGATCTTGCTCCTTCCTGAGCTGTCCTTCATGACAGGGATCCCTGACAAGATGAGAAAAGACTTTCGAGCCATGAAGGTAAGATGGTGGTGGTGGTGGTGGTGGTGGGGGGGGTTGTAGTGAATGAGAGCATATACACTTTGTTTTTGATTTTTTTGATTTTTTTTTTTTTTTTTTTTGGTCAGGGGTGGGGAGAGCATATAGCAGTGCTGCCAAACCTTCCTTGAGATCCCTCCCCTTTAGGTTAAGGTAACCTTTAATCATACATTTTTTGACACCTGGAAGGTGATTTGATAAATTAAGTTTAAGGTATTTTTGTATAAAGAAATTTAACTGCCCTTTTCAGTCCTCAATGTCCAGAGCTTTCTTAATTGAGCAAGTTGTTTGCTTAATTGATTTAACAACTTCCATGTGTTCACAATTTTGAAAATCTGCTATTTAGGGTGACTGACAAATCTTACTGGATCGGGGTTGATGGTTTTGCAGCACTGATAAATAGTATATGCAGACTTACCCTGTGAACATTTGTGCTTTGAACACTTAAGTGGAACTGGGTGTGGAATTTGTTTTGAACAGAAAACATACATTAGTTAATAAAAGACATATTTTGAAACTAAAGGGTAACTCAAATACAATGTTGAGCTTTCCTTCCACTAAAACACTAAAGTATTTATATATTTAATTTGTTCTCCCCAAAATAGCCTTTTATGTATTTATTTATTCTGCAGAAGAACATTTAGTCACAAAATACTTATCTTTGTTCAAGGTAAGAGCCCCATTTAAAAAAGGGGAGAAAACATCCATAAGTAATACCAGCTCTAATTCATCTAATTGTTTCACACTGAGAGAACTCTGCATATGGGTAATTGTCTTCAACCTACACCACACAGACAAAACGATTGAAGACATATACATATATTTTGTTTTCTGGTAGGACCTGACCATGCATATCAATGTGAGTGCTGAGCAACACACAAACTCTTTAAAGCAGCTTCTTCAAAACATCAAGAGCAACGAGGCAGCCCTGAAGGAACTCAGCCGCTGGGGTCTGTTAATTGGCTCCAAAATCCTTGTGGTGAGTCTAGCCTTTCTCTTGCTTCCTTATTTTTCCTCCGCTAGTAGGTGTCCTAGGGCTCAAGGTGTATGAGCTTGTTACGGTGACATCGGTCCTCTCTGAACTTGGAAGAGTGTTCCAACTTGGAAGAGGGGTTGGTCACTCTGCGCATCGGTTGCTTGGAGGTGTGCCTGAGACGGTGGTTTGAGTCAAGGGTCTGACTGCAAACTCCCCACAGCAAACTACATGTGACATTTCTAATGATGCGAGCTGTGTATCTGTCTCATCCTGACAGTGTGACGGAAGGACGCTGCCTCAGGAGACTATCTGCCTGCAAGCAGCTTCATTTGTGACCTCTCCAGACGTCAGCTGGTCAAGAGAAGTAGTCAGGGACACCTCCATTAGCTGTGTGAGTCCAGTCAATGACTAAACTATGGCATTATGGAATGCCTTTTTGGCATTCTGAAGATAACATCTGTTGTCAATCAAGCAGACAAACCTGTTACATTTATAAGATCTAAAAAGGGATAGATAGAACAGGGTTGTGGGTTCAATCCCAGGTGGGGGCACTGCTGTTGTACCCTTGAACAAGATTCCTTACCTAGATTGCTCCAGTAAATGCCCAGCTGTATATATGTAAAAAATAATGTGATATCTTGTAACAATTGTAAGTCACCCTGGATAAGGGTGTCTGCTAAGAAATCAAGTAATAATAAAAAGTCAAAACTGAAAAACCAAATCATTTTTGAGTTTTGTTAACCATGTACAGGAACGTTTGGATTTACTTTGGCTATGTTCCATACCTCTCCCCACCAGATCCCTCTGAACTGCTGGGCCATCTTCTACCCCCGGCGCTGCTCTGATCAGGCAGAGGAGCTGGTGGCTACTTTTGGGAAAGTGGCGGGGCCCATGGGGCTGAGGTTGGGTCGCCCTATCCGCGTGGAGTTGAGGGATGACCGAACTGAGACCTATGTCAAGAGCGTCCACACACAGCTTACCAGCGAGGTGAACAGAGAGCACATATTCCACTAGGGCCTCAGCTGGGACACTTAATGATCTAATACAGGGGTCGGCAAGCTTTACTACTGGAAGAGTAGTTTGACAAAAAAAAAAAAAAAAATACATTTCCTGGAGCCGCAAAACATTTGAGCCCTTTAATGCGGGTAACACAGCTTATTTAGGCTATATTAGCTCACCACCACTACTGATTGCCTAAATGAGCTGTGAGTTTATTTTCATTAAAGGGTTGTTTTAAGAACTGCGAGGTCTGTCGTAAACGCAAGGGATCATTTAAGAAACCTTTTTAATCATGATCATGATTGATTTAAGAAAATTTTTTTAGGGTTTAGGGGTTCCTCCACAGTATCAAGCCCCGCAACCCTAAAAGGTTCTTATTAGAACCTTTACTTTTTAGAGTGTAAAACGTGTGTTCATACATAAAGATTTTGGTTTTAAACTTTACTGATTGCAAATCATTGCAATAATAGCTAATTACTTTAAATCGGATAATGTACTGTATTTTACAAAATATGTACACACGAAAATAAAATAAACAATACATACTAAAGCCAAATAAACCCACTAACACTAGCCAATCGAACACGTATATCAATTTAAATACAATTAAACTTAATCAAAATACATACAATTTTGACAGTCTGTTAAAATGCCAAAAACATTGTCTCTTAACCAAACGAATTAACACCAAGAACTTCAACCTTGGCATGTGTCATATAGATTATGCTAATTGTATTATGAGCTGTCAGTGAGTGGTGCTGACTCGCCGTTATCATTCAAATATACAGATGTTTGGGTTAACACCACACTCCATAATCATACTGTAATAAAATACAAAGTTTGACTTTTGAACTCGGGGAGCTAAGACACAGTTTGGGGTAGCTGTAGCCACTGCTCGATCCTCTCGATTTCTATATTCTGTAGCTCATCTAAACATAAAGTGATGTAGGCCTATGTATGTATGTATCCAGAGAAGACATGGGTCGATGTAACCAGTCAAATTATTATATTCACTCGATAATAAATACTTTAGATAAGTGTTTAGTACAGACACATGGAACAACATCCAACAGTTTAAAACTTTTTCTATATTTTAATATTTCAAAGCCTTTTTTTAACCAAAAAAATAAAAATAACACTTGTCACTTATTTTGACAGTATTTTAAAAATGTGTTACGCTGCATGTACAATATATAGTGTTTAAAAATACTAATTTTACTAATTTTACTCTATGCAAAGCTGTGGTTAAGCCTTGCCTATTCTAACTATTAATCTTCTCATACACGAGCCTATGTTAATGGTAATTTTAATTTCCATATGATTATATAGAGACACAAGAAACGCCACTGAGGAGTAAAGCCCTGCACAGGCCTCAAATCTAGGCCCTAGCCCGGCCCTGGCCCGAGATGCTCAGGCCCCGGCCCTTGTCCGACAGCTTATCACAATTATCGGTCTTTTTTTTTTTTTTCCATTACACAGCCTATACTACTGTTGCAGCCATTAAAATTGTTCAGTTTTGTTTTTAATGGCAAAGTAGTTATTTATTTTCGTTTCTTTATTAAGTTAATTTAGAAAAATGTTTGGAGCATTTTTTATTTGTTAAATTAAAGTTTTTGTTTTTTAAAGTGAGGACCAAAGGGCCAGCGGCCGACAGTGAGTTGATCACGTTTGATCAATTTAGCCTCTCAAATCAACACTTGACTTGCCTATAATAAAATCCATAGATATAAAACACTTCAAGCATATCACACAATGTTAGTTTAAATGTTTATTATCACCACCACAGTAAAAAGGCATTTTTGACAAGCTGACCAGGCTGCTCTGCTGCTCGCAATAGCGTGAGGAAAAACGAACGAACGGGCTGTACGATCTAAACACATAACCTGCGTGTTTTTATTTTTTATTTTATCTTACCTTACCTCAAAAATCAATCGTCACCACAGAACATGGCCATTCTTATGTCCAGTAGTCTCCAACAGTTAGACTAATGACAATAAAGTCCAATCAAAGAACAAACAAAACAGCCTCCTAGTCTTAACATGGCTACAGCCAGAAGAACAGTCTCTTACAGAGCATCGTGGAGAACAAGCACAGCATCCACAGTGGAGGTTTCAGTCCAGTCCTGTTTCTTCTGTCCTCTTCCAGCTGCGCTGAAGACACACTGCTGCTGCTGCCACTGGCGGGGACACTAACATCGTGCAAGCCGGTCTGTGCAGGCGCGGTAGCATGCTCTCGTGTTGTCCGTGGGAAACCTGTGTGTGTGAGCAGACTGTGTCATGCGTGTCAGTGTGATAGGTTATAAAACATCTTTCAATGTTTGTTTTACCATCATCAACTTCTCATAGTTTCTTTTAATTAATTAATGTCTAAAATATAAAAAGGAGGAGGAGCCTTAAAGCAGGCTTAAAACAGGACGCGTGTGAACTATGACGTGAAAACTGGCCCGAAGCCTGGCCCAAGGGGTATAAATAAGTCGGGGCCCGTCAGGCTCGGGCTGAAATGCAGGGCTCTACTGAGGAGGGGTTAAAGAGCCACATACGGTTTGCGAGCCGCGAGTTGCCGACCTGTGCCATAGATCTAAATGCAGATGTAACTTTAGTCACTGTTCCTATTGAGACTCTAGCCAGTTGAGCAGTCTTTATGAATGAAGCTGCTGCCATTCATGCCCCAATAGTGACCCCTCTTTCAAAGTCCCTTAGATCCTTTCCTCTTGCCAAAATTGAGGTCAGCTGGGCCTGCTCAGTATTTTTAAACATGCCACAGAGCATGATAGGATGTTAACGGCTTAATTGTATCATGCAGTACAAATGTTTGGAGACATCTGCATTCTATGTTCCTCCACTCAATTATTCAGGTTTTTCCTTTAATTTGTTTGTGTGGATTTTGTAGCCACACCCTCACTTATTAGGTATTTGAACAGTCTAAGTACTTAATATGTGAGAGTGCGACTACAAAATCAGTTTTTCCTTACACTTTTTTTTTTTTTGGGCCAGCACCTCATGGTAGTGAAGATGCTGTAGTGCACGGATGCTTTTAAGTTATATAATGTAAACTATTGCCAAGTTGTTGATCAGCCTCAGTGGTACATGTTTTGGGAGAATGAGTGTGTGTGTGTATATAATATATGTATTTAATCCACACACACACAGCATTATACAGCATAAATTTGTAGTTTACTAAAATTAAGTACACAGTGTGGTAGTTGTAATAGTTGCATCATTAGTGTGTGCAGTGATGTTGAGAAAAGGCGTAATTATCTATGGTATAGTTACAGTATATTTAAAGTGCCAGAAAGAGTACAAAATTAATAATACGGAGCATTATGGTGGGGAGTAGATTGGTGCAAATTGCATAGAAAATAAATATAGATTTCTGATCTATTTGGTTAGTGGCTTCATTGGGTTATTGAAGCCATTTTCAACCACTTATCCATGCCGGGCTGCTTTACTCATTACAAGAACATTTACCTCTAGATTACACCATCACCTGACTTGATTTTCCATTATGTTGAACCTCATCGCTAAGGAGTATTGTCGAATAAAAATACTCCCATTTGAAAAATTATACAATCTATAGATTATTGGTATAAAACCAGTGTTGGGGTTTGCTTAAAAGTGTTACCTTAAAATGCAGTCTAAAGATGCATTATTCTACATGTTCTCTACATTTGAAATTAAATTTGTTTATTCGTTTGGTCCCAACTTACTAAAGGAATATGCAGTTTAGACATTCTGAACCCTAGATAGACCTAGATCAAATAAAAACTTTGACCAACCCAATGCCATTTTTAGATATGTTGCACGAAGTGGCTTCTGACAATAGATTTAAACTGCCACTGGGCACAAGTTTATAGTTGGCCATTTGCTGGTAGGTTACAATTTTGACTTGGTCTCTGTGGAATAAAAATTGCTGTGATCTGACTTGAACAATCTTACCTCCTTCTCAAAACTTGGGTGTGATTTTAATTAATTGAAACTCACGGTTTCTTAACAAAACTTACTCTTTCTCCAGCCTAATGTGCAGCTTGTGATCTGTATCATTACTGGCAACAGAGATGACCTCTACAGCGCGATAAAAAAACTCTGCTGCATTCAGACTCCTGTTCCTTCTCAGGTCGGCCTGTATACTGTCTACCTTTCACAGTAGTCATATTTATAATAGCATTAAACCAGAACCCCCTTATAAACAAAGACCTTGCCTTGAGTAGCTTAACTCTGACCTGTTTGTACAGGTGCTTGAAATCCTTGAAAATTGTTGAATTTTAATGTGGTATTTTAAAGGTTATGAAAGGGTTTTTGTTAATTTAGCGAAGTTTGCTAATTACTGTCATAATTTATAAATTGGCAATCTGATTTAATTTGTAAGTGTGGTCATGAGATATTGGTCTGTGGTTCTGCGGTTATATACATTATCACAGGAGTATAGTAACAGCATGCCTTAGAACATAATTGTCACTGAAAGACTATATTTCTGTATTCTAAGACCTTATGTTTCAGAACAGTAGAGATAATGGCAACATGACCTCTTGCCAGATAAATGCAACTAACATTCAGACTAAAGCAGATTTGTTTTTATGTATGTATTTATTAATTTTTATTTTTGTGGTTTGGCTGATATAGGCCATAAATGTGAGGACCATCTCCCAGCCTCAAAAACTGAGGAGTGTGGCCCAAAAGATCCTGTTGCAGATCAACTGCAAGCTAGGGGGAGAGCTTTGGAGTGTCAATGTTCCCCTGGTAAGTGCCTTGGAAAAGCCCTGTTCTACTTACTCCACATTAATTGGAATTAATTACTAATCAATAGTATCTGCATGACCAGAATACTTCGAACATGAAAAGTCTATGAAATTACACTGGGATTTATTAATCAGCTTTTATTTACTCAAAGTATTCACTACTAGCCTCATAATTGTACTTGCCCTTTATGAGGTTAGTAGTGAAAACTAACAATTTACAATTCCAAAGAGCAACACTCAAATGGAAACGTCTAAAATCAGGCTTACTTGTATTAGACGTATCGTATTGCATTACTTTGTTTTGTTTTTAAATGCCAGGGAAATCTCTATTAAATGACCTATGGATATTGAAAGAAAAGTAGCTGGCTGGAGAAGGATGTGGGAAACGTGTAAACTGCAATAAGAGTTTTGACATTTCTAATAGAAATTGACTTGAGCAGTCATTCGAAAGAGAAAAAATTGTATTACTAACTAATTACATGCAGTTGGTACAAAGATTTCAATTTTTTTCAGATCATATGAACGTAAAGTTTACAATCGAGAGGAGGCCATTCAACCCATCGTGCTTGTTTGGTGTCCATTAATAACTAATGCCCCGTTTCCACTGACGGACCAGCCCCGGACACTTAAAACGGGTGTTTCCACTGGCTAAGCGCCTGGACGCTGAAACGTGCACACTTTAGCTAAACTATAACCTGCTAAATTGCAGCTGGATGATACATCGTGAAACATGTGTATTTTGTTTCCACTGTAATTTACCCTGGTTAAGGACGTCTGCTAAGTAAATTATAAATAATACGGCAAAAAGTATTGTTTGCCGTTACAAATCTGCAGAAAGCGTAATAAATTAAGGGAGTCACGCTGTGCCATTTAAAATGCATATAGATTAGCACAAATGATGATGATTATAATAACAATACATATTTGGTATACATGGAAACGTATTCTTATGGGGATGTGCTTGTCTGAATATAATGTTGTCTATACAAGTTTAGCTCTTCCTAATATCTCTTAACAGAAACGTGTATTTATTACGCTGTCTCCAATCATGTAAAGCAGAAAGAATAGAATAAAATAGACACAAGTATTTTCCACGTCAGGTTGTATCGCTCGTAGTGTTGTTCTCTGTCTTTGTTTTTAAAATGAAACACAAACCAAACCCATAATCGCTCTGCTCCTCCCATAAGAGGGATGCACTTCACAACGGCCTGGTTTTACAAAAAAAGCTCTGGGACGTGTCCGGCACGGCACAGACACTTAAGCCAGTGGAACCGAGGCATAAGTGATCCAAGCATCCTACTCAGTCTAATATTGAATGTTCCCAAATTGCCAGCTTCAACCACATCGCTGGGGAGTTTGTTCCAGATTGTGACAACTCTCTGTGTGATGAAGTGTCTCCTGTATTCTGTCTTGAATGCCTTTAAGCCCAATTTCCATTTGTGTCTCCAGGTCTGGATAAGCTCCTCTGGTTTGCCTTTTTTATTGCTTCCCCACATGGTTTAGATGGGGAAAGGTCTTTCTCATGCGTTACGTCTTCTAGTTCTATTCTGCCTATAGTGTTATTATAGTGGATGTTTTTGTTGCCTGCATCTCATACCTTGCACATACCACCTTGAATTTAATTTGTGAGGCAACAAACTGCGATGCACTGTGTGTTCTGACACCTTTCTATCAGAACCAGCATTAACTTTTTCAGCAATTTGAGCTACAGTAGCTCGTCTGTTGAATCGGACCACACGGGCAAGCCTTTGCTCCCCACGTGCATCAGTGAGCCTTGGCTGCCCATGACCCTGTCGCCGGTTCACCGCTTTTCCTTCCTTGGACCATTTTTGATAGGTACTGACCACTGCAGACCGGGAACACCCCACAAGAGCTGCAGTTTTGGAGATGCTCTGACCCAGTTGTCTAGCCATCACAATTTGGCCCTTGTCAAAGTCGCTCAGATCCTTACACTTGCCCATTTTTCATGCTTCTAACACATCAACTTTTGAGGACAAAATGTTCACTTGCTGCCTAATATATCCCACCCACTGACAGGTGCCATGATAATGAGATTATCAGTGTTATTCACTTCACCTGTCAGTGGTCATAATGTTATGGCTGATTGGTGTACATTAATATTTATATATATATATATATACACACACATACATATGCACACATATACACACAGCTCTGAAAAAAATTGAGACTACTTAATATTGATTTCTGAACTTGGAGAGGTTTATTAAGTGGTCATAATGTTATGGCTTATCGGTGTATTAGATAAAGCACAGGCCTTAATACTGATCCCTGTGGAACTCCACTAACAACCTCACTCCAGTTATACGCAACTCCTCTAATCGACACCCTATATTTCCTATAGATCAAGCAGTTAATAATCCATCTACTTATATTAGCCTGAATACCTCCAGCTTCAAAGATGGATAGTTCGATGACATCAGTAGGTTTTTCCTTCCTTTTGTTGCAAATAATGATGTTTTGACCTAAGAGCTTCGCTGGGTTCTCAAAGTAAACGATTCTCACTGTTCCTACAAATCATGTGAAAATTATGTGGTGAGAAAATGTGCCTACTTGTGCACTTTCAGCTTAGTGCCACATTTTCTTTATCGAATTACAGACCAAATCAAAACATAGAAAGGCTGTGTGTTGCTTTTTTAAGAAACCTTAAATAAGCATCTTCAGTTTAAACGGATTTCCACGTTCGTGGGGGAAAAAATGCAGGACAGGGTGGGTGCCTTTGGATTTCAGAACCATTAGTGTTACTAAAGTTACTAAGTTTTTTTTTTTTTTTTTCCAGTTGTGTTGCTTCCCATAAACTATTTGTTTTAATGTAAAATATGAACATTTAGCATTTGGCCCTGCTGTTTGAATTTTAGATTTGTCAATTCACTACTCCTTGATAGTTTACAATTTAGGATGTGTACAATGTGTTTAACATTTGACACCAGTCAAATGCCATTATCAATTACTCAATAAATAAATGCCTATCGTGGAAATACTGATATTTGTAAAGTGTGTGTGTGTGTGTGTTTATGTATGTATGTATGTACCTGGTACCACATTGCCATATCCCTGCCTAACACTAATCCAGTTTCACAAATTTACATGGGAAAGTTTTTTTTGTAAGAATGTTACTGAATGGATGTTGCTTAGGACTAAGGTGTCAGCCATACAAATAACCATTGCAGAAATAAGAACCTAGGGCCATTGTTAGACGGTAGTGTGTTGGAGATAAGTGACATCTTACAACTGGGTTTCTCTGCTCCTCTGACAGAAACATCTGATGGTGATTGGAGTTGACGTGCATCATGACTCAAACCGGAAGAACCGATCAGTCATGGGCTTTGTGGCCAGTGTTAACAAGTAATGTCCTGTCCACAAGTTCCACACTTTGGTGTCAATGTGTATAGCATATATGTATATATCTGTAATACATGAAGGGTCAATGACATCCATGGGGTGGAGGATTGTGATTGTACCTTGAGATCTGTTGGCAAATCTCTAAATACCTGACATTGAAAAATGTAAAGATCCAGCCAGTGCCAATTTAAACTGTTTTTCATTAAGTGTAAAATGAAGTTTGCATCTTGATTTTTATATATTTTTTTCTTTTGACAATATTAACACAGATTCTGATGTATGTAAATGCTAAAATACTCAAATGTAATGTTAACCTATTCCTTCTGTAGAGGGAATAGTCGGGAGTTGAGCAAGTTGTGGGTTTGCATGAAATGAATGTAAGAACAAAAAATGTTTAAGCCTGTAATTCCATTTGCTACAGCAAGGATTATTTTGTGTCTTTCTTCCAGTTCATTGACTAGATGGTATTCACGGGTCACATTCCAGATGCCCAATGAGGAGATTATAAATGGATTCCGAATCTGTCTCCTAGCTGGTTTGCAGAAGTATTTCGAGGTAACCCAGCTGTCTCTAGTATAGAATTAAAGCTGCCTCAGCTGTGTAGTTACTAATATCCTGCTCTTTTGGTGCATTATCTCACCTTTATATTTTAAATTCTAGTTTCAGGTGCCAAATATTTGTTTGGCATTTATGATGGGGCTTGTATGTTTTCAGACACTCATTCATGGAGTTTGCAAAACCCATTTTCAAAGCACTGATTTAAAAAATCAAAAAACAAACGCTGTGTGATCTCTAAGGTAAACCACTGCTTCCCCGAGAAGATTGTGGTGTACAGGGACGGAGTTTCAGACGGGCAGCTGAATACTGTGGAGAAGTACGAGATCCCGCAGTTGTTGAAGTGTTTCGAGACATTCCCCAACTACGAACCCAAGCTCGCCTTCATTGTGGTCCAGAAGAGGATCAGCACCACACTTTACTCTTGTTGTGGAGATCGCTTTGGCACCCCTCCCCCCGGGACAGTTTTGGACCACACCGTCACCAGCAAGGCCTGGTAAGTCCAGCAAAATATACCATTAATTTTAAACCTATGCAGAACATTAAATTGTCCCCCACCCTACTCGCCATTGGCATAACTGGGAGGGTAGGGCAGTATTGAGTGATATAAAGTATATTTCTTTGCTGATATATTTTTGTTTCCCTTTTGTGGTTATATATACAGCTCTGGAAAAAATTAATAAACCTCTCCAAGTTCAGAAATCAATATTAAGTAGTCTACATTTTTTTCAGAGCTGTGTGTATATGTGTGCATATGTATGTGTGTGTGTGTGTGTGTATATATATATATATATATATATATATATATATATAAATAAATGTACACCGATCAGCCATAACATTATGACCACTGACAGGTGAAGTGAATAACACTGGTAATCTCGTTATCATGGCACCTGTCAGTGGGTGGGATATATTAGGCAGCAAGTGAACATTTTGTCCTCAAAGTTGATGTGTTAGAAGCAGATTGTATGAATTAGCTAGCTAGATAGGTCTTATGCATTTTGTATTTTGCTGCCACCGGAAAACATTGCCACAAGGAAGCTAATGTACGGCATTTTCGTCTGCTGTTATTATGCCATTTCCAATGTATTTTTACATAGATATTTATTGAACAAAGTTGTGTAAGATATGTATTCATCAATTGCATCAATTAAAGTATTAATTTATGGGGAAATGATTTGCGTTAGTGACATGCAATTTTTGCTGCGAGATTCTGCTAAAGAGAAACGTGTGGTTTGTTTACACCGCATCTTTGCTGGCATGCATCGTATTGACCAAGGGAAAGGACGTTACTGTCTGTCATCATTCCTAGAGATTATATATTTTTTACCCAACCACAGACCGTGACTATGAATATCTAGCCAATCCAATGAAATATTTTTAATGACGTGCAGAAACCCAGAGAAGGGATTAGCACTGAAGAGGAAGAGGAGTATGAAGAGCTATAATGTGTCACCATTTAAAACCCCTTCTCATGTGTTAGTGAGTTTATACAGATCCCCAATAGCTGCCATGTTATTGTATATGTGATTGATTAATTTGAAAACTATGCTCCCACCTCTAATAGCAAGTGTTATAATTCAATAAAATGCAATGTTTTGATCAAAGACCTTATAACACATGCAAGTAGAAACTGTAGGAGCATGTTTTTTCTATCCAGATCCTTTTCCCTCATACACACCTGTCTAGTCTATACAGGTGTGCAATTATCTTTTTGTTATAGTGATTGATTAATTACCTGAATAATTGCTACGTTTTAACATGTTCACCACACATTTTTTCACCCTCATGCATTTTTGGTGATGTTTGCCTTTGGCTGGTAAAAATACCAAGTGGCTGGTAAGTTTTTTTTTTTTTTTTTTCATGTTTTGAAAGCAGAGAAGCTACTTTTCATAAAGAAGAACCTGCCACTTTTCCTGAAGAAAAGGGCTAAAGTAGGCTTATGTCTAGGATGATTATTCATTTGTTGTGGGTTCATGAATTTTTGCACTCTTTTTAATGCACTTTTTGTTGTAGGTGTACAGAGTACATTACATTCTTTCAGCAGTCAGTTATAGGACTAATATAGGCTATTCAAGAATGGGGGCTCAAAGATGGCCAAATAAAAAAAAAATGTTTTTGCTAATTTATTTATTTTAAGTTGTATGGTGCTTTGTTGGTATAATGTCTGCTGGAATGTTAAATATTTTTAAATTGTAGTTTTGTAATTGATTTTTTTCTTTGAAAGGCAAGACAAAATAGTAAAAAGCTCATTTAGACTATTTAATTTATACAATGGTGAAAAAATTGGCGGAAAAAAATGCGAAAAAACACGTTTTCAGTAATTCAGTATTCGGCCTTCGGCCAAATGTTTCATTATATTCAGTTTCGGTTTCGGCCAAGAATTACAGAACATTTCGGTGCATCCCTAGTCAGTACCTATCAAATGTGGTCCAAGGAAGGAAAAGCGGTGAACCGGTGACAGGGTCATGGGCGGCCAAGGCTCTTTGATGCACGTGGGGAGCGAAGGCTGGCCCATGTGGTCCGATCCAACAGACGAGTTACTGAAGCTCAAATTGCTGAAAAAGTTAATGCTGGTTCTGATAGAAAGGTGTCAGAACACACAGTGCATCGCAGTTTGTTGCGTATGGGGCTGCGTAGCCACAGACCAGTCAGGGTGCCCATGCTGACCCCTATCCACTGCCGAAAGCGCCTACAATGGGCATATGAGCATCAGAACTGGACCACGGAGCAATGGAAGAAGGTGGCCTGGTCTGATGAATCACGAGTTCAAGGTGTTGATTTGGCCTCCAAATTCCCCAGATCTCAATCCAATCGAGCATCTGTGGGATGTGCTGGCCAAACAAGTCCGATCCATGGAGGCCCCACCTCACAACTTACAGGACTTAAAGGATCTGCTGCTAACGTCTTGGTGTCAGATACCACAGCACACCTTCAGAGGTCTAGTGGAGTCCATGCCTCGATGGGTCAGGGCTGTTTTGGGACCTACACAATTTAGGCAGGTGGTCATAATGTTATGGCTGATAGGTGTATGTGTGTGTGTCTATGTATATGTATGTGTGTGTGTGTGTGTGTGTGTGTGTGTGTGTGTGTGTGTGTATATACACTCGCCTAAAGGATTATTGGGAACACCATACTAATACTGTGTTTGACCCCCTTTCGCCTTCAGAACTGCCTTAATTCTACGTGGCATTGATTCAACAAGGTGCTGAAAGCATTCTTTAGAAATGTTGGCCCATATTGATAGGATAGCATCTTGCAGTTGATGGAGATTTGTGGGATGCACATCCAGGGCACGAAGCTCCCGTTCCACCACATCCCAAAGATGCTCTATTGGGTTGAGATCTGGTGACTGTGGGGGCCAGTTTAGTACAGTGAACTCATTGTCATGTTCAATCCGCATTTGACTGATGTGGATTTCTGTCAGCTCCATCACATCTTTATCTGTGATTATAATTCCTGGTGAATAATGATTCATTGTTTCGTAATGATTTTGTTTTTGAATAGAAGCCAAAGCTGTCCTAAGAGAAAGTCAGAGAACATCATAAGACCTTTAAGCAGGACAGGAGTTAAGAGAGAAATGCTGTTCCCATTGTTAAAATTTAAATGTATTGTCAAGGTGTATTAGTGTTTGCTCCCCTTTTAAGCTGAGATACTTTACAGATCTTGCGCATATTGCTGTAAATGTTGGTTTTCTGTTTGTAAAGGCTGTTATGATGAAATTCATATGTTTGTAATAAGTGATAAGACACTTGAGAGGTGATAAAGTAACAGGAAGTCCAATTTTAGCTCTATTTTTGGAACTTGGGAAACTTCTACACAACAAATTGCAAACGGAAGAAAATTGGACAATTATGATGTGGTGGTGGTCAGTCCGCCCCTGTCACTTTAGGGGGGGAGGGGGGAGTTTAAATGTTTGCGTTTTCCTAGGCTGGGTCTATAATAATGACCACAAGAGGATCTGTGTTAGAGTTGGAAAACATTTGGAATGCGTGTAGAAGCTGCCCTGTAAGGCTAATGGAGCTAGGAAATTTCTTCAATCAGGAGCTGCGATTCATCTTTTGGGATGCAGCTGTTATGCACCGTAAAATTCTTGCGAAGAGAATCTCGTTTGCGATCTCTCCAGACATGGTTGAACAGTAGTTTCTTTCTTCTGTTCTTGACTGATCAGTGCCATCTACATGTTTAAATCAAACTCAACACTCGAGGCACTAAGTTAGAGCGCATCTGTATAAATCTATAGACCAGTGGTTCTCAAACTTTAACCAAGTACCACCCCTGATCAAACCAAAGCATCCAAGTACCACCTACAAGTCATCTTCTCATAGGAACCACAGAAAATCTCAATGACCAACATGAGCGCACGCACGCACATGCAAAAATAATAAAAATAGCACTGAGCACTTGCCATTTTAGTGAGAGGGGTGATCCTGTTTAGCTGAGGAAAGCCTTGCAGTGTCAGGGACGAGGGCAGTGAGCTTCAAACGCAGATCTAGCTCAGCATTAATTTTGTTGCGATACTGTCTTGATTGCAGTGAGAGCAGAGAAACTTTTCTCGCAAAGATAGGTAGTAGCAAAAGGCATCAAAAACTGCACACCCTTTAATGAGAGGGCTGGGTAGTCACTCTGTCTTTGGATCCTCAGGTATTCCCGTGACATCAACAGTAAAGGGGTTCCTGATCCACTTTGGTGTGGCTTCTACTGGAAAATACTGATAACTGTTCTTCCAATGACAAAAGGTGCACAACAATCACATCACAAACTGCAGCATCAAGTGCCATACCATATGTGTGCAGATGGTTCTTCAGAGTTAGGAAAGCCGAGACATTACCTGCCTTGATTTTATTAATAAAAAGCTGTAGCCCAATTTCACTGTGTGCAGATGGTTCTTCAGAGTTAGGAAAGCAGAGACATTACCTGCCTTGATTTTATTAATAAAAAGCTGTAGCTTTTTCTTCATAGCAGTGATCTTGACAGATGCATCAAAAAATGTTAAAGAGAGTCCCTATAGTCCCTATTCAGCTCACTCATTCAAACGTGAGTGTCGCAGTTCCCTAGCCCTGACCCTCTTCCTCCACTAGAGGCCGCCAATGTTCTCTTGCTTTTTCCTGCTCCCTTCACTGCTTTCCTTTTTTCTTTCTATCAATTAACATTTCACCTCACCCTTGTGCACTTCTACTCCTGTCCTTTGTTCTTATTGGTCCTGCTCCTGTCCTCGTAGTTCCTGCTCTCCTTTATAAACCCCTCACTGCCCTCACTCTAGGCAAAGTGTTGTCAGCTCTACCTGCTTCTCCTGGTTCCTTGTTCTCCTGGTTACTTGTTCTCCTTAGCCCCTTGTTCTGTAACCCTGTTTCTATTGACCTCCTGGACTTCAACCTTTTGCCTGTGACCTCGACCTCGCTATTGGATTCTCCTTGGTTTCTGTCTGCTCAGTGTAGTAGCTCTGCACTTGGGTCCTTTCTCTAATAGCTTTACGGTCCTCCCACGAGGCAACCGTGACAGTGAGAATATATCAGCCAGGTAGCCTAATTGTACCATCCATACTGGATCATCAAATAGACTTGCCAAAGGAGATTTCTGGTCATGCAGAAACATCTGTACCTCAGAGTGCAGTTCAAAGAGCCTCATGAGCCTCTGCCCCTTGATTACCATCTCACTTCAGTATGTTGCAAAAGCTGCATATGTTCACTGCCCATTTCATTACAAAGCACACTGAACAGATATGAATTAATTGGTTGGGCTTTGATAAAATTCGCTCCAAAGAAAAATATGCTCCCACTTAGTTCTTGTTGGTAGCAGCTTTCAGAACAGAAAGTCCTTATGGAACATGCCCTCAAACTCGTATCTAATATAAATGTGCAAATTAGCCAAATCGGCGACATCAGTAGACTCATCTAATTGTAGTGAAAAGCATCTGCTCATCTTAATGCCCTCTATCAGCATACTTCTGACATCGTCTGCCATATCATTAATTCTGCGACTGTGACTGTGTCATGCAAAACCAGGTCGAGCCATTTAGCCATCGAGAGCGGTATAAACACACAAGTATTGGTGTGCGCAGTACCGGTGTACCTAACAGGAACTTAATTGACATAATAAACTTTTTTTTTTTTAATTAAAATAGAAAATATGAAAACCCATCTCAAGCTTTTTTAAACAAATTCATAACATTACAAATTTAGATTTTTTTTAATTAGTAATTTTTCTGTGTACACAAGAAATTACAGGGAAGTCTGGTGTACCACCTGGGGGCACTCTGCATCCATGTGTACACTGCTTCTAATGTCTGATGTATAAGCCCTCCTCTAGAACCAGCCTTTTCTCTCCTTCCTTAAACCAGTTTTCCTCCATGTATTTATTTGTTCATATTATCTGTCATTCATTCCATGCTTTCAAGTGTTTGCTCTCCTGTACAACTGAAAAGCAACTTTGCATATATTTTGCATCTGTTGTGCTTTAAAAATGTTAGTTGGAATTGGCATTTAAGCAGCCAGTCCTGACTTTTTTTTTTTCATTTATTGCTCTTATTCCTCTACCTGCCTTCTTCATGGCTTGAAATTTCTTGTGCTATAATCCCCAAAATAGTATTGTTTCAGTGCTGTTTAAATGTTTAATCCCCTAAATATGGGTTGCGATGTATTCTGTTTGTATGTTCTAAAGGGGATATATGTATATTTTGTTTATATTAAATGAACCTGTTTGTTGAACTTTAAAGTCCATTGGAAACTAGAATGGCCTCGGGTAAAATGGCAATAATTAAGGACTTTCTTAATGTGTATTTATAATATTGCACACTAACCATCATTCTGCTACTGATTTTATTATTTTGATCTAGTGCAAAATATATCTATTGTGAATCTACCCAGGTCTCCAGTTAGGCAGCAAGAAATATGAATGAACAATCTACCTGGTCTTCCTAGTCACCTTTCTCTTACCAGTTCAGCAATGTGCAAGACAACCAAACCATGATCTTCATTAATGCTATACCTGTGTCCTGGTGACAGCTATGACGCATTCTTTTTTTTGCTCCTTATTCTTTGTCAGACTTTTTGTCCAGCTCCGTTATTGGTTGGGTTTTCCTTCCTGGCACCCCAGGTTACAACGTTTTTGTAGCTTTTCCCGTCTGCCAAATAAAGTTAAAGTAATATAATCCTGGGGTCAGTGTTTCCTACACTGCTATCTTGGAGCGACGGTATGCTGCTGCTGAATCTACACCGCCACTGCAAAACAAATGTTATATCTTGGCTGATGTTTGTTTTATATATTTTGATACTTCAGCTTGCAGTCCTAGTTTAACTCCTTTCCTTTACAAACGTGGCACTACCCTGCTAACACACAACATTGCAACAAAGTTGTAGCTAGGGCTTGGCGATATGACCAAAAATGTTATCAAGATAAAAAAAATCATATCAGTCGATATCGATAATTATCACGATAAATGTCAAATCATTATTTCTTAAAGGCTGATATTTGCTCCTGAGTGAAAGTTGAAGAAACCAGATGGTTAATTGTGGTTCTTTATGGTCAGAACATGACAAACACTTGCCAAACAGTGGATCATTTCACGAATCTGAGGACATTCAAAACAATTATAATGATAAAATATTTTTTCAACATAAAAATATGCATGAGTAAAATTAAGTAAAATCCCTTTTCAGTCCTTTTTCCTCAACAAAATAAATATCTGCAGTCTGATGTATGACAGCCCCACAGAGACATTCAGCATGAAGGTGAACACAATTTAGTTAACGTGTGTCCATTTACAAGTTAAATGAATGAATGAATGAATAGATAAATACATACGGCAGATCTGGGTTTCCCTCTAAAATATTAAGGACTGGTTTATAAATGTGTCCATAAACGCCATGACTGAAACGTGCACACTTTAAACCTGCTATGTTGTAGCTGCTGTTACTGTATGATTAATAGTGAAATGTGTATTTTGTTTGAACTGTAACTTGCCCTGGTTAAGGACGTCTGCTAAGTAAATTAAAAATAATAGTGTCGTTTGCAGTTACAAATCTGTAGTAAGAGTAATAAGTTAAGTGAGTCAGGTTGTGCCATTTAAAAGACATCTACTAGCACATATCTTGATTACAATAATAACAATAATAATAAATAGCAAATATTTTATTGTTGCACATGAAAAAGTTTTCTTACAGTAACGTAATGCGTGTCTGAGTATAATGTTGTCTATACACGTTTAGCTATTTATTACGCGGTCTCCAATCATGTAAAGCATAAAGAATAAAATACACTTAAGTCCTCCCACATCAGGTGGTCATCGTAGTGTTGTTTTCGGTCTTCCATCTTCCGACAATGGCCCGGTTTTACAGACACAGCTCTGGGGCACTGCGGCCGCTTCAGCCAGTGCAGCCGAGGCGCGAGTGTGTTTAGGGGGCGTGTAAACGTTCATATTGTCACTTCTCTGCACGTTCCTACTGCATCATAGAGGTGAATTGGACTGCTGTACCGAATTATCGACATTATCGAAAATTAATCTAAACGTCTTTATATCGTTATTGAGGGAAGTAATTACCTCGATCATTATTTATATCGATTTATCACCCAGCCCTAGTTGTAGCAATGTAAATTACATTGCTACAATGTTGTGGCAAAACATTGTGTTACCAGGGAAGCCGCTCCGCCCTCCTACTACCAGGCTAGAGCGCCTACTACTACTACTACGGACCAACAAGAGTGACTCGTGCCACTTTACTCCTCTATTTCAGTCGTGTGTAGTCGCATATCAGTAGGGATGTGCATGACAAATATTTTGATTATTGATAATTCCACAGCTCTGGACACTACAAACACAGAATCCTGTAGGAAACACTGCCTGGGGTACTTCATTGTAATTACAATCAATAGTTCACATGCCTTTTGGAGGCCTTATTCTAATAGAAAAATGCAGTAGAGGTTTAAACAAGTTAGAAATGTGTATAGATAGAAAACCAAATCCTGTAATAAAATATAAAAGACTAACTTGCACGAAACTTCTGTATTTTTGTTCAATCTGAAAAGTAACTTGAATATAGTTTTAGTTTGTATAAGGACAAGTTCATGTCCTTTCAAAACAAACTTGGATTCATTTTGTGGAGATAACCTCATTACATTGTTTACTTTTTGTTTAATGTTGCTTTACTTGAACTTTTCAATTTCTTCTCAATTTAGGGTTGATTTCTACTTAATGGCTCATCACATTCGCCAGGGTTGTGGTCTACCCACACACTACATTTCTCTGTATAATACAGCCAATCTCACCCCGGACCATTTACAA
This sequence comes from Amia ocellicauda, assembly GCF_036373705.1. Lineage (NCBI taxonomy): Eukaryota > Metazoa > Chordata > Actinopteri > Amiiformes > Amiidae > Amia > Amia ocellicauda. The sequence goes on from NC_089858.1 coordinate 41,735,513, forward strand.
AGGCAAGTGAATGTTCGCAGTATTGTGGGCATTTGTACCCCATTTTCTTTGACAGGCAGCTGATCAGGTTATAGGAAATGGAAACCTGAAAAGCATAGGATGAAATATTTGCTGTTGGCCACAGTTCTATGTGTAGATTCTTTCAACTTACATATGCATTTGTGGAATATGTAGATAAAGAGCATTTGGCCTTGCTAAAGGGAAGGAACACTTCTCTTTGCCTTTTTGAGTTAAATCAGGTTGTCCCGAAGAACCAGTGATAGGCATCCCCAGTGAATACAGGAGTAGATCTTCCAAAAATATCACCGTGGACAAGCAACAGCAGCCATGGAAACTGACAAAGGGGAATGCAGCTGGAAAGGGACCAACTACCTCCTATTAATCATGAAAACAATAGCATAATGGGAAGAGCCTAGCTGAGTGGTTTCTCACATTGTTCCACTCAGCAGGAAGATTTCCAAGGATATATGAATGATCGTGATTCATACACTTCCCAGTGTGCTCTAACGATAATTTCTCTTGGCAGATTGACCTATAAGATGTGCCACATGTACTGGAACTGGCCAGGAACTATCAGAGTCCCCGCACCCTGCAAATACGCTCACAAGCTGGCCTTTCTGTCAGGGCAGTATCTGCACTCTGAACCAGCAATCCAGCTCTCAGACAAGCTTTTTTTCCTGTGAACTCCACTGTCTATTCTAGTTTATATTTTTTATTTTTTAACTGTGGGAACTGTAGTTCTGTTGTATCCACCTTCCCTACAGATTTGATTGCAGTACAGAAATTACAACATACCATTTATTTTATTTTAACTTGGAATGAATCGCTTGAAGAAAGATTCACTACAGTTCTTATGGCCCTGTCCAATTATGTGTATATGAATACCTAGACTGGTGAAATGATAAATAAGGAGGAACTAAAAACAATTACATGGTATTTGGCTGGGTGCCTTGCAGGTGAACTGTAATCTCTATTGGCACACCTGCTATTATCCTACACTGTAGGCATCTGAAACCAAATTAGTCATCTGTCTGTGTGTTTTATCTCTGGTCCTTTCGTGGAGTTTAGGTGGATCTTTTCATAGGCTCTTCTTCAGTCAGAACTCAACATTTGACATTTATATGTAAAAGATGTTCAAATGCAGAGAATTCAGAAGTTTGGGGAAGGTATTATGGGGCAGTACAGGGTCTGCAGTGCCATGTGTTCCAGGAGTGTTTAAATATAGATTTTTTAATTTTATTTTTTATAGAAAGTGCAGATCTACGTAACCAGACCATTGTTATGTGTTAATTTGATTTAGCCATGGGGGAAAAATGGCTGTTCTAGACATTATACTTTATGAAGTAGTGTTTTCTTAATAGGCTTACATATCGGCAGTTGGAGGCTCAGCACCAAATGCCTTTTTCTTAGCAACAGCCTTTGTGTTGAAATTCCAACTAGTTAAGTGCTGTTATAATCCACTTAAGTTCACTGTTCATTCTGTGGTGCTAGTTTAAAAATAACTATCCCCCAGGTTGTTGGAAGTACAGTTGTAACATTCTAGTTTCTTGCATTAATGTATTTTGTTTTTTTGTTTTGTTTTTTCATTACAAATGGGAATTTGTGAAGGGTGCTAGTGCGATGCACTTATGGTAGCCTGTGAAGAAGGACACATTATTTCAATACATTTGAACAAATGTAATTGTTTTGCTTGTTAATTACAGAAAAATGTAATTCCTATTGTTTGTTATTCAACTGGAGTTGATACAGAAATCGTATTGGTCTGTTTTTCCAATGTGAATAAAACATTCAGTGTACCTTTTTCTGCTTGTGGAGTTTGTTTGAGCTACCATTATTGTTTAGAGAAATCAGAAAGTGGATAAAGTTTTCCGTCTACTACTGTGTCACCTCCTGGCCTGAGTATTAGATTACATTATTTGTCATTTAGCAGACGCTTATCCAGGGTGACTTACATTTGTACCCATTTATACAGCTGGGCATTTTACTGGAGCAATCCCGAACTGATTCGAAATTAATTCGTTTTGGTGGAGGTTCATTTTCCTCCTTTTTATTGCATTTAGCTATATTAACTGGATATCATACAATCTAGAAATTGGAGTTTCGAGCACTACAGTGCTCTTGAAACCGTAAGGGAAACTCACTCTGAAAAACTCGTTGTAGTTGCAAAATAAAAATGCACGCATTATGCAATCTTTTAACCGCCATACAGCTGTTGGCTTTTCCGACGGTTCCGGTCTTAACCACAGTTGGTGCCCAAAATCTATTGTGTATACTGTACACTGACCACCTCTGTTGCACAACTGAAATGTTCTGCACTGTATCGATTTCTCCAGGTCTAAAATTAAGGGGACCAGAATTAGGGACAGGGAGCAAACCATATAGCACAGAATGATAATTAGCAGCAGATGCGCCCTCATGCATCACATTTCTGCTCAACTCAACTCAAATGTTCGTTATACAGTACTGATGGAATAATGATAGTATGGATTGTATGGAAGGTCAGCTGATGTCTGACACAAGGAGAAATTAACTATCAAACACCATAATTGTGTTTTATCTCAGTACTTGTTTACAATATAAATGAAAAGGTATAGACAGCTTGTGTCCAAATGTGTGTCTAACGTCCAATTCAAAAAGCAAAAATAATAGGCTAGAATTCATATAGCGATGTGGGACTCTGGGACTGCCTGTCAGCTCTGTGTATTGAGGGTGGAGGAGTGTGTGGGGGTCTGTGTTGTTATGGTTAAGGGGAATTAGTTATTGTAGTTATGGTGCGGGACCAAGGGGGGCACAGTGATTGGTGAGCCTTTGACTGGGGGGTGCAAGCTAAGAGATAGAGGTGCCCGCTGGGTAGAGTTGGTTGAGAGAGCCTGAGACAGTGTTACTTGTAAAGCTGTAAAGCTTTTTGTGAGTAGCAAAAAGGAGTAACGCTACAATATTGACAATATAAATATATGAATGCGATAACACAACAAGATAGCCTCCCTGCAATATATTTGTATACAGGGACTCTCAAAAGTATTCACCTCCCTTGGACTTTTCCACATTTCATTGTGTTACAACATGAATTCAGAATGGATTTAATCAGGAGTTTTTACCACTGATCAACGCAGAAAATGTCCATAATACCAAAGTGAAAAAAATCTGCAAATTGTTCTAAATTAAAGTACAAAACTGCAAATAATTGAAGTAATCACCCCCTTTGCTATGATGCACCTGATTGAGCTGTGGTGAAACCAATTGTCTTTAGAAGTCATGTAATTAATTGGATGGAGTCCACCTCTCTGGGGTCTCTGGGAGGTCCCACAGTTGGTTAGTACAATTCCTAACAAAAACTACATCATGAAGATGAAGGATCATTCAATGCAAATCTGGAATAAGGTTCTTCAAAAGCACCAATCAGGGGTAGGATATAAGAACATTTCCAAGGCATTGAATATGCCCCGTTGCACAGTAAAGTCCATTATTAAGAAATAATGAGAGAATATGGCACAACTGTGAATCTGCCTAGATCAGGCTGTCCTCAAAAACTGAGTATCCAGGCGAGAGGGGCATTAGTCAGGGAGACTAGACTGGATAGTAGCCTTGGATCACTTAGTTATTAATGTACACCAAATGAGCACGATGGGTTGAATGGCCTCCTCTCGTTTGTAAACTTTCTTATGTTCTTACAGTCTTTCACAGCTGAGCTGAGCATACTGCAACAATAGCCCGGGTGCTTCACAGAAGTGGCAACGAAATAGTAATGCAGTTTAAATAGTAACAGTTTTTTATTGTTTAATAACCAGGAGAGCCAGAAATTATGTATGCTGTTCAGCGAGAGGGGGCAATATATTAACAAATGAATAGCCTAAAGCTTAAATGTGTAATTTGTGTTGCGTTCCCTTTATTTCTCCTTATAACAGATAAATATAAGCATTTTAAAAACGATTCCCTTTATCTTTCGTTATGATCGATATTAAATAAACAAGCTTTTGCAAATAATACGTTAATTGATTTATGTATACTCTTCAATAGAAGTATTTTAAAGTGTAAATGCAAGCCTATTGGTTCAGATGTATAAAATATTCATTTTATAATGCAGATTGTATTCATGGACACCTGTGCAATGGATGAAACAGCCTGTAGAAACTTTCTAATAGACCTTACAACAAATAAATGATGTCAGGTCTAGAGCTTTCCTTGAACTTCAAAATGCTAATGCCACGTTTCCTAACTTGGTCACTAACATTACATAACATTAGGCTAGGTGTTCTTTGAACGACTGTGTTACACGTCTGTCGCGTAGTAGAAAGTACACAGACGCACGTTGCTGACTGTTCAAGGCATGTGACTGCGCGTTCTTGTAGCGCAGATTTCCGCAGCTCTGCACAGATCTGCACACTCCCACCGATCCCATTGGTGGAGCACGGCAGAACTGCGGAAATCTGCGCTACACGAATGCACACCTAGTCGCACCCTCTCATTCATTGGCTTGCTTTTGGCCGCCCAATGCGTTGCCTTTAAATTGTACAGATGGAGGCACGTTTGGGGGCTGGTTTGTCGCTGACGTCACGGAAGAGCAATGTCTGCCTGGAAGCGGTTACACGTTGATAGTGTATGCAGAGACATAAGAGCTGGCACAAGAGAGGACTTTAGTCGAGCTATAATTCTCCAGAACCGATGTTAGTATGCATTTTGCCATGTCCCGCATCCGTTTCTAAATACTGCAAGCGACGTGAGCCGGGTACAAAGAGAAGACGAGGGTTTAAACAAAAGGGGGAATGTTTTAAAATACCGGTAAGTGTTCTAGCTGTGTACGTCTCCTCTCGGTCTTTTTTTGTAATCTCATTTTGGTAATTTGGCCTAGTGAGTCGGTTAAAGGGAGGAAGAATCTAATGATTTGCAGATTGCATGCGTTGTTGTGCTTTTTCGTATATCTGTTCAAATCTCAAGTGCAGCGATAGAGAACAAAATAACTGGGAGAATATAATCCTGTCAATGTTAACAGGATGCAAGTGTTTGACCTGGCGGCGCATTGAGACGTAAGCATGGCTGTTGGTTGTTTTGAGACCAAATGATGCTGTGACGTTTTAAAGTGCAGGGGTCAGTGAGAAGCGGATTATTATTATTATTTTTTTGCCACGAATGTATCCCGTGATCCATCGGAGAAATCCCGATTTTTAAATAACGTGCATTCTGATAATCTCTACACTAGAAAAGAGTGTCACTTTAGCCAATTGTAGTTTACGATACATCTGTACTACAAAGTAAGTTGTCTCTTCTAATTAGATCCTCCTATGCGTTCGTGTAAAAATTGTATGGATTTCAAAGTTGATTAAATTATGTACCTTTTCAAACCGAATACTTAACTGCAATTATTATACAAATTGGACAATTAGAATGATAGTTTCCGAACGTTTTCCTTGGGTCATAATTCTCAATAGACTAGGTCTCCGATACATGCATTGTAAAAACAATGATGGCTTTACGAGTTATTTTTTGCAATATCGTGGTATTGGTTTCTGTGGTCGTCCCGTAGTTTAGTAGTTATATTGGAAGTGATTGTTTTTTTTATAGTTTCTAAACTAAAACGCAAGACATTGCAACAGTGTCAACACTCTTTAGTGATGACATATGGAAAATACCTACAGATGTCCCAGTCTGCGGGCACAGCACATATAAAATGAATGAAAGGCATGGTGGTTCCTGTTAAACTGGTCCCTGCATGTAGACTACCTGCATTATGGGAAAGAAGTACCATCTAGTTTCACCAAAGTGGTATTTGTAAATGTTTTTTTTTTTTTTTTGGTAACATCTGGCACAAAAAGAAGCACTAAGACATTGTTTGGCATATTATCACTACTATCTTAAAATCAAACTTACATTTAAAAAAATATCGTTTTGTTTGCAGTCACTCTATACAAGGAATTATACACAATATCCTAATACTAAGGTTGGAATTTGTCTTTGTATGTTTGTTGCTGTCGTCGTTTTCCTTTCCTTGTTTGTGTTTTGTTGGTTGTGTTGATCTTCTTTTTAACCCCCCCCCCCCCCAAATTTCTCACCAATTTGAACCCTGAAGATCACACAAACTGGCAGCAACCTGCATTTATAACCCTACTGCAGATAGAAAAAGGTAATTGTTGTAAGATTAGAGGTTGCATCATGCAGGACTGACCTTCAAATGCAGCATCTAATTATTTAAACACTTACAGCTTGATCACAGGTTCACTGTAATATTGTGGCTTGGAGACATACCTGTTATCATGAGTAAATGCATGTTTATCTACAAATACTTTACATTGACCAATCTTGACTAGATCGTATAGCGTAGTCTAACCCCAACCCAACCTAAACCTAAAATGTCCTTACCCCAACATGCACCACCACCCCTTTCTAAACCACAATTATAGCCCTGCAGGGTCTGACATCATTTTAAAAATCTGGTTGACCAGCAGGGCCAGTACCTTGAAATTTGACTTTCCCCCTCCCAAAACCTAAAGCAGGCTTCTGACGGATTGTCAACTGTGTGGGAGGGAGTTGACAAATTCAAACTACCTGTTGGCAATGCGTGTCTATCTCCTTTACCCACTCACATCAGCCAGTTATATCTCACAACTGTCAGTTTTTCCTCAGCCGATGGATGAACTTGAATTGTTGTCAGTTTAACGATGTTAAACTCGAAATGCTGTTCATGTATACTTTACTTATACTACCGTCTTATATGATCTAAAAAAATAAATTTGGTATAAAATAAAAAGCAAATATACTGAACTCTGACCAAAGCCAAACCCATTCAGGTGAGTCTGTGTGCAGTTCCATGCTGTTTTGAATGTCTTGCAGTGGACAACAACCGCATTAAGAAGGCTGTATCATAACCAGCTTTGTGTCATAAGGAAGGAGTCATAATGCCAAAGATATGTAAATTATATATTTCAATGACTTACATTTTTTGTATTTTTTTACTGTGATTTTGCAGTAAGTCTATTTCTGGCATAGCCTACATTTTGTTTAGTTTCATCAAAATTATTTGAAATGGATAAAACATGTTTTGCAGGTGGGTTCAGTGTGAACAATGAAGAAAAAGCAATTAAGTAGAATGAACACTATCATGGGACATATTGGCAATTGTCTAACATCAAAGTTAAATTGATGCTGCAACATTTTCTAAAATGGAACTTTACTCTTAAATCTAACAGATTATGTGAAAGACATTGAAGTAGATAAGGAGACATCAGACTTTTTTTTTTTTTTTTTTTTAAAGACCATGTGTGTACATGTTAAGATATTGCTGAAAGTGGTGACCATACGTAATACATGGGGATGATGTATTGTAGATGCACTCCTCTCCTAGGAAAGGAAAAACAGTTCAAAATTGATGGTTTGTGCAAACAAAAATTACAGCCCATAGATTTGGAGTGACTCTTTAAAAAGGCTCAGATTGTTTCTCACTATCGCATTGGGATGTTTGCACAAGACAGAGTGGTTTGCTGATATTCTTCTTCAATTCGTAAGTGACTTTTTTCTTACTGTAAATTTAAAATACAGGATCTGGGGGTTAAGCAATGCAGTTTCAATATCAACAATACAATATTAACTGTATTAAACTTTAAGTAATGTAATGCATTATACATTGAAGTTCTGTAGGCTTCACAAATTATTCTGTGGGATGTGGCGTTGACCAGGATATGACCCACACTGTTCTGTGGGAATACCAATAATAAATAAATACCTTAAATATTAATGTTAATGTACAAAACATTAAAATTAATATTTGTAATAGTAGTTGGAGCGGTCACTTATTTTCCTGGAGTGGGCTAGTCAGGGAGTGTAAAACCAATAGGGACAGTCTTGGTTTTATGTAATATTCCTTAATTATTTGCTGGCCTTTGCATTTGAGTGCTCCATTTGAATTAATGTTTATACAAAAAAAATCTATATTTTAACATTGCTTGGTACTGTAGGTCAAAGAATGTGCATGCAGTGGAAGTGGGGTAGAAACTGTACAACAGTTTTTGAGGAACTTTTTGAAATCTACTTCTTATGTAATTTATATGGCTGCTTTCTAGTTAGTTCATTTTTTTTCATTCTAGTGGTGCTGCTTAACTTACCCCACAGAAAACTCTTCCATTGCAAGCAGAGTAGTTGTATGCTGCAAATGGCTCTGAAGCTCATTGAATAACCACTGCACTGTAGTCAGTGTTTCACACAGACATTTCCTCAGTAAAATACTGTTTTATTGTTTGGAGTATTTTACATTTAACAAATAAAAACAATTCAAATTTTTAATACTTATGATTAAAAACTTTTTAAAAATACAATTCTTAAGATCAATTAAATTTTTTAAAATCTTTGTGATTTAACGAAAATAAAATACTTAATTTCAAATAACAAGTGCACAAAACAAACGTGATTAAAGCAAAACTGCTACCTATAAAAGTCAAATACATTGAAAATAACTGAAAATGCATTGGACAAAATAAAGAAACAATTAAAAAGGTAAAAATAAAAAACAAACAAAAAAGGTCCAATGCATTTAAAATTAAATCCAAAACGGACAATGTATTTGACAAAAAAATAGAACAAAACTAAACCAAAAAAACCCTAAACAATTAGTGATTTAAAAACAACTAAATCTTTAAAAACAGTTAAGATTCATTTTTAAAAGTCATTTTAAAAACAATCATTCATAAAATGGTTAAAAAATCTTGGACTCGGGCTCCAGCAGGGGGAACTGACCGTCCCCGGAGGTGGGTCCCATCATGGGATCCTGAGCTCCCCCAGATCTTGTATATGCCAGTTCTTATAGGCTTCCTCCTTGCCCCTCTGATGGACCGCATTTCCTCAGTAATGGTGAGTAATCAAACACGAATGCCCCTTAATTGGTAATTGTCATATTGTCACACCAATTGTCACTGATGAATTTGGCCTCTGTGCCATGCCACACGCTTCCGTCCTCAGACGCGTCCCAGAGCGTTTTGTGAAACCAGGCCATTGTAGCAAGTCCATCCCTGTTGTGGGAGGAGCAGAGCGATTGTGGGTTTGGTTTGTGTTTCGTATTAAAAAAAAATGGATCTGCATGGTCACTTAATAACAAGTGGGAGCGGGGCATTACTATACATTACTATACTATACTATATATATATAACAGACGTCATCCATAAAGAGTTAATCAAAATTGCTCTGGGCTCTCTTTTTAGTTTCTGAACCCAAAGTTTCATAGTTAACCATTATGTTTTGTGTTTGACTTCTACACAATACTACACAGTTTCTTTACTATGGCTAATCCACGTGAACATTGTGTACTGATGGTGGAACACATTTACAAGGTGGGGAAATGTTTTAGATTTTAAATATTGAAGAACCAGTTTTATGTAAGAGTGATTGAGCAGGTTTTTTCTTCATTCAGTTAGTCACTGCAAAAAAAATAGTTGATTGAACAGTAAATAGTGCAGTAAGCTATGAGTCACGTTGATTTCTTTCAGCCTGTTTTGGTTTCTGTATAGTAATGCGCCGCTCCCACTTGTTATTAAGTGACCGTGCAGGTCCGAATGCGTTCCCAACCTTCTTGTAAAACCAGGCCGCTGTGAATCCGTCCCTGTTATGGGAGGAGCAGCGACTGTGGGTTTGGTTTGTGTTTCGCATTAAAAACAGACCGAGAACAACACTAATAAGAGCGATAGAGCCTGATGTGCAAAGGACGTTTGTGGCTGTTTTATTCTTTCTGCTTTACACGATTGGAGACAGCGTAATAAATACAGGTTCCTGTTAATAAATATTAGGAAGAGCTAAAGTAAGAAAACTTGTCCATGTGCAACAATACAAATATTTACCATTTATTATAATCATCATCATCAAGATATGTGGTAGTACAGTGAGGGGAAAAAAGTATTTGATCCCCTGCTGATTTTGTACGTTTGCCCACTGACAAAGAAATGATCAGTCTATAATTTTAATGGTAGGTGTATTTTAACAGTGAGAGACAGAATAACAACAAAAAAATCCAGAAAAACGCATTGCGATCACGAAGAAAATACAGTTTTATTAGCAGCATGGAGTGAAATCCACGTACAGAAACAATGACTGTTAATATCCGAGCGTATTAAAAACTAGCAAAACATTGATTTCACAGGACCCGGTGCAGTGCCGTGACTAGTTAAAAATAAACTGAAGGATGATAGTTAATTAACCTGCTATATTGTAGCTGCTGTTAGTGTATGATTCATCGTGAAACGTGTGCATTTTGTTTCAACTAACTTGCCCTGGTTAAGGACGTCTGCTAAGTAAATTAAAAATAATACGGCAACAAGTGTCTTTACAAATCTGTAGTAAGTTAAGGGAGTCAGGTTGTGCCATTTAAAAGACATCTACTAGCACATATCTTGATGATTACAATAATAATACATAGCAAATATTTATTTTATTGATGCACATGGAAAAGTTTTCTTACGGTAACGTAATGCTTGTCTGAATATAATGTTGTCTGTACACGTTTAGCTGTTTCTTAATATCTCTTAACAGAAACGTGTATTTATTACGCTGTTTACAGTCATGTAAAGCATAAAGAATAAAACAGAAACAAAAGTCATTTCTACATCAGGCTGTATTGCGTTGCTTTCCGTCTTTGTTTTTAATACGAAACACAAACCAAACCCACAATCGCTCTGCTCCTCCCACAACAGGGATGGACTTGCTACAATGGCCTGGTTTCACAAAACGCTCTGGGACGCGTCCGAGGACGGAAGCGTGTGGCATGGCACGGACGCTTAGCCAGTGGAAACACCCGTTTAAGTGTCACACAGTACTGTATGTTTGGTAAAATGTTGCATAACAACTGTAAGCATCCCTGGGCAATGCATCTACTAAGAAATTATTCATAATGTTAAGCAAGGTGTCTTCTGTGCAGGTGAACCACACCATTGGTAAAATATGTAAGGCAGTATAAAGGCCATGGGTCACAATGAAGACAATTGCAATACATGTATAGTACACAGAGCAGGGATGTAGCATGAACTGATATCTTTATGAGAAGGGAGATACTGGGACTCCCATAGGGCTCCTTGGAAAGAGTCAGGGATGTGAACAGTGTCCCAAACGCCAAATACCACATAACTTGACCTACGTATATCTCCTTGCGTAATTTCCTGCATACAAATTGGTTTCTCAGTCAAAACTGTCTTATCGGGCTATGTGTTATTGGGTGTGTTGCAATGGGATGGAGTAGTTGCTGCATTCCACATCTGTGCTGTGAAACAAGAAAACAAAAACTGTCCACTTCCAAGCTGTGAAAGTGCATCCCAGTCATTAATATGTAGTAATGTAAAAATGTCACTCCTGTTGAATTTGGAAAATTGAAATGTTAACCTGGGATGGAACTGGCTAGTCTTATTTCCAGAGTTTAGGAATCCAGAATGAAAGGAGCTCTGGGCCCTTATAGAACAGTAGACTCAATAACTTGTCTAATCAGCAGTGCTTAAATGCTTTGATAAAGACAAGACTAGACCAGGACATACTGGCCGATAGTGACACAAAACAAGGTCAGTATTTATCTACAGACTGGTTAAACAAATAAGAAAATTTGAGTTTGCTCTCCTACCTGTAACTATCCCATCTTATATAGGAAGCAAAAGTAATAAGGGTTCTACTATTAATTGTAAATATGGTCACCTGCACTGAAGAATGTTAAAGGAAGAGTAGGTGGGAGTGGGGAGACATTCAAACCTTAAAAGGGAAATTACAGGTTTGCAAGACCTACTTCACTCTAGCAAGGAAAGGAGAGGACTGAGTGGTGTTTTTCCCTAAACTAACCTAAACAACAATGTTAACCTAAACAATGACTTAAATGTAAATGGCAAAAATCCAGGACCTTGAAAGAGAGTTAAAGTTGGGTATAATTTTGACCATAAAGAGGAAGCTTTGGTGGGTGCAGGTCTACCCACACAGTGGAAAAGTTATTACCCAGTCTATTTTTAAGTTTGTGATTGTGGCCAGTTGCTTGTGCAAGAACTAGCACAGCGGCTGTGTACATTATATGATGTTTTGTCCGTTTTTAAGTCATGGCTGCCCCAGCATGATGTTGAAATTCTCACATTGAGCTTTTAAGACAATATTTTAGGTCTTAGACTTAAATTTAAGCCCAAATAAATAGGCCTGTTGCACAAAATAAAATAAAATCAGTTTGGTCTGAAATTTAAGTAATTTGTTAAGCCTACCCTACACCAGGTTTAAATGGGGAAAGGTATCTCTTGCTATAGAAACTGACATGAAACCAACATGACAGCACATATGCCAGGCAAAAGCCTTCTCGTATAAATAATTCAGAAATAACACGGAGAATGCAAAAGCTTTAAAAAAAAAAAAAATCAATACTTAATTACATACAAAATAATGGAAGTTTGACTAATAATAGTCACTGAAATGTTTCATTTAATTAATAACTTACATTTAGGTGAACTATTACAATACAGATACTAGATTAGATTTTATTATAAATAATGACAAATGTATTAACAACCAACAACTAATAACTACAATCATATTCTCCTTCCCCTTTTAGCTCGAATTGCCATTTTTAACTTTTACATTTTGATTTCTAGATCAAGTTTTTCCCTTTACAACAGTATATTTCCCTTCTGCAGTTCCAACACTTTAACGTAAAGGTCCTCTCTTTTAACCTAGTTTTTCTTTTTTAGTTTAAATGGGGCCGACAACTTCAGAATCCGCAATTTAAATAATTCAATATCCTATTATGTAGTCTGTAAGCAGCTGTAAAATAAGCAATATACACTCACCTAAAGGATTATTAGGAACACCATACTAATACTGTGTTTGACCCCCTTTCGCCTTCAGAACTGCCTTAATTCTACGTGGCATTGATTCAACAAGGTGCTGAAAGCATTCTTTAGAAATGTTGGCCCATATTGATAGGATAGCATCTTGCAGTTGATGGAGATTTGTGGGATGCACATCCAGGGCACGAAGCTCCTGTTCCACCACATCCCAAAGATGCTCTATTGGGTTGAGATCTGGTGACTGTGGGGGCCAGTTTAGTACAGTGAACTCATTGTCATGTTCAAGAAACCAATTTGAAATGATTCGACCTTTGTGACATGGTGCCTTATCCTGCTGGAAGTAGCCATCAGAGGATGGGTACATGGTGGTCATAAAGGGATGGACATGGTCAGAAACAATGCTCAGGTAGGCCGTGGCATTTAAACGATGCCCAATTGGCACTAAGGGGCCTAAAGTGTGCCAAGAAAACATCCCCCACACCATTACACCACCACCACCAGCCTGCACAGTGGTAACAAGGCATGATGGATCCATGTTCTCATTCTGTTTACGCCAAATTCTGACTCTACCATCTGAATGTCTCAACAGAAATCGAGACTCATCAGACCAGGCAACATTTTTCCAGTCTTCAACTGTCCAATTTTGGTGAGCTTGTGCAAATTGTAGCCTCTTTTTCCTATTTGTAGTGGAGATGAGTGGTACCCGGTGGGGTCTTCTGCTGTTGTAGCCCATCCGCCTCAAGGTTGTACGTGTTGTGGCTTCACAAATGCTTTGCTGCATACCTCGGTTGTAACGAGTGGTTATTTCAGTCAAAGTTGCTCTTCTATCAGCTTGAATCAGTCGGCCCATTCTCCTCTGACCTCTAGCATCAACAAGGCATTTTCGCCCACAGGACTGCCGCATACTGGATGTTTTTCCCTTTTCACACCATTCTTTGTAAACCCTAGAAATGGTTGTGCGTGAAAATCCCAGTAACTGAGCAGATTGTGAAATACTCAGACCGGCCCGTCTGGCACCAACAACCATGCCACGCTCAAAATTGCTTAAATCACCTTTCTTTCCCATTCAGACATTCAGTTTGGAGTTCAGGAGATTGTCTTGACCAGGACCACACCCCTAAATGCATTGAAGCAACTGCCATGTGATTGGTTGGTTAGATAATTGCATTAATGAGAAATTGAACAGGTGTTCCTAATAATCCTTTAGGTGAGTGTATATTAATAATTGTGACTATACAAATAGGCCTAAGTTAAAATTACCATTTGTATGAAACACCACTCAAAAACAATCTGCGTATTATGTGATGTATTTATATTTTTAATATAAAAAGTTTCAACTATTATGTCAGATAATGTGAGCACAGTGAGGTTTCTCACTCTGTGTAGGTTTGAAGAAACGGTTAATAAAAGCAAAAGCAGGAAGTGTTCGCCCCCCCACCCCCAACATGCTTATTAAATGTAGATGTCAGCGATTGTTGTGTATATACCTGCACTTTCTTTTTAACATGCTTTTATGCCGAGGTAAAAAGAACCCGCTGAGCACACTGTCGCTTTTAAAGAAACCCGGCTGCAGTTGCACAGAATCGTCAGGATGGCACGGCGTGGTTTCCCTGCTAGCTTGTATAAAAACGTATACACTTTCTATTAATGATTGTACTGTATTTAAACCTACGTAGAACTAAGTACTTTTAAAAACGAATTCAAAATTACATTGGCAGTGCGCACTACTGCGGCGTTGATGGCATTTGCTTTTTGTGTTATTTCATTTAAGGCTTTATTTTTGTTTGCATTTCCCCCCAGAATTACCCGTTTTCTTATGATTAGTTGCTCAACTATCGCAAGTTTTTCATTATCGGGGAAATGTATCTTTTTTTTTTTTTTACTTCACAAGCAGCCATTTTTGTTTTTACGTTCTCTTCGCAAAAATAAGACCAGACTTGCTGCTTAGCAACAGTAGTTAAGCCAGTGCTAAGTAACGTTTCATGTTGGCTAAGCGGCTACATGTCATTATATGCAAGAAAGTTAACGTGTTAGCTATCTCGGTGTTAATACAATAAAAACATTTAAATAAACAATAACGAGTGTGGTGTCATGCATCTTTATAATATTTAATCATAATCAACCTTCACAAGTTCTGTCTTACCAATGCTAATGCTTTTTAAAAATCATACAAAATTAATTGGGGAAAAAAGTGAGTGTCATGTAATGTGCATCTTTATCTTAATTGTATATCATATTATACTACATTATATATTAAACAAATCTTGTCAAGTTAAGTGCATCACTGGCAACTGACATTCAGCTCCACAGTGTAAACACGTCATTTGATCTGAAACGAGGAAGACTGTTTATCTCCCTCCTCGAGGCGCTTACAAAGCATCTGAAAAACGTGGTGTGCCACATCCAATTTTCTCTACAACACAGTAGTCCATTCTTTGATTGTTATCGTTATTTTAAACAGCACAGTGCAATCATTCTTTACATAGGCTTTTATTATTATAATTAGACCATAATAGCCTAATGATGGGATCACACTACACGAATTTAAGCCCGATTTGGCCCTCACGACAAATCGGCACTGATCGTCAAGATCCCCGCTGCCGATGGTCGTGTAGTGAGAGACGGGCTGATGCGTCGCTGCCCTCCGATCTCATCGTAAGCTGGTGGGAGCCGCTGCGATTTTATTAAACCTGTTTCATATTTACGACTCGATCGGCGCCGATCGTGGAGAGTGACGTGATCAGCAGCCAATGAGAGCCGAGCTGACTGAAGAAGAGAAAAGAAACCGAATAATAAACATGATAGCAGAATAAGATTACAGATTTATTAAAATACTTAAATACAAATGGTTGTTTTGGCGCAGGTTATTTAAAAATACTCTAATACAGGGAAAATAATATACCAATTAGTATCTGTAATTGACGCAGCTCTGCGCTAAATATCGACCCTACAATGCGCTGCTCACACTGTGGGATGGATAGATCTGTGACTGGTGCTCAGCTGCAGCTCTCACGGCCATGTCTTCACACTCATCCTCTTTTCTCTGCGCTTTGTGCGTTTGTCCGACACACGAACACGGACAGCAACAGCAGTTTGTGGTCGTGCTCTTGTTGCGCAGATTTCCGCAGTTTTGCATAGATCTGCAGAAATTCACTGATCCCGTTGGAGAACTGCGGACATCTGCACTTCAGGAATGAGACCTGTGAATGCGCACGTCTGTGTGTGTTGCCTCAGTGCGGATCATGCGTGTTTCTGCGTGATGTGCGAGTGGGGAGGCTGTGACGCAGATCCACGACATTGATGGCAGATCAGTGGTGCAGTGTGTGTCTGTACTGAAGCGCTCGGCTGTGTGCGCTTCTTCACGACGCAAAAGACACCAATTCGGTGCAAAATAGTCGTTAAGTGCGAGCTGCACACTGTGCACAAAATCGGGTTCGGATAGTAGAAATCGTGTAGTGTGACCCCAGCATAAGGCTATAACAAAAAATGCATTCTGCGTCTGATTTCTGGGTGTGCCAGCTGCCTCTTTGGGTGGCACAGGCACACCCTGGCACACCCGTGGCTACGCCACTGTTACAAAGAAATGAGCCCCCTTGCTTCAGCTCCAGACCGGCTCCAGCAGTCCCAGCAGTCCCAGCTCCAGCTCCGGAGCCACTAAAAACAGTGCAAACTAGGATGCGATCATTATTTATAACGTTTCCTTTTTTAATTCTTTTATGTAAATAACCGTTTAACAAAAACAAAATATT
The DNA here is from genome assembly GCF_036373705.1 of Amia ocellicauda. Taxonomy (NCBI): domain Eukaryota; kingdom Metazoa; phylum Chordata; class Actinopteri; order Amiiformes; family Amiidae; genus Amia; species Amia ocellicauda. Next base: position 41,752,035 of record NC_089858.1, read on the forward strand.
AATAACAAACATCTGTTTAACCATTTATACATGAAAAAGTAGAACATTATAATGATGTCTAGCAATTAGGGTTGCCAGCCGGCCAGTATTTCAGTGGATTCTGTTATGCTCCACTGACCTGTCCCAGAGCTTTGTTTCAAACCAGGCCGCTGTGAATCCGTCCCTGTTATGGGAGGAGCAGCGACTGTGGGTTTGGTTTGTGTTTCGCATTAAAAACAGACCGAGAACAACACTAATAAGAGCGATAGAGCCTGATGTGCAAAGGACGTTTGTGCCTATTTTATTATTTCTGCTTTACATGATTGTAAACGGCTTAATAAATACACGTTTCTGTTAAGAGATATTAGGAAGAGCTAAACGTGTATAAACCGCATTATATTCAGACAAGCACGTTCCCTACGAATACGTTTCCATGTGCAACAATAATTAGTATTATTATTATCATTGTGATTTGTGCTAGTATATATGTATTTTAAACGGCACAACGTGACTCCCTTCATATATTACTCTTTCTGGAGATTTGTAACTGCAAACAATACTTTGTGTTTATTTATAATTTGTTTTATTTTTAATTTACTTAGCAGACGTCCTTAACCAGGGCACGTTACAGTTGAAACAAAATACACACGTTTCACGATTAATCATCCAGATACAATATACAGTGGACTTATGGACGCATTTATTAAACCAGTCCTTAATGTTTTAGAGGGAAACCCAGATCTGCTGTATTTATTAATTAATTCATTTAACTTGTAAATGGGCACACGTTAATTGAATCGTGTTCACCTTCACACTGACTGTCTCTGCGGATTGTCCTGCACACCATTCACACAACACAGCCTGAAACACCGGCCAGCTGTTCATACAATATTAATAAAATCTGCTGCTATGATCCGATTATTATCCTTCAGTTTATTTTTAATTAGTCAGGGCACTGCACCAGTCCTGTGAAATCCAAGTTTTTAATACTCGGATATTAACTGTAAGCAGTCATTTTTTCTGTACGTGGTTTTCACAACATGCTGCTAATAAAATTTGAGATTATAATCTCTTCCCTGTCTATCAAGTCCAGCACACATCGCTGCTGAAATCCTAAGTATTTCTTTAGTGGGCGTGACAGATGCTTACGGCAATGTCTGCCAGTTAACCATCCACAAAACACGGTTCCAGACGTTTAGCCAGTGGAAACACCCGTTTAAGCGTCCTGGGCTGGACGCGTCAGCCAGTGGAAACGGGGCAGTACGTGTATTTGGCATGTGGGAGACTGAGACCAAGTAGAGGAAGATTCTATAGAGCTTTTTGCCCTCAATTCTAAGCGTGACATTTGGTGGAAGCCGAACACAGCACATCATCCTGAGAACACCATCCCTACTGTGAAGCGTGATGGTGGCAGCATTAAGCAAAATGGATGCAGCAAAGTACAGAGAATCCTGTGAAAAAACCTGCTGAAGTCTGCAAGAGACCTGGTACTAGGGAGAAGATTAATCTTCCAGCAGGGCAATGACCCCAAAAATACAGTCAAAGCCACACTGGAGTGGCTTAAAAATGAAAAGGTCAATGTCCTGGAGTGGCCCAGTCAAAGCCTGGACCTCAATCCATTGAGAATATGTGGAAAGAGTTGAACATTGCTGTTCACCAAAGGTCCCCATCCACCTTGATGGAGCTTGAGTAGTTTTGCAAAGATGAATGGACTGCTGTGTTCAGATGTGCAAAGATGTGCAAAGCTGGTAGAGACTTATACACATAGACTCATGGCTGTAATTCCTGCCTCTAAAAGGTGCCTCTACCAAATATTGACTGAAGGTATGATTACTTATGAATTCAGTTATTTTCTGTTTTGTATTTGTAATTAATTTAGAAAAATGTGCAGATCATATTTTTCAGTTTGACAATATGGGAATTTTCCCATTATGGGAATGTAACAATGATATTTGGAAAAGACCAAGAGGGGTAAATACTTTTGAGAGCCACTGTAAAATCAGTCTCCTTAGCCGATCATTGGCAGTAGAATGAACTTTACTGAGAGCTCAATGTCTTTTAACGTGGCACCTTTCCAACAAATTTCTGCCCTGCTAGAGCTGCCCTGTTGAGCTGTAAGTGCTGTTATTGTTAAGAGGAAACGTCTAGGAGCAACAACAGCTCAGCCATGAAGTGGTGGGCCACACAAGCTTACCGAACGGGACTGTTTAGTGCTTGAAGTACGTAGCGTATAAAAAGTATTTTTCGTTGGTTGCAACAATCACTTCCGAGTGCCAAACTGCCCCTGGAAGCAATGTCAGCAGAAGAACTGTTTGTCAGGAGCTTCATGAAATTGGTTTCCATGGCTGAGCAGCCGTACAAGACTAAGCTCTCCATGCGCAATGCCAAGCGTCGGCTGGAGTGGTGTTAAGCTTGTCACTATTTGAACTGGGAGTAGTGGAATTGCGATCTCTGGAGTGATGAATCACACTTCACCATCTGGCAGTCCGACGGAGGAATCTGGGTTTGGCGGATGCCAGGAGAATGCTACCTGCACGAATGCATAGACCAACTGTAACGTTTGGAGGAGGAATAATGGTCTCAGGGCTTGGCCCCTTAGTCCCACTGAAGGGAAATCTCAATGCTACATCCTACAATGACATTCTAGGTGATTTTGCACTTCCAAATTTGTGGCAACAGTTTGGGGAAGGCCCTTTCCTGTTTCAGCATGAAAACCAGTGAACAGCAAGGTCCAAACAGAAATAGTTTGTCGAAGAACTTGACTGGGCTGCACAGAGCCCTCACCTCAACCCCATCCCACCTTTGGGATGAATAGAAAATCCGACTGTGAGTCAGGCCTGATCGCCCAACATCAGTGCCCGACCTCACTAATGCTCTTGTGGCTGAAATCCCATCAACAATGTTCCAACATCTAGTGGGAAGCCTTCCCAGAAAAGTGGCGGCTGTTATTGCATCAAAGGGGGGACCAACTCCATATTAATGCCCACGATTTTGGAATGAGATGTTTGACGAGCAGGTGTCCACATACTTTTGGACATGTAGTGTATGTACTTTGACCCCCTGTCCAGTATTTCTGGAAGATGTCCGGTTATTTTAAGTTCTCTAATCTATTGAATATGTTGTTAAAAATGTTATCAGTGTACAATTTTCCCTCAACCCCCCACCCCATCATCATCTAATTGCCAGCAGTCCCCCACCAGGGGTCCAGTATTTTTGTATCTTAAAAGTGGCAAACAAGGTGCAGGGGGCATGACTCCTGCATGTGACCTTAACTCCCTGGCAGCCAACTTTTGGACAAACTAGTCAGGACATTTCAGATAACAGATGGCTATAAAATGAGGTTAATTTAGGCAGATGAAGAATTTGGTTGTAATAAAATACTTTGGAAATACTTAAAACTTTAGAGTTAAAATGGACTTTACTTCTTTTGCAAGTGGATTATGAGAGATGCCCTGAGATTATAGAATCACTTCTTGAATGGAGTGAGACAGTGAAGGTGTCATAATTACAATTGATAAAAAAAAAGATGTATTATGTACTAATAGCTGGAGTGAGTACTGTTCTTATTTTATAACCCCAACACACAACTATGAAGTTATATATTTTGTTAATTTAAGAAAACTGGACTTAATGTCTGGGTGATTTTAATGAAGGGGGGGAAAGACTGGAGCAGCTCCATGACCTCAGCTCCGGCTCCGGCTCCAGGCTCTGGAGCGCTCCGATGAGCTCCGCTCTGGCTCCATCAATGCCAGCTCCAGCTCCGCTCCGGCTCTGGATCACATCTAACAAAACCACTCCGGGTCCTGGAGCTGGCTCCAGGTTCCAGAGCTGGTGCACGGCCAACCCTAGTCTGTAGCAATACCCTATTCGTCCAATGGTCTTATCGCGAGGTCTTTGCGTAATTTCACAGGACTTAGACTAAGGCTAAGACTTAAAGTAAGACCTTTTTAGTGCAACCTGCCCCTGGTTCCTACAGTGCAGATGAAGTACATTGAGAGCCCAAGCCTGGACTAACCTTGCAGGTTATGGGTCTATTTTAAAATGAGACCATAAATTGACATGCTGATCTTTGAAAGACTATGAATACAATGTAAAATTGTAGTGAAACTGATGCTGCCCTTTATACCTGCTGTAGCACTGATACCTCCATCCAATTGGGGAACTGACTAGGCATGAATGATTCATGTCTGTTTTAGAGTTCGCCTTACACAATCAGTGTAAGGCTTTCCATAGACTCCTTTTTGGGGACTGTTGAAAAATGTCATTCGGTTCAGCTTTTTGGCTCACCTTGAAAGAGACTAATCTTAAGGTAGGCAGGAGTAAGATGCTGTTTTCCAAATTACTAAAAAATCAACACCCTTATGTCTCAGAATATATGTGGAAAAACCTGACGATAAAGAATGTGATGTTTCCAAGCTCAAGTTGTGCAAGCCTTTATTATGTGATACAAAAGCTATCCATGGTATAGGTTTGCACCTACATGAGAGGGCAGTCTAAACTGCTACCTGGCTTTCTTACTGTTTAATACTTTGAGACTGGCAATGTCAAATGAAAACATGTCAAGTGTTGATTTTGAACTCACAGGTGAACTCACAGGTGAATTCTTTGCTGTGGAATACACTGTCTGTAGAAAGGACTGTTTTGACAGAGCATAGATAGGATATGTACAGTGAGGGGAAAAAAGTATTTGATCCCCTGCTGATTTTGTACGTTTGCCAACTGACAAATAAATGATCAGTCTATAATTTTAATGGTAGGTGTATTTTAACAGTGAGAGACAGAATAACAACAAAAAAATCCAGAAAAACGCATTTCAAAAAAGTTATAAATTGATTTGCATGTTGATGAGGGAAATAAGTATTTGACCCCTTCGACTTAGTACTTGGTGGCAAAACCCTTGTTGGCAATCACAGAGGTCAGACGTTTCTTGTAGTTGGCCACCAGGTTTGCACACATCTCAGGAGGGATTTTGTCCCACTCCTCTTTGCAGATCCTCTCCAAGTCATTAAGGTTTCGAGACTGACGTTTGGCAACTCGAACCTTCAGCTCCCTCCACAGATTTTCTATGGGATTAAGGTCTGGAGACTGGCTAGGCCACTCCAGGACCTTAATGTGCTTCTTCTTGAGCCACTCCTTTGTTGCCTTGGCTGTGTGTTTTGGGTCATTGTCATGCTGGAATACCCATCCACGACCCATTTTCAATGCCCTGGCTGAGGGAAGGAGGTTCTCACCCAAGATTTGACAGTACATGGCCCCATCCATCATCCCTTTGATGCGGTGCAGTTGTCCTGTCCCCTTAGCAGAAAAACATCCCCAAAGTATAATGTTTCCACCTCCATGATTGACGGTGGGGATGGTGTTCTTGGGGTTATAGGCAGCATTCCTCCTCCTCCAAACACGAGTTGAGTTGAGTTGAGTTGATGCCAAAGAGCTCGATTTTGGTCTCATCTGACCACAACACTTTCACCCAGTTCTCCTCTGAATCATTCAGATGTTCATTAGCAAACTTCAGACGGGCCTGTACATGTGCTTTCTTGAGCAGGGGGACCTTGCGGGCGCTGCAGGATTTCAGTCCTTCACGGCGTAGTGTTTTCATTGTTTTCTTGGTGACTATGGTCCCAGCTGCCTTGAGATCATTAACAAGATCCTCCCATGTAGTTCTGGGCTGATTCCTCACCATTCTCATGATCATTGAAACTCCACGAGGTGAGATCTTGCATGGAGCCCCAGACCGAGGGAGACTGACAGTTATTTTGTGTTTCTTCCATTTGCGAATAATCGCACCAACTGTTGTCACCTTCTCACCAAGCTGCTTGGTGATGGTCTTGTAGCACATTCCAGCCTTATGTAGGTCTACAATCTTGTCCCTGACATCCTTGGACAGCTCTTTGGTCTTGGCCATGGTGGAGAGTTTGGAATCTGATTGATTGATTCCTTCTGTGGACAGGTGCCTTTAAGAGAATCTCAGCTCGTTACGTGTATAAAAGACACCTGGGAGCCAGAAATCTTGCTGATTGATAGGGGATCAAATACTTATTTCCCTCATTAACATGCAAATCAATTTATAACTTTTTTGAAATGCGTTTTTCTGGATTTTTGTGTTGTTATTCTGTCTCTCACTGTTAAAATACACCTACCATTAAAATTATAGACTGATCATTTCTTTGTCAGTGGGCAAACGTTCAAAATCAGCAAGGGATTAAATACTTTTTTCCATCACTGTAGGTACCAAGAATGTTGTAGGACCAGTTGTACACGTATACCCATTTATAACATGGTAAAGAAAAAAATGTTTTGAAAGATGAAAATGAAAGCCCAGCACATTTACAGCATTTTTAAACTTCAATTCCGATCTTCATTGCATAAGTAAGTCTTGTCTGCAAGTCTGGGATATAACATTGACTGTTGATTACCTTTACTTTCATTTTAACCTTTTCCATAAGTAAAAACGTAGTTTTCAAACTTTTTAATAGTTAACCATTCATATTACTTGGCAGGTTTTGTAATTAGAGGTTTTCTGATATTTTATGTGACCTTTGCATATTCTTAAGTATCACACTGTATGATGAAACCAAGTCCACATGGTTGCATTTAAGTGTTTGCTACCTGTGTTAATACACTGTATGTTTAATCAGCTTATAACAAAATTGTTGTTATAAAAGACAGGATTTCGAAGCTGAAGCAAGTTAGAAAATAACGCAGTTTTACCTATAATGCAGTAAGATTTTTTTTTATATCATGGAATAAACCTAAAAGAAGAATATCATGTCAACCTTTGCCTTTTTTAGATATGATACTTTTTGACACAAAAATCAACCCTAAAACTACAAAAGCAGAAGTGTATTTGTGACATATTATGGTTTATTGTTGAATCTTGCTGTTATGTTTGCTTATATGGAGCTGTTCATCACATTTTTGTGTAAACGAATCTTGGATGATCATTTAAATTCAACTATGTGAGGCAAGCAGGGTAAAGGACTGCCCTCTGTGTGCTTTAACTATGTAAAGGCCTTTTTAATAAATACATTGCAATTTCCTGACACCAGAATTTTTTTTATTAAAGAAATGTATTTCTACAATGTACTACATTGAGGCAATATGAGCCAAATCAAGTTGTCCTCTATTTTCTTTCAATATAAATATAAACATACCTTTCAATTGTTATACTGTTGTATTTATTATTGTACAGTCAAGGGAGTGACCCTCTGGGAAACAGATTTTAATTTCATGTGTCTTTTCAGGCTTTCATTCTGTTAACAAGAATCCAGTCACTTCATAGAGAGGCACAGGATACCTGAAGACAGATTCGTCAGAGTTCAGAGAGGTAATGGTCTTTCAGTCAAACTGAGATTCCTGTGTCCCTGTGTCCTGTAGTTTTCCCATAGCTGAGATTTTCTCTCCACTCTTCCCATCTCCCAGGACGTGTTTGCACTCCAGGTCCTTTCTCTTGAAGTCATGACCCAACGGCCTGGCCATGACTGTACCCAGCTGACAGTGAGCCTAGCCCTGCTGCTCTGCATGCTCTCAGCGGGGAGAGCAGGGGGCACAGAGGTGCCCTCTCCAGCTGAATTCCTCCAGGACTTGCTCTCCCGCTACGGCGACAACGACACCCTCTCTGTGCCCCAGTTGAGAGCCCTGCTGGGACGGCTGGATGTGGGGCTGGGAAACAACACTACAGACCGACGTTCACCCAAGACCAACATCTCTAGGGTACAGCACTCTAACAATAGTTGCATAAAACAACTGAAGTGGAGCATATGCTGGTATTGATTGATTGGTATTGAGGTTTTGGAACATGCAGCTGGGTGCAGATAAATAGACAACTCCTGTTACAGACTGGTGCAGTGTTACATGTATACAATTTTTCTTTTGTCTCCTAATATTTTATCATTCTAACAGTCTGTTATTTCTTAGGAGAAAGAGAAAATGTATAAAGAAGGTACTGCTACGGTACATTTTAAGGGCTGGTTTCACAGACCCAAGTTACCACTAGTCATGGACTAAACTAATCTAAACTAGTGTTAATCAAGGTCTGTGAAACCAGACAAAAGTTTTTTATTTTGTTCCAGTACCTTCAGCACTCCACCCCCCTCCCAAGCCCTTTATAGATAGTTATTGTTTGGGGTGATCTATAAAACCTGCTAGATTGGGGATCTCGAGGACCAGGAATGGTGACCAATGCCCAAAAGTAAACTAATTAGAGGGAAACCAGATGTTATCTTTTGTTAAAACAATGCTTCAAATAAAATAATTTGGTGACAAAGGCCTGAAAATGAATGGAAAAACAGTCTATAGCAGGGGACTGGAGAGGACTCCAATGTGCATTGTGGGGAGGATGGGCACCTTGGCACCCTGGCACCCTGATCCTCAACTGGCTGAACCATAAACTGAACTGAAACTGTCAGTCGCAGCCCTTGGCCAGGTTTTTAATGCTGCAGGAGGTGTCATGGAGGTTCCCAACTGGTTAATCGACCAGCCAATGCAGACAATATAACTGCATTCTCATGCTAGTCAATCAGCTAGTCAGTTATGGATTGACTCAGGCCTTACTTGGGCTCCTCTCTCTTTCCCCCCCTCTACCTCCCTTCCAGTGCCTCTCAACAGAGTCTCTCCTGGCAGCCCACAGTCTGAAGGAGGACTCTCGGGTGGATGGGCAGGGGCTGCAGGTGTTCTGCCCCACCATCCTGCAGCAGCTTCAGACAGGGGCCTGTGGGGTGGAAGCCAAGGAGGAGCAGGCCAAGGACCACCACCAGGAGGTTGGGCCCACCTCTGCAGAAGGTGAGTCTCGACAGACACAAATGGATAAGGTGTCTGTACAAACTGCTGGAGTTAACAGCTCAAGTTTATTTGTTAATTTTTATTTAAAAAAAAAAAATTTATACCCTGTGGAGATTTCTGAAACTAAGGAAAAGCTGATATTTTAGTTCACTCTAGTTTGGTATTTTACTATGTAGAAGCAGCCAATTAGTTTAAAATACTTTTAAGATAACAAATGAGGAAACAAAGATTCAGAAATTGGTTCATCAAGAAAGAAAGCAAGAGAGTCCACTGTGAAACACTTTGTGAACTGGAAATGCAAAGATTTTCTTTTAAATAAACAAAAACTCCCAATACCTCTTGATCTTCCTCCCACTGTAAGATAGTCAGGATACCATCTACTCTTGTTCCTCATTGGTAAAGATGAATACATTTGCTAAATGACACGCGGTCAAAGCAGGCAGAATCGCAATGCATTTTCTGCCAGGACACTTCTGTTTTTTTTTTTTTTTTTCTCCTTTTGTGTCAGACCTTGAAGTGCCCTTTTTTGTCTAGGTCAAATACCTAGATTAGATACTGAGAAATAACTGACTTGTTGCTTCCAGATAACTTGCCAAGCACATTTAACAGGAGTTTTTAGACATGTAAAATTGTACATTTATTTTTTATTTTTTAGGTTTTGCTTTCCGGGGGGCGCGTTCACTTAGAAAGTTGTTTGATTGCCAGTCAAACCATGACACTCACAAATAGCCTACCAGCAGCCCATGCTAATTAAAAGACCAACACTGGCTTTTAAAGAGAAGTTTAATTGATTTAAACCACTTAGGTAGGTCTAAGCATACCTTTGTTATAAAAGAACTTCACTGAGTTTTTAAAATAAACGCCAATATTCTCAAATTCTTTATTGGGTGTGCTGTCAAATAGTATGTCTGCATAGGTCAAGAAGGATGTTTTTACTATTGTTATTTAGTTTTTTATATTGTTATTTATTCCAGAAATGAATAAAATCTTATTTCTATCATGTATAAGGAAATGTAGAAATCTGTGGCTTGAAATCCATCTCCTCCTTTGCGTTTGCAGGCAATTTTCATACAGTGAGCAAGCTTTCTCTCTGTATTGGGTAAGATTGACATGCTTACCAGTCCCCTTCAATGTTCAATTTAATCTTGTTTTCTCTGTCTTTTGGGACTCCAGGAAGAGAAATGGTTCACACAGTAACATATTAAGATAATGGGCCATGTACAATTCCACAGCCCTCTTAAGCTTCATTAACAAATGATTCATTAACAAAATCATCTTTCCAGGGCTTTGCTGTTAAGGCTTCAGCTTGGAGTCACAGATCATGTTTTTCAGCTCCCTTTAACAATATCATTCAGCAGCACAGGGCTTGGTCCTGAATAGTTGTCTTAAATTATATTCATTGGAACAGTGTATGAGTCCTGTGCAGTTAACAAGTATTGCTCTCCTTTTTCAGAATTAACACATTTTATTTTGCAGATTAGGAATGCCGCTTGAGAAAATGACTTTGTCTCCTATCTGACATCTCTGTGTTAGTAGGGCCCTAGGTTTTCACTCATTCCTTTTTAGTTCTTTAACTTTGATTAATCCTTACATGGCTGTTTACACATTGGAGCTTTGGACTACCATACCTAAAATAAAACCCCAATATTACATTAACAGTGTTCATGTGGGACTGTGTAACCAGGCAATTTAAATCTGTTATTATAAGCAATATGTATATTTATTACTAAAATTGGTCTGATTCAATTGTTTTCACTCTGTAGCTTTAACAAGCTTGTTCATTGATGCAACACTGGAAAAAGGCATGCAATACCATTTTTAAGAAAATCACTGTACTTTTGTTAATGATTGTGTGCTGTGTTGGGCTCCAGCGTGCCCTCATCCTGTACTGGATGAAGTGGTTATTGATGGATGAATAATTACATATTTAAAGACCTATAGAGAGAGAGACTGAAAACAAAGGGCCCTACATGTAGTGCTGGGGAAATATGGAGTCTGTTCTCTCAGGTGTTCATTAACACTGCTTAATCTGTTTTTCTCCACAGTTGGCTTCCTCGTTCTTTTGAATTACTGCACCTTATCAATGAATGGAGTGTGTGAATAATTCAGTGCCCAATGTACAAATGATCTAAGTAACTAATATCTAGCTGTCAGAGGGGCTTGCCTTGCAGGTTAGAGGCCAGATCTCAGCAGTCCATGGGCCTGTTTGAGCCTGCCTTGGGGGTAACGTGGCTCATGTCAAGTGGGGGCTTTAGACATTGTGGTCACAGACTATTCTGTTTCCCCACCCATCTGTATTTGCAGTTCATGTCTAACAGTAAAACAAAGAATGCAAAATAACTGTTGAAAAACTGTTATTCACACATCTCTCTTTGTAAACAGCCTCCTTTCTTTCCAAACAAACATACCCACTTGCCGATTTGCCTGAAATTAGATTTCATGGACTTGACTGATCTTGGGAAGGTTTTTACAATGTGGTGTTAAAGGCTGATTTGGAAATGATCAGATTAGTGTTATACTTGAAATCACTCCCAGCCTCACAATTGTATAAACCTGGGCCTGCTGATTCCATCCACAGAGATTGTTTATTTTTTTTCCCTGCTAGTGCTCCTGCCCCTTCTTGTGGCCACTGTTCATAATTGCAGCTTTTGCTGTTGCTCTCTGTTGCAGTGTGGGGATTTGCTTTTCTCAGTGTGACACTGGTGAGCGCCTTCTCTCTGACTGGCGTGTTCGTGGTGCCCTGCATGAAGACACGCTTCATGCGCAGGGTGTTGATGTATTTCATCGCCCTATCCATCGGCACTCTCTTCTCCACTGCTGTCTTCCAGCTCATCCCAGAGGTGCAGTAATTCTAGCACCTACTCTCTCCACCCTCTCTCATTCCCACTTCTCACTCGCTCGGCTTCATCTGGGATCCACACAGAGCTGCATGAAAATAAAGTAATAATAAAAGGATTTCTCTTTTCTCTCAAAGGTCATGATTGCTCTCTTTTTGCTGTGATTTTTGCACCAGATCTCCTGTTCTAGAAAGCAGACCAAACATTGAGAGTTTCCACAGATCTGTACATTCCAAGAGTTCCTATAGCTGGGCCCTAGTTTCAAATTAATCAAATGTATTGGTCCATAAGAAATTGATGCTTAAGCCTTACAGTAGCTCTATATTTTATTATTAAATAAACATCCAATTGATTCATCATAATGCCCTGTGGATTCCTTACACTGGTCTGGATGGACAGGAGGGTGGTGCAATTGGAGCAGACTAATAGGGTGGAAAAAAGCAATTGGAAATTCATTATTCCCTTGGTATTAATTATATTGTATCTCCTGGAATTAGAATGATAGTGCTAAACATCTGGGAAGGTGCATACCTCTTTTGAGGGGAGACCCTTTTCATGTTAAAATTCTAAATATATGTGTAGTATTGAATCTCCTAATTGCAGTAGGTGGATAAATTGGCTTAACCTTCCAAGTCTTCTATCTCTCTCTCTCAGCACTAGTTTGTGGTAGCTGCACTGGCTACAGTGAAGCTACATACTGATACCAGAGCAATGCATTGATTTCTACTTCCAGCTTTTCAATTTGATTCCTCTTCTGAATTGATGTGATCGCTTCTATGCTGCATTAGATGCTGTGGTTTAATGCAGGTGGTGGCGTTGAGCAATGGAGAAATGACAAGCCTTCCCCTTTAGATCAGAGGAGCGGATCACGGCACTCTGATAAAACTAATTCAATCTTCCCCCTCCCTCTTTCTCTCTCCAATGTGAGCTTCCCCTATCCTTTTTGGTGTATGATTGATTTTCTCTTTCTCTCTCGTCCTCTCCCGGGGGTGTTTTCTTGGTACGGACACGGCGGTGCATCAGTATGGGGTTACGGTTTCCTGTGCGTCACAGTGATCTCCCTCTGCTCGCTGGTGGGAGCCTGCGTGGTTCCTTTCATGAGGAAAACCTTTTACAAGAGGCTGCTACTGTACTTCATAGCCCTAGCGATTGGAACCCTCTACTCCAACGCCTTGTTTCAGCTCATCCCAGAGGTAGTGTGGCATTGAGCGAGGGGGCGGGGAAGTGCGCCAAGCTGTTAAATGTTTAAACTTGGGTAGGCCGAGGAGACGTATGGCAGCGGGTTTTTTTTGCAAATCCAATCCTCGAGGGCCTTAGTCAGGTGTGGTTTTTAGATCTCTCAATTATCGGCATTATCGGTAAAATTGTATTGCATAATGTGGATGTCTACCTCTGCATTCTAATTGGGGTCTCGTGTGGATCGCAAACCAGCGATGTTTGAATTGTCTGGCCCTTAAGCTTTGGATTGGAAGAATGCTGGTATATTACTTCAGTTTTAATTTTTTTTTTTTTTTAGGATTCATGCTTTACATACATTCTTCTATTACGAGCAAGTTCAATCAGTTTTCACCAAAAAACACCCACAGAAGAAAGAAATTAAATAAGGCAGGGAAATTTGGACTAGTTATTTTAGTTTGTATTTTTTATCCAAGATGTTGAGATCTGGCACTGGGTGTAGCCTTATCTGCCCAATATGTGCACATCGAAATGAACAAAAGCTACATTGTCAATGTACAGTGGTTTACCATTTTTTTTTCAATACTACTAAGCAGTCTAATGAAGATAAAACTACAGGATTACTGATCTGTGCTTAAATAGAGCATGTGTAGGAGACTTAAATGCAGCTGGAGACATTTTACTCGCCAACTGAAAAATTGCAGATTCACACTGCCGATATACAGATTTGGTCAAAGCTTTAATAAAATGCAATGTGCAATAAGTTGGCACTAAAACCACAAGTGCTTTGAAATGATGTCACTGTATTCAGCCAGACCTCACATCCTGTTCCTGTGAGAGCTGTGGTATTGTTTGCGCTCCTTTAAGGTATTGACACAGAACATACATTTCTATTATTGGAACTGTTAATATGGTCCAAAGATGTCCTTAGAGTTGGAGTTTAAAGTTCCAGTTTAAAGCCTTTATCTTACCCCCGAACCTTCAAAAGATCTCAAGTGATGTTACCATCTCTAAACAGACAGTTGTATCAACAGTAGCCTTTCTACTAAATGTTTACCAATAAAGTACCGTCCTCTTGACAAATATCTGTGCCTTTTAAATAAACCGAAGTAAACTCCAAATCAGTCGGTCTACATCACATTTTTTGTGGTAGGTAAATGTTACTATTGTCCAAATACAGTGTTTTGGAACCTCTCTGAATTGGTTCAAAAGTGGATGAGAGAGAGTGCGTTTCCTTAGGTATTCATAAAGATCTTGTAGTTGAACTACTGGAAGCAAAGCATTACTTAGAAGCATTGCCAAGTTAAGGGATATCCTAAGAAATATCAATAACTAGTTCATGGTCACATAAAATAGTCACCCGCAGCTCTCTGTGGAGACCAAAATAGGCTGCCCCCAACTCCTTGTGTGTAAATGCTGTTTTTGGTTACGTTAGGCTCTGTGGATTTGCAACATGCTTCTCTTCTATTGTCTTTCAGGCATTTGGCTTCAACCCACTGGAAGATTACTATGTGTCCAAGTCGGCTGTGGTCTTCGGGGGCTTTTATCTTTTCTTCTTCACTGAGAAGGTTCTCAAAATGGTGCTGAAGCAAAAAGATGGGGTGAGGGTTCATTCAATTTCTTGATTGGGCTGATGCTGTCTTTGAACTTCTGGCTTATCGATCCAATATAGATCAAATGTTCAAAGAACCAGGTTAAAATGTTGCCTGGCTCAAAAGTTATGCAGTGGAAAAACCTTTGCTTGTACCGGTTAGTGTTCATATGATACAAATGTTTATTTCCAAATTAAAACCTTTGAAAGTGTTATTTCTGTTTCTCAGTATTTGTGTTATTTTGTAGAGTGCATTGAATCTGGTATTAGGAGTATCACCAGAAGACATGTTTGTAAATTGCTGTAATAAAAACCTAATTGAGTTTGGCAACAGCACAGTTTGTTTCCAGATTGCTTACCTTGATAAACTGAAACGATAGGTTGCAAATTCAACCCCGGCTTGCCAACATGCGGAGATGGCCGCCAGATGCACTTTGAGCGTGGATGGGGACTTGCCCTGGTCCAACAAATTGTAATATGATACCAATGGGGTAATTAACCGTCTAGGCACCAGGTGCGAAAAAATTGCGACCTTGCAGTAGAAAAACTGTGACCATGTAGAGGGAAGTCTTGATAACTGTATTATGGCTACTACCGTGTCTGACAGACCCCAGGCTATCAAGCAATCCTTCTCATGGGCCAGGCCCAGAGCTGGAGCAGGCCTGGGTTGGTCTATAGAGGAGACAGCGTGTTGGTCACCCAGGTAAAAAGGCCTCAGGGGCCCCTTGGGACCACATTCTGGCTGCCCAGGAGTAAGGACATCAGTCAAACTCTACTGGGAACAGTAATGCAGAGAGGGGAGGGCCAGTAGCGCTTCTACCCTCACCTTCAACAAATACTAATATCATATATGGAGCATGGGTGACAGGAGAGCTGCTCATGCACCCGCCGCTGAACACAGGAGCACTCACCTTCTGCCAACTAGCAGCTAGGGGTGGGGCAATAGTAGCTCTATTGTGCAATAGTATACTAAGTGGTGCAATAAGAGACAGCTCTTGTGACCTACACTTAAACAGGAGCAGCTACCTCCTGCTCAACTAGCACAGTTAGGAGCGAGCATTACAGCAAGCTCTACTGTGCTAAATATTCAAAGTGGGGCAATAAGAGCCAATCTCTTGTGCCCTTGCCTAACACAGGAGCAGTCACCTCCTGCTCAACTAGCACAGCTAGGAGCAGGCGACAGCAAGCTCTATTGTGCTATAACACACAAGCAGGGCGAAAAGAGACCAGCTCTTGTGCCCTTACTTAACACCGGAGCAGTCACCGCCTGCTTGTACCATCTGTGCCTCCTGTACGTGACTGGGACCTGAGGCATGCCCTAGTGGGACTGGGGTCCAAAGTTGAATTGCGCCTGTGGTCGCCAGACAAACGGGGCAGATTGCCTCTCCAATTCATGGGGGCGAGATTCAATGACCGCAAGCGGCGCAACGGCGGGATCAAGCAGAGGAGGTTCAGAGTCTTTCCATGCTTTGACGCGAGCCACACAGCGCATTGGCAGGAGCATGCAGCAGTGGAGCCGATCAGTGCGGGCACCTGAGGCACACAGCAACTGTGGGGCTCCCTTGCGACAAAGTGGAGCACCTAGCATGATTGGCCGCTGTACGTGCATCTCCACCCGGCAATGCTACTTTGGCCAACAACGGGTGCAACTGCACAACCACACTGAAACCGAAACCTTGCTGTCGGAGATACACAGTTGTGTTATACCGAGTGTTCTGTTGTGGTATACAAGTACTGCATAGGCCTGTAGGCTTAACCATACACTGTGTGCCGGGGTTTCCATGGACACCGGGTGACGCAGGGCCGAAACGCAGCCGGACCTCCAGAACACAGACAGCACAGAACGACATTAGTTAATAAACTAAAAATAATACACACTGAGATGTGGCGAATCGTTGGGTGAACAGCATTATTTGTGCAGCAAACTGACTAAGGATACTCCTATTTGATTCAGGGCTTTTCAATCTCCATTCCTTGTGGGTTGCCACCTTTTGGAGGTTTTGTTGTAAGTGGAGCTGCCTGGAATCTCACAATAAACCTTATTTTTTAAACT
This sequence comes from Amia ocellicauda, assembly GCF_036373705.1. Classification (NCBI taxonomy): domain Eukaryota; kingdom Metazoa; phylum Chordata; class Actinopteri; order Amiiformes; family Amiidae; genus Amia; species Amia ocellicauda. Next base: position 41,768,449 of record NC_089858.1, read on the forward strand.
GCTTTGAGGTCTTCTACAGTTGGTGGCTTAAGAGATTCTTTTGATTCAAGATACTACTACCTATAACATAATTTGCAGTCTGGAGAGAAGCACTAGATATATTAGAAGTAAAATGTAGAAGTAATTCTGGGAGCTTGGTTGGAAACACAAAGCAAAAATTAACTATATAGCCCTCCAGGAGTTAAGTTTGAGGCTGCCAATTTTAACTTCAATTTGCACAAGATCTTCTTAAAATTCAAGACTAGCTTTTCTCTAAGTTAACCGGTCACATCTCTTCATGCGTTTTCTTTCCAGAAAGGCCACGGTCACAGTCACTACCCTGCTGAGCGCTACGCCTCCAAATCTGACATGGAGGATGGAGTAATGGAGAAGCTGCAGAACGGAGAAGTGGTGCCGCCTGCCCTCCCCGGGCCTGACGTAGAAGCCCGAGGCCTGAGCGAGGAAGGGAAGGTCCTCACGACCACCATGTCTGCCCAGGTTAGTGCAATGGGGGCCAGAGTCTCGGTCCTTTGGGGGAGGGGGAGGGGGAGAGTGAAAGGTTGATGCTGGTTTTCCACTTGCTATGTAACTTACTAATGAGTAAAGGCAATCAGTTTATTCATTATAATTCCTGGGACAAACTTGTACTTGTAGCAGCAAAGATAGTTTAGCTCCAATTGTGTGGAGTGGATAACAGAGTGATGCACGTAAACCATACCAGACTCCGTAGTAAAATAAATCGAATCAAACTTTTATTATACATAAGTATTCACCGCTATTTACAGTATTTATTAATAGGTTGATTTCCTAAATTAACGAAGGCATTTCAACACGGTCAGAAAACCGTGAGGCTCCATAGTAATAACTAATAACCGAATTATAAGTCTTCTAATGTATTATTTATTATGTCTTCTAAATAATAAAACTAATAAACTATATGGCTCCTAAATGTGGGTTTGTAGCCATTTTTCCTTTGCGCTTTACGCAAAACTCCTGTGATTCATCTGACCAAGGTGAGTAAATGGTCAGGGCGGATGTGTGACGAACGGATATGCGATGGATTACTGTATCTTAATAGTTCTTGTATTGGGTTGTGAGGAATTGTATCCTTTCGAAGATAATAGAGCTTTCTAAGGCGCTAATGATGTTAACTGACATTTTTTTCATCAACTTCACAAAGCAGGCAGGTGTGTAAGCCTCTACTGTACCCCACACAGGACTCTCAGAGTGCCCAGGGTGCATGCTACTGGCTGAAGGGGACTGCGTACTCGGACATCGGCACACTGGCCTGGATGATCACGTTAAGCGATGGGCTGCACAATTTCATAGACGGTCTTGCCATTGGAGCGTCCTTCACTGTGTCAGTCTTCCAGGGCATCAGCACCTCGGTGGCCATCCTGTGTGAGGAGTTCCCACACGAGCTTGGTTAGATCAGCGCTATATTCAATTTTCATATTTATCTATTTTCATGAGCCTATAATCCTTGTATCTGTTCTTTCCTCTTTGGAAAGGAGAACAAAGCATATTTTCAACTTAAGAGCATCTCTGTGTTGCAATGTGGATGTTACACAAATGCTTTGTGGTGTTAGTTATGTATTTCTTTGTGGATTGTGACACTTTCCTGCAGCCCTACACTGTTCAAATGTGAAAATGTTAATTCTAGCACGATGTAAGGTTCTAAACTCCTAAACACAAAGCTGTGATGGTTTGACAGGTGGTCACTCGCTGATGTACTTCTCTACTTGCACTCTCTCCCTCTCTCAAATTCCCAAAGGGCAGGACAAAATTAATTTTGCCATAGCAGACATCTCTAAAGTGCACTGATTAAGCATACAAATAATGTTTTCTACAGTGCATTGTATTGACTGTATATACATGTTATCCATTTAATTTTGGCTTCATTGTCAGATATCTTTTGATATTATGGAGCCAAGATCTAACTCTTCTCCTTCCCTCGCTCTCACACTCTTGCTGTCTCGCTCTCGCACTCTCACTCTCCTGTATGCAGGCGACTTTGTGATTCTGCTGAATGCAGGTATGAGTATTCAGCAAGCTCTGTTCTTTAACTTCATCTCCGCCTGCTGTTGTTATCTGGGCATGGGCTTCGGGATCCTTGCCGGCAGCCACTTCTCTGCCAACTGGATCTTTGCCCTGGCAGGGGGCATGTTCCTCTACATTGCCCTGGCAGACATGGTGAGTAGGGGGTGGGGGGCACTGGGGGGCACTGGGGGCCACTGACCTCTCCCCAGTTAGCACTTAATGCAGACCTGCCAACCAGTACGCATTTTGCGTAGCATGTATTCATTTTGACATCAAAGATCCAGTTGAAAATTGATGGTTATATTTTAAGAATATACTACTTGTGGCTCAGGAGAAATTTGTACCAAAACGTAGCAAATTGAGGACCAAAAAACATTGGCCAAAATGGTTTAATAGAAGTATGCAAAAAAATATCAAGAGAAAGAAAATGTTGTATAGCGCATACAAAAGATGCCGTTTAGATGAGGCAGATCATGTCTTACTAATTTATTAGAATTTTGTGAGCATGCAACTGCTGCTGTGGATCATGTGAAAGCATATGCTATGATATACTTAGATTTTCAAAAAGCTTTTGATAAGGTTTCACACCAAAGACTGATCCTCAAATTGGAAGCTGTAGGCGTTCAGGGTAATGTAAGTAGATGGATAATGAACTGGTTGATGTATAGGAAACAGAGGGTGTCGATTAGAGGAGATGCTTCTAACTGGAGTGAGGTTGTTATTTGAGCTCCACAGGGATCAATATTAATGATCTGGACACAGGGATAGTTAGCAAACTTGTCAAATTTGCAGATGATACTAAAATAGGTGGCTCAGCAGATCTTGGCAGCACAGGTTATTCAAAGGGACTTCGATAATATTCAGTTGTGGGCCGACACCTGGCAGATGAAATTCAATGTGGACAAGTGCAAGGTAATACATGCAGGCCCACTATACAAAAAGGCCCACTATAATTACACTATGGGAGGAATAGAACTAGATGAAGTAACGCATGAGAGACCCATGAGTCTACGTGGACTCCTCACTTTCTCCATCCAAACAATGTGGGGAAGCAATAAAAAATGCAAACAATGCTAGGGTATATTGTCAAAAGTGTAGAATTTAAAACAAGGGCAGTAATGTTATGGCTGTACAATGCACTAGTTCCTCATCTGGAATACTGTGTACAGTTCTGGGCTCCACACTTCAAGAAAGATATCGCTGCTCTAGAGGCAGTTCAGAGGAGAGCAACCAGACTTATTCCAGGTTTGAAGGGAATGTCCTACTGAGAGACTGAGGGAACTGAACCTTTTCACCCTTGAACAGAGGAGACTACGTGGAGACTTGATCCAAGTCTTCAAAATCACGAAAGGTATCGACCACATCAAACCAGAGGAGCTTTTCCAGATCAACAGGGACACACGCACCTAGGGACACAAATGGAAATTGGGGTTTTTCACACAGAGAGTTGTCACAATCTGGAACAAACTCCCCAGCAATTTATACTTACAGTATAATTGTAAATCTCAAAACGACTCGCTTCTAAATCTTTTGTAGTCATTTTTGTATTACTTTAGTATAAATACATGTTAATTTGGATTCATATGTTGTTTTTTTCTGACTTTGTGAACGAAAAGACAAATTCACCTGTTTTCTCATTGGAAATAGGTGAATTTCAAAATATCACTGTCATGGTTACAAAAGCAAATTTTGTGTGGAATAATAGCCATTTTCTATACTTTTGAGGCATAAACAATTAGGAAATAACACTTACTACCCAGGAACAAGAATTGTTACATCGTGTTATTTCATTACCTGTTAAATCAACAAGAGATCACTATAGTTTAACACAGTGTATTTTCACCACATATTACTCGTTCTCAACACAGTAACCACTTTATCTCTCCCTCAAAACAACAACATTGCATAAGATCATAGGAAACAGAATATACCGTAATTACACACATACATGTAGCATTAGAATACTGAACATAGAACATACTGTAATGGATTAACCTTTGGCGCTCCTCTTCAGATCTTCTGACTCTCCACTCTCATGTCTGAGTGTTGGAAACAAAACTAACGTGTGATCCCTTCTTGCAGCCATGCACGGCATAGCAATGTTAGCTAGAACAAAAAGGCACTATTATTTTAGGTATTATTCATTGATTGTGCTGCTGTTCACTTTATTTATTCATTAAATCTTGTCTTTTTGTATTGAGAGCTAAAGTAAACCGCAATGAGCTACATATACTTATGTTTTCAGGTAGCTACAGAGGCTCTTTTTATTAATAATTTACTTGCACTTTATATTGAGAGAGAGTGCTTATCAGGGAGAACTATCACGATACCAGGACACCAGGTTAACGTAAAAAGTAATAAAGGAGTTGTTATTTGAAGTATATGCATACTGTATTGTTTTTTGGTTGACAGTTTGAGGAATGTTGCGCATACACATGCAACAATTTTAAGTGCCTTTAGCTTACACCGCTGATGTGCTACTCCAAAAATTATGTCCAGGGTTGGCAGGTCTGTTAATGTGTACAAGTTATTCTGAAGTAATTTAGAAGTCAGTGTCATTCAGAAGCCCTCCCAAAAGAGTACAATGTGTATGTGTTTGTGTTTGTTTACTGCCAGCACTGTTGCAGAACTCTAGACCATATCCAATCTTTCAACTACGCACCATCGCAAATTACAAAAGTGTGTAATGATTTATAACAGAAAGTGGCTTTTGTTAACACTAGAACCTCCAAGATTTCAGACTACCTACAACAGTACAAACAGTTGGATAAAACTTTTTTTTTCATATTATGTATTTTTACATATGAGCATCACGCATAACATTTTCATGGCTGAAGACTGAGGGGCATCTTCTCAGTCCTGTATAGATACTGAATTGTAGTGCCAACTGCAGTCTAATAAATGCTAATCCAGCCAGCCTGTCGGCAGACCTAAAACAAAATAATTAGCATACATGATCAAACAGGTGACTGATTTAAGGCATTGACCCAAAGACTTGGGTTTGCAACATGATCAAGATTAAATTCCAAAGGAATCTGATTAGAGGACAGGCAGACGAGAGCTATGTCAGGTGCGATTCTTCAATTGTGTGTATTTTGTTACATCTGCTAATAAAATAATGATAATATATGAATATATGATATGTAGAAATTCGTGTTTCAGCATTCAACAAGACTATAGCCTCATTCTTTCACAATGGCTGATTTTATTACAAAGCCTAGGTGAGTTTACAGCTGAAACAACTGTATTTTATTCAAATATTTAGTAATGCATACAAATGGACATGCGGGAGAAATTCACATACACAGAGATTTACATTTGATTTGCAAAAGGCACTCAAAAAGTGGCTATGGCGGTGCTAGTGTTAACTGAAACCACAGTCTAGGCCTAAAGTAGCTTACTCAAATTAAATAAGATGGGAGTGAGGATACGGAGCCAGTTGCTTGTGAAAGGGCACGTATAAGTACCAATCGAAATGGACAACATAAGGATTGAACAGATAGATTATTGGGGTGGTAACTTGAAAAAAATAAATCTATTCCATTTAATTAGCTGGTGCTGCATAATGCACATTTGCCAGTGTGTTTTTAAAAACACAAATCCATACACGCCATCACAATATTCCCATCAATGTCAAGGGCTTGCTTTCACTGTATATGCATTGGATCCATTCATTCCTGATGGGAGGGCACTTCAACAGACCTGGACAGTCATGAGTTCCACATTATCTGGAGACATCTATCTTTCATACCACTATCTGTCTCTCACTCTCCCCTCTTTTCCCAGTTCCCTGAAATGAATGAGGTCAGTAAGGAAGAGGAAGGAGGGGTTGGCAGCTCCTTGGTGAGCTTTGCCATCCAGAATGCAGGCTTGCTGACTGGCTTTATCATCATGCTGCTTCTCACCATGTATTCGGGGCAGATACAGCTGGGATAGACCTGGGCTCAGGAGGGGCTCTGACTTTGGGACATCACACACCAGCCAGCAGGGCGCCTGGCCGGGCCTGGTCCCATCTGCCTAACTACCTTCTCTATGACCTGAACCTTTTCTCCAAAATTATTATTATTATTATTATTATTATTATTACTTCCTTTATACACTGCCCTAGAGATTCTTCAGCTCCAGAGGTCTACTTAAGCTACTGGAAATTGGATCATGGTGTATAAACGCTCCATGGAAACCTAATGTGGTGTTACAGAGTTATGCGAATGTCTGCTGGGTTTTAGTGTTTTGACAGGCTGTGATTTTGTAACCCAGCTTCCGGCAGAACAGCTTAAGAGGTTTGAGAGAACACAATCGCAGCTCTGCAAGTTCCGACGAATTCTCTTCACAGCTGTTTGGTCTAATGTCCGAGTGTAACCATGCTTCTGCAGTGCTCCAGCAAAGCTTCTCTGCTCCCATCCTATGAAGACTCAGGCTTTGTACTTCAACTGAGCCTTGACGATGTCTGGTTGCCATGGAGTATTAGATTATAATGGCCCTCGTTCACAAATGGAGGCCTTGTTTGTCAGTGAGCAAGTTTGGAAAGACCAGCAAAAACAAATCTCTGGGACTGAAACAAAGACCAAATACAGGCTGTTCTGTAGAGATGGCTTTTTTGTTGGGGGGTCCTTTTTGTTTATTTGTTGTTTATTTTGTAGCTCTTCGCTGCCATAGCTTTACATTTTGGGGCTTTTTTTTTTTTCATAATTGCTGCTTTGATGCAATTGCTTTTGTATACAGTGTGTCTCGTGTAGGTCTGCGGCTATTGCTAAGCCCTAAAGCACATTTGTCTGCTTGTGTGTTGTACAGCTAAAATTTGAAATGATGTAAGTGATATCTTCCAGGGAGAAGGAATCTAATTTTAGGGCTCTTGTCAAGATTAATTAATTAATTAATATTGTGTGTAGGTGTGTGTGCATAATTACAATAAAATACTGAATATTGATATCTTACTCCTAAATAGTGAAATACTTCAGTTCATGTAGTAATCGAGTAATCCATCTGGAATGAAAACACAAGGTTCCCCAACTCTCCATGAACTGTATCCCAAGAGCTTGTACACAGTAGAACAGGGGTGTCAGACACCAGTCCAGGTTCGGGGGGGGGGGGGTGTGGGCACAGTGTTTTTGTTCCAACAGGAGCTTCCAATTATTTAATGTAATAATTTACTTTTAATATATCATTTGTATACCTGCTACCTTACAATTGGTTGATTTACTCAAAACATTGAAACCATAGAACTTTTCAGAGTCTTAAATCTTAATTGTTTAATTAGAACAATTAAGGAGCCACGTGCTGGGCTGGAATGAAATCCAGCAGACACTTTGGACCTCCAGGACTGGAGTCTGACAGGCCTGCAGCAGAAGCACAATATTAATTATTTGAATGGAATCACTACAACTACACTATTTGAATAGCCCAGAGCTCACTAGAGCCTAGTATTAGTGTAATGCAGCAGGTTTATGTTTAGTCTTTAGGAAGGCTCAGCTCAGTGCATTCTTCTAGTGGAGACAGACAGGGTATCCTATTTGTTCTTTTGTGTTCAGATGTGAGATGCTCTCTGTGGTTTACACTACTTTGCACAGGCAGCTGCTCAGCTGTTATCATATTGATGACATTTTAAAATCTATACTTATTTATATTTTTAGTGAATATTTTAGTGCTGAAGACAACAAAAATTTAACAAAACATAGAAATGAATAGAAATAAGTGTCTATTTTTTGTAGTGAAAATGAAAAACCAAGACAACATGAAGTTAAAGTTGGATTAGTTCTCAAGAAATGGAGTTTACATTTTCCATTCCATTGCTAATGCCTGTGATTGTCTATTATCTAACGGTTTGAACTGGTAGTTTTTACCCCAGCTTTGCAACTGATGTAGCTAAAATAGTATTTAAAAAATAATGGTAATTAATGAATAATAATGGTTAGTAGTCTCAACTTACTTTACAATACAGATCTAGGTGGTTGCAAGAGCTAGATACTTTTAAACTGATATCAAATTTTTGCTGCAAGTTGAAAGCTAATATTGGGGTTTGTCTGCTACATTATAATTATACTCGTGTATGATTCCAGTTGCTACACTAGCTCCCATTCTGCAGGTCCTCCATTCAGTCCTGCCATGTCATTACTTAGCAGCACAGCTGTAGTCATTTTATGTTATTTTGTTTAACTGTGTTTCATCCAGCTCTATTTACATCTTTCCTTCCAATGTATTCAAAGTCGGACACATCATTCTTATGGCAACTGGTCTAGCTTCTTCTTGCAGATTGACAGACTGATGTAATATCCTAATGCCCAGGACTGACAGTTACTACTGCTTCACTTTTTATGGGATTTGACCATAAACCATTTTAAAACCGAGCCTTCAAGATCACAAATAGTATGTTTTATATAATAAGAAGCATGTGTAAAAAGTGACAAAAGGATCTGCTTTTTAGACCATATTGCCTTTATTTGAAGTAATCTTTGTGGCTTTTAAAGACTGGGAAGTAAAAAAAAAAAAAAATGTGCCTAAGGATTAGGCTTATGGTTATGGAAGTGTTAGGGTTGAGAGAGAGATGTATTGAAATCTACATTTCATTCATTTCCCTGTGGGGTCTTTACCCTAAAAATACTAGAAGATTTATTCTCAACCCTGAAGTACACTTCAGGTTCTTCTTCCCATTGATCTTCCAGTGACTGACTGAAACAAACCCTTTCATGAACCATATTCAATGCTTCAGTACCTGACAATAGGCAAAAAGGCCCAATGAACCAAGTGTTAGTGTTGTGGAGCTCAGCTTCGATAGAAATGTGCACTAAGCTTGGGTTGACAGCCTCTATAGAATATATAGGCGACGTATTCTTGAAGGTTGGGATCACCAAAACAGATTATTGTATGAGGTATGGAAGAACTCCGGGTTTGGTAATGAGAAATGAGATCTTCCATGGCTGATAGCTGTAGAACTATTGTGAAGATTAGTTTCTTGCCATCAGGCATCGAAGCCTGTCATTTGCAGAATGTTGGGAGCAAATGCCTTACCACCCTTTAGACCTCAAGGACCAGTAATTTATGTAATTGAACAAACGACTTTGACAATTCAAGTATTCCAAGTATTTAGAACCAGGTGATTCAGATGCACTTTTAAGCTGACAGAGGGTTCAATGGAAATTTGTATGTTGTATTGGGGATTTGGATTGCTTCAGTCTTGATGAAGGGAACATTTGCAGTGTTCTGATTGTTCTGTTCATGGGCATTCTGAGTTTCACCTGCGGAATGTTTTCAGCTGAATGTGTGGTAGTGCGCTTTGCGTTGCAATTAACAGTTGTCTCTTTTAAGGAGATAATTTGATGCTTCCTGGCGAAAACCTTTGTTTGTGAAACCGTTTAAAGTTCTCACTTGGTGCAGCAAATTTGTTGTGTTCAATATATGCATGTAACACTTTTGTTGGGGTTGGGCAGCACGGTAAATTTTAGTTAGTTTAGGGGCATCTGAGAATCAACAAATGCATCTCCCCACCTCTTTCATGTCCTTGTTCCTAAAAGTGATATAATGCAACTTACTATTAATCTCGGTGCTTTGAGAAAAACATTACCTGCTTGTCAGCTCTGCTAATTTCTGTGGTAGAATGAACTTCTCCTGGTTGGTTATCTTTGCAATACTGTATAAAAAAGGCCGATATTCTTACTCTGGAAGGAGGAGGTGAAAGAGTGGGATAGACTGCACTACACTAAATATAATATATTTTGCAATATTGTTTTGTAATAAATTCAAAAGTTTTTATTTTTTTGTGAGGTGGCATGTACCTCATTAAGGATTTACTTTTCTCCCACTAGCTTTAAATTGGTCTTGACACAATCCAAATGTTGTGGATTTAGACCCCAGTATATGTGAATCATTCACAAATTGATATATTTGTTTTAATCAAATGATAATAAGTCTGGCTTCTTCAGCATGGGGTTCTTGCTGTTAATTGTTCATTTTATGAAACATGGGGTCATATTTCCCTCATTGTTTTCAAGCACTTGAAATTTTACTTCCCCATTTTTGTGACAGGCAAGATTAATTCTCAAACTTGGAGAGAAAATAACTTTAGTCAAATTTTTAGGTTTCAGTCCCTTCATGACCACAGGAGGGCAACATGGCACCTGCACATTAGTCTTATTATTCTAAAGCCACTGCGCCTTCTATTGGATATAAGCATTTATAAAAAGGGTTTGTAAGTAAATAGATAAGCAAAGATCAATCTGTAGTCATCAGTTTCAGTAACTTGCTCTTAGGAAAAGTTATATGCAGATTATGTCTTCAACGTATATATATTTGTGTCTTCAAATGGTTAAATTCTAAACCAAAAACAAGCCTCATAGTTCACTCTGCTCTAGGCTGGAATGTGATATTCCTTTTTTTTTTCTTGATAACTTTTGACATTAGCTACTGTAATGGAAATTGTATTATACATTACTTATATAGGTAGGTTCCTTCAAATATGAATATGCAATTGTCCATATGTTTTCCCGCCATTTCTGATGCAAATTTTGCAAAAGGTGTTTGGAGAAGTAAAGATGAGAAACAATGCTAGAAATGTCAGGAGATGAAGCAGTTCAACCGAGTGCTGTTCCTGGCTGTAATTGTGAAGTGATACCGCTGGAACACTAGAGAGCGAAAGTCTAGCTAGCCTACGAAGGCTGGTTTCTCTGATTTTAGTTTTTTGTTGCAGTTACGTACAGTTATGGTGGACATGCTGATTTATGTGTGTAGATATGGAAAAATCTATGTAGGTTTCATTGGTACATTCATTATTCCCCTTGTTCCTTTCCAAATAACTTGTATTTCTCACAGAACAATATGACCTGGTAGTGTCTTCTGCATCGAAAGCTGAAGCATTTTTCATTACAAAGTTGTGATTGCATAGAACTGAACTGGGAGTCTGTGCAATAATTGCCTACTTTTCTTTGTTTGTAGTAAACAAACCTTTACTAAATCATGTGACTGCCATTGATCTATCATGTATCAGAAGTTTGTTTTGAATTGTGCATTCAAATTGTTCTTAATACTATAAGCTTTGTTGGAATGGCATTGTCATCTAATGGTGACTGATTACAGAACTAAAACTATGCTCCCTATGCACTTCCCATTGTGTTTACATATTATTATTATTATTATTTTGTTTAAGCCATAGATTAATATAGATCTAATAAACTTGCCCTTATGCATTTTATATAAGCTTAAAAACCTTATCTTGGATCTCTTGAAGTGGTTCTTGGTCTTTGTTTAGCTTACCAGGAAACTCCGAATCTGTTAGTTTAAGTAAATAATACAGAAGAACTATATCTCAGTCTTGCATTGGACTTATTTTTTCTTTTACATGTTTGTTTGTCCAGAAGCTTTAATTCCCATATATTTTGCTGGAATCCACTCAGGTCTGCAAGGTGAGCAACAGAAATTAAAATGAATATCTGACATGTGCCGAGGTTGGCTGTATGTTAAGTGTTTCTTTATGTATGGAGGGGGAGGGGGAGTTGTCCATGCAATATTAAACGCATAAGCATCCTTGATGGAGGAATCATAGAATCCAAAGTATACAAAACTGATCTATGGTATGCAATGTTCAATGAAAGCAAAAGTAGAAGTCCCAATGTTGGTTGGTGTCGGAAACGAGGCACACAATCTACATTATGTACAGGAGAGTTGACCTATCCCTAGTTAACGCTAGGTTGTCCAAATGTAGTCCCAAGGGCCTACTTTGTCTTCAGTTGACTCCTTTCACCTGATTTTGGAGCAGTCAAATTAGACTGGTGGTGGTCAGTGAAACGACCAAGGCTTTACACTGTTGCCCTATCTACTAAATCTGTCAAAGTCAGCTCAACTGACAGCAGTGTGTGTGCTGGGGAAGGGGGCCATTTTTGGTTGACAATAACTGACAGGGAAAATAATCAATTTGCCTTCTGCCTCTCTGCACTCTCTAGCAATTTCTCTCTGATGTACTTTTAATATTTATTGATTTGTTCATGAAATCAAAATATACATGTAGAAATGTTCTTTGTACATACAGGTTTGTTTTTCAATGTGTTGTCTCTTTGCAATTGTGTGCTATTTCAATGTATGGAATGGAAAATGTCTTTTTAATTTTTTTTTTTTTTTTTTCTCAAATAAAGGTTTTTTTTTAATTAAATTATAATGGCTAATTTGTATTTTGTTTGATAGTAACTTTAAAAATCTTAGTCTCAAGATTCTGAGGGAATTATGCTGGCAATCAGCCACATTAAAATATGACATTGCACATTGCTACAATATAATACAAATGGGCTTATACATTTAAATGCACACATGCAATAAAACACACATACAAATTAGCTCTTTCTGGGGACATTGAAATAAATGACATCAAGGTTGAAGAAGCCAGCAGATCTGTGTATTGTGCTCTATTGAAAAGCAGTTCTTTGAAATGAACAGAAGAGGAAGGGAACGGTCTCTGCAGTAATACAAAATGAGAAATGCGTGCAGTCTCTGTTAATGTGTTATTTCAGATCATCTATGCTCGCCACCATCATACTAAACTTTGCAATTGTATGGTCTACTTCTGTCTTCATCTCTCCTCATCAAACTGAGTATTTTTTTATTATTTTCTAGGAACTCTCCTTCCAACTTCCAGGTGTGTTCACACAATTCAAACTTCTAGCTCTGGGCCCTGTTTCAGAAAGCGGGTTTAGTGAAAACTCGGTTGACTCAGAGTTGAAGGAAACTCTGGGTTTTCGGTTTCACAGCCAGTTCAACTCAACTCTGAGTCTCTTACTATGGCAACATACTCCGTGAAGCTGACCTGCTCGCTGGCAGGTTTTCTTTAACTAACTCCTCTTTAGCTGCAGCCTGCGGACTGAAGGAGGTGTCAGACATGGCGTGTCCTTTTCTTGAAGAGCCAGTTGATATTGAAGCACAAATACTCCGCAGAAATCTCTGTGCATGACTCGCAAATATTTTGTGAGTGTACACTGAGCGCTAGATTTGCCCGTGGTGAGTTTATATATATATATAGCTATATCCTATTACAATCAATATTTAGTTTCCTCCTATTGCAGCTGATAACTGTATCCTTGTATTATCATAGGAGAGTTCGATGGTTACCTGCTCGGTAACAGAGGTACCCCTGCCAGCCCTATTTGCTGAACCCTTACCCTGATCCTGAGCCCAAGCCAGGCCCGCAGCAACGTTATAACTTGGCTCACGGCAGGACACGAGCCAGGGTAGAGATGACCATTGGGATGCTCAAGGCCCGGTTCCAGTGCCTTCGTAGGCTCAGGGTCACCCCAGAAAGTGCATGTGGCATGATTGTGGCATGTGTGATTCTCCACAACATTGCCACAATTAGAGGAGAACAATGTCCTACTGAACCAGTGAACAATCCTGATAACGACCCTGACCACCCCGCTGACGCATGAGATGGAAGAGCATTGAGACACAATATGCTACCATCATTTCTGATTGACCCATCACCTCCCCAGTGTCAAATAAAGACAATATGCCTTTCTGTTTATGAAGTCTTCTTTATTTCCTGCAAGTACAAATGCAGTACAGTAGTTAATATTTTTTGTGTTGTTCAAACAAGTAAAATCATCCACCTGTGTGCACCTCACCCACCTTTAACTGATGTTCCAGCAGTTGAATTTCTATTTTTCTATTTCACACACACACACACACACACACACACACACATATATAAATGTTGAATAAGTGGAACACTCGAGATAATTTTTTTCTTTTTTTTTCAATTAATATTCATGCATTGACTCGGTCAGCAAATTTCTGCCACGCCAGCTCACGTTCTTTTGCTGCTGCTAATGTATTGATTTTTTTTTTTTAAATATATACTCATATTCTGCATATGCAGTCATTAATATGTCTAAATCCACTCGGGAGAAGTAAGAGGTTCGAGCCCTTTTCTCCTGTTGCCATGTTGAATCGTGTTCTCTGCGTTCTATTGATGAGGGCTTTTGAGCTCCTCATGCACGCGCTTTACTCCGAGTTAACCCAACTCAGAGTTGATTGAACTACTTGTTATCATCTGTTCTGAAACCGAAAACTCTGAGTTTGACAGCTCAGAGTTAGTCAACCCAGAGTTCAGGTTCCAACTCAGAGTTTGTTAAACCTGCTTTCTGAAACAGGGCCCTCGTTTCTGACCTATTACCACAGGAACACAGGTGAACCTAATCGTTTACTCTGTCTCCTTCTGCCTTCAAACACACATCTTGCCATACTACTTTGTTAGGTTTGACAGAAGCAGACTTTCCTATTTAAGCATGTTAGCTCACCATTTAGTATACCATCTACTCTCTGAATGTTCTCCAGGCTGTTTTCTCTTTGATTTATTTTTGTTTAGATGATAAATAATCTTATTACTTTTTTGTGTGAAAGGTCTAGGTTTTCCTTAAAATCTTCAGAATTGCTTTCAGTGCTGATTTTTTTTTAAAAACGAGTTTTGATCTGATGTAAATCTGTTTCAATCTATATAGCTCCATCAATCATCATAACATAGTATTTGACGTGAGAAACGGAGCACGCAACATAAGTGATTGTAATATAAAAGTATTAACTTGATTCAGTACTAGGTACTATACAAATTACACACATGTACGTAATATTGTCACTTGAGTTGTCGTGTAATGTGCACCATCTGAAAACGACATTACCCGAACCACTTTGCACAGTACTATTTTTTGGAGCGAGGTGTTCTGGAAAATGTAGTTCGAGGCGCTAATGACCATTTACTATGATGTGAATGCGAACCACATTTCCCTGACATCCACGCACCAGGCTTTTTCAAACAACTATTACGACGCAAGGGTCTTAGGGAAATGTAGTGTTTCTCTGCCACAAGTTCTCTGTCACGAAAGGTCTAAACACTACGTTACCCAAAGTGCATTTCAACGACTGACTCCTTGCCGCCATGTTGTAGGAAATCCGCTTGTGGAGGATTATAGAATTTAATCCGAGAGAACACGGAGAGAGACTAGAAGATAGAGCGAGAAAGAGAGGGAGATAGAAAAGCGAGGCAGACACAGGCCCGAAAGCAACGAAATACAGAAAAAAAAATTGACCAGCAGCTAAACATTGTGGCATTAAAACAGTTTTACTCGGCAAAAGTGGGGAGACTGGATTTGCAGAATCGTTTTTTTCCGGGCTGCATTTTTTTTTTTTTTTTTTTAAGTTTTTGGGCTTGGTTGATTCTGAGAGAAACTATTAGGATCTTGGATCGCTAACGAAAGGGAGAGACAAGAAGACCAACATTTACGAATACAATTTCGTTTATCAAGCGGGCTCCCCCCTCCCCTTCCCCTCACAGGTTATTCCTCCCAACCAACCTAGGAACTCCCATTTTGGGTTGTCCTGGTTTTGAAAATCGGGGGAAAAAGAAGGAATAAACACACACGGAGGATTTATAATATTTTCAAATTGCCGAGGTGAGACGAGGTGAAAGATGTCTGGGAAAGACCAGAATAAACAATCGACCACCGAACGGATTATTAAAGGTAAGCGGAACTGGTAACCGAAATCTGCTTTTATTTGGGGTGGGTTGTCTTGTTACTTTTTGGTTTCTAGCTGTAGGACGTGGACGTGGATTCGTGTCACACAAGGATCGGCTAAAAATACGTTTTTTTGTTTGTTTTTGTTTTTTAACAGGCTTACCCTTGTAATTCAGATCCAGCGATTACATTGAAGTTTACTGTCGTGGTGGTTTATATTTTCTAGAATGCTTGTGTGTGTGTCGCGTATATTTGTAGCACCTTTTTAGGCATCCCCTGAAGCTTACAAAACTATAGTTTAAGACTGCTCTGAAATGTATAATTCGGGTATCTGCGGCTCAGTTATGAGCATTTTAGTCCATGGTACAATTTGAACTCTTCCTGCAATATAATCTAGTCCGGAAGAAATAGTGTCAACAACATCTCGATTACAGGAAAAAGACGGACATCGAACGAAACCTTTCATTACTACATATGGTTAGAAAACAACGTGTTTTATTTTTCTGGCGAAAGCCAATGAAGGTAAATTAAACTGAATAGCATCCCAGTTGATTCAACGATACATTGCAACTCTGCAGACCCACACACGTCCAAAGACAGTTTGCAAGTTGTGCAAGATTGTGAAGGCGTCCGAGCTGTAACTAGCAGGGATAGTGATAGTGGCCCACCGAGTGAACACTCGATTTCGCTCACCTGTGACTTGATTTTTGTCTGTCTTTACAAAACAAACTACGATAACCAATCTATCAGATTATACTACAACTGGTGAAACTTTGCAATTAATGCTTTATAATCTGAAAAGTCCCCCCGTTCTTTGATTTCTTAGAAATAGAACTTTGTATTGCCGACCCTGCAAGCAAAACGCGATTGGTCATGTGTAAGTTGGAAAGGCTATTGGGGAAGATGAGTCCAGAGGGATATTAATTTAAGCATCAGAAGCCAAAGAGTGGAAAGAAAAGTGATGGCTAAACAGTGACAGCGTGGGTTTTAATCGCGCAACGTTAGGATCTTGAGTATGAATTTTGGTTCCTTATCACTTTTGTACGTCGGGTTAACACAATTTAGCACTAAATTAGACCTGGGACCCGAAACTATTTATTTTCTCTCCGGGCTACTGTGCGTTTATGTTGGAAATGGCACAACTGGTGAAACATAGCGTTGGTTTTTGTATTTTAACTATCTTAGCTTAGGTCCTTGTGTATCGTTTAAGTGGTTTTAATTAGAACATCGGTATTGTACGTGTCATTACCCCTTAGGGGTTTTGAAGGAAGATGGAGGGTGGCATTACTCCCTAGAAACAGCATCTTGCAATACGGCCTAATTTAACTTGTTTCAAAATGCATAGGCAACTCTGTCTGCTGAAATAAGTGAATATGGCATTTGATTTTATGACATTTACGAAAACGAGGTCTGCAAATATTTTGGCCTTGACTTCGAGTTGTAATGCAGTAATCATAACAACTGCTTAACTAACTAAAGTAAGTAACTTTAGGATTGTTAGAATTGTTTTTCATAGAACTGACAAGAATACACTTAATTTTGTGAAACGCATGCGTTGTTACCAAGCAATGTCACGTCTCCCAGTTGCTGCTTATGTGGAAAAAAAAAGAATATCTGAATCACAGACAGAAGCAGATGTGCTTTGTATTAAATAACCTAACCCAGTCGACGACGGAGAAACGATGTAGAATTTAACTTTTATTTTTGGTGAGCGATTGCTTTTCATTACAGTACTTAATGGTCATTTTGTGAGTTAGAGTAAAATAAAAAATAACTAAAGCTTCTCTTCAGATCAACAAGTAAAATTACCTTTTTTATCTATAGATATTTAAAAATACTGCAATACATTATCGTGAATACATAGCCTCGCCAATATGATACCTGATCATTGCAAAGACTGCCTTCTATAGGTTCATAACATATTCTGATTTCCTAGGGCTGATCTTGGAGACTGGTGTTCACTGGTTGTCCGTTCCCAGTGATCATTCTACTATTTATTTTTTTGTACTGAATTTTTGGTGTAGTTTGGACATTTTTCACTTGCACAATTGTACACACCAAAATACAACATTTTACAGTGTAATGAGAGCACATAAGTAGGCCTACACAGGGCT
Organism: Amia ocellicauda; assembly: GCF_036373705.1. Lineage (NCBI taxonomy): Eukaryota > Metazoa > Chordata > Actinopteri > Amiiformes > Amiidae > Amia > Amia ocellicauda. The sequence continues at coordinate 41,786,063 of NC_089858.1, forward strand.
ATATTCATTCATTTCTTAAGTATATTGTTTTGTCTAACATTCTAAACATATTTCTCACCAGAGCCCTGTTGCACAGCTCCAGTTGGGGAGATGTCTAGCACTACTGTGTTAAACACTTAAGTATTTTTAATTGATCTGTCTTCACCCTAATTCTACCATCCTATAATTTAGATACATTTATTGCCCAAACCATATAAACTGAATCACGAAGGACAGTTTTCCCACTTCTTGCCCACGGGCAAAACCAGGCCCCCCAAAAGTATGTTGCAATTTCTCTCCTAATGAGTGCCAGCTTATCAAAGCATTTTGTAGACATTCTGAGCTTTTGTGTTGCTTTTTTTGGCTGTGTTTTAATCAGTAGGGCTGCTCTCACTCCCAGTATCTGATGTTGACTCTTCCCTCTCATCATGGCTTGGCTTGCCGAAAGGGGGAACTCCAAGGGGAGGGCTGATGCTTTGAAGCTTACTGTATGACCCTTGGCTTAGGATCAACACAAGAGAGGAGAGCTACTGTGGTTCCTCATGTTAGACATTTCTTGTGCTACTTAGTAGAGACATTTGAGTTGCTTATCTTTGTGAGAAAGATCAGAACATAGTTGTGAGAAGCTGGACTCGGGCAACAACAAAGGCTGATGTGTTGAAGATGTAGAAGAAGATACCAAAGCCCTGCCATGTTTAAATGTTCTTGCAACTTTAACACAAAATGGGAGGGTGGGGGAGTTGTTAAATGGTATCTGGTAGGTTGGCCTTGAATGCAGACAGTGAAGTACAAAACTGATATTTGTACCAAGATAGAGGAAACCCAGTGCGGAAATTAGGCAATTACATAAGAGGGACCATGGCAAGCGTGGTTTTCAAAGGTTTTTGCTCTAGAGCAATTATTTTGATGGAGATAATTAAAATGTATATTTTTGTCCTACTTAAACAGTAGTTTGTCTTTGTTTAGGCCTAAATCAAAAAGTAGATACAACTTTCCAACAGTATAAACATATTTGACAACTTCCATAGTGTTGGTGTGATTCTCACTTAAACTGACCCTAAAATACATGGATCATGAATAAGGGAAAAATTTTTGAGCTAAAGCCAAGGTATAATTCTTAGTAAAATTTCAAGCCAATATAAAATTCTGAATTGGCTCTAATAGTGAGGATAGCAAGAATCAGGTTCCAATAAAAAAAAATATATATATATCTGTCCCTTCATTTTATCTGAAAAACTCTGGGGAATTTTAACAAAACCTGTGCTCATGCAGGGACACAGTTATGCCCCGTTTCCACTGGTGGACGCATCCCGACGTGTACGGCCCCGGACGCTTAAGCGGGTGTTTCCACTGGCTTAAGCGTCTGGATGGTTAACTATCTGCTGCCAGACTTGGCCATAAGCATCCGTCACGCCCACTAAGGAAATACTTTGCTTTCAGCAGTGTAGATGTGATCTTGACTTATAGACAGACAGGGAAGAGATCAGCTACATTATGTTGGAAGATATAATATCAAGTGCTGTGTGCGATCACAAAGAAATTACAGTTTTATTAGCAGCATGGAGTGAAATCCACGTACAGAAACAATGACTGCTTACAGTTAATATCTGAGTGTATTAAAAACTTGGATTTCACAGGACCGGTGCAGTGCCCTGACTAGTTAAAAAATAAACTGAAGGATAATAATCGGAGTGGTAGCAGCTGATTTTATTAATATTTTATGAACAGCTGGACAGTGTTTCAGGCTGTTGTTTTGTGAATGGTGTGCAGGGAAAATCTATCAGTTGGAAGGCGAACATGATTCAGTTAACGTGTGCCCATTTACAAGTTAAATGAATGAATAAATAAATGCAGCAGATCTGGATTTCCCTCTAAAACATTAAGGACTGGTTTAATAAATGCGTCCATATACGCTATGACTGAAACGTGCACACTTTTGTTAAATTATAACCTGCTATATTGTAGCTGGATGATTAATCGTGAAACGTGTATTTTGTAACTGTAACTCACCCTGGTTAAGGATGTCTGCTAAGTAAATTAAAAATAATACGGCAAAAGGTATTTTTTGCAGTTATAAATCTGCAGAAAGAGTAATAAGTTAAAGGAGTCAAGTTGTGCCGTTTAAAATACATATATGCTGGCACAAATGATGATACTAATTAGCAAATATGTATTGTTGCACATGGAAACGTATTCTTATAGGAACGTGCCTTTCTGAATATAATGTTGTCTATACACGTTTAACTCTTCCTAATATGTCTTAACAGAAACATGTATTTATTACGCTGTTTACAATCATGTAAAGCAGAAAGAATAAAACGGAAACAAAAGTCCTTTCCACGTCAGGCTGTATCACTTGTAGTGTTTTCTGCTTTTGTTTTTAAAACGAAACGCAAGCGAAACCCACAATTGCTCTGCTCCTCCCATAAGAGGGGACTTCACAACGGCCTGGTTTTACAAAAAAGCTCTGGGACGCGTCTGGCACGGCATGGCATGGCACAGCACGGACACTTAAGCCAGTGGAACCAAGGCATTAATGTTTTCACTATGTGATCCCAAAAAAACTTGAACTCTTGTTTTTAGATGGTCTGTCAGATGTACTGGTAACTAAAGGAACTCCAATGAGGGAAAGAAATGATTACCCAAAGTCTTCAAGTGTTGTGTGTTTCTGTTCTTAGCGGATTATGGGATCCGCTACCGCTGATTAAAACTGGCCCATCCCGCTGTGACGGTCTGATTTGCATGATCACATTCCCATTTGCTAGCTGTGCTCAATACGTTCACCTCCACTATGAGCCAAGCCCTTCTGTGTTTGTCACCACTGTACAGGATTCAATCTCTTTTGGGAGCTGCTTTTAATGACTTATTACATTTGTAATCTGTTTTTCCAGAGAGAATTCACAGACTCCTAAATTAATAATCAAATCAAATAAGATAAGCTGAAAAATTGAAATACGCTTTGGGTTAGCATCTCATTGCCAGGAAAAAAAAGGGCCTTAAGTTAGAATGGATTTCCTGTTCGTTATGCAACAGAGGTATTTAAAACTGGGGTGTGATTGAGGTAATAGAAAGTGAATCCCAACCAGGTTCTGGAATGGGACATGGCAGGGCCGTTCAGAAGGGTACAAGGCCAGTTTCTTGCTAAGCAATTTAAAGAAACATCGCTGTGCTGATTTTCTGCAACTCTTGAAGGATGCTGAATTTTTCAACTGATTTGGATGTGCAGATGAGGGTTTGGCTGGTGGCCTTCAGTTTTAGCTTTTCTACCTTTGCCCACGCTAATCTCGGCTCATCCGGTCAGGGCTCCAGACTGCGACCAAATGGGTACATTTTGAGACCATTTTTTGAGACCGTGCAAGTATTTTTTTTACATCTACTCGCACATGTGCGTCCTGCAAATTTGACGTTTTTCAACATGAAATAAAAAAAAAAAAAAAAAAATGGAGGGAGTGAGTCTGCCAGAGTTGGCCAATGTGTGTGAGAGGGGGAGGATCCGTGAGTGATTAGTCAACTGCGTGGGTAACGTCATCTACACTTGTGTGTCTTGCTTTCGTGGCGTCACACTCATCATCCATAAAAGTAAACCATGGCGAAACTAACCATTGATGCATCTTTTCCATCTACGGCTCCTCCTGTACCAGAGCCAGGCCCTTCACAGCAGCAAATTGCGAGTTAGTCAGAAGAGGCCGTGGTGAAAAATGCAAGAACACACTGTTTCTGACGGGAATGGCTGAGGGAGTTTACATGGCTTAGATTTAGCAAAGATACCAACACCATGAACTGTACCTACTGCACTAGATGTGGTCCACAACATGTGGGGAAAACCAAGTTTGCCAAGGCAACTGGCACCGCACAGTTTAAACACGACACCTTAATGAAGCACAACAGCAGCTTAAAACAAAATATGCCGAGACAGATACACAAATGAAACGGCATCGCCACTTCCAGTAGCATTTCGCAGGCAGGAAGCTACCCGTCAGTGGCTGAAATGGTAGTGAAATTCAACACGGCCTATTTCATAGTTAAGCTGGAACTACCATTTACCAAATTCAAGGGTCACATTGAATTGTTGAAAAAGAACGGCGAAAAAATGTATCCTACACATAGTAACAACACAGCATGAGTGCAATTCATTCGCGCTATTGCAGATTCACTCAAACAGATGATGGGATGTGCTCTAAGGGAGAGTAAGGAGAGGCAACTGGTTGTTTACTTGTTCTGATGCTGTAATGACAGTGACCAGTGACCACTTACCTCATGTTTACATTTAATGTATTTGTATTGGTTTTTGCACTGTAATGACAGTAATAATACTTTGTGCATTTGTTAAGCACCATTCAATTAAAATGTGACTGTGAACTAAAATAAAACGGCACATTGTAGTTTCTTTATTACCAAAGCACTTATCAGTAATACAGTTAAAATGGGGGAAATGTGAAAAATTGCATTGCAGGTTGATTTAAGGTGTGCACCCCTACATTTTCTGCCTGTGCCCCTAAAATGTTCAGTTAAGGGCTACAGTGCTCCTAATAAAAAAAAGTTAGTCTTGAGCCCTGCATCCGGTTGGTCTTTACATTTTTGTTTGATTATGTCCCAAGTAGTAAATTCCAAAGTCTTACTATGTCTATTCTGGAGATGTAGCTGATCAGTTCAATCTTTGGGACTGAAAGACTAAAGAAGAGTCTTGCTGTGGGTGATACTGTCAGAAATATCCAACTTGGGAATGACATGTGACTTTCTCCCTCCTCTGAGAGAACTAAAATGCTCTTTAAATTAAGCCAGAGCACCAGAGAGAATCCAGAGCCATTTTTTTGTTTGTTTTCCACCTCATCAGTACTCTGCACACAGTTAGGCTTATTAATCATATTATATGCCTGTTTTGATTATGTTCTCCTAACCTCTCTTCTACAACATTGGAGAAAATGTTGTGCTTTCCTTGGCTTGGCATGTTGTAGCATGTGTGGGTATTCGGCAAGCAAAGCCACTTCATGCCTGGCCTATAAACTGATTTGCGGAAAAGCTGTTTACTTTTCTTGTTTTGATTCCTATAGCAACGTTATGGGACTTTGGTGCACTATCAGACAGGGTAGCATCTCGGGCCAGCCCATCTGGCATCAGCGTGTGTCACCCTTACCCTGCTTGCCCTGCTATCAAAGGCAGATCACTTACAAAAGAAAAAGAAAAATTAGTGTAAAGATCCGAGTCACGGTTTACTACTCTGTCATCAGGAAGTTTTGGTTTTGTCCCTTGCCATGCTAAGCTGCGTTTTAGTGTTTGGGATCATTCTTGATATGTTTTTATTCAAGTGTTAATTTATTTTATATTTTTTACAAAGACATTTTAATTAAACTGGAATAAATGGATAGTAATCAGCAAAAATTGTCAATTTAATTGTTATGTTATAAGCTTAAAAAGCAGTATTCAGGAAAATGTAAGCAGTAACCTCTACTTCCCAATGTTGTACAATTTGTAATATTAATTTCTTCAAATTCTTGCTGCTCCCTTTAAAACATTCTCCTTTACTGGAAATATATAGTTGTTATCTTAAGCTGGGATCATGAAGTAATTATATAGTGTCATAATCACTACTATTAACCACTTGTTGCTGAGTTAGTGGTGACAGCTGGATTTGGGCTGAGAAAATCATGCACAGTTTCAACAGGGCTTTCAGTTATAAAGCAGGGACGAAGCTGTGCCCATTCCAGCTGATCAGCTACCTATGATGTCACCATTCAGACTTGGAACGGTATGGCAAGCCATTGTGACATTTAATCCATAATTTCTGATATCAAGAACTGAATTTCTGATATCAAGAATTATCTGCTATTTTGATATAAAAAATGCATACTAATTAGCATTCGGTTTCGGCTGCTTTCCATGTTATAGTTACTCCCTTTCTTCGGAAAAGTCCCCCAGTAGATGTGAATAATGCAGATCTCAGACTGTCCATCCTCTCATTGTTAATGTCTGACATTGCCCTGTTCACTGTTGAACAACCTCGGTGGTATTGCCATTCTCTACTGGCATTTTTCCTGTTTATTTGTGTGTTTCTCCTTGATAGTTTGTACCATGTGCATTTATCTTGTATCAAATGAAACAAGTTGTGGCCTTTCATATTATAAAGGCTAATAGGCTGACAGGGTACAAACAAAAACTCGAGCATATGCAAATTAGTCCTGTACACTATGAGAAATGTCAGATTTTACAAGCCTGTAGCTCAAGCTAGGAAGACCCTACATACGTGAGTCAGACATCGTTTGAAAGTTCCTCTTCTCTAGTTTCTATTTTATTGGTATTATGATAAACTTATTTGATGCATTTTATTTATAATGATCTGAAAATAATGGGGTGAAGGGTTAAGTTACATGTCAATGGATATTAATTAGTGTGCATTTTTTATATCAAAAATAGAACTGGATGTTAATTAGTATGCATTTTTTAATATCAGAAATAGAACTGATTGCTAATTTAGTATGCATTTCTGATATAAAAAATACATTTTTTGATATCAACAATTGGCAGTTCATTCTTGATATCGGCAATTGTATTCTTGATATCAAAAATGCATACTAATTAACATCCGGTTAAGGATTAAATGTCACAACGGCTTGCCATTGAACAGCTCAGACGTTCCAAGGAGAGAGGAATTTGGTGGGCCGGTTGTGAATTGTGACCTAGAAACTGTGCATGGGTAAGTGTAATGCAATAAATGTGCATGCATAGGTGTGAAGGTGAAGGCAATACCTTTGAGATTGCTTGAACAGAATGCGTTTTGCATAAATAATTTCTTAACCATTCAGACCCTGCTCTGAAACACAGACTGATAATAGTTGTGAAAATAATAGTTTTTCATTTTGAATGCAGTAATAACAATGACTGTCGTTCCATGTGGTGTCAAGGAGAGCGTTGTAAATTGACTAACAGCCCTGGCACCACAGCCATTAATGTGGGTCATGATGAGTGAAGTAAATTAGTTAGATGAAGAATTGTGTTCACCTGGGCACCTTTCCCTGGGCCAGTTTTATCAGAAGGGATAGTGGTTTCTATAGTTGATGGACTCCTCCAGTATAGTTGAATTGGTCCTGGAAAAAGCCAGGATTTCATATTTGAAGGTTTTAAGAAAAAGAAAAGAAAGCAGTCCAGGATGCAAAGAGTTAAGGAATGTTGGGGTGAGTGGAGGTGCGGTTTGTGATTGGATGGAGGGTGGAGGCAGATAAGTTTTCCAAATAAGCAAGAGTGAGCGCAGAGGTCCTCTCTCTGGCCTGACTGACAGCTGCAGTGGCTCAGGCAGAGGGAGTGCAGTCTTATGCCAAATGAAGTTACTCTGAAAGCCTTCCCAAATGGCAACTTTTTCCCTTTTACTTTTTGGAGCCCTCTCAGCCAAATGCCACCCTAGCTTACAAGGCCATACAGTATAGAATGCTGTTACTTTAGAAATGATGCCTGGTTAAAAATGCTTTGAAACGATGAGTCATATTTCTGAGGTTTAAACTGACATGTTGGATGTGTAGTGTGAAATATGCTGTCAAGCTAAACGTTTTATTTGGATTCTTGAAAGAATTCTTGGGGTGACAATTCTTGTGCAACTCAATGAGTTAGTTATATTAATTGGTGGCGTACCTTCAGTTGCAACAGAAAAGAGCTTTGCAGATTTTTTTTTTTTTTTTTTTTTTTTTTAAGATGGGTATCATTTTTTATTTTTACATTAAAAGTTGTACCTACACTTTCTAAACATGTCCTGAAATTTTTATTTACATCCATTGCTTATAAGATGGAAAATACGTTTTTTTTGTTTGTTAGACCGTTTAATAAAAAAAAATTGTCTCCTGTACCCGGAAGAGTGAGAGTGCTTGAGGTCACACCAGATATTTAACTGATTTTAACCACTGGTGTTCAATGGCAGATGACAGTGAAAGCATTGTTACTGGGTCCAATATTTTGTGTGAAAGTGTTGATGTGGAGGAAAATTCACCCCCACAGTCCCTGACATCAAATACAGGAGAGCTGGATAACATATACATATTTTATTTAATTAATATGTGGTGGGGTGCTGTTGTAATCCCGGCGCACTTTTGAGACAGACTCCTTAACTGAGAGAAATTAACCTGATAATTAGCTCCTACACCTTTGCTCAAATTAATAATAGTGCTTAATTATCATGCATGGCAAATAATGGTCTAATTAGAATAATAATACTAATATATAGTACTGTGTGAAAAAATGCTGTAAAGTAAGAATGCTTTCAAAAACAGACATGTAATAGATTGTTTATCAATTAACAAAATGCAAAGTGAGTGAACAGAAAAATCTATATCAAATCAATATTTGGTGTGACCACCCTTTGCCTTAAAAACAGCATCAATTCTTCTAGGTACACTAGCACACAGTTTTTGAAGGAACTCGGCAGGTAGGTTGGCCCAAACATCTTGGAGAACTTACCACAGTTCTTCTGTAGATTTAGGCAGCCTCAGTTGCTTCTCTCTCCATGTAATCCCAGACAGACTCGATGATGTTGAGATCAGGGCTCTGTGGGGGCCATACCATCACTTCCAGGACTCCTTGTTATGCTGAAGATAGTTCTTAATGACTGTCGCTGTATGTTTGAGGTTTTTGTCACGCTGTAAAATAAATGTGGGGCCAATCGGATCCCTCCCTGATGCTATTGCATGATGGATCAGTATCTGCCTGTACTTCTCAGAATTTAGTAGAAAATTAATTCTGACCAAATCCCCAACTCCATTTGTAGAAATGCAGCCCCAAACTAACAAGGAACCTCCACCATGCTTCACTGTAGCCTGCAGACACCTGCTGCCATTTCCTGCACCCCAGTTCCTGTGTTTTCGTGAATAGTTGAGTCGCTTGTTTCCACATCGGAGGTATGGCTTTTTGGACGCAAGTCTTCCATGAAGGTCATTTCTGACCAAACTTCTCCGGACAGTAGATGGGTGCAGGGGATAAAATTATTTTTTTGGGGCACTAGCCACTGTGTCTGGTAGAAGGATAAAACTTACCAGCCACTTGGTATTTTTACCAGCCAAAAGCAAACATCACCAAAAATGCATGAGGGTGTGTAAATGTGTGGTGAACATGTTAAAACATGGCATTTATTCAGGTAATTAATCAATCACTATAACAAAAGCAAATTGTATACCTGTATAGACTAGACAGGTGTGTATGAGGGAAAAGGATCTGGATAGAAAAAACATTCTCCCACACAGTTTCTACTTGTAAGTGTTATAAGATCTTTGATCAAAACATTGCATTTTATTGAATTATAACTTGCTAGTAGAGACAATGTGCGGGATCATCTTTTTCAAATGTAACAATCACATATGCAATAACATGGCAGCTAATGGAGACCTGTATAAACACACTAAATTAACACAAGAAGGGGTGTTATATGGTTACACATTATTGCTCTTCATACTCCTCTTCCTCTTCAGTGCTAATCCCTTCTCTGGGTTTCTGCATGTCATTAAAAGGATTTCATTGGATTGGCTAGATATTCATAGAGTCTGTGGTTGGGTAAAAAATATATAATCTCTAGGAATGATGACACAGTAACTTCCTTTCCATTGGTCAATACCATGCACACCAGCAAAGACGCAATGTAAATGTAAACAAACCACACGTTTCTCTATCGTCTATCCCAAATGGCATAACAGCAGACACAACTCTCATGCATCTCGTGTCAGACTTGTATTATTGTTTCCCGACATTATCACAACTTTTTATTGTCACAATTTCAAATTAACTATAAAGGTTTTGACTGTTTGTTTTATAAAGGAATATTTTGCAATTACAGCTGTAACTGATAGACTAATATGTTTTACTTTTTCATTTTTTATACATTTTCATTAAATTGCCAGTTTAGCAATGTGAGCTGCAATGAAAATGCCTTACATTAGCGTCCTTGTGGCGATGTTTTCCGATCACAACAGCAGAATACAAAATGTATAAGCAATCTAGCAAGCTAATTTTTACAACTACTATACTAAACGATTGACTTTTCCTCTCCAAACCACACTCGGACTGCAAGTCTGCGTTATGAAACATAACTGTGTCTTTGAGTTACAGCGAATACATAATAAATGGCAATAGCTGGCTGTGTATTTATTAATGTGTTCGTTGCGGTCCTCTTTCCTTTTCTGTCATATTATAATTTTGTAACACTTTGATCCAGGTAATTAAAAAGTCAGTAATTATGAATATGAAAAGTAATTAAGTCATTATTTTTTCACATCCTTAACCACCTTACATCTGCTTCATTGCTCTTCATGAAGACTGTCCAGGTGCCATATATTTTCAAAAAACATGATATTGCGGTTTAACAAATCGCATATTGAAACATACCGACAAATACTCTATCAGAAACTAAAAGTTGAGTTCCCATACGATTGTTGGCTACCCACCAAAATGGCTGGTAAAATTGACGGATTTACCCGCCACTGCCCCTACCTGCATTTGGCGGGTGTTCATTTTATTCCCTAGATGGGTGTACCAGGGTCCCACAATTTCCTGCCAATTCTGAGCTGATGGCACTGCTGGACATCTTCCGATTGCGAAGGGAAGGAAGCATGATGTACCTTTCATCTGCTGCATTAAGTTTCCTTGGCCGACCACTGCGTCAACGGTCCTCAATGTTGCCCGTTTCTTTGTGCTTCTTCAAAAGAGCTTGGACAGCACATCTGGAATCTCCTGTCTGCCTTGAAATTTCTGCCTGGGAGAGACCTTGTTGATACAGTATAACTACCTTGTGTCTTGTTACTGTGCTCAGTCTTGCCATGGTGTATGACTTTTGACAGTAAACTGTCTTCAGCAACCTCGCCTTGTTAGCTCTGTTTGGCTGTTCCTCACCCAGTTTTATTCCTCCTACACAGCTGTTTGTGTTTCAGTTAATGATTGTGTTTCAACCTACATATTGCATTGATGATCATTAACACCTGTTTGGTATAATTGTTTAATCATACACCTGACTGTATGCCTACAAAATCCCTGACTTAGTGCAAGTGTACGTAGAATAATTGATACTGTTTTGAAGGCAAAGGGTGGTCACAACAAATATGGATTTCATGTAGATTTTTCTTCTGTTCACTCACTTTGCATTTAGTTAAATGATAAATATAATCTATTAACATGTCTATTTTTGAAAGCATTCTTACTTTACAGCATTTTTTCACACCTGCCTGAAACTTTTGCACAGTACTGTATTTACATGTATTCTTTTTATGTATTTAATTATTAAACCTAATACTTCCTTTGTTCATCTGCAGACACTGATACGTTAGTTAACTTTCTATTTAAGTTAATCCTGTATTAAATTGACATAACGTGCAATTACTTTCCCAATCGGTAACATTGCTCGGCAGTTCGGAGGCAGGATGTTGAACTGATCATCACAATGACTTGTTTGTTGCACCGTCAGTCATTCAGCAACCGGATTAATTTTAGCTAAAGTGTAGGCATAATTAGCACATTCATTTATTTAAATTGAGCAGCAAATTATGAACCCCATCCTGTCTCAGAATGTCCCAGGATTGCGTGTTGGGTGGCAGCCCTACAGAGCAGCACATCACAGAGGTGCGTCTCCCAGCTTGGAATTCTGTACAAAAATGTCTTGTTTCTTCACTGTAAGTTTTTTAGGGCCTTAATAATGCAGAGCTGCTGTTATATACCTGGATGCAACCATATATTATACTATTTACCATGGTCTCTCTCCCCTGGGTGCATTGTTATTATTTTTGGAAACGGGTTTTTGTCAATGCTAATGCAGCAAAACAGCCTGAGAGACGGCAGGCTATACCTGGTGTGACGTCATGCATATCCGTAGCTTCGGGTGAGCTGGACTTTTCACAGGTGTCAACTTCAGTCGTGTTTTGTATACACTTTATAGTCTTTAAAATCTACAAATAAAATATACAGATAGTTGTTTTGACCTACCAGCACTTTTAAAAGTGAATTCTGAAAAAAATCTAAAATTATGATACCACAGCTTTAAGGTCAATCTGAAAGTATGGCGTCTGCTAACAGTTTATGCCACCTCCTAAGTCACATGTTGAGTGACTATGTCACTTGAGTATGTTACTTAAAATATCCCCACACATTGTCATTATTTTAGATCTGATGTTTTGGGAAGTACAGTGCAATGGACAGCATCGCTAAGTATTGTTTTTGTTAGACACACCATGGGGGAAGTTACACCTTTGATCTCTAGAATCCCACATACACATGCAGTATGGAAGAAAACAAAGGTCTGAGAAATGAGCAGGGTTTCCCACAGTGCTATGCAGGTGGCTCGTCTGGCAAAAAATCAGTGCTGCCTGCCTAAACAGATTTGTGAAATTTGAACAAACTTTAAAGCACAAACACACATGCTCTGCCCCCCGCTCTTGTTCACAACAGCTAACCCTACCCCACAAAAACTCTCCCCGCTCAACAATCCATAAGCAACAGCCACCCCCACCCCCTGCCCACTTGATGGTGTGTTATGCTCGTGGATTGTTGAATGGGGGAGGGGGGTGCTCACTGTAAACAATTCAGTATCAGACCACCTTGTATATTCAAATTTCTGCAGGAAACCCTAAATGAGGATAGAAACGATGCTTCATGATGGTCTGTGCCTGTGCAGTCCGATTGCATTACAAGGAAACTACTAGGTGGCTCGTATCATCGCACCATCATACCCGAATGTAACATTCTCAAGGCAAAGCGATGCCGTTCAGCTGTAGTTTTTAAATTATGGTTACACTCCATTGAGTGTGGAATGTAACCGTACAACATAAAGGATACAACCAAGGTTAATTTGCTTTTGGATGTCCCCTTCAGTGCTGCATGGCAAGATCTAGGCCAAGCACATCTTCTGAATAGGTTCCAGTGGTTGTTATGAGTAACCTGAAAGCTTGGGGAGCAGATCTGAAGTAGAGTACTTCAGCCTCCAACTCCAATGAGCTTCTTTGCTAATGAATGCGTTGGAATGCGAGTAGTGCCCACATTAACCAAGAGTGCAATTAGCAGAGAGAAGGGCCTGTTTTAGAGGGGTTAAATAGTGTCGATTGGTGTAATGTAGTACTACATTGGCAGCACAGAGCTTCGATTAGTAGAGTTTGTCAAGTTTGAAAGAGAGAGGTTCTTATCAGGGCCCTTGATAGGTCTGTGGTTGATATTCCCACAGTTTTTCGTTAGCGGGGAAAAAAGGTGCAATAGTTATTCTAAATATCCAATCTAGCATATGTTGTATTTTAATTGATATCCATTTATCACATTTGTGGATTATGAATCGCCAAATTCACACTTCCCTGACAGGACTGGCCAAAATTTGCTTCTTGATATGTTCGGCAGCAGAGCCAATCCGTTACAATGGGGACAGATGAGTCTAAAGCTGGGGTCACACTTCACTATTTCTGCAATCCGACCCAATTTTGTGAACGGTGGGCAGCTCACACTTAACGACTATTTTGCACTGAATTTATGTATTTTGCGTTGTGAAGCAGCCACACTACACGATTGTTTAAGTACAGGGTGGGGGACACTTCACGACTAATTCTAAAATCCTCTGTTGTGGGGATCTCCGACTCTAAACTCGCCACAGCTCACGGAAACGCACGTGATCCGTGACCATCCAGAAAAAAGGTAAACAAACGTGAACAAACAGGGACATTTACAGGTCAGATTTGGTTGATATTGGGATCAGTGGATTTCTGCACATCTGCGCAAAACTGCGGACATCTGCGCAACAAGAACGTAACCACAAGCTGCTGTGTGGACAAGCGCAAAAAGCGGAGAGAAAAGAGGGATGTGGGTAGGGCTGCCCCCTGAAAGTCGATGAGTCGAATCATCAGTCGGGAGACCCCTCAGTCGAGGGTTGAGCAGTCTTTTTTTTTTTTTTCAAATCAAAAGTTATTGGAGTATTACAATAATTGGAGATGTACGCCTATATTTTATATTGTAGCAGGGCAAGCTGGCACCCTTGCACCAAAAAGAATCTGCATGACAACATGCGCTGCCTGGTGGTTAGCCTTTTCTGCAGCTGAAAATGCCAGGCGCTCTCCTGAAAGCGCCCAGCTGGGAGCGCCAGAGCGCTTTGGAGGCTCAGCGTTGTTTCAGTGCTGTGATATGGAATATCCGCGGAAGTAATTTGTTGAAGTACCTAATGTTACAGATAGTTTGTGTTGCTAACAAATACTGAATGTAAAATGTCGGCACAAGGTAGAGTAATTGCTCTGGCCCTTGCTCTGGATGAAGGGAAGGCTGAAGCACGTAAAGAGAGGACGGACGGTCGGTGTGGCATTTGTCCCGCCCCTCCTCCACTGTGATTGGCTGGGTAAAAAGTGATTGAGGCAAATGCTGCGTTTTACCCAAAGTTGAACATTTTTCAACTCTCGGCGACCAGAAAAGAAACGCCAAGCCCCTTGTCACGCTGCTGGCTTTTTAAATACGCGGTGCTCCCATTGCAAACAATTTGAAAAAAATACGCTGGCCTTACGGCACGGCTTAATTGATGAGAGAAGCTGAAACCTGAGGTGGTGGAATTGTTGGTAAAGGCTATGTCTCAGAAGAAGTCTAAAGTATGGTGGCATTTAAACAACTTATTAGTTGTTTTAAAGATAAATAAAGAAGTAGGCCTATCCTGTTGTAAGAAGAGATGTCAGTCGGGCAATGTTGTGAATTTATTTTAAATGGTCATTTGTTTACTCACACGTTGTTTTTAATGTTTACAGTGAAATAAAACATTTTGGTTAGCTTGATTTAAAAATAAATACATGTGTGCTGCCTGTCACATTATTCTGACATGCATATGGTAGCCCGACATTGTCGGAAATTCAAATAGACCGCAATTCAAATCTTGCATCATATGCAGCTGTCTTCTAGCGATTTTTAAATGCAATTTTTTTTTCCCCGTGAGTCTGTTGCATTTGCTTATGTTAATGTGGTTGAAATCATTACTGAAACTCATGCCAATCGATTTTCTGATTGCCAGATAGTCTATTATGAACAAAAAAGAGAAATGGAACGAATAGTCAAATCTCTGTATTGAACAGCCAAATCTGATTCGACTGTCGGGTACAGCCCTAGCTGTGGGTGAAGACCTGGCTGGAGAGGCGAGGGCAATAGTCTGTATACTCTGTGAGAGCTGGAGCTAAGCATCAGTTACAGACTATATCCGTCCCACAGTATGATCATCGCATTGTAGGTATGGATATTTTGCGCAGACCTGGGTTAATTAAAGATACTAATTGGTATTTGAAAATATTATTTTCCATGTATTCTAGTATTTTAAAATAACCTGGCCCTAAACAAACATTGGTATTTGGAGTATTTTAATATACTTACGAAAATCTAATTCTCCTGTCATGTTTATTCAGCTCAACTGTCATTTGCTGCTGCCGGTCTCTGTGTGACGCTGATTATGTCATCCTCCATGATCGGTGCCGATTGACTCGTAAATATTAAACGTTTAATAAAATCGTAGGGCAAGTGATTGCATTGCAGACTGTCTCGCACTACACGACCATTAGTGGCGGGGACATGCCCCGACCGGGCTACTTGTCGTGATGATCATTGCCGATTTGTCGGCAGGGTCAAATCGGGCTCTAATCAGGCTTAAAGTCAGGCTTAAAATCATGTAGTGTGACCTAGGCAGTAATGTTGAGTTGTAGTATTGCTAAAGGTCATCAGGGAACTATGGCTGTTTAAATGTGTGGTCTGTACATTTTTTTTTTCTTGGAATCGCCAATTTTTGTGTGCGTTTCTCTCCCCTACATTTGGAATCTCCAATTGTGCAAATGCATCTAGGCTCATCACTATTAATCCTAGCCACCCTCACGTCACCAGTCTCTGTTCATCATGCAGGCTGCACAGTGCCGATTGCAGGAGAGGCACGTCCCTCCTGTGGATGAGACCGAATAGTCAGACATTCGACTCTTCATTAATGATGGCACTATCAACAAGTGAATCCAACATTTTAAACTATTTTCTTTCTTTTAGTGTGTGTGTGTGTGTATGTATATATGTATATACAATACAATATATAATATAATAATATAATATATATATATATATATATACACTCACCTAAAGGATTATTAGGAACACGTGTTCAATTTCTCATTAATGCAATTATCTAACCAACCAATCACATGGCAGTTGCTTCAATGCATTTAGGGGTGTGGTCCTGGTCAAGACAATCTCCTGAACTCCTAAAACTGAATGTCTGAATGGGAAAGAAAGGTGATTTAAGCAGTTTTGAGCGTGGCATGGTTGTTGGTGCCAGACGGGCCGGTCTGAGTATTTCACAATCTGCTCAGTTACTGGGATTTTCACGCACAACCATTTCTAGGGTTTACAAAGAATGGTGTGAAAAGGGAAAAACATCCAGTATGCGGCAGTCCTGTGGGCGAAAATGCCTTGTTGATGCTAGAGGTCAGAGGAGAATGGGCCGACTGATTCATGCTGATAGAAGAGCAACTTTGACTGAAATAACCACTCGTTACAACCGAGGTATTCAGCAAAGCATTTGTGAAGCCACAACACGTACAACCTTGAGGCGGATGGGCTACAACAGCAGAAGACCCCATCGGGTACCACTCATCTCCACTACAAATAGGAAAAAGAGGCTACAATTTGCACAAGCTCACCAAAATTGGACAGTTGAAGACTGGAAAAATGTTGCCTGGTCTGATGAGTCTCGATTTCTGTTGAGACATTCAGATGGTAGAGTCAGAATTTGGCGTAAACAGAATGAGAACATGGATCCATCATGCCTTGTTACCACTGTGCAGGCTGGTGGTGGTGGTGTAATGGTGTGGGGGATGTTTTCTTGGCACACTTTAGGCCCCTTAGTGCCAATTGGGCATCGTTTAAATGCCACGGCCTACCTGAGCATTGTTTCTGACCATGCCCATCCCTTTATGACCACCATGTACCCATCCTCTGATGGCTACTTCCAGCAGGATAATGCACCATGTCACAAAGGTCGAATCATTTCA
This sequence comes from Amia ocellicauda, assembly GCF_036373705.1. Lineage (NCBI taxonomy): Eukaryota > Metazoa > Chordata > Actinopteri > Amiiformes > Amiidae > Amia > Amia ocellicauda. The sequence goes on from NC_089858.1 coordinate 41,803,027, forward strand.
AATTGGTTTCTTGAACATGACAATGAGTTCACTGTACTAAACTGGCCCCCACAGTCACCAGATCTCAACCCAATAGAGCATCTTTGGGATGTGGTGGAACGGGAGCTTTGTGCCCTGGATGTGCATCCCACAAATCTCCATCAACTGCAAGATGCTATCCTATCAATATGGGCCAGCATTTCTAAAGAATGCTTTCAGCATCTTGTTGAATCAATGCCACGTAGAATTAAGGCAGTTCTGCAGGCGAAAGGGGGTCAAACACAGTATTAGTATGGTGTTCCTAATAATCCTTTAGGTGAGTGTATGTGTGTGTGTATATATATATATATATATATATATATATATATATATATATATATATATATATATATATATATATATATATATAAATAGATTATACACAAGTACATCTGACTACCTTAGGAGGTGTTGGGTATCGAAAAATATCATATCATATAAAAAGAAAAGAATACCTGCACACTCACTTATAGCTCCAAAAAATCTTAAAAAGTATTTATGTAGACTATGCTTCTCAGGTTTTTTTAACAACGTTTTGAAATATATAATACATATTTATTTATACATTAGAGGTCAGTTGGCTGATTAAATCGGGGTCAATAACAGCTTTTAGAAACTATCGGCAATTACCAGGAATAAACGCAGATAATGCACTGATAATTTCTGAAACTATTGGCTAAATATTTTTGTTTACAAATTACCACAAAATCCTTCGTCAGACTTCAGATAAATACATGTTTATTTGGTTTTACAGTAATTATATTCACTTTTTTTAAAAACATAGTGAAACAAACGCGCACACCCACTATGGTTATAAATGTTCATAAAAATATTCTAATGTATTTTTCTATTTGTTTGTGGAATTGTTCATATATCTTGTCCATTCTTCAAATGTATAGAACATTCATATTTTTATATTTTTCTTTTATTCTTCCATTTAATTTATTTAGTTTGATTTGTGGTTTTTTATGATGAAAATGAATATTAACCTAAAGTTTATTGTTCAAATGTAAAAATCCTGACTTCATTTTCTCTCTGAGAGCCAAATTTGGGGAATCTTAAGCAAGAAAATTTAAATAACATTCAAATGAGTAACATTTAAAACTTTATTACTTTTTCTGCAACAATTTTTTTTTTCTTTCCCCCTTAAAATGTGGAATCCCCCAGTGTACTTACACATGGGAGGGAAATCCCCCCCCCAACACACACACTAACACACAAATAATTGAATGAAAGCCCTGGTATGTAATTATTTATTAATGTAGGGATTGATTGCATTCCTTCTAAGAAGTTTAGAAGAAAGTTTGTTCCCTCAGTCTCTCCGAGTAGGACTTTCCCGTTAGACCTGGAATAAGTCTGGTTGCTCTCATCTGAACTGCTTCTAGACCAGCGATTTTCTTTCTTGAAGTGTGGTGCCCAGAAATGTACATGGTATTCCAGATGAGGTATAACTAGTCCATTGTATTAGCATAGAAAATTTGGTGTCATATGGGTATTTTAAAGAACCCAAAGTCCAATCTGGTCCATAAATGAATACCACTATATACTTTTTTTGTTTTGTTCATGATATATCTCCCAGCCCTACTAAATGCTATTAAACGTTTTTTTTTCCTTTTGTTTTAGTTGTTAGTGTGACCCAAAACCTTTTCAAAGACACATGAAGTCAGCTTGGTCCACCAGTTGTATTGTTATTGTTGATTGTGCCCCCTGTCTTTGCCAGTGCCATTCCAGTTGACTCCAGATTCCAATTTTAAATTCAAAATATATATATTTTTTGTATGTAACTGGTGCATAACCAGAGTTAATCATACTTAGAATATCTTTTGTCTTTAGTAATCATTTTTATCTTAGTTTCTACAAAACGTATGCAGTGTTTCTACTTGATCGGATTACCAGAATAAAGTAGAAACCATGACTTTATAAATTAAGTTTTATTTTCCAGATATCTGTTGCTGTTTCATCTAGTTGCCATTCTGTTTTGAGCAGCGTGTTTACAGAAATTACAAATGTGTATTACTTCTGCCTCTGTCATGATCTGATTAACAATAAGTTCAGTATCCCAAATATTTTCCATATATTATACCTCTATGCAGAGCTCTACAGCACGAGCATTTTTCTCACATTTGCAAGTAAGGAAATACTACATTGACATGATTATGATAATGATATTTTACACTAATTGTTATTACAGTATCAAAAGTGCAGCGGGTGATTAGGCATGATATCCAATCACCTAGCTGAAGAGAGGCACACTAGAGCTGCGATGGCAGGATGGAGACACTCAGCTGGTGCAGGCTGCTGCCTGGATCTAAAGAGTTGTCCGTCAAGGACGGCACGTTGGATCTGTTTAAACCGCACAAAGTTCTCAGCCTTTCCCATTACTTGAACTCTTGTGTGTTTTGCAAGCTACACCTGTTTCTTTACCTGCTCAACTACATTATTATTATACATTTTATTTATAACGCAGTCTTATTAAACCTACGCGCTACACTCAAGCAACAGTCAAAACAGACACAGTACACAGATGCAATACAGCAGTGCACTGCAGTACACACAGACAACAAAATAAGTAAGAAAACAAGCAACTAGGTTAGCCAATAAAGGAGAGCAATTAATTAAAAGATTATTTAAAAAATTGTAACTAACCAAGATCACTTTTTTGAAAAAAAAAAAAAAAAAAAAAGATTTTTTTGACATTTCTTTAAATGTGTAGGACGCTCCTCAGAGCCTCTGGAAGTGCATTGAACAGCCACAGCATTAAGCCCTGCTACAGGATAATTAAACTTGCAGTTCCGTTATTAAAAGTGCATGTTTTTGTTGATTTTAAAACTGTCCTGTGTTGCCATTTGTGTTAGCATATCAGTATGTAATGTACAATCACAGCCTATGCTAACTGGTTGTAACTAACCTGGCAGAACTTATTCTTAAGGGCAGCTAATACATTTATATAGTATTATGAATATGCTTTAAAACACACTGGGATCCATAAATTACTCAAAAGGTTTTTCACAAATTCAGTGTTAGCATTTTTTCCTAGATGACCTCCACATAAGCTCAATCAATTACAATAAGCAATAAGTGTCACTAAATTAATCACAGATCGAATACATCCTGTGCAGCAACATTTATTTGTATCGAATTCCTTTTATACAAAAAAAAAAAAGAAATCCACTTATAATAACTTGTCAAAAGACATGGCAATACGCTTTACATTTCCTTGTGACATGGTCAAAAACACATCCAGTTGTTTTATTTGACATATTTAATAATTAGCAGCTTAAAATAAATATAGAACTAAATAGAAATAAATAGTCAACTATAGGCCAAGCCCACATAAAATACAGTATACAGTTGTCTTTCACTTTTACTAGCCTGAAGGGTTTTTTGTCATGAAAACTGGCATGTGTACCATTTCTGGTTTCAAGCATGAACGGTGACATGTCACCACATTTCCTGCAGTGCTGAATGCCCTTTCTGATGGTGAGTTTGTTACAGGAATGCAGAAGATGCTTTCATGCCAGCTTACTCATTCTGGGGAAGTTTATCTGCAGGAGTTTCCACCAAGCCAGAGGATCTTCCTTGCTGTCAGTAGAGGGGAAAGCAGGGAGTGGTTCAGCTCAGCTACTATGGCTTCCTGAAGTCGCAGAGAGGAATGGGGTGCTGAGGTGGCCGAACTAATCTTGAAGAAGCTGCCAAATTACTTCCTTGACTTTTTTTTGCTGGGCGGGTGGATCTGTTTTTTTTCCATCTCCATGTATGGCAATATCAAATACATTTTATTTAGAATTTTCGTATACATTTTTCCTGATTTCGTTTTTTTTTTTTTTTTTTAATTATTTTTTAAAGGGGGTTGTGAATGTGTTTTATAGGTTTTTGTACTTTTTGTTAGACTTTCAAGCACCCATTGTATTCATATAGCTGCGGGAAACCCTGAACCGTTAAAGTATGAGCAGGTGGACCTTATTTCCCATTATTCAGAATGGCCCATTTAAAGCCCCAAACCCTAGTATTTAAAACCAAAATCGAACTATATATCCATGAAATACCTTATAATACCATTCTAATATGCATCGTATATTGTTTTGCGCTAAGAAAATAGCATTAGATTTTTTTTTTTTTTTTCTTTTTACTAAGAATTTTGTATTTTTGTTAAGTATACAATGTACTATAAAAACAACACTACAGTGTAACAACCTCATCACTGTACATAATTCATTCACACGTAGGGCTGTGCCATGGTGGCTGGTATTAGTTTTACAAGTTTTACAAACAACATGTGCTTTCAGTTATGTTGTGTATGGAGGTTCCTGCCAGTAATCCCAACATATTGACTTAACGATGATTGCATAGGAGCTGCAATGTTTCACTATTAGTTAAATGGTAGCCAAATACTATTATTAGTATTAGTCCGATCACATTATCAAATCGTTGGAGCACAACAAATCATAACCATACTGTGTAAGTAATAAAAGAAAACTAGAATAGCTTACAATTATAAAAGTAAGATGACTAAAATAGGAAAAAATAAATTCTCAAATGTATTTTCCTGTTTAATGGGCTATGAGTAGGGCCAGACAGAATCTGCTGGTGCAGATGTTTTTATGAAAAATGCATAAAAAAATAACATTTAAAAAATAATAAACTAAATTAAAGCATTACTTACTGTAACATTAAACACTACCGCCCCATGTATTAGCATGTCATGCAACACATGCGCTGTAAAATAGTCTCATCTGCTCTGGAGCAGCGCCTAATCTGACACCTGCCTTATCTGAGAGTTTCAGGGCTGAGAGAGGTCCTTTGGATTGGTTAGATATTAAAAGAGCCATGATCTGTGATTGGGGGAAGAAAAATATAACATCTCTAGGGATGATGACAGACCATAGTAACATCCTTTCCATTGGTCATGCCTATATTCTGCAGTTGCACAAGCGCAAACGCATGTCTATCAAAAATAGTTTCTGCATAAATTAATACTTTCTAATTGATGAATACTTATCTAACACAACAACTTTGTTAAATAAACATTACTTTTTTTGTTTGTTGCATATAAAACAATATAAAAATAATGAATGCAGAATTTACAGAAAAGGTTCTGCAGAAGTTAGACAACTTCCCCAGATTCTGTCTGGGTCTGGCTATGAGTAGTCAACTTTATTCTGGCAGCACTTGCTCATGGACTGACGGCAATCTCAATTAGTTTATTTGACAAAAAAAAAAACTTCACCCATACAAGTTTAATTTATTATGCATTATATTGAATAAAAAGAAGTAGCCCCATGTTTTCAGAAAATTGTCAGGTGGTGGGGGTAGGGGGTCGTAAACCTATGCCTATACACAGGAGAATTCATTAGATTATCGGAAAATGTCTTGGTACAGACAACCGACACTTCTTGGACCTAAAGAATGGCTGAAAGGCATCTTGTGCTCCTGCAAGAGAGAGACTGAGTTTGAGCCACTTCTGCTCCCTGCAACTGAAGCACCAGAGTTAATGCAACTCCATCTGCGTGCTCAAAGACAGTTTTTATGGAAATGTGATGATGCTACAGCTGTGAACAATCTGGCAGATGCTTATTCCAATGTTTCATTTCATTTGAAACAATTGAAATTGTTTTAGTTTCTATCGCAGTTGTAGGTTATTAAGCACAGATTTAAAAAAGAAATAAAATTAAATAATAAAAGTAAATTTATCAAATATCACTGAAAATAGACAAAATATGCCAGCAGACTGAATAAGATAATTCAGAAAGAGATGACAAATTAGGAAAAATCTAATGTAAGTCTGGAAAACATCTGGAATGTTGAAAAAGTGTAAGAACCCTGAGCAGGGTTACACAGCCTATGGCCTGCTGTCCAGAAATGGCCTTCCACTAGACTCAATACAGCCCACAATAAAAATATAATTTAAATTAGGATCATACGTTTTTTTCTGTATGTAGTTCAGACATCAAGTATAAGTAGAATATGTTTATAACACACCCATTGATCTGATATAAACTATAAACCTCGATGTGACGTGACACCTTGACCTTGTGTCTTAATTACTTTAAAAAATAAGTTATGCACCCCTACCATTTAAGTGTCGTTAAAACGGTAGTGACGGTTTTTGATTGCACACTACTAAATTTTCCAAATATGACCCCTGTCACTTGCTCCATAGTTTATGTGCAATAAGTAAATTTTGAAGAAAACAAACAAAGCTGAATACACACTTTACATGCATTTATTTGTGCATAAGGACAAACTTTCCACAGTTAATCTAATCTGGCAGTTTTTGTTTCTTCAGTGCATTTGATTTCACCAGGTCCATTCAATTGTCTTTATTCTAGGAGAGAGAATTAAAAAAAAAAAAAAAATACTTGCCTAGATTTGTTTTCTTCCTTTCAGGAATAAAGTGCCTTCACTTTAAACCCCAAACTGCAGTTTGGTTGCATCAGTGAAACTGCTCTTTCTGATGTAGGTGGAGCAATATCCTAAGATTGTATAGCCACTGTCTATAGTTCTGGCTACCATAGGCACTTCTGTCCCATCTAGGCCTGGAGAATAAGTTGTCATCTTGCAGCCGAGTGAAATGTCAAACTAACAGAAACCACAATCCTGTACAAGGAACTTCAAATCCATGCCCTCATGTCTTAAAAATGTTATTGACTCGAAACCTCTTAAAAGTGAAAATACTTGATGTGGGCACATTGTGGAAACAAAAAGAGTTACTACTTGCTTTTTAAGTTGGAATTGCCAATCAGGCAGTGGTGCTTCACTGGTATCTATAACATCTCCTTAGAACACCCAGCACCCCACCCCTGGTGACCAAAGCAGATATCTCTGATTATTATCTCTGATTTCCTGTTATACAAAATTATTCATATTACTGGAACATACTTTTTTTTTTTTTTAACACCGCTAGATTTTTGTTTCTTTTTTTGGGCCATTTAGATCTTACCCCACCATTACATATAACCCTAAAATCGCCGCCACTGCACTTCCATCATCCTCTGCCATTTACCATTTGTGTGTCTAACTGAATGAAGCGGGGATGGCTTACTTTAGTCGATAAGAAATGCCATATTGTTAATTAAAAGCAAAATTTTCTGTTGAATACTTTCATTAAGTTTACTTTTAAATTAAATTATAAGAAGTAAAATATGAATTCAACAACAGAATAATGTCATTATTTCTGGATCAGCCTGAATTTACATCAGTCTGTGGACCACCTGGAGGACTGTAGTGGACCACTGGTCTGGGCAACTACTGCTCTAGAACAATACATCATTTAATAATCCTTGCATGCAGGGTTAGGGTGATTTTTATTTTTTCAATGCCAATTTCAATTCTCAGACCCATTCCAAACTCAGATTGTTTGCTTTTAACATAATGGTCTCTACTGGATTTTTAACTGAGTTGAAAAACAGATTACAAATTGAATTGGAATGGAAAAACTGCTTTCATGGTTATCGAGATACTAAGGACGGACTGTTCATGGCTAGTTCATTTGGGTAGGCTGGTATTATAAGGGGATCAGGTGACCTATAATGCAGGGAGAGAGGTAATTTGGTTCCTAATGTGTAATTATATTAATCTTACCAAAAGTACAGCATCCAGAATTGTGGCTGGTCAGAGTATGTGACCGTAATGTCGTCTGAGGCTGTAGTTCATGTACCATTTGTAACTTGGAAGGAGTGAGTGGTGATTGTGTCCATTCAGCATCCTTTTTGACAGGGATCTGATACCCAAGAATCCTTTCATCTCTTTGTGTGCTGTTTGCCGGACAACCCCCAATTAGTTCGTTCCTGAAATTGTTCAGGATATGAAAATTATCCTATCATGTTTATCTGCCTCTTGCACAAGCTTGAGAGCAAGTTTTATTTCAAGCGCATGCAGAGTAATTAGTCTGAACAGAGAACGCCCGTGTCACTGTCACCGATTCTCCTTTTGAATGTTGTAGAAGCCAGTTTGTAAAGATGGCAAGTTTGTCCAGGTACTCTGCTTCAAGCTGTACAGGCTCCATAGAAAGCCTAAAATGGCTCAATCTGCATCTTGACTAGAGTCATTTATATGTTTTCTTTATACAAGGTTAAATGAGACCTGTCAGTCAGTATTTTTGCATGAACTGATGACAACAAAGGCGAATGCATGCATTTCTGCTTAGTTATTCCAATAGTGGTGTGAACAAGATTGCAGCTACAGTGTTACGGCTAACGGCCCCAATAATTATTTAATTGAACTGAGCAATCCGTGCTGTGATTACAGTCATTTATATTAAACCCCTTAATGACATGGTTGCTCCAAGCTCCATTTCCTATCGGGCCCTGTGGCGCATGTGAAAGGCCTACATTCTCCATTGCAGAAGCTGAAATCATGATGCATTCAGAGGACCTGGCCTGGAGAAAGGTAGCATAGACACAGGATTGGACGGGAGATATTGTATTCCATTTCATTTTAGGCTTTGATTATGGAGTTTAATATCCTGTTAACATTTTGGTGAAATACCATAACAAAACACAGGATGTGATATTCAGTGTATAAGTAGAAATACTGTAAACCATTTTTTCTGTTTCTATTTTTTTACATAAAAATAGTGTGGGGGGGTAAATCTTAAGCAATATTTAAACATTTGTATTCTTTGAGGACTTAATTTAAGATGCATTTATTACTACTAGTCTTGCACTACCCAAAAACTAGCCCCCTATTTTTAAGGTCATGCTTTACATGGGTCAATTATTTAATCATTTGTCTGAGTTGTTGTGGGAAATACAGATTTGTTCCTTATAATTTAACATTATCCATCCTTGTACGCGTTCCAGAGCTTTTTGTACAATCTGGCCATTGTTAGGAAATCAATCCCCTGTTGTGGGAGAAGCCAAGGCGTTTGTGGGATAGGGTTGTGTTTCGTTTTAAAAACAAAGACGGAAAATGACACTATGAGAGCGAGCCACAAAAGCCCTTTCTACGTCAGGCTCTATTTTATTGTTTCTGCTTTACATGATTGTAGACGGCATAATAAATACACGTTTCTGTTAAGAAATATTAAGAAGAGAAACATGTATAGACATTTTATTCAGACAAGCACTATGTTATCGTAAGAACTTATCCATGTGCAACAATAAAACTAAATATTTGCAATTTATTATTATTAATGTAATCATCAAGATATGTGCTAGCAGATGCGCCTTTTAAACGGCACAACTTGACTCCCTTAACTTACTTCAGATTTGTAATAGGGTTATGACGAAGTTCGAATCCGCATTCGCAGATGTCGAACTTCGCACGTTTAGCAAATCCGAACTCCGTCGAATACTAAACCAAACTAATTCAAATTTGAAGCAAAATATTTTTGTCTATCATTGCAACACCCACATGCATGAGGTCAGTCTGCTTATTCACTCAGTATGGTCCAGATGTTATTTTACAGAGAAGAAGGGATGATGTGATTGTTACAGATAGGTCTGTAATGCTGTTGGAGTGGTGCTAAAATCTGCCTCTGACACAGGGGTCTAGTGGTGCCACTCTTTCAATCCCATGCTTCTCAATTCTAAATATTTACAAATATTAATAAATGTATTTAAAACATTCCCTTGCGCAGTGTTTTTGTATGAATTAATATGATCAGAATAAGTAATAAAGCCTGCTTATTAATGTAACGGTTCATATACAAACAGGGCGTGCAGCACCTGCTCCTTTTTATTCTACTACTACACCACAGGAGGTGACTAAATATTTTGAAGAAACTTTAATTAAACGAAAGTAAAGCCCGTTGTTGTGGAAAATGAACCAGTATCGACTACCTGTCTTTGCAAGATAGGCTGAAGTGTATCTTGCTGTACCACCCTACGAAGTGAATGTATTTTCATTGTTGGTGGCATCTATGGCGGACTTGGCATGTGTGTTTTAACCTCACTCACTCACCGTAGCTCTAGTGCAGCTCTCGGGCAGGTTTTGCAGGAAAATGCCTGGTTTAAATGCGCAAGAATAACTCTTCCATCACGGAATCCATGTCTGTCATGTGACAATGTGTTCAAATTAAACCGGTACAGCTGTGCCTTGCAGCTTTAATACTTTGTATTACTGTGAGGTCCCCCCCCTCCCATTTTTGCCTGATTTTAATTGTTGTCATATTTTTACTTGTAACTCTGTAACTACAAGGGCTGGAGCCAAGTGTCTTCTATGGAAACACTCAGCACAAACTGGAGATTCAGAAAATACTAGAAATAATTGTGTTTGCCCCACCAGAGTTAAGAAATAAATCTAAAAAGTGAAGAAAAACAAAAGCGCTTATAAGAAAAAAGTGAATTTATGGTCAATATAACACTTTTTTTAGGGTTCCAGTCAGACTTTTGACACTGGACAGTGAAACTTCAAAGTCTTATGAAAAAGAACCACTCAAATCTGACCTCCAGAACAGAAATTACAGCCATTTGTATTAGACTACCATCAGCCGTAATAACTATATACAAATAAAAAATAATACTAAACAGGGAAACAGAATTCCAAACATTTGGCTTTTGAATATTGTCACTTGAGGCCTTTCATAGCCACATAGGCTTTACTGTTGTTGTAGTACTCATTCCAGCCACAAAACGGCCATGGCTTTCTATTCTATTCTATTCTTTACAGAATAGACTGTCAGTGACTTTTACAGATTTGTAAACAGAATCAGCATCTGTGATTTGTTTTCGAAGGGTAAGGTGTTTTATTTTTTGTGTCTGATTCTATTGATCTACTTTGTATTTGTTGTTCTTTCTGTATCGCGTCTTTCTGCTCTGTCAGAGAATTGCGTCTGTTCTCTTCTGTATGCGCCCTGCTTCCCATGTGCGGTCGGTGAGCTCTCGCACAAACGCACGCTCCGCGCAACCTAGCCTGCTCGGATATGGGTATCATGGGTATCGTATTTGGTATCATTGGAAAGCTACAGTCCTGCCCTGTAAGAGAGTGACAGACCCGTTTGCCAATGAGGGACAGGATTCAGGCAACAGGGCCTGGAATGCGGCCCCCCTCTCCCCTCTGGGGCGTCCCCCAAAAAAATGCGCGTTTCTTAAAACGGGCCTCTACCTCAGCAATGCTTCTACGGAAATGGCCATAATTCGAAAGCTAAAGACCTGTGGTTTGACAGCCTTGAGCTAAAGCCCTGCACGGGCCTCAAATCTAGGTTCCAGACCTGCCCTTGTCCGACAGATTATCACAATCTTTTTTTTTCCCCCATTACACAGCCTATACTACTGTTGCAGCTGGCAAAGTAGTTATATATTTCTTTTCGTTTCTTTATTAAGTTAATTTAGAAAAAAAATTGGAGCATTTTTTATTTGTTAAATTAAAGTTTTTGTTTTTTAAAGTGAGGACCAAAGGGCCAGTGAGTTGATCACGTTTGATCAATTTAGCCTCTCAAATCAACACTTGACTTGCCTACAATAAAATCCATAGATATAAAACACTTCAAGCATATCACACAATGTTAGTTTAAATGTTTATCACCACCACAGTAAAAAGGCATTTTTGACAAGCTGACCAGGCTGCTCTGCTGCTCGCAATGGCGTGAGGAAAAACGAACGAACAGGCTGTACGATCTAAACGCATAACCTGTGTGTTTTTATTTTTTATTTTTTATTTTATCTTACCTTACCTCAAATATCAAGGCATCACCATAGAACATGGCCATTCTTATGTCCAATAGTCTACAACAGTTAGACTAATGACAATAAAGTCCAATCAAAGAACAAACAAAACAGCCTCCTAGTCTTAACATGGCTACAGCCAGAAGAACAGTCTCTTACAGAGCATCGTGGAGAACAAGCACAGCATCCACAGTGGAGGTTTCAGTCCAGTCCTGTTTCTTCTGTCCTCTTCCAGCTGCGCTGAAGACACACTGCTGCTGCTGCCACTAGTGGGGACACTAACACCATGCGAGCCAGTCTGCGCAGGCACGGTAGCATGCTCTCGTGTTGTCCGTGGGAAAACTTGTGTGCGTGAGCAGACTGTATCATGCGTGTCAGTGTGATAGATTATATATATCTTTCTATGTTTGTTTTACCATCATCACCTTCTCATAGTTTTTTTTAATTAATGAATGTCTAAAATATAAAAAGGAGGAGGAGCCTTAAAGCAGGCTTAAAACAGGACGGTGCCCGGCCCGCGTGTGAACTATGACGTGAAAATTGGCCCGAAACCTGGCTTGAGGGGTGTAAATAAGTCTTGGGCTGAAATGCAGGGCTCTACCTTGAGCACCCATGGGAGACAGGATTAGAGTAATATGACGTAGAACGCGTGGCCCGGCCCCGGCCGTTTTGCATAGGGTGGACCCCACAGAGTTAAAAAAAAAAAAAAAAACTAAAAAAAAAAACATAAGTTTATTAACATCAAATACAACATAATTTTTTTTAATAAAAACTGTAGCAAACTGATTTTACAGTAATACTGTCAAATACAAAATGCCCCTCAACCTACAACTAAATATGCTACGTCCGCATCTGCATTTGATGGATTTAATGCTTTAAAATCCACATTTGACGGATGTGGATGCTCCGTCACATCCCTAATTTGTAATTGCAAACTACACTTTTTGCCCTATGATTCTTAATTTACTTAGCAGATGCCCTTAACCAGGGCAAGTTAGTTTCACATGTAATTATACAGTAACAGCAGCTACAATATAGTAGGTTATAATTTAACTAAAGTGTGCACGTTTCAGTCATGGCATTTATGGACTTGGAGTTAAAATTACGCATTTATTAAACCAGTCCTTAATGTTTTAGAGGGAAACTCAGATCGGCTGTATTTACTTATTCATTCATTTAACTTGTCAATGGGCCAGACTCGTCCGCCAGTGGATACTGGACAAAACAGGTCAACGAAAGGGGCTTGTGATCTTACCTTGGGGATTATATGGTGTCAAGTAGCATAGTGCTGGTGACAACTGTTCATAGTTTGTCAGTAGTACAGCTAGAGCTGGGCCGTATACCGAGTTTTTGCGATATAGTCGATACAAGCATTTTGCACAAAATAATATATCACGAGTATTGAGTTTGTCATTTGTATGTAAGTATGTATTTCTGCAGACCCAGATACCATGTAATGTTGCTCAGATTGCAGATCTCCCAAAACTAGTAGATGGGCTGCTGGCCAAAGCCTAAGGGGGAATCCACTAGTCATGGTCCACATTGGAACCAATAACATAAGAAAAGGTAGGGCAGAGGTTCTGCAAGACAAATTTAAAGAGTTAGGAAAGAAACTAAAGAGCAGAACCTCCACGGTAGTTTTCCCTGAAATACCTCCGGTACCACGTGCATGACCAGGAAGACGGGAAGAGATTAGAAAATGTAACATGTGGTTGGAGGGTTTTAATATTTATGGAGCATTGCTCTTTCTTCTGGGATTGGTGGCACCTGTACAAACCGGACGGTCTACATCTAAATAGAAGGGGGGCTAATGCATTGGGACAGCGTATGTGCAGAGTAATTGAGAATCTTTTAAACTAGGGACCATGGGGGCAGGGAGTTCTGACAATGGGAGATGTTTGACTAAGGAAAGAAAACCAAGGGAAACTATAGTAGGAAAGTCCTGAAATGTTTGTACCACAATAACAGGAGTATAAGGAACAAAATGTTAGACCTATAAGCCACAGTGCTGGTGTGTGACTATCATATTGTAGGAGTGACAGAAACATGGCTTACAGAAAATGATGAGGATGAATTCAAGTTAAAAGGATACCCACAGTTTAGGAGGGAGTCAGGCAAAATCAAAGAGGTTGTGGGTTATCATTATATGTCAAAAAATTACATTGAGGCAGAAGAACTCAAATTAGATCCTAGTAACGAAACAGAATCTTTGGAGGATTAGTGGTAGTAGTGTGTTACAGACCACCAAATTCAGATATTCAGAAATGTTGCATTGTACAATGTAATCAGGACTGCATGTAGCAAGGATGTGGCTGTTATAATGGGGGATTTCAATTTCCAAAACATAGACTGGGAAAGCCCAGTTGGGACTACAGAAGCAGAAATATAAATGGTTGAGATGGTAAATGACTGCTTTCTAACTCAATTTGTCAGGGAACCAACCAGAGAGAGCACGTGCATTGACTTGATCTTTTCAAATGACCAAGATAGAGTCAGGGGGACAGTAGTTCGAGAACCAATGGCAAACTGTGATCACAATATGGTTAGCTTTGAGGCATTCTTTCAAAAATCAAGGACCAAGTCTAAAACAATGGTCTATAATTTCAGAAAAGCAAACCTTTAAGGTATAAGGTGGCAGAAGAGTTAGACTGAGGCACACCGGATACAAATTCAGTTAAAAATGGATGGTTATATTTTAAGGATATACTGCTTGAAGCTCAGGAGAAATTTGTAACAAAACTTAGCAAATTGAGGACCAACAAACATTGGCCAAAATGGTTTAATAGAAGTATGTAAAAAACAATCAAGAGAGAGATTAAACTAAATACAAAGAATATGTTGAACTGCAAAGAGATCTTAAGAAAGGGATCAGGAAAGCAAACATAGTTCTTTGAGCTAAAACTTATACAAGGAGCTTTTTTCAATACTACAGCTGCAAGAGGTCAATAAAGCAGGAAGTGAAACGGTTAACTGCTAAAAATGGAAGTATCTTAGAGGTATTTTACAAAAAAAATTATAACATGCCACAGGTTAACAATCAGTCCAGTCAAACCCTAAGAGAGATCAGGATAAATGAGGAGGAGGTACTAAAAGGACTAGCAGAATTAAAAACAAACAAATCACCTGGGCCAGATGGTATATTTCCAACAGTACTTAAAGAAATGAGGGAAATGTATTTTTAGGCCGCAAACTCTAATATTCCAAATGACACTTGTGCCAACTGACTGGAAGATGGCAAATGTCATACCCATCCACAAGAAAGTGGACAAAACTGAGCCAGGAAATTACAGAACAATCAGTCTCACCTGCATTACTTGTAAAATGATAGAAAAAATGATTAGACAGAAAGTAGAGGAGCATCTTATTGAAAACCATATTCTTGGAAGATAGTCAACATGGGTTTTGATGAGGCAGATCATGTCTTACTAATTTATTAGAATTTTTTGAAGTTGTAACTGCAGCTGTAGATCACGTGAAAGCATATGATATGATATACTTAGATTTTCAAAAAGCTTTTGATAAGGTTCCACACCAAAGACTGATCCTCAAATTGGAAGCTGTAGGCATTCAGGGTAATGTAAGTAGATGGATAATGACCTAGTTGATGTATAGGAAACAGAGGGTGTCAATTTAGAGGAGTTGGCTCTAACTGGAGTGAGGTTGTTCGTGGAGTTCCACAGGGATCAGTACTAGGGCCTTTGCTTTTTCTAATCTAGATTAATGATCTGAACTCTGGGATAGTTAGCAAACTTGTTACATTTGCAGATGATACTAAAATCGGTGGCTCAGCAGATACAATCTCGGCAGCACAGGTTATTCAAAGGAACTTCGATAATATTCATTTGTGAGCTGACACCTGGCAGATGAAATTCAATGTGGAAGCAGGAAGCAATACAAAAAGGCAAACAATGTTAGGATATACTGTCAAAAGAGTAGAATTTAGAATAAGGGCAATAATGTTAAAACTGTAAAATGCACTAGTTAGACCTCATCTGGAATACTGTGTACAGTTCTGGGCACCACACTTCAAGATAGATATAGATATCAGAGCAGACTACATGGGGACTTGATTCAAGTTTTCAAAATCACAAAAGACATCGACCACATCAGACCAGAGGAGCTTTTCCAGATCAGCAGGGACACACGGACCCAGAGACACAAATGGAAATTGGGCTTCAAGGCATTCAAGACCGAAAACAGGAGACACTTCTTCACACAGAGAGTAGTCACAATCTGCAACAAACTCCCCAGTGATGTGGTTGAAGCTGACAATTTGGGAACATTTAAAAATAGACTAGATAGGATCTTTGGATCACTTAGTTATTAATGGACACCAAATGAGCACTATGGGTCGAATGGCTTCCTCTCGTTTGTAGATTTTGTTCTTATGTTCTAATCTGGGAGGAGTAACTGCACATTTAAGGAAATGCTTGTCACTCTTTATGTGGTCAATCATTTGCAGAAGACACTCATCAGTAATTTTTGAAGCAGCGAATTGCTTTCTTCATTTATAAAAGTAAGGTGGGAGAAGGAATGAAGAGGAGGGAGTTAAAATAAAAAAATACATTTTAGTGCAAGTTCACTAAACCGTTCGCCATGGCCAAGCCCGATCTGCAAGCACCCCCGAAATTACTCCACCATCCCAATACGTGTTCGCACCCCCCCTTCATTTTATTGGCATAAAATTAAATAATAAAGTTTGTTTACATTTTTATGAATTGCAAAGCAAGGTAAACATTGTGTTATGTGACAGTAAATATTAGTTAATACTTATGTCTTTGGTCTTATTTTGTAGCTTGTTTGAGGAAAAAATAAAAATATTGAGACCGAAAATTCTAAAAAAATATTGATTTATTTTTAGGATATATCGCCCATCCCTAAGTACAGCACAAAATGGTGAGAACCTTCTTACTATTTTCTGAGAAGGCAGAAGAAAGGCACTGAGGTGATTGACTTGATACAATTCAGGAACAGCTGCATGGGTTTGTGTTGACGCTTCCATGGGAATAGGGGAACAATGTATCCAATTTGTGAGGATATTGTCAAATTACTCTATTGATGTAATCTCCATTATGACTCTGCAATGAGCACTTTATGAATAGGCTTCATTGCATCAAGTAAATAATTGGTCCTTCGGGTGCATGTGGTCAAAGTCAATTTGTTTAGCAAATCTCCCCACATTGATCTGCACTTTCCAGGAATACTGAATGCAAATTGCGCTCTTTCGGTATTTTAATTTCAGAATTGAAATCTCATTGGACTATTTGGGTGTTTTACTTTGCTGGAGATCGCAGCTGCAAACCACAAAATTGAAATTTAGATTTCATACTTCACCAAGTGTGAAGCAAGCAGCTTCATTTACCATTCCACACCCTCTTTCCAGTGACTTACTGTCCTTTTGCAGTTTTCTAGCATTGCAGTTTCTCATTCAGATTTCTCTCATACAAATTCTCATTTGTTTTTCTTCTGCTAAGAATGGTTGAAGTCTGGACTTTACTGTAGTGGACAGCATGCAATTATCAGGTGTAAAATGCATTTTGAAATTGTGAACATGACTAAGTAACTTTATTCAGTTATCTGAATTATGGATTAAAACTATGAATTTAACCAAAGCATGTTTCCATTAAAAACAATGCATTGTATAAGACGAGACAAGCTGTTTGCTATGCAATCCGATATGCAACTATAATGATTTGACTTTAGTACACTTCAAAATGTCTCCCAGGTAGCAACTGGGAAGATGTAGAAATTAAAGCCATTAAATGTGTACAATTTACACTTTTTTTTTAGACTTGTAGAACTGAAGATAGACATTTGATTCCCTATTGAAAAGCTGCTAAACCGACATGTCTTGTGTATTTTTTTAAATATATTAGAAAGTGTTGTCTGTAAAGGGTTAAGAAGTGATTGTCAATATTCATAAGTTGTGATATAAATGCATAGAATACACCTGTAAGCATACCTAATGTCATGCGTAACTGGTTTGTAAAGCAGATTGTTTTCATTCCCAGCATGCGTTTAGTTTATGCCTCCTTTGCGGCTACATACGTGAACACACTTAGGCCTCCTAAAACCTCAACTGTGAACGGGTTCAGAAAAAAAACGTGGACTAATTTTGAGAAGGCCCATGGCAGACCTAGTAAGTGTTAAAGGGGTCTAAGAGTAAAATGACTATCAGGATTGAATAGCAATTACTGAGTTCAAGGAGCGGGAAAGTTGTAACTTCCCAGCCCTGAGGTTCCATTTGTTTTCAAGCAGCTGTTCAGCCTGGAGTTAAATGTCAGATGTTAAGACATGAGCAAGGCTTGGCATGGAGAAAAACTTGGTTGCTGACCCAAGTGGATTTTAAATCGGCCAGTGCTTTAGGTTAACCCCTCTTTAGCCACACAGGACTTCATTGTTGCTGTGTTTGCTCTGCCACACAGCTTGCCCGTGGAAGCTGAATCAAAACCCCTTGATGCTACTCCATAAATGCATTTGTATTAACCTCAGGGTGAGTCACTTGTACAAGTAAAAAAATAATTACAAATTAATTCACCCTTCATTTTCACATTTAGCCACACGAGATAGTGGCTGCCTTCCACCTCAGGGGAAACTGTCCAAGATTGTCAGCACACTATGTGAAGGCCTCTGGGCTCCTTTCTTGTGCTGAAAATAGGTCTAAGTTTTAGCTGACACTTCCTAGCCTTGCTGTTGTCATCTTGCACTCTGTCCTGAAACCACGGGACCTCGGGAGATTGTCCGCACCTGGCTGGGCATTAAATAAACAGTCTCTGAACCTGGAATCTCAGGCTAATGAAGACTTTGCCTAATCTTTCTTTAGCGCTCATATGCAGCTTACAGGCCCTTCCCTGGCATGCCTTGTAGGCCCAGGAGTGCTTATGGTTTATTTATACTCATCTCGTTGGGGCGCAACAGCTTGTCCCGAAGAGAGGCCAGCCGAGCCAGAGTGGTTTTAGAGCCACCCTGTCGCCAATCACGGAGAGATGTGCCACTAACCCACTTCTCACACCGGAATCTCCAGCAGCCTTTGGATGCTGATTCAGCTTGGGTCTCCTTCTGCATGAAGATTTGATGGGTGTTGTCCAACTGCAAGACTACCATTTGCGTGTGCTCGAGTGTCTCCAATAGTGCTTTCTCTTCCGGGTTGCCCATTGTTCCTTACAGGTCTACTTCCTCTGGAGTGCAATACAGCAGCTGATGTATTAAACATCACACAGTGTGATTAGAGCAATAGACCAGAAAGATAACGATCTAGACAACAGGATGTATTGGAAGCAGGACGTTTAACACAATCAACAAAATAAATGCATTTAATGTGAAAGGGGTCTGATGTAGAGCATCTTAGGCCTTGTAATAGGAAACTAATTGCAGGACAAATGTAATTACTTGTATTTTATGATGCCCCTTTCAGGTCGCACATCTTAAACTGCTGATTTGTAAAGAAAATAACTTGCTTGGCATAGACTTGGTCTGACCACAGAAACAGACAGGTGCTAACAAAATAAGTTGGTTCTTTGTGTGCTTGCCTTCACTGAACAGGGTTAATCGGGACAGTGTTTGTGCTGACATTTTACTTGAATGGCTAACACTGGCTCATGCTGTCTCAGTGACGGCTCTGAGCTCTGTAGCATGTGGCTGCACTGTTGGGCTTGTTTCTATTCCTAGTAACCGCAAAAGGGACCCCCACATCAAAATAAAGAAAAGACGAAGGACCGACCTACATCAGAGACCTTTCACTGTTTGTTGTCAGTCTGTGTCCTTGTAAGAGACAAGTGCACAGCAGGTCCCCCATATCGCTATCTCCTTCATCTCTCAACAGCTGGCATCAAACACAGCCCACCTCTGTGCTGCACAAGGGGGGGAAATGCCAGTTTCAGAAGAGTCCTCTTTTACCCGAGAACTAGTGGGGAGCTACAAAGCCTATACAGGAACTCCTACTTTACTTTTTATTGTGCCTTCAAAAAGAGCCTTCTATCATCAGGGTCGGTTAAGGGGATAAATTACCAGTTGAATCAAAGCTGAAATTTAAATTCCTCAACTGCTCCTCTTATAGACTGTGGTGTGTTCCCTCCCCTATTTTGTTTTGAGCTTTAGTTTTCCAGTCCACGAGTCTGATGAAAGAACTTCTCAAAGTTTTTGTTTTTGTTAAACATGTTTGAATATTTACGACGCGATCGGCACCAATTGAGCTGATTGAATAAGAAAAAAGAAACGGTAAGAATAAACATAACCAGAGAATAAGATTTTCATATGTTTTTATTAAAATACTTCAAATACCAATGGTTGTTTCGGCGCAGGTTATTTTAACATACTCTAATACAGGGAAAATAATATTTTCAAATACCAATTAGTATCTGTAATTAACCCAGGTCCGTGCTAAATATTGATCCCTACAATGCGATGATCATACTGTGGCATGGATGTACCCTGTGTGTTGCTCACCTCCAGTTCTCACAGCAGAGTAGACTCTCACCTCCCTGGCCGTGTCTTTACACACGGCAACAGCGGCTTGTGGTTGTGTTCTTGTTTCCACAGTTTTGCACAGATGTGCAGAAATCCACTAATCCCATTGGTGGAGCAGCGCAGATCTGTGCATAACTGCGGACATCTACGCTTCCCGAACGTGACCTGTAAATGACCATGTCCATGTTTGTTTACCTTTTCTCTGGATGGATCACGTGTGTTGCCATGAGGCTTGTGGAGTTTAGAGGCTGTGTTGGAGTTCAGGAAATGTTTCTCTGTCTAGAAACATGATTGTCAGGGTATAGCCTAGCTCCTGCAAGATACTTTACTAGAGACAGGCCCCAATAATCACAAATGTATTATTCATACAGAACAGTGTCGAAGTGGTCATCTATCCTGTATGTATGTATGTATGTATGTATGTATATTTGCCTTCGAGATGATAGATTTATTCCTGTCAGTGTCCACCTTTTATGAAGCAGCCATTTGACTTTGAGATAACATGCCTTAAAATACCCAAGAGATAGTTATAGGATTAATCAGTTGTATAACTTAGACTTGTGTTCTTATCATTTTTTCCCTTCCCTCACCTGTCCTCACCTATTCTGCTTTTACAATGCATTAGATCATAGGAATGTGGTTAATAATAAAACCACTGGATCTTTCAGAATAGGTGATTGTTTTGTTCATGGCTTAAAGTATCCAGTGTTCATTGCTATTTAAAATCCTAACCAAAGATTGTTTTCCATAGGGGGATTGTTCTGTGACCTGCTTTATTCTGTTATTGATTGTGGCCTATTGTTAACAGAAAAGTGTTTGAAATAGCAAGGCTGTGGATTTATTGAATTGGATTCTCCTAGACTGAAAATTATGGGCATTACTTGCCAATTAGATTTTGCATTTCCATATACTAACCTGTATAAATGTCATTTTCAAAGTTGGTGTGCATGCTTTAGATTCATAATGCTTTGGAAGCTGTAGTCTAGCTAGCAGTCAAGTATGGTCTGAAGACAGGCAGCTAATGATTTTATGTAGGGAATTTTTTGGCAGGCATCACTCACTGCAATGTGCTGTGAATCTGTCCCACAGTGAATACACTCGAATGACTGGAATCTCCTCTGAGAGGTTTGGGGAATCCTTGGCTTTTACTAGGAATTTCAAAGTGAGTTGCATTCTGCCTGCAGTCTTCCCTGTGTAAATTTGTCATATTAATTAGAAGTAGGGATGCACCGAATGTTCGGCAACTGAAATTATTAGTCTGAAAATAGCACTTTCAGTGTTTGGTCGAATAAGTGAAACGACCGAATAAATTTTACTGAACAATGACGTTTTTGATGATGCGATCAAATAGCAACCAGCTATTGCTGTTTATTCTGTTTTCGCTGTAACTTGAGGAGAGGAAAAGTCAGTCGTTTAGTCAAGTAGATTGTACATATTAGCTAGCTAGATAGGTCTTATACATTTTGTATTTTGCTGTTGTGACCGGAAAACATTGCCACAAGGACGCTAATGTTAAGGCATTTTCATTGCAGCTCACATTGCTAAACTGGCAATTGAATGAAAATGTATACAAATTGAAAAAGAAAAACATACTGTTCGGTCAATTACAGCTGTAATTGCAAAATATTCCTTTATAAAACAAATAGTCACAACCTTTATAGTTAATTTGAAATTGTGACAATAAAAAGTCATGATAATGTTGGGACAATAATACTCCTACACGGTGCGTGAGAGTCTGCTGTTATTATGCCATTTCCATATGTCTTCTAATAATGTATTTGTACATACATATTTATTTAACAAAGTTGTTGTGTTAGATAAGTATTAATCAGTTGCATCAATTACAACGTATTAATTTATGGGGAAACGATTTGTGATAGAGATGTTCATTTTCTGCTGCGTAGCGGAGATTCTGCGGCGTGCATGGCATTGACCAATGGAAAGGACGTTACTATCTGTCATTATTCCTAGAGGCTATATATTGTTTACCTTGACGTGCAGAAACCCACAGAAGGGAGTAGCACTGAAGAGGAAGAGTATGAAGAGCAATAATGTATCACCATATAACACCCCTTCTCATGTGTTGGTGTTTATACAAATCCCCATTAGCTGACAAGTTATTGCATATGTGATTAATTTGAAAACGATGCTCCCGCCTCTACTAGCAAGAGTTATAATTCAATAGAATGCAGTGTTTTGATCAAAGACCTTATAACACTTGCAAGTAGAAACTGTGTGGGAGCATGTTTATTCTGTCCAGATCATTTTCCCTCATACACACCTGTCCAGTCTATACAGTTGTGCAATTATCTTTTGTTATAGTGATTGATTAATTACCTGAATAATTGTTCACCACACATTTATGCACCCTCAGTAAGTTATAGGCCTAATATAGGCTATTCAAAAAGGGGGCCAGCTCAAAGATGGCCAAATAAAAATATTTTTATTTTACCTATTTATTTATTTTAAGTTATGTTGTGCTTTGTTGGTATAATGTCTGCTGGAATGTTAAAAAAATGTTCAGTGTTAAATAAATATTTTTAAATTGTAGTTTTGTAATTAATTTTGTCATTGAAAAGCAAGACAAAATAGTAAAAAGCACATTTAGACTATTTAATTTATGCAATGGTGAAAAAATTGGCAAAATAAATAGAAAAAAATGTGAAAAACGGTATACGGTATTCGGTATTCAGCCTTCGGCCAAGTGTTTCATTATTCGGTTTCGGCTTCTGACAAGAATTTTCATTTCGGTGCATCCCTAATTAGAAGTGCAGTGCTAATTAAATGTGGAACACTGTAAGAGTAGTATTTTTCTGTATGCAATATCTTATCAGCCAAAAATTATTGAATCTCTCTGGTTTAGGAAAAAAAGAAAATAAAGAAAAAGTCCTTTGTGCAGGATGTTGGGTACATTTGTTAAGCCTTTAGGCCTTGTAGTGGAACGAATGAGGCTGAACAGTGTGTCTTACAATTTAATGGCAGAAGCATGCTGTCATAATATCATTCCCTATGCTAGATTTCTCGGCTCAAGATCAGACAGGTTATGGCATTCCAGCATTGTTCAGCCTGAGAAACCTGTTGAAACAGGAGCCTGATGCATACAGTGCGGGACACAGAAATGGAAAGAGAGCAGTTAGTATTGATATTAGTTTCACTGCAAAATGCATTTAAGTAGGACAATGCTATTAGAAAACACTTGAGGTACAAACATTGCTTTTTTTATTGTTGTTCAAATGCATGCTATGTATAAATTGACTGCAGAGTAGAGAATTTTACACTAGTTCTGGGGAGCAGCTAGTGCATCTGGACTGCAACCTTTAAATCTCAAGATTTGTAGCTTGGTTAGTTTCAAAAGTCTCACACCTGACAATGCTTTGAAAACAGGAGGGAGGGTTTATTACGAACCCTTCAGATTAGGGCTGTGCCCGTAAACGTTATACCGCCTCACTGCAGTGTCACCCTCTCACCACAGTGAAAATTAATTAATCGTCAATACCGTCTTTTTTATATTTTTTGTAATGATTCTGAAAACTATTTGGTGATACGGTAAGGTTTCGGCAGTGCTGCCTGCGCAGGAGATCCGGGTCGAATCCCTGCTGTGGCAGTTCCATGAGCAAGTGCTGCGAGCATAATGGCCACGAGACAACAATTAAATTTCCATGAAATCCGATTTCATGTAATCCGAATGCAGCCCAGGATTTCCTCGAAATTTCATTGTGAGATCGCAAGAAATCCGATTTTCATGCGATTTTTATCCAATTTCAAGCAATAGAGCAGAGTCCAATTTTCATGAAATCGCATGAAATCACACTGGACAAGTATCCAATCAGAGAGCAAGAAGGAGTCACATGACAAAATCTATGATGTCACTGGGAAGCTTGAACAGCGGATTGGAAGTTGGACAAGAGAACAGTGTTGCTTTCCCAATTGGGCTAATTTTACAGACCGTGTACATGAAAAAAATGGGCTTGGGAGGGTAATGGCGACTGTTGGTTAATCGTTAGCCAACAGACACTGAAAGTCAGCTTCGGACTTCATAACATATTTAAGAATAAACAAACCTCACCATTTATGTTGTTATTATAACACAATCCACACACAACAGCTGAGTATGAACAGGGGATGCAACCAGATACTCAAGGAATGTATTTTAAGAACATATTTGTATAACTGTATCCTGCTTACGTTGCAAGTTGGTTTGGGATTTATGTTCCCTAGTTCCACTCATCAAATTCAATTTCTAAATTGGAAAAGAGCTTTCTTGGCATGACATGGTTACACTCGTTTTGCCAGAGAAATTACAAGGGGTTCCAGTGCAAATGCATATTAACTATATTATAGTACATTAACTATACTTTGTGACTGTACATAGTTCAAGTTTATTCAAGTTTATCAATCATGTTCAAAAGACCAGTTGATTCATCATAATGGTAAGGACGTTTTTTTTAATCTACATTTTATTGTTATTTACGTTTTATACCATAACTGAATTGTTTACTATTTCTCCTCCATAAAGATATTGAAGGGATTTGGTGTATTAACCCAAATAAACAGACAAGTTAAATTACATTGCAAATTAGTTAATTGGTATTAATTTAATAAATCTAGCGTTAATATATTTTAGTGTGCCATGGTCTGTGAGTTGCAATATTTTCCATGTTTAGTTTGTTGTACTGTTTTATTGCGCTATAGATATGGTTTTCTATCATCAATTGAATTTGGCCGGTTTTTAGTGGAGTCGGCGGGATTTATGTTGTGATTGGGCTGTATACTGTCAATCAAATCTGGCAACACTGCAGGAGAGCCAGGGAAGCGCCAGTTTACACACTGTTTACGGCTACTGTCTCGTACACAAAACTGTGGTAAATTGGCAAAAGCCGTTAAATAAACATTTTCCTTTCAGTCTTGTATTTACCTCCCATTTCATTTTCCTCAAATCTTCCTCAAGTCTTGTATCTTACATGGGGTTGCTCTTTCACAGATTTCTAGTGTTAAATATTTGCCCAGTAATTACATGAAAAGTTAAACATTTATATTGATAAATATTATTTTGTATACTGGTAAGTTAGCCTTGATTAGTCTTTGTTCATGTCTTTTTAAGTTGTCAAAAGCAAAATATTCGATGTCTCAGGATAGCGTACCGTTGCTAATAATACAAACCATACATTTCATTACAATAACACACACACACACACGTATATTGGGGCTGTCAGTCGATTTAAATATTTGATCGATTAATCAATGGGCATTGGTTGATTAATCGGGCACTTATTAAAATAAGTGTAACAGATTTTAAGTGGTTGTGGCACACAATTTAACAAATACTAGTCATTGATATTACACTATAACAATGCTGTAATGTTAATTTTCAAAAATAAAAATAAAATAAGGATGTATATTTAAAAAAATCCTTATAATCAGCAAACTAAATTATAATTGCCACAGCAAATGGGTGTTGTGCTCACATGATGCTGTACTCACACTGCCCTTGTAACAAAAGCATTGCATGCAAATCAAACAGAAAACCTTTCCTTTGTCTTCAATATTTGTTTACGAATCTAGTTTGAATCCAAAGTTTAGTTTTCCCATCAGCGGCTGTAACCCCGCAGTTGTGCGCAGATACTGTACTACTTCTCGTGATGTGGTCTCTTGCGTGATTCGGCTTTATAATTTAACGCTAGAAGTGCAGGGCTGGTGAGTTTAACAATGTAATTTGAATTACTCTGTGTTCCTGAATACACTGCGGATACTCGTTCGTGATTTTTCCTAAATATATGTATAAAATACGCTTAGGGTGTTTTAGCTGCATAAACGCAAATCACGTTCAAGTTGCAATCTCTACCTCACCAACAGTGTAAAGTTTTTCATGTGATTGAAAAACACACGCATTGTGTAGCATTACAAGTGTCTTCTTACATCTATCGTCAGATTGAGTGGACACGGAGCGATTACCCCCGGAAAATAAACACTTGTTTCATCTATGTGTTTGACTGTGAAGTGTACCCGTTTTGAGGAAGAAAAACGCTTTGTCATTTATAACAATCATTGTTATGTTTTATGTTCATATTGCCATTTAAATACATTACTTAATTTGTGCTAGTTTTATTCTATCGTTTGTCTATCATTATTATACTTTTTTTGGCTCTTGTAGGTAGTTTGAAATGTCGGCACTTCTAGTGTTAACCGTATAATTGCCAGTCATTATAATGGACATTTTTATTAGCTTGATTAATTATCTCTTAAGAAATATACTGTGACGACTTCCAGATTTGATGCATACCGTGATTCAGTGTAACAAAAATAGTTTTAGCAAAGAAAAGTGTGCAATGTTTTTTGTTGGTTTTCGTTTTGTATAAACACATGCACACATGGAACAATGTAAGACTATCGGTGTTAGAAATCGCAAAAATATTAAAGTACAAGTTTTGAACAAATTATTGCTTTCATTAATATCTGCAACAAATACTGAGTGTACACTTGCATAGACTTCAGTGAAGCCGTCTTCTTTTTGCCACAATGTACAGCATGGCTGAAGCTGCCATAACTAAATAGGCGTATACAGAAGTATTTACACTCTTGATCTTCTTTCTTGCTTTTCTCTTTCAAAACTCCAAACTTCACCACGTAGTCTCGCTCCCAAATGCCCTTTATATAGCGTGCGATTGCATCAGGATTTCATCTAATTTCACCTGATGAAATCGTGCGATTTCACGCATTCGGATTTCATGAAATCCAACACATTCGGATTTCATTGTGGCCTTAAAGTATCATTCTAATTTAGATTCCTCATTTTTGTTTTGTTTCAGTATTTAGGATTGTTATGCTAGAAGTGTGTGTTTGCATACATAGCTCTGAAGTCACGCGCATATCACCCATTTCGAACAAACTATGCTACGCGCATGCCCAACCGCCTCGCTCACGCGTGCGGCGCGTTTAACAAATACTTGCACCCCCCCACCTCAGGCTTACTGGTTTGTCTTTTTTAATGACAAATCTCATGCATTTAGGTTTTGAAAACCAGAGCGCTATGTGGCTTCAGTCATTCACTTTAGTCATTCTGTACAGAATCTGCGGAAGGTCTGAGCATGCATTGATTTAATGGTAAGATTCTGAGCAGAATGAGGAAAGTCTGCATGACGTGAACACACCCCATGTAAACACGCCGAAAGAGTGGTTTCTGTAGGAAGCGTGCTTAGCTTACAACATGTAGCCAGAGTTATCGATAAAAAGGGGTGAGATTAAAGAGTTGAAAATACTACAATTGCAGTGGGTAACTGTAGGATTTAAATTAAGGCTGTTTTTGAATCGTTGTAGGACATGTAGTTGTTTTATTAATGTAGTTACTGAATTGAATACTGACTATATCTGTTATTCATGATTTATTAATAGCTCTATGGGAGTTTTATGTAATTTGTATGTGAATACATACTGAATCTGGTATGTATTTATTTATAGCACTAGTTGTTTTAACCACAGATGATTTCCAAAAGAGAACTTGTTGATGACAGTCTTTTATCTGTGACCTTATTGTTTGTGATTAAAAACTCATGAAAAGTACATAACAAATTGACAGGTACCTTATGCTCCATTTATACATTGTTTTTAACGAATAGTGAAATATTGCAACTCTGTGAGCATCATTAAAGCCAGAGAGTCATGTTGGTTTTTTTGTCATGGAACCGCCACACACATCATCACTGAAAGCACACATTTGTAACACTTAAAAACACCAGCACTGAAACGTATTAATTTATATATAGTTACTTAAAATATTTGAATGTAAAAAGACTACTTCAGATGCTCCATTTAAAGTTGGGATTTTAACTCATAACACTTAATAAAATAATTTGCAATGTAATCTGCACATCATTCTTTTAAATATTTTTTTATTCGGTTAGTGTTGTGTATTGATTTTACATTTATTCTGTATTTGTGTAGTAACTAGTTCTACTGTTTGATTGAACAATAAAATAGAAGAGTCCTCCTACTTTTTATAATGGCAGAACAAAGCCACACACCCACCCACAGTAATACCGATCACTGCAGTTAATTCTTCAACGGTATATCGATATCAAAAATCTGTCACCGGCACAGCCCTACTTCAGATGGGAGAAAAAGCACTTTGATCCATGTAGCTTTTACAATGTGTGTGAGCAGTCAGTTCCTGCTCAAGGGAATGCCTATGCAGAACCAGGTCCTTCATTAAGTACTTAAATCTCTTCAGCTAAAAGATGGTGCACTTTCATGGAGTTTGGTGATTGATAGAAACCAGTGGAGATTCATTTCCAGTTCCCCTTCCTTAATTAAATATCAATTTGAATGCAGTTAAACTCCTTGTCAATTAGATTTGGCAACTGCCCATACACAAAGCAGGTTTCATTGTGTTGCCTTATTTTGTGCATCCTGACAACTTCTGGTTAATAACCTAAATGTAATGTATTATGTTTCTGCTTTCTCCTCTGCCCAAAGCTGGGGTTCTACATTTAAGTTTGAAATAATTTCCAGGTTGAAACTATCCCTTTTGAAAAAGAGAGAAATGTTCTAGAACCCCATGTACTATAAATGACGACAGAAAATGCAGGCAATACATTACATACATAGTTTTATTTTTACCTTTTGATTATTAGTATTGTCCTATGAAATTACATTTTAAAGGCATCGTGTTTTCAAACTACTCCTTAGAGCCCTTTACCTGAGCTGAAGTTCTCCACTGCAGTGTGGTCCATGGAGGACAACCAGATTTGATATTTAAAGAGAGAGTGCATTAAAGATGCATCTTTCTCCAGTTTTTATAACACAAATAGGCTGGGCCGATATCAGATTTTTTGTATAGTCATAAAAATATATATTCCATGATATCGTTTTTGATTGGAGGTCTATCATTTTATTATGATGTTGAAAACCGGCTAAAAACACTACAAAACAAAGGATCTTTATAAACCTCTGTACTTCAATTTTCAAGAACTCCAAGTAATCAAAGTTTAGGGGGAGAACTTTTTAATATATCCAACATAAAATAATAAATTGCGTAGTAATGGAACACTGAACTTTCACATATTGTATTTGGCAGCCAAGTCTAACTAGCTATACTTTTTGTCATGAATACTGTGGAGTTCTGATGTTTCCTGCTGTACTGAAACCCATTTCAGAAGGTATACTTGCGGCAGAGATACCGTATGGCAAGTGTTTAGGTCATCCATTTGTCTTGATTTTCTCAGATTGCCAAAGGGCAATTATATATTCTGATAGGCAGCAGTACATTTAATCTATGAATACTACTACACAATCATAGCCTTTTGGCCAGTGACTAATTAGCAGCAAGCAAATATATTCATGATGTTTAATTGCAGTGTGTCATTTCTATGCACCTCAACTCCCGTTGTGTGATTGTAAAAAGGTCAACCTAAATACAGATTACATTTACTGCTGCCTATCAGAATATATAATTGCCCTTTGGCAATATGGCTACATTTATTTATGAATCGGGTAAATCTTTTAACTGTTCAAAACTTTTAGTTTTCATTAAAAACTAATCATTTTTAACATTTTGAACAGTTAAAAGATTTACCCGATTCACACTGGAGAGGACAAATAAATATAGAGTGAGTATTGTCAGTCCAGCCTGGTAAACGCAGTATAAACCACCCTTGAGCAAAAGGGCTGGAGATGCACTGTGGGGAGGGGGTGCATATGGCCTAAGTAGAGAATTCCTTTCTTTCAATTAACCACAGAGTAACAGATGAGTGTCCTGTTTGTGGTCCAAGGGGAAACTAGCTCATGGTTATCTAGAAAGCAATAGACTACAGCCATTATTTACATGGTTGCAGGTAGGGCTGCAACAAATTAATTTTATAATCGATTAATCTGTCGATTACTACTTCAAATCAGATTTTAAAAAATCCAGCATTAAATGTAATTGTTTTATTAAAAGAAACGAGTTTTTCCACATCTTGCACAATGCTCTCTTTAAAATAACTTGAGATGGCAGTTATAAAAAATAAAAAGGTTTTATAAAGTGCATTTAGCAACAGTTTTTTTTTTTTTTTGTACATTGTTCTCAAAACACAAAGCTGTTTTACTCTTAATTTTGAAAGGTGCTAAATGAATGAAAAATAAAGAACACATGAAATTCTGTGTTTTTCAGACTTTTCTACATCAAAGAGCATCAACGTAGGGCTGGGCAAAGAATTAAATTTTTGCACGATGTGTAAAATGTTTAATTAGCTAAACTGGTATTTTATGTCATAACGTGCAAATGCTGCATGTTATTTTACACTAATTACACATCGGTCAATGGTAGAGTCTCAATGCCGATGAGGTAGTTACGAAAAAAGGCAGTAATGTCACTGAAGTGGTTCGGTTTTGCAAATAAACTATTGTGCTATCTCAAGTAAGTGGCAGCACGACAAACCTATTCCAGCACCTGCGACAAACACACAGTGGAACGAGAACAATGTGTTGCACTGCAAGATACAAATGTGAGCTCCTATCCCACTCCCAACACCCCTGCTGAAAGACAGCTAACATTAGCGGCTTCATTTTCCAGTGTCAGCCCATATGACAAGAAGGGGCCCCGGTGGAAGGAAATTACAGACATGGTGACATTTCATGTCTCGAAAGATATGGTCCCCATCTACACCATAGAAAACTGTATATTATGAATACCTTAAAATTATGTACAATGTGGAGCAGTGTTTAGAGTTACGTGTACTCATGGTGTTATCTGCCAGAATGAGAGATTGTTCTTAATCTGTAAAGACTACTGTAGAATAATTGTAGTTTTAAGGTAATTTGTTTGTGTTTATATATACATATATTGATTATTTTTAAAATTTGAGAGCTGTTTTTTTTTTTTTCTTTCTTTGAGTATTCAGCTAATTTTATGTTTGTAAGTGATTTGTATTGCATTTTGATTAATGCACTGGGTTTAAATAAAGTGAATATAAAAGTACAAAATGATGCGTCTCTTACACTATCTCCCTCTCTTTCTCTGTCTTGCCACATGAGTCCAGTTCACAACCCCTCCAGAATGTAACCAGTAATTTGCTCTTCTGACAGCTCATCTCCTGATTTGTTCCCTTTGTGATTGGCACTGTTCCGCGTGAAAGTTTAGACCTCGTCCCTGTTAGTTTGCAGTGTGCTCCTCCTTCCTAAGTCAATTACTTCAGGCTCCTTGGCGTGATCTGCAACCAGAACTGCCCTAGGTGCTCCTACACACTCCCAGGCCCCTATTATCTAATAGAATTTCTCTCTGTGCCTCCTACAAGAGTTGTGGAGCAGGTGGGCGTTTAGCAAAATGCTTCCCTCTTTAATTTCCCTTTCAGTTTGCTTAGGGGGAGATATTAGCGATTCTGTCAGTTACTTGCCAATAATTCAGAACCTGTTCATTTCAGTGCTTACTTCCCTTGCAAATAGTCGTTATTCATTAGCAGGGTTCATTCAAAAAAAGTGAAGCCAGGAGAATTTGAGAACTTGAGAGCAAAAGTGTGGGAGGTTTTTTGATCATCCATCTTTTTTGTGTTCATTCATCTGCTTTAAAAAAATATATATATATATATATAAACAGTAAGATGTTTATTTAGTTGATCTGTTTAGTTTAGCATAGCTGTCAGTTGTAATGCAGTTTAAGGATGCCCAGTGAAGCCTCCTATCCCTATACAAAAACATATATGTGTGCTCCTTAAAGGTCAAATAGTGAGGTATGAAAGCCATTATTTGGAAGCGTTTTCCAAGTTTTCTGATTTATTCCAGTATACGTTATAATGTGAATTATTCTTTTAAAGGTAGGGTGTGCAATCTTTTCCAGAAACATTTTTTGTTATACTGGTTGAAAGTCTCTTCACATCCTGATAGCAATCAATTTAAGTGGTTTAAATGTAAAAATATATATATATGTATCTTCTGTGGAAGGGACAGGACGAACAGGTTCGACCAATCATTGCATTCAGTCTGAATGTAATGAAAGAATGTCCTTCCTGTCTGTCAATCTATATTTGCATACCGCCAAGCAACTTGTTTGTGCAGACAATTATACGTCATTAGCGCGGGTTCCTTGATGCTGTGCAGAGCGATCGTGAGAATGGAAGGCGAACCGCAGCTACTATTTTTAAAAACATAATAACATAATAATAAGTTGTTTACGTTTGTTATTATTGTAATTCTAACCTGTGAATGAGACGTGCGGTAATCTGAAACTGTTGCGATCGATTCCACCCACCCGTCTCTCCTCCTGGCGCTGAGACTCTGCTCTGTATGTGTATGTCATGTGTGATGGAGGGGGCGTGGCTTTGGAGACTCCTCTGAAGTGAGGGCGGGCTCTATGCTTTCAAATCAAGCTTGCTTACTGCTGGCTTCTCGGGATTGCATACCCTAGCTTTAAGAGTTGTGAGTTAAGCACATGAGTCTTACTACAAAAGCCATCTCTGCCAAAGTGGAGACATAAGTGTCATTTTCACAAACCCACTATTAAACTCGTTTGATATCACAGTATTAATCGTATGGCAACACATTTCGCTCTTGTTTGTCAGAACCTTCAATCACTTTTTATGATGAGTGTGTGCTGTGGTACACAGAAAAAAATTAAAGATGGCCAGAAGTCCACTTGAATAGAAGAACCTATCTAATACAATTTTTCAGAACGAGAAACATTAAAGTGCAAAACCTTTAAAAATCAATGTGGGGTAGGTGGGGGATAGAATAAAATGCAACCATAACTAACCCACCAGGAAATTACACACGGGATTGTAATCGTAAACTGGCATTTCACCTGTTTACTAGTATGTTTAGGCCTTTTTTGGGATGTTATGCAGCTGCTTTTTAAACTGCAAGACCCCATTGGTAATAGGTCACTTGTGTGGGAGAAGCGAAGTCTGAGAAAGGTCTATAATATAAGCAGGCTTCTGTTTGTGGAGTTGCTGCTGGTCAGCACAGGGAGCAATGCAGGCTCCTGCCACTCCAGTGACTATAGTGATTGCTTTCCAGCTGGCTGGGCTGCCTGTGTGAGATGGGAGTTTGATACACAGCAACACAGCAGCAGTCTGACGAAGCTTGTGCCCACTCACTCGTGATAGGCTTCGGATGAGGAAAGAAATCAATTTCACTATTGATTACATTTCAGCTGGGGTAAAGTGCTTCAGTGTAAAATGACCTGGTGGCAGGATTAATTCCAAAATCTCATCACTCCAGCCTGTGACACTATATATATATATATATATATATATATATATATATACACACTCACCTAAAGGATTATTAGGAACACCTGTTCAATTTCTCATTAATGCAATTATCTAACCAACCAATCACATGGCAGTTGCTTCAATGCATTTAGGGGTGTGGTCCTGGTCAAGACAATCTCCTGAACTCCAAACTGAATGTCTGAATGGGAAAGAAAGGTGATTTAAGCAATTTTGAGCGTGGCATGGTTGTTGGTGCCAGACGGGCCGGTCTGAGTATTTCACAATCTGCTCAGTTACTGGGATTTTCACGCACAACCATTTCTAGGGTTTACAAAGAATGGTGTGAAAAGGGAAAAACATCCAGTATGCGGCAGTCCTGTGGGCGAAAATGCCTTGTTGATTCTAGAGGTCAGAGGAGAATGGGCCGAGGTATGCAGCAAAGCATTTGTGAAGCCACAACACGTACAACATTGAGGCGGATGGGCTACAACAGCAGAAGACCCCACCGGGTACCACTCATCTCCACTACAAATAGGAAAAAGAGGCTACAATTTGCACAAGCTCACCAAAATTGGACAGTTGAAGACTGGAAAAATGTTGCCTGGTCTGATGAGTCTCGATTTCTGTTGAGACATTCAGATGGTAGAGTCAGAATTTGGCGTAAACAGAATGAGAACATGGATCCATCATGCCTTGTTACCACTGTGCAGGCTGGTGGTGGTGGTGTAATGGTGTGGGGGATGTTTTCTTGGCACACTTTAGGCCCCTTAGTGCCAATTGGGCATCGTTTAAATGCCACGGCCTACCTGAGCATTGTTTCTGACCATGTCCATCCCTTTATGACCACCATGTACCCATCCTCTGATGGCTACTTCCAGCAGGATAATGCACCATGTCACAAAGGTCGAATCATTTCAAATTGGTTTCTTGAACATGACAATGAGTTCACTGTACTAAACTGGACCCCACAGTCACCAGATCTCAACCCAATAGAGCATCTTTGGGATGTGGTGGAACGGGAGCTTCGTGCCCTGGATGTGCATCCCACAAATCTCCATCAACTGCAAGATGCTATCCTATCAATATGGGCCAACATTTCTAAAGAATGCTTTCAGCACCACGTAGAATTAAGGCAGTTCTGAAGGCGAAAGGGGGTCAAACACAGTATTAGTATGGTGTTCCTAATAATCCTTTAGGTGAGTGTGTGTGTGTATATATATATATATATATATATATATATATATATATATAATATATATATATATATATAATATACTGTTCATCTCCATCCTGATGCTGTGCTTCTAGCGAGCCAGGCATGGATTCTGGGAAAACTCACGCAATACTGAAAGGGCGACTCCATGATTACTGATGCTATGTGTGGTCAATAACTCTGTGATTCTGATTTGTCAGTTTCTGCAGTGCTGCCCAGGTGAAAATGAAGTGCTTCAAGCTATGCTGTATGTATGTATCATTTAGGTTTCTGCATTGGCCATGTAACGCTAATGTTTATGGCTGTCCTCCGTTCCATTAACATGCAATCAATTTATAACTTTTTTGGAGAGTTTGGAATCTGATTGATTGATTGCTTCTGTGGACAGGTGCCTTTTATACAGGTAACGAGGTGAGATTAGGAGTACTCCCTTTAAGAGAGTGCTCCTAATCTCAGCTCATTACCTGTATAAAAGACACCTGGGAGCCAGAAATCTTGCTGAATGATAGGGGATCAAATACTTATTTCCCTCATTAACATGCAAATCAATTTATAACTTTTTTGAAATGCGTTTTTCTGGTTTTGTTGTTGTTATTCTGTCTCTCACTGTTAAAATACACCTACCATTAAAATTATAGACTGATCATTTCTTTGTCAGTGGGCAAACGTACAAAATCAGCAGGGGATCAAATACTTTTTTCCCTCACTGTATATCTACACACACATATGTATATATATGTGTATATATGTGTACAAGCATGCTAAGGAGTCCAGTGGTTAATGTAAAGGTACTGGGAGCTGCTTTGTTCCGGTCCCAGCTCTGCCTCTTTGATACTGATCTGCCCTGAAGAGATTTTGATGCCTCTAAAGCAGAATGCTCGGCCCCAGGCTATGACTATCCTGTCAGAGCATGTGGTCTACAATCGTATCTCATGGGAGCCTATCGGCACATATTCAGAAAGGTAGAGAATAAAGATTAGACCAGTCTCAGAAAGGTCATGTCATCGGCTGACCTGGAATACATGGTACTAGCTCTCCAAACAAGTGGCTTTGGCTGACAATTTAGCTCCAGTGACGTTTGTGCTTGCAATTTATTAGGCAGTGTTATGAATCCAACTGGATTTTAGTGGTGTTTTAATGGGATTTACAGGGATGCAGCGCTTGTTTTGTCCCAATTAGTGCTGGGTGATACTGCCAAAAATGTTGTCAGGATAAAAAAAAAAATCACATCAGTCGATATCAATAATCATGATTAAATGTTAAATCATTATTTCATGTTTAAAGGCTGATTTTTTTTCTCCTGACTGAAATTTGAAGAAACCAGATGGTGAATTGTGATTTTAAACTATTTATGGTCAGAACATGACAAACACTTGCCAAACAGTGGATCATTTCACAAATCTGAGGTGGAACATTCAAAACAATAAAAATGGTAATCTTTTTTCAACATAAAAAATATGCATGAGTGAAATTAAGTAAAATTCCTTTTCAGTCCTTTTTCCTCAACAAAATAAATATCTGCAGCCCCGCAGAGACAATCAGCATGAAGGCAAACACAATTTAGTTAACGTGTCCATTTACAAGTTAAATGAATGAATGAATAAATACAGCAGATCTGGGTTTCCCTCTAAAATATTAAGGACTGGTTTATGAATGTGTCCATAAATGCCATGACTGAAACGTGCACACTTTAAATTAAACCTGCTATATTGTAGTTGCTGTTACTGTATGATTAATAGTGGAATGTGTATTTTGTTTCAACTAACTTGCCCTGGTTAAGGGCGTAAATTAAAAATTAAAAATAATACGTCAAAAAGTGTCGTTTGCAGTTACAAATCTGTAGTAAGAGTAATAAGTTAAGTGAGTCAGGTTGTGCCATTTAAAAGACATCTACTAGCACATATCTTGATGATTACAATAATAACAATAATAATAGCAAATATTTTATTGTTGCACCTGAAAAAGTTTTCTTCAGTAACGTAATGCGTGAGTATGATGTTGTCTATACACGTTTAGCTCTTAATCTCTTAACAGAAAAGTATTTATTACAAGGTCTCCAATCATGTAAAGCATAAAGAATAAAATACACAAGTCCTCCCACATCAGGCTCTATCAATCGTAGTGTTGTTTTCGGTCTTCCAACTTCCAACAACGGCCTGGTTTTACAGACAGCTCTGGGGTGCTGCGGCCGCTTCAGCCAGTGCAGTCGAGGCACGAGTGTGTTTAGTGAACATGTGTACACAAGCGTTTTACAGTAGGCTGTGTAGTGTTCCGAGATGAGGTTTTCAGACATGAGTCTGGCAGTCGTGCCTGTGCTTAGTTTG
Organism: Amia ocellicauda; assembly: GCF_036373705.1. Taxonomy (NCBI): domain Eukaryota; kingdom Metazoa; phylum Chordata; class Actinopteri; order Amiiformes; family Amiidae; genus Amia; species Amia ocellicauda. The sequence goes on from NC_089858.1 coordinate 41,839,832, forward strand.
TGCTAAACCCCTGCAAGTGGAAGCATCAGGGCATTTTACAGACAGCCGTTTCCTGATTTGTGAAAACAATTCATATCCAGGCCCTCTGGCTTGTTGCTGTACGCCCACTAACCACAACACTTAGGACAGCCCTGCTTGTGTTTTTTGGGAAAAATAAAATGATAAACAAAACATTTTTGAGTTCCCTCCTGAAATGAGACCCTCCATGTCATATGTGCTTCAAGATTTACATATTATTGAGAGTGACAGTTATCATTTTGGATTGAATATTTAGTGTAGTAGTATTTTAATAGTCCAGCCAACAAATGTTTATAAAACATATTTTGAATTGCAGAAACGTAACCAAAGTTAATGTATATTTTAAAAGGTTTTCCACAAAATACAGATTTGGAGAGTATCCTGAAAATAACGTTCTGGTAGAAATGAGGGATCTGTGCATTACATAACTACATTGCATATCTTCTATATTAGGGGTAGAACAAAGCAGAAGCATTATAATTGCACGTTGAGGGTAATCACAGTTTTCTTGTGTAGCTAATGCTTAAGGTCAGACAAGCATAGTGAAGTTCCATCTTTCACTTAGCAGATCAAATGTGTCTTTGGGAATTCTCAGCTCATTTTAAAGCAGTTTATCTTTGACATCAAAATGACATTAAACCATTTTTAAGCAACCAACATTAAGCCCTTTTTATGTTCCAAGGAAGTTGCAATATATTAGTCATCAATCACGGTTTATTTTTCTTAAATGTTTAAGAATAGCATTAAAAATGTCAAAACAATCTTTTCACCATCTTGTCATGAGGAAAATGCAGGCCTACATGTTTACACTATGTTCCAGTTTCTCATATTTTTTTCTCATCCATATGCTGTGTATGATTGTATAAAACATGTGCCTGGCTTCACATGTCACTGTTTGCCATGCCAAGCGTATTAGCTGCCAGCAGCCACTTAGAAACAATCCATAAAGTGTACTTCTCGAGCCCAGAATGATGGAATTGGCACTTGCTGGGCACAGCTTTACCCAATACAGACGGCTGTGCTCAACACTTACTTTCACTCCATGGCATCAGGCTGTGCTTGGTTCATCAAGGCTTCTTTGATCGAAGCAGGGTGGCTTCCATTGGAAGTCTGTGAAGGTGCCCAGAATAATAACTTCCAAACACCCACTCAACCCCCCATGGAATCCCAATGCACACACTTTTCTTTATCATAAGACACCCAACAGAAAAACCTGGAATATATGCCGATACAGATTTCTGTAAAGGGCCAGTATCGGCCGATAATATTTGTGCTCCGATATATCTGTCGGGCCCTAGTTTAATGCATTAAACCTATTTTACACTGAGTTTGTCAAAGTATTTAAATATAAAACTTCTCTTTGAGGAAGCCCTCATTAGTCATGGTAATTTGGAATGTTTGACTGTTCGGTCTCATAAAGGGTGAAATCTACAGTCAGCCGCTGCTGAATCTACACCGCCATTTCAGTCGTATGTAGTCGTATATCAGTACGGATGTGCATGACAAATAACTTGACTTTCGGTAAATTCCACAGCTCTTGTCCTCAACTCAAATAGTCGCCCGCCCCCCATTCAAAATGCGACATGCATTAAATGTGAAATAATGGAATGTGACCATTTTTGCAATTGCAAAAGTTGTGAACTTTATTTTAAAATACTTAACAACTTTGTTATATAAACATTGTTATGTAAAAATACCTTCTTAATGGCATAACAGCAGCAATAAGCAGACCTGTCAACTAGTTTCACGCATCTCGTGTCAGACTTGTATTATTGTGAAATTATCAACTTTTTTATTGTTACAATTTCAGATTAATTATAAAGGTTGTGACTGTTTGTTTAAAAAGGAATATTTTCAATCACAGCTGTAACTGACCGACCAAAATGATTTTCTTTTTCAATTTTTAAGAAATAATAGTTTAGCAACGTGAACTGCAATGAAAATGCCTTAACATTAGTGTCCTTGTGGCATTGTTTTCCGGTCATAACAGCGAAATACAAAATGTATTGGACTATATGTATCTAATGTATACGATCTACTTAACCAAAACGATTTACTTTTCCACATTTCCAAACCACACACAACACGGACAGCTCTACGTTCGGAAACAGACCTGTGTGCTCGAGTTACGGCTGTGTACAGCTTAAATTTGTTTTCCTCCTCTTTCATTTTCTTTCATTGCTAGTGTTGCAGGGTGTTTGGCTTTTTGGAGGGTTGAAATAGCTGTAGAATTTCATTGTCGATTAGTTGGGTCTACCGGGGCACAGCTACAAAAAAAAAAAAAAAAAAACTTTAAAGATGGCGCAGGCTGCAGCTACACCCGTGAAAAGCCGTGAAAGTCTTCTAAAGTATCGGAGCACTGAACACTGCAAAGAAGACGGTTTGCTGCAACATGAGCAAAGATGAACTCAAATGGCGCGGGATCGCGACAATGATGCATGAACACTGAAGAGAAAACGCACGTGATGTCGTGATGACAGGGGAGGAAGACGCTCAGCTGGTACAGGCAGTGTCACTGGATCCGACTCGTCATTTATAGTCTGACATCCGAAAAGTTGTCCGTCTATGACCGAACTATGTTGTTGTTGTTGTTAATAATAATAATAATAATAATATTCATATTATACATTGTATGTAACGCAATCTTATACCCACGCGCTACACTCAAGCAATAGTCAAACCAGGCACAGTAAAAAGACAAAGTAAGCAAGAAAACAAGCTGGAACCCAATAAATGGGAGCAAGCTATAAAAAAAAGGCTAAGAGGATTTTAAAACTTGCAACTAACAGATATCCATAAAAACTTATTTAAAGGGGTAATTTTTAAGACATTTCTTTAAACTAGCTTGGGTAGGGGCACTTCTCACAGCCTCTGGAAGTGTGTTGCACAGCCATGGCCCAGTGCTGCAGAAGGCTTGGACCATATGATCAAATTATTGCCATAAATGTTTAAATCAAAATATATATTGTAAATGAAAAAACAAATGGAAAACGTTTGAGTTTGGTTTTCGTTTTGCTTAAGAAATAATGAGCTTTTACATTTTTACAAAATGTTAAAAATATCGCACATAAACTACATCTCTCAATAAAGACATAAAAGCAGAGTGCATGTTTCAACGTTAAACTATTTAAAAGTGTAAGTCTTTGTAAATAATGTAAGTCACATTGTTCTTGATCTGTGCTTAACCACTTTGTAGAATTCTAGCTACATCAGACAGTAGGTACCATTCATGCCCAGCTCCTCCGTGATAGCTTGCCATATATTGTCGGTCTATATTTATTTGCTCTGTTGTATGGTTTTTCGTGGTTAGACACGCAGATCATAAGCTTTTCCTATCCACGTCTTCCTCTCGTGTTTCATTGTTCGATGTCATTTTTAATGCACATAAAATCAGTTCGAATCAAACTAGTTTCACAGTCAGTGTGCGAGGTGGGAAAGTGAATATGATCACACATGTTTTTCTTTTCATGCAAGTTATGATTGTATGTATGTATCATTCAGTGTGCATGTACATTTTAAATATTGTCTTGCATTTCAGGAAAAAAAAACCCATCTACCTCCACAGTCCAGTATTGGACTGCCGTGGAAGCTATTTGATGTTGAAAAGCCTGTAAACACTGAATTTGACGTTTACTCTAATTTTCATTATTTATCAAGAGTTTAGCACCTTTCAAACTGAAGAGTAAAACAGCTTTGTGTTTTGAGATCAATGTAAAAACACCTGATAATATATACAATATTTCCAATTAAGCCCTTTATTTTTTGCACATATGTTTTCTATTGGTTTAATAACTGCCATCTCAAGTTGTTTTAAATAGCATTGCGCAAGATGAGGAACTCAAAACTTTAATAAAACACTTGCATTTAATGCTGGAATTATTTTTATCCCATTAATCGATTAATTGAAGTAATAATCGACAGATTAATCTATTATCAAAACAGTCGTTTGTTGCAGCCCTAATTATATGTTTAACAGTGTTTAAATGTACTTTTTCAAAGTATTTCCATGCAAAACTTCTCTGTGTGGAAGCCATTGGTCGTGTTCTTGTAGCGCAGATATACAGAATTCCACCGATCACAGTGGAACTGCACACAACCATTGTTAGCCAATCACAGACAACAAATAACAAATCCCACCCTCCCATCAATCTTCATTACAGCTACATAGAGAGCCAATCAACAGTACAGGCTTTAAAATAAAATAAATATATACTTTTTTTTTTTTTTTTTTAACCATCAAATGTTAGATTCACTTCTCATCCGTACTAGTTTTTGTATTCATATCTATAGCATATTTATTATAATAAACATGTCTTGCTACCTATTTGTTGCCTAGATTTCTCGTTCTACTAACATTTAGACCAAGTGGATAAGCTAGTATACAAATTCATCATTGCACACAAACTAAACATTCTACTCTTGATTTGTCACACTAAAGTCAGAGGTGACCTTCTAACAGCTGCATGCCCCCGGACCCTGCTAGAACAATCAGTGGCCCCGCTGCAAACAGAATCCCGTAGGAAACACTGTATACAGTGATCCAGGAAATGCTCCAGGAAACGAGAATAAAAACTACAAGAGCAGCAATAATAATAATAACAATTGATCAACTATGTAATCATTTCTAAAAGCTGTAACAAAATCTATTGAACACAGTGTCCTGTGTGTGCCTGTGTGTTTTGCAGCCGTCCCCTTTCCCCCAACGGTGCGCCTCACCATGAAGGAGCTGTTTGAAGATGGGAAGCCCAAGGTGGAGGTGCTGAAGAGCCACCTGGTCAAGGAAGGCCGTCTGGAGGAGGAGGTGGCTCTCAAGATCATCAACGATGGGGCAGCCATTCTGCGCCAGGAAAAGACCATGATCGAGGTGGAGGCACCCATCACAGGTGGGTGACAATGAAGCCTTTGGCTTTCAATGGCTGCTTTCATGAAACCCAGATTAACCCAGGTCTTGGACTGCATTACCTACAGTAATATGTTAGTTGTTGATATTGGTGTGTGAAGCTAGCTTGTAAGCCTCATGACTTAGTTCTACCACCTAAACTCCACGTCTCAGCATTGTGCCATTGTTACTCTTCTGTTGATAAGTTCTGATTTGAGGACTGTCAGTCTTGGGTTACAGAGTAGTTGCTCTCTTCGTATGCTTTTAAAGATTGTAGTTAGGGCTGGGCGATATGACTTAAAAATAATATCTCTATTTTTTAGAAGTTTGGGCGATATACGATATATATCACTTTCTTGTTTTTTATCCAATCAAGCCACAAAATAAGACCAAAGACATTCAAACTACAAGTATTTCGTTAATCCTTCATATATATATATATAAAAGTTTAAAAATAGCTGGCGTTAGAATAGTTTTAATAAATCTTAAATGCCAGGGATTATCCCAGGGATTTTATATAGAACAATTATCCGGTCAAGGAAGGAAGGACAGCAGCTCCCGTCTAAAAACAGTCAATATTCACAGAGGTCTCAAAAATTATGTATTAGAGAAAAAGTGAACATTATAATGCTTACGCGTTTCGACTTATATTCCTCAGAACACACATAAATATACACATTATGATTTACTGTCACATAACAACAATAACACAAGTAATAATCACGCAACACGTGCTGTTGAAGGTATAGATTCAGGGAGATTTACCACATCCGGGTTTATAGTGGCTCATCTGCTAGACAGGGACATTTCTCCTCTGACTGTCGCGTTTCGATTCTGCTTACCGGTACAGCACGTTGTTAATACAAAATTGTTATTAATAATTAATAATAATAATAATAATAATAATAATAATAATAATAATAATAATACAACTGTTGAACCACTTCATCTTAATAAAAAGAAAATTATACTTTCTGCATGCGTTTGCATTGCTTTCCAATTCATTAAAATGCAAAGAAACGTTATTATTAATTTTATACAAATTATATCAATCTAAATTAGCGGTGGGTGCTTGGAGATCAAGTTTAGTCCGACGACGAGAGCGGTGCGCAATGTGTGCGCCTGTGCATTAAAGTACCTTTTGGTTATGTTGGTTATTGTGTGTCAGTTCACTCTCCATGTCTGTCTGTGTTTTTGGTGCACATTTCTACCTGCATCCAGCACATGTGGAAGAACCGGGAAGAATGCAAAGCGTCGTAATGACGTAAAATACCGCCGTAAAGATTGCAATTTGCGACACCACAATATAAACGATATAGTATAATATGAAACGATAGACGTTTTTCTATCATCATACGATATATATCGTCATATCGCACAGCCCTAATTGTAGTCCTTTTAAATCTCGGCTCTAGCAATTACCAGCCCTGGCAACTCAATCAATGCACCTATTCATTATATAAACCCACTCCAGCATTGTCATCTTCAAAGGATGGGACAGGCAAGTTTTTTTTTTTTTTTTTTTTTTTTTTTTTTTTTTCTCCAATTGCTTGAGGTGTAATTAGTAGCTTAATGAACACAGTCTTCAAAGTATTTGCTAAATGCATTTAAACCCCACCCTGGGCTACCTCTTATTTTATTTTCTTCAAATCGGCAACTTTAACAGTAGATGGAAATCCTAGTATGATACACTTGCTTTTACTAAGGGGATTTTAAAGCTTATTGGAACAAAGGCAAACGAATTGGTAAAATCCTGCCAGTATCAGAATTAAAGATTACTGAGTGTGAGGGTCCGTGTAACGTGGGCGGCTCTGTGCCATTAGATTTCTGTTAGATAACATCTGTTGAAATAGCTCGTGAGTCAGTCTGGTAAGGAAAATTTAAAATTCCAGTCATATATTCTAGGGTTATTAGAAAAAAGCCGTAAAAGAGAAGGCCATTACACTTTTTTGTTTTTCTTCTTCCAATCTCGGAACTGCAGCTGTTCCCCCTGTAGCTTGGCCAGACCATATCTATATATTATAGTCTTAAAAGTGTGTTAGTACTTGAATCACAGATTTCTTAGGATTGCACCGTGTTTGAATTACTGTTTGTGTACTGCTTGTGGATGATACCTGGTCTAAATTTTTCATGAGTGTCCCCAACTCTTACTGCCAAGCTAATTCTTCACACACAGAAAAATAGTAAATTGCTAGTGTTTTTTTGTTTTTTCTTTAAGACCTCCAAATTCTGCAATCAGTTCTTAATCAACTCGTTTCTGTGCTGCAAAACCTCCCATCCGCTCAGAAGAGAACACGACAACAAAATGTGCATACCTATTTTATACTTTGGTTAGAGCAGTGTTTCCTATTTTGTATTTGATAAGCACAGTGCCTGCCACTTCTGTTCACAAATCATTTTAAAGAGTCTTCCTGTCACTTTTTTTTTTCTGCTGGTTTCAGTTTGTGGAGACGTCCATGGTCAGTTCTTTGATCTGATGAAGCTCTTTGAAGTTGGGGGCTCGCCCAACAACACACGCTATCTTTTCCTGGGAGACTATGTGGATCGAGGCTACTTCAGTATTGAGGTGAGTCACCTTGGACTCCTTACAAGTCAATAATTATATTTTAACACAGGACTCACCCACAGCTTGAAACACTGTGTATTGCCATGAAATTGCTTGTTTCAGTTTTCATATGTTTGTGATACATGCAGTAATTCCACATTCCTGAACTTCTCTCACACCTGATAATGGTTTGATAAAGGTGATAAGGTAGTCAAGAAATCAAGGTATTGAACAATTTTAAACAAAGCTAGTACAAAGTCTGAGATGTGAGGCTAAAAGTGTTTTGATTTCTGATTACACTATGTAACACAATTTTTTGTTCCTGGGTAGTAAGTGTTATTTCCTAATTGCTTATGAATCAAAAGTATAGAAGATGGCTGTTATTACCCACAAACTTTGCTTTTGTGACCAGGACAGTGATATTTTGAAATGTAACTATTTTCAATGAGAAAACGGGCGAATGTGCATCTTTTCGTTCACATTGTCAGAAAAAAAACATGAATCCAAATTAACATGTATTTAACGTATTAACACTTCTAAATGTATTGTAGTAGTCACCTGGCAGATGTGGACTAGTGCAAGGTATTCCATGCAGGTAACAAATGTCCACTATAATTACACTATGGGAGGAATAGAACTAGATGAAGTAACGCATGAGAGAGACCTAGGAGTCTATGTGGACTCCTCACTTTCTCCATCCAAACAATGTGGGGAAGCAATTAAAAAGACAAACAATGTTAGGGTATATTGTCAAAACTGTAGAATTTACAACAAGGGCAGTAATTTTAAGACTGTACAATGCACTAGTTAGACCTCATCTGGAATACTGTGTACAGTTCTGGGATGCACACTCAAAGAATGATATCACTGCTCTAGAGACAGTTCAGAGGAGAGCAACCAGACTTATTCCAGGTTTGAAGGGAATGCCCTCAGTCGGATAGACTGAGGGAACTGAAGCTTTTGACTCTGGAACAGAGAATACTACGTGGGGACTTGATTCAAGTCTTCAAAATCGTGAAAGGCATTGACCACTTCAAACCAGAGGAGCTTTTCCAGATCAGCAGGGACGCATGCACCCAGGGACACATATGGAAATTGGGCTTCAAGGTATTCAAGATGGAAAAAAGGAGACACTTCTTCACACAGAGTTGTTATAATCTGGAACAAACTCCCCAGCGATGTGGTTGAAGCTGACAATTTTGGAACATTTAAAAATAGACTGGATAGTATCCTTGGATCACTTATTTATTAATGGACACCAAACGAGCACTATGAGTCGAATAGCCTCCTCTCGTTTGTAAACTTTATGTTCATCTCAGGCTTACTGTATTTTCTCTGCACTCCTTTACATTTAGCCCTTGGTTATTTCAATCTTGGTCTAAGCTAGAAATATTCTAATACTATTTCACTATGTGAAGAAGCAGAAACCTATTAGTCCGATAGAAAGCATTAGCAGTTTGCCTACTTTGAATTAGTGTTGTAGTGATGTAGGCCTATTATTTTTTCTAATTGTTGTAATCATTAAATGAGAACCCCCCCCCCTTTTATTAAGTAAGGCTGTAAATCAATGTTATCTGCAAATTAATAAAATAAATAAACATGGAGAAATGTTATCTTTTGTGAGAAATTTGGAATGTAAGTGATAATCACAAGGTTAATAGCTTGAGAGCAGAGAGATTGCCGTGTTTTCCTGGCAGGAGGGGCATTGTGTTAGCATACTACTTGATTCCGTGTATGCGAATTGAAAATGCATCTCTGATCAGACTCTAATATCATTGAATTAACGAGAGTGATCGTTTTTTTTAGTTTTTTTTTTTGGTGGGTGCTGCAGAAGGATTTCATGAGAAGCTCAGTTAATTGATGACTAATTAGACTTGATTAGACCAATACATTGCAAGTGAGCATGTGTATAACTGGGAGCCATGCTGCACTGTAGATTGGCGCCTCTGCCCCCTGCTGAGTTCTGTATCAAATCCCTGTGTTTATATTCCTGTCACAGGGAAAGAGGCAGTATCAATAGTCAAGTGTTTCCGTCGAGGGTTTTGCACTCGGCTACCTCATGTGGCTTTTAACTCATCCCTTGCCACATCCCAGCCTACAAACACCAGCTATTTCTGTTTAGAGTCAGTATCTATACACAATATTTATACACTGCTACAGTAACAGGGCCCAGCATGGAGTCCCATGGAAGAGGACTGTGTTCTGCTAGTCTAGCATGTTTCCGTTTTATAAATTTACCCTACAATTTTTTTTTTTCTTTTAAGGCTTTTATTCCTTAATACAAATTAAATACAAATATTTGTTGATTTGGATTTAAACTGATGTTATGTTGACAACCATTGCCATTTGACATTTGCATTGATGACTTGAAAGTATGTACTAAGCATTATTTATGAAGAACAAACTAAAGAAAGTAGAAAGTAAAAACTACTTTTCCTTATTTGAGTGGCTTATTTGATTGTAAATTGCACTTTTACACTCTAAGCTAGACATAGTTTTGTGGTGGTCATTATACATGATTTATATTTTTATCATGTGCTTAAAATAAGTATTGGTGTAAGTATATTTACACTGAAATATTTTAATTGGTCTAACTTAACTAGCCTCCAAAGAGTAGAGAAAAATAAACAAAAACCTTGTCAAAAAGTCCAGAACTCAAAAGAAACGGTTGCATCTTGAATAATTTTGTGCTTCTTCTGTGCTGTGCTTAGGATATTGTGTGTCAGTGCCGAGATTTTCAAGTCTGTTGTCAGAGCTGTGTATCTAACAGATTGGTGTTCTATTTCTCAGGATATTGAAACAGTTTGTTTGTAGGTACGAATTCAGCTAGGGAGTCTGCCCTTCTTTCATTGACTTCGGGTCTCCCTTGCAATTTCCTCTGCACTCCTGGTTGCCAAGCAACCCTGAGGTATTACTGGCAACCTTGCACAATGCAATAGCTGAGTGGTAGATGCCTTTGAATTGGAAACTGATCAACAGGCAGTAAAAGCTGCAGGGACTGGATAATCAAGCAAAGAAGGGAAACACTACATTTTTTTTGTGCTGTAAACAGTAGATTAGAGGATTAAATTGCAATGGACACTTGTATGCACACACTTACACACCCAATCTTTTTTTTTTTCTTAATTCACGTATACATTTTGAACTTTCACTTGACGTACTAAGCTTGTGGAATTTGTATTTTACAGGTTGGAGATGATTTGAGTAGGGAACAGAACTAACTGCATGTTCAGTGTTTTTTGGTTTTAGGTGACATGATTGATCAGTGGGAAATGTAATTTAGGATTTTGTTTTGTTTTGGTTTTTGTATGTTTAGGATTTGAACTAGGGATGAGCCCAATGTGTAGATACAATTTCATGTTACACGATGATGAGCCAAACCAGTACTTTAACTTAAGTGTTTTGGTGACCTATACACACAATATTGAAACAGCAGTGAGATGCTTACAGCTGCTGACAGAATTATTTTTATGGATACAATAGGCACATTTACACTGCCATTTCTGATCCGGATCAAATGCTATCAAAAATGGCAGTGTAAAAGCTCGGCAGTCGGATCAAACCTCTCAGGAAGATGGTTACGTTCCGGCATGCAGCGGCATGTTTTTTAGAGGCAGGGGGCAGACAAACAAGCCTTCACATCAGTGGAACAGATAGGAGAACACTGCCCATATTATTAATAAAATATTGTTAAAACTAACATGAGATGGCTTGTTATTTTATGTTACCAAAAATATATAATTTGTATTTTTATTTTCAATACTTTGATTGTGAAAAAATATGCAAGTGCTTTGGTTGAACTTGCTATAATAATTTGTAAAAAGATAAATACAATATATCTAAAATGTTCTAAAAGACTAATTTAATATACATATAATTAAGTTTTGTTTGACGTGCTAATGCGGCGGCCTTTTAAAGGCAGGTGGCAGACATGCATCAGTGGAGCAGATAAAGAGACTCTTCCTACTTCCCTTATTACAAATAAAATATTAAAAATAACACTAAATGCCTTGTTACTTTATCTTGGCAAAAAATATACAATTGTATTTTAATTTAAAATGCTTCGGCAGCAAAAAATAACGTATTTTATGTTTGCAAAAAATGTATAGGTATTTAAAATGCTTCCGTTGCGTAAAATATGCAAATACGTTGGTTTTACAACAAGATAAAAGTTTTTGATATAGCTGTGTTATAAAGGAATAATGTAATATATTCATATATTTAAATTTGGGCTTGCATGCTAGTATGCATGTGAGGACCCCTGTGGCGGCTGAAAGTTGATCCTAATCAAATGGCAGTGTGAACGCGACACCACTGATCATAATCAAATGCATTTGATCTGGATCAGAAATGGCAGTGTAATTGCACCTAATGACAGTACTCAGGATACTTTTCTCTGGTGGTTGGCTGGTGTTCCTATACTAATAATATAAAGACAGACATATGGATGTAGGTTAAAAGGTTAAAGTTGACCATCCAATATAGTTTTAGGAGAATTAGAAAATGATCTGCCACGATGATTCTTGTTCATGCCAGAATCACTGCTTTTATTTCAGTTTAGTAAACTGAATAGGGCTCTCCTGATTAGGTGTATTTATTGGATGATCTTGTTTTGCCATTTTTACCAGTCATATTGGAATGTGCATACATTTTTCTTAGTAGGATGAAGGGTCTAGCTCTAGGGTATTATAGGTACTGTTTGACATTTACTGTGCTTACTCATTTCCTCTCCTCTTATCGGTTGGAAATGCATTCCAGGATCATCTGCCATAATAGCATACATTTCATTCATTCAATTATAGTGGTGCAATCATTTCCCCATATATGACAGTGACTGTCCATTTTTAGTGATTTGGCAATTAGATGGAAGAGCATAAATTCATGAAATAAGTGGTGGGAAGCAAAGTTATTATTCCAGCAGTCCAGCAAAACCTCTCTGCTTGAGCAACCAGAAACCAAGGCAGACCATGGCCTTTCCTTTAGAAGTTGGATTCCGGGAGATCAGGTTAAATAATGTAGTACAGCTTAAATTAGCCCCAGGGTTAGGCAGGAATGAAAGCGCCTGGCTAAGCCTCTCAGCTGGAGCTCCGTAGCAGGGGGAGGAAGGGAGGGGGGGTCCAGGCAGGCCCTCTCTGAGACCATTGATTGCCACTGCTGTCAGGAGGTCTTTGATTGGTGCTCAATGAGACCTGGCCAAATGTCACAGATGAAAGGATGTGTGTGAAAGAGCAAGAGGCCTGACAGAGGAGATTGTTCTGTCACAAAGTCACTCAGGTGATCAAAACACTCTTTTATGTGCCCAAGGGGGTCTGACTTATCTGCAGGAGTGGTATTGAGCTTCAACAGCAGTGTGGACCGTATTCTCTGGTCCCTTCATCTAAGGCTCCCAGCTCAGGCAGGGTTTGATAGTGGTGTTGACCTTCAGTGTAGCACGCAGTCGCCACCAGTATTTACGCACCCTTTGTAAACCGACATCAAATAATTATGGGTAATTGTGACTCCAGCACTAACACTGTTACATCTCTACAATGCTGAGGTATCTTAATTTGCGGGATAAAAGTTGGATCACCTGATCAGCCTCACAACATTTAATCTATCAACTGCGGTAGTGAGTGTGTTCCTGTTTTGCAAGTGTTTGTTTATGTACACAAAATATTGTAGGACCTGACTGGAAATTATGCTCACGGAGTAGTCAGTCATGTACTAACTGTAAACCTTAAAATGAAAAGTATGTCAGGCTATGCTGATTTGAAAATGACTACTAGGATCGTCACCTTTTCCTCTTCATGTGCAAGATGAGTGTACAACCATCTCTCAGCTGCCCTGGCTTAGCTTTCCATCACCAAGCTGATCGATGGTGTTCGATTCACTCCTGGTGACAGGTGCAGGTAAAGTAGAAATTCATGGCCTCAATTCTTCATTGCACAGTCATCCCTCAGTTCAGATTTTATTTGGGGGTGGGGGAGGGGGTGCAAAAAACTTTCAGTCAATCAGCAAGCAATCAGCGAAAGTAGAAAGTGTCATTCGTAGAGTGATGACTAACCTTAAGTGATCTTCCATCAGAACCTGGAGCACAGTGTCAAAATTATATGCCAGATCTTTTTTATAAACAGTTGTCCAGGGTTAAGTACCCAGCCAGGTGTTTCAGCAAATTTGTATTAAGAGAGTAAAGGAATTTATATTTGGACACCTGAATGCTCAGTTTAATATTGTCTTTCTCAGAAGGGGATTAATCTTTCAACATATTACAGATTCTGAATCGCATTAAATATTGTTTGACACAAAACTCTACAGAGTTTAATACACACAAGATTAAGCTCAGTTTTAGACTGACATTGTCAACTCCTTTTTGAAGTTATGATTTTAAAATAAAATAAATTCCTCAGAACTTCATGTCTGATTAACTTTGTCTGAAGTTTTCTTAATGAAGACGTTCAAAATGAGCTTGGAGGGAATACTACTCAAACGCAAAGCAACACCATTTGCTCTGCGGTCACGAGAGCTGTTCTTACTTTGGCTTAAAAGACCATTGGAAAGTTAAATGGTTAGAATTCAGACAGAGACTTGACTGCCATTTTTGAGCCTAGAGGAAACTGCAGAACCACAGTGCTTCCTGTGAGAAAAATAATTGTCTTAAAATGAAGCAGGTCTTACTCAGGTCTCAAAAAAAGGTGGAGGGAGGGTACTTAATTAGGAGTATTTTGTTACATTTACTGTGCAGCTGAAATCCAGATATAAAATAAGACTAATCACAAATTTGAATTGCAGTGGGCAGGGAGTGCAAGAGCTGTGCCAGGGCCTGTGTATAATACCTACTGTGAAGAGAACGCAGGGAAGGTGACCTGAGTTGATCCAGAGACCTCCATAGCCAAGACTATAGGATTTCATGTTATTGCCAAAGACTCGGGCTTGGAGAGGCTATTCCACCCAGGCAGAATTCTGAGGGGAATATGTGAGATGAACTTGAGTGACTGATCATACATCATAACACTTGATCTCATTTTGTCTAAGGGGTGTGTTGTTCTATTAATCCCACTGTCGGTTTTTCCTCCTTCTTAAGTACTGCCTTGCTGGTCTGCCAATATTGCTTGTATTTTTCTCAAGGGAGGATTTTGCCAGAAGTCAGTTACCAATAGTGTCTTTGAAAACCAGTCTGTTTTTTATTTTCTATTTAAATGAAATGCGAGGGTGATGGATAATAAGATCTGGCATCTTTTCACTGAAACACATTGTAGGTAGAAAGCACCCTACATATTTTACTCTACATGGTATTGTTACTCTGCTAGATTGCGGTAATTCCTGCACTGGAGACAAATGGTCATTAAACCTCCAAGTCTATCAATGTATTGGATTACTTAACCAGGTCATCCAATTGATTACTTTGCTTCTAGTGTGGTAATTGTGTTAGAACTACACCTCAGTCATCTGTGGTGCTTCTTGCAAATGTGTCCAAAAGCTACCAGTTTCACTTGAGCTATATACCACCATTTGCATCAGCTTAGCATTCAGCCTTGGGAAGGAGAGCCCGGTTTATATGCGGATACTATACAAGGCGTTCCCTTTTCATTGCTTTGAAAACCCCTCCCTCTCCCTTTGTTCAGTCTCGCGTGCAGAGTGAAAGAAGAGAACAGGGAGTGTGCCCTGTCTCGTTAATTCACCTCATTAGGAATGGAAATCAGTCTGAAGCACTCCAACCCAGCAGTACTCAGACCAGGATGGTTTTAGTAAGCATCTGGAAATAGAGAGGCTTGTCCTTAACATCCCAAAGCATTGTTAACTGCTACTGTGCAATGCATTACCTTAATGGTCTTATTACCTGCAATTTTCTCCTTATTATTCTACTTAGCAGGGACTTTTTTTTTTTTTTTTTTCCATCTGTAATTTCAACTGACATTTAAATACGCACCTGCCATCACCCCGGTTACCTAGGTATTTGGTTTGCAGAATGCCAATCCTTTGTCTCTCTAGCAATTGCTTTATTCTGTTTGTGTGACAAATAAATAAATATATTAAAGACATTAGCAATCAAGGAAAAAAACATAAATGGAATTGGTTTGTTTTAGATTGTCGTGACCCACAGCAGCCTTGAGTTTTATTACCTTCTATCTCCTTTATGATCTTCCTGTTTTCCCACACTGAATACTAACCACAATTCCAGTACTGAGTGGGAAGATGCAGCAGCAGCCCTGAAAACAATTGTCTTTTGCGTGCTGCTGCAGTGAGATCAAGTCTTCCGGTTCTGATCTAGACCTACAAACATATAAATAATTAAACCACTTAAAATGTGCTTTTTCTTTTAATGTACAATTAAATATACTTTATCCGGATTTATTTATAATGGAGCATTTGCATTTGATTGTCTAGTGATGTGAACAAACCAGAACTGCCTCTGAATCACCTACAGTACTAGATGGCTCTGTTTGAGTAGAGGCTGTATAATCTACCAGAGAGTCATTGCAAAGTGATGCACATCTTATTTGCCTCTTCCTCTAAAGAAGACTGGCTTCCTTGACATTTCTTTCAATTGGCACACTGAAAGCTGATTTACCATTTCAAATGTTGCAATATTTTAGCTGTAAAAATAAAGGCTTTTCCAGGTATATTTGGTGTCTGAAACTGTAAACCAAGATAACTGCCATAAGCTTATATTTCAGGTTAGCAAAGAGTGTTCTCTAGTAGTATTTTAATGTATTAATAAAACAAACAAATTTATCTTAAGATCTTTTTTTTCTGCATTGCCAATCGTTACTCTAAATAGAATAATTTAGCTTCTGGAGAAAATTAACCCAGGAAACCAGGCAAAATGTGCTTTTTTAGACCATAAATCCCACTGCTCGGTTTCTGATGCTGCATTTGTTACAGGACTGGTAATTTATTTTTATGTATACAATATTTCCCCAAGTTAAAAAGGAAAGCACCCGGTCTGTTTTCCAATTTCTGTATTTCTATTAAAACATCTTTAAATGCATTCATTCACATCATGTCCAAGACTGCAACAATCATCCCAGGGTAGGTCAAGCCATAGCGTGCCTGTGTCTGTGAATTTGTTACCTTACCATGCCATGTTTTGTTCTGTTTTGTTAGTTTGAGTTGCACCTTAAAAGGTTTGAGATTTCAGCAACCCAGGTCTACAGAGCCAGAGTATTCAAAGTGGTGAGAAATTAGAAAAAACAATCCCTAAGCAGTAACTTAAGGAAATTACTTCATACTCAATTTTCCAATGTCTTCCTTAAATTTCCAATGCCACAAGTCCTGACAAACAAATATGATGCAGCACTATTACACTGATTAGGCTCTGCTGCAGAACAAGCCCAGAATTACATAGCCAGTGACCCTTGCTGAGGCCAATATGTGCATACATATTACCCTTGAGATAATGATTTAAATATACCCTTAATGAAAAAGCTATTGATAATGAATCAACAAGACAGTGACATTCAGGTACATGAGGTGTTCTGAGAAATCTTACATTGACACTTGCAGTAAAGATCTCCACTTGTCACATTTTTGCACACTGTCTATGGTCCAACACCTCTGGAAAGTAGCTAACCAACAGATATCTACCTAAAATTTGCTCCGCTTTTGACAAACTGGCTTTGTTAGTTTGGCCATTTTGATCACCTGCTCAAACCTCAAAAGTGCTTTGAGCTGTTTTTAATATGATAGGCGCTATATAATTTAGTAATAAATTAAAATGAATAACTATTAATAATGCAGCAACTACTGGTTTGGGATTTGGGCCTCCTTGCGATCGGCATGCTGCATTGTATCATTAATCAACACCTTGTTTTAGTCTGATATTGTGCTTTTAAAAAATGTGAATGAGAGTTTGCCCCATTACAGGCCTGCAGTTGCATTCAGTTAATGAAGGCAGTGGTCTTCTCTTGGGGATTATAGGCAAAGCCTTAACTCTATATCTGTGATGGCTTCCTTTCTTATGGCCATCCATCGATCCATCCATCAAAATTTAGGCACCCGTAAAAGCAACTATGTTCATAGTAAGATGACGGAAAATGAAACGTTTATTGCTGTTTTGCTCCATTCTGTCCCAAGCTGGAACTCTGACTTGAAATAACTAGAATGTATGCAAGTCCTTTTTTGTTCGTCTGGAGGTCTTTTTATAGCTCAAACTGGTTGAACTTGAATACTGTATCTGTGCCAAAGGCTTAATTGCTGATTAGAAAGGTTTGGAGGTAGATCAAATGTTCTTCTGGGTCTGTGCTCTAGTAATAGTCACATCTCTACCCAAAAGTAGTGTAATAAATGCACCTTCCTTTGTGCACTTCAGAGACCGCTGGTTCCATCTATGGCATTTGGGCTTTGCTGACCTTGTCCTTTCTCTTTTTCCTCTTGCAGTGTGTGCTGTTCCTTTGGGTACTGAAGATCAACTATCCGAACACACTCTTCCTCCTCAGAGGGAACCACGAGTGCCGGCATCTCACAGAGTACTTCACCTTCAAACAGGAGTGTAAGTAGTGAGTTACACACAAGGACTCCAAAAGGGAATGTGTGTGCACACACAAGCACAGTACATAGACATTTCAGGCACCCTTTATGTTCATGGTAGTTATTTGAATAGAAACAGCTGACAGCATTTGCAGCCACCTGTTGATTTGAACCTGTCGACATGGTGCTGGCCTTAGTCCCGTCCTGTTCTGCACTCCCAATTACTCTTGCTCTGTGGTTAGAGTACCTTGGCTTAAATTAGGACATGTGTACTTCTGGTAAACTCTTAACTCTCTGGAATGTGATGTATGGCACAGAATTGGACATACAAACCTTCGTAGAAAGCATTGTCATTTATAGGCTGTTTAAAGATCAGCTTTACTTTGTCTGATCAAAGCACCTTTGGTGAGTGCTGAAATGGTGTACATTTTAAGTTTTCTTTACCCCCTGCTGACCTGACTTGGTTGTTGGCTTCCCCTTGATCAAGACTTATTTCTTCCCTTGCTTCCTTTTAATATGTATTCATAAAGTCACATTCTACCTGCTTGATCGCTCAAGGCAAGCGCAGGTGTTTCCTTCAGTTCACTGGCTCTGTGAGATTATATTTTCATTGCAGTCTCTTATTCAGAGGAATTTTAAACATTGTCTTTTTCGATCACTGAAGTACTTGCTCCTTGTGGCATTTGGATTCTTCAGCCCTTTCCAGGGCAATCTAGACTGAACACCTGCAGTATTTAATCTGTTTTTGTAATACATTGACACCCCTGCAGAGAGAGAGAGGCTGTTAATTCTTAATGGTTGATTAAAAATTCATAATAATGTGAAAAAATATATACTGTACCATGGTTGTGAATGTTTCGTATTACACATTTAATTGCCTCCAAGCCATGTCAATCAGACGTGTTCTCTTGAGTATCATGCACAGGCTATGGGAGTACTGTGAGTGGGATTGATCAGTAGGAGGCAGGAGAATGATAACCTTTGAGTGCGTTTGAGGTAGTCAGCTAAACTAAGAGTCCTGCTTGAAATAGTTTTAATTCAACAAAATGCCTGGCAAGTGCTGTTTTAATACACAACAGAAACCACCACCCCCCACTTCTGCAAACTATGTATTTCATACTTCTAATGACCAGAATGCATTTGCTTCAAGGGGTTGTGCTGACTTCCAACTTAATAGTCAGTTTTTTGTTTTGCAGCTTATTTTGCTGTAACTCTGTCCTCAGCTTGATTTCTTGAATGTCATCCAACTATTCCCTACAGATTTGCACTCTCGATGTAGCTCAGACTTCGATCAGTGACGTTTCGAGCATTTGTTTCTCCAAATGCAATCTCGCAGTCATTTATTTTATTTATTTATTTATTTATTTATTTATTTATTTGCCTCCGCTAATTTTGATGAGTGTTTCAGTGGGAAATAAGTTGAAACTAAATTAATATAATAAGATATGTACAAAGCAGGAAATGCACTGAGCTGCCTTGAACCCCACTTGTGGTTCATCTGTGTAAGTGTAAGTACAAGCTGTTGCTATACACATTACATTCTCAAACACATATATTATCTGGTTGAATTGTGCCCCAATTTGTCAATCAGTATGAATTTGACTCCAAATCAAGTATGTTCCAATGCTCACATTTCACCACACACCAATTGTAAGAAACCCTACAGTTCAATGTTGAATATTTATCAAGACTATTGATTGATGGTGTCACAGCATGAACACAGTTGACATTTGAGCTCCACTGCCAAACAGTGCTTTGCAAGCATAGCCCTTGAAAGGGTAAGACATAAGGAAAGGCATCCAATAAGTTTCAATTTTTGTGAAGTTTTGTGTTGCAATATGGATGGAATAATAAACTACTTGTTTTAATTAGTCTTGCCTGTCCTGCCAGATCAGAATTTCATATTGCACGAAAAGTTTGGTAATGAAGGAATTAACACGCAAACATTGACGAAGTTTTGGCTTTCACCCTTAACAGGCTTGAGAGAACAAATAAGTGTACAGTTAAGATGCATTTTAATGTTGTGGAAAATGTTAATTCTTCAATACACTTGCATGGTTTCAGCCAAGAAACTGACAAACTGTGACTACTGTCAGCAAACAGGTCTGTTAAGAAGAGCTGTAACTTTCTGTGGACCCTCAACCAGTCGGAAACCATATGACTTCCTGTGTTTTAATTAGATTGCAGAAAATACCAAGAGCTCTTCTAAAGATCTAATCACACCGATGGTTTGAAGGAGAGTTTTGGTGGCAAAGTCAATTCTGTATACTTTATTTTTTAAAAGTCAGTGTTTGAAAATTGAACAATGCCTTGTTCCAGTGAACAATATCATCAGCACTGTCCGCCCTACAGTCTTAATAGCTTATCCAGGATGCCACTTGAAACTTCAGGGGAAAAAGCTATTTGATTCATATTGCTAAATTACTGTATCCACTTCAGATATGAACTAAAAAAAAAAAAAAAAAAAGTGGTCAACGGCAGAAAACATGGTATTGAATACAAAATTGGTACAACAGCTTATTGATTTAACTGTTGTACCAATTTTAACTGAGAAATTGAAATAATTGTTTTTTGTATTTGTTAATATACACCAATTGGTGTTTTCCATGTTATGAAAAACACTGCAGCAGTCTGAATTAACACTACACATTCTGCATTAGATTGTGCAGCCAAGTGAATCTCCAGATGTCAGCTATCAGCATGCAAATGAGTTTAGAAGCCTGAAAATATGGCATAACTTTGGTATGAAATATAATACAATATTAATCAACACAATATATGTTGATATGTTCCATGTTGATGTTAACATAGAAGGAAACAGTGTTAATTGTGTTAGTGTTTCTAATTGAAACAATTGTATAATCTGTTGAAATCACTAATATTAACATAATGAAAATCATTAAAAATTAAACCATTTAAAAAACAATGTGTGCCTACAAAATATAGAAATTTGATCACTTTTCTGGATTTCAGTCCCTCATATTTGTATTTAATTTGGTTGCTACCTCTGGTTCTGTGGGAAGCTGGTTGGTGGTGTTTATTTCCCTTTCCTTTTTATTTTATTTTAATTGTTTAGGTTCAAAATGTATATTTTATTAAAAAAAAGAAAAAGGAAAAAAAGAAACTTGCAATCCATCAAATCTGTTAATATGCTATGTGGTGAATAACAAAGCTTTTGTTTAATCAGAAAGTCGTTTTCAAACCAATGCCTGTTTACCAGGTTCTGCTCAAAGTCCCAGGGGAGTGCAGGGTTTGTCCAAAAACAGTGGGTAGATGGGTTGAATCAGACATTGCTGCTTATTTTTGACATGTGGACGACTTTCAATTTCAATTAGTTACAATACTTTAAGTTTAATGGTAGGGCACGGTACACCGTCACATGCCAGGGAAATCAGAAGTGCTGTTTGCATACTAATAAATGATAATATATTGGGAAGTTGCACCATAGCAATAAGAATCAATGGAGAATGCAGTATAGAAAAACATGGATGCTATTCTCAGTTTATGAAATTGCAATACCAGTAAGTTCACTCTCACAATATTTAGGCACAAACCAAACAAAATCTTATGTAAAGTCGGTTCAGTTCAAGCATTTAGAAAGGCCCATTGCTCAAGTGAGAATTCAGCACTGTGTAGAATGTGTTACAATTGGCAGTTTAACACTTCAGAATAGCCACTGTTCAAGCACATGGTTTTGTTGTAAAGCATTTTGTTGGCCCTAGAAATTAGTTTAAAATTTGGTTCTTTAAAACACACAGATCATGACAAATTTCAAACAAAATAATAAAATATCTCATCTCGTCAAATGATAGTGAACCATCTTCTCTGTTGTATAACTGGGCAGGCATTTTAAAATATAGCAGTATCTTGGCAGAGACCAGGATGGATACACTGTTTGCAGTTTTAATCTACTATTTCTTATGTGCTGATGATCCAGTTGTAAGTGTTAATAGCCCTCACAGATAGGTTTAATGGTAAAGGCAAATGATCGTTATTTTTATCCCTTAAGTCTGACACCTGTTAGTGGTGTGGCTTTGCTGCTGAGGTATTTAAAGAAATCTCAGAGGGGTCACCTGTTCACAACATCTCCCCCCCCCCCCCAGCAATGGACAGAGACAAACCACTTAGGCTGTTTGATCTTGTAATTTATAGCTGGACACATTTCATTTTGCCATCAACTGAGTAATAAAAGGGAAGATAACCCATGTGAGGCAAGGCCTTAGTCATTGTCATCTGGGATTTTTGAACCCCACACTGCAAAGGGGCAGCAGATGTGTTTAATTAAAACCATGATTGCAACACGCCGAAGGAGCATCTAATGTTGAAACTATTCTCTATCACTGGTTCCCCAATCTTTTTTTTTTAACAGTGCAAAAATGAACTACTTCTATTTATAAGGTGCTTTACATCACATCGAACAACCTCAAAGCCACATCATGGTTTAAAGCCCCAACTCAACCAAAGTACAGCGACAGGCTGAAGACTTGACAACGAGCCGTCGTCTGAATTTGTAGACGTTAGCGTTAGACTCTCCTTATCAGTGCTGAAGAATACATACCTACGATGTCCGTTTTGTTTTCATTTAGGAATATTTATCTTCTTTTGCCGATTCTCCAATTCTGTTGAAACAAAAGAACATTTAATCATTTTAGGATTGAAAGGAAGATGGATCTGAAGAGAATGCAGGATATTTTGAGATGCATAACAAAACAACCAGAAAATAAACTTTACTTCCATTTGAAGAATATGTCCAATGCATACATTTCTGAAAAAGTTACATTATTACAGAACACTAAATATTGCTACTATAGTGTTTCTTCATGTGGATGCAGATCTCCCCAAAATAAAAATACACACTGTCAACCAAGGAATGACCGGAATTGGAAGTTGAAAATAAACCCAGGAAATGCGCCTTCTGCCTTCCTCCTCCTGTGCTGGTACTGTCACCTTGAGTGACCACAGTGACACTTTAATGACCACAGAAATAACTCTGCTTGCACAACAACACTAGATACCTGGCAGCATCTTTCCCGACCAATCGTAATACCGCTCTTCCCACTGGAGCACCAATCGGCAGTGATTTGGTGGGCTGCCATGGTTAAAGCAGAGAAAAGGCACAAGAATGGGTCACAGTGAACAGAGTGAATGCTGAATGTTTCACTGACCTTTTGTAATAAAATAACTGATTTGCTGTTGCATCACCTGTTACCCAATTTACATATTCTTCATGTTGCCTGTAAATTGATGGATTAAATGCACTATACTGTCTTTACGGTTCTATACACTGCTTCATAAAACTACTTTGCTGCTTATTTAAGTTTGCTATATGCAGTATAAACTTGTCTTTCTTTATATATACATTATATTTGAAAGTGGTTGTTTTTTTTATTTATTGCGATATTTCCTTAGCTTGGTTCAGTAAGCTGTAATTGTTTTGTTTTCTCCAGGATCTCAGTTCAGCAATCTGAAAATAAACTGTTAATAAATAACTATAGTATAATTAATGATATTTATGGAGTTAAATGAATGGCTGAAAAATATTTGAAATGAAGGGTGTGTAAACTGCTGACTACACCTGTTATGTTCTCATGTTTATTGATATAGCAATTTAAAAATATATAACATATATTACATATAAAATATATACCAATATATTATAATTCAAATTAAACTTTGGAGTATGAATGGTGGTCTTTGTGAAATGCTTGGCTTTGTAAGAAAATTCTACTACCAATTCCAGACTCATGAAAAACAAATGTAGGTTGTAAAGAGATTTGCCAGAGGTTCATAAATCCACACTGAATGGTTTTAAATTTTGCATTACAGTCAATTAAACTAAATCTTGAAATCAATATTCCAGGCAAATATGTTTATGGCATCTATTATGGCCTCCCTGATTACTCTGTTTTAAATCTTTGTGTCCAATACAGTGGTTTGCATTTCCGTGACAGTTTGACAGTTCCCAAGTGATAATCTGAAATATTTGTATATAGCCTATGTATTAAAAGTTTGCAAACTGTATCTAACAGTGAATAATAAGTGTCTCTTAGAACATTTCTAACCTGGTACAGTCCAGATAAGAATTGACCAAATTAGGGGATGTGTTTGGGGAACTCGGGATAGGAAACCCTTTTTTGATTAATTCATTTCGAACACTAAAAACAAGCTGATAGACTATCCCCTTTCTAGTGCTTCCCTGTAGGGCTGTAAATCTTCAATTCTTGACCTTTATGACTTTAAAGGCAGAGTATTATTAGTTGGGCCTGTTTATCCGGAACATTTTGTAACTGTACAGAATCTTGCAGGGTCTTTCTAGAGCCAAGTAGGTTGTTCATGGCTTATATATCTTTATTTTTTTGTCCTCCTTGTGGTAGAAACAGTTTATTTTATTGTACACATTGTTCCAAACCCCACAGTAGTTTTGTGTAACCCATTAACAAAAGGCAGGGCAGCATGCCGTCGAAATTACTGATGAGGTTTCTCAGAAGTGACGCTTCTTGATTTGCAGTTCTCAAGATGCATCATTTATCATTTGCAAATCTTTGGAAACTGTGTCCCCAGAACACTTTGTTGTAACGTGGGATACAGTAAAAACAAACCAGGCAGTCGAATGGCAATGTTGTGGTGTTAAAATGGAGGAGGTGAAAGCTGACTGATGTACTGTGGTCTTCTGCACCCCCCACCACAGGTAAGATCAAATATTCAGAGAGCGTGTATGACGCCTGCATGGATGCGTTCGATTGCCTCCCCCTCGCTGCCCTCCTCAACCAGCAGTTCCTGTGCGTGCACGGTGGCCTGTCTCCAGAGATCAACTGTCTGGATGACATCAGGAAAGTAAGTGTCTCCTTACAGGACTTGTCTGATGGGGGGGCTGAAATAACCACACATAGCTCTATGGTGCAGAAACAAGTGCCAGAACAGTGCCAGAAAGAAAGAATAAGGAAAAGCCCCCCTCCCTTCACCCACCCTACAGCACATCATTTAAAAACTGCAAACCCCCACAACTGTTAAAAATCGTCCCATCTCAGTGAAACAAAGGACAAATCAATAGATGGATGCATGGATAGATAGGAGTATTATGTATTATACATATCCAGAATTTAGTTTCAAAGCAACATTTGCATATTTTCTAAAAGATGCAAAGCAGCAACGATTTAATCAGCATTTATTTTTCCTTTAGTCAACAGCCTACTTTGCTTGGCATCAAAAGATGTGGAGCTCATGTTGAACCACTGCTGCAAAAAGATATCCCAATATTAAACTGTCCCAAAACAGGAAGATTTGGATAGGAGAGTGTCACAGCACAGTGTGTTGAGAAGTGGTCTCATGTTTTTCCAGTTAGACAGGTTTAAGGAGCCCCCAGCATTCGGGCCAATGTGCGACTTGCTGTGGTCAGATCCCTCAGAGGACTACGGCAGCGAGAAGTCTGCAGAACACTTCAGTCACAACACTGTAAGAGGCTGCTCCTACTTCTACAGGTATGAACGCCTGGGATGCGACACTACACACCACTTGAATGTATTTTCTCAGGCCTGTTTTCAGTTATTCAGTCACTCGATCACCACACTGTCCAAAGAAATAACTAAGACCCCATTCACATTTGAGATTTAGGTCGGCCCAGGGCCACCTTAACTCAAATGTGAACGGGGGTCATAGTTTTAAGGCAGCCCTGGGCCGGGTGAAAACTAGTCCCTCTTTTTGACCCGGCCTAAATCTTTGGAGGCGACCTAAACGTGAATATGAACGCGACGGGCCCTGGGCCAGGTGGAAAGCGTCAGTGCTTGACGCGGTTCAAGCCATGCCCCCAGAGACTCGGTGTCTGAGTCAAAGGAGATTCTGCTTCTCGCGAACGCACAATAAACACAGGCACCAAAACAGCTTGCGCAACTGCACAAGACAAACAGTATTGTCTCTATATTGTTTTAATGTCATATTGATCTATAGCCTTAAATGTACAGATACATTTTGATAGCTCACATCTTTATATATACACTCACCTAAAGGATTATTAGGAACACCTGTTCAATTTCTCATTAATGCAATTATCTAACCAACCAATCACATGGCAGTTGCTTCAATGCATTTAGGGGTGTGGTCCTGGTCAAGACAATCTCCTGAACTCCAAACTGAATGTCTGAATGGGAAAGAAAGGTGATTTAAGCAATTTTGAGCGTGGCATGGTTGTTGGTGCCAGACGGGCCGGTCTGAGTATTTCACAATCTGCTCAGTTACTGGGATTTTCACGCACAACCATTTCTAGGGTTTACAAAGAATGGTGTGAAAAGGGAAAAACATCCAGTATGCGGCAGTCCTGTGGGCGAAAATGCCTTGTTGATGCTAGAGGTCAGAGGAGAATGGGTCGACTGATTCAAGCTGATAGAAGAGCAACTTTGACTGAAATAACCACTCGTTACAACCGAGGTATGCAGCAAAGCATTTGTGAAGCCACAACACGTACAACCTTGAGGCGGATGGGCTACAACAAAAGACCCCACCGGGTACCACTCGTGCCCTGGATGTGCATCCCACAAATCTCCATCAACTGCAAGATGCTATCCTATCAATATGGGCCAACATTTCTAAAGAATGCTTTCAGCACCTTATTGAATCAATGCCACATAGAATTAAGGCAGTTCTGAAGGCGAAAGGGGGTCAAACACAGTATTAGTATGGTGTTCCTAATAATCCTTTAGGTGAGTGTATATTAAAAAGTATAGGCTAAGTAATGAGTTATAATGATGTAAACAGTTCAAACTACTCGGTCAATGAAAATAAGTGTGTGTAGCTGGTAAACTTGCATACTGTTAAATTTCAGATCATAATTGCATTGTGAAATTGTGAACTGGACCAGGTAACTTTATTCACTTATCTGAATTTTGCATTAAAACTATATAAATTTAACCAAAGCAGGTTTCCATTCAAATCAATGCATTTTAAAACGAGACCAGCTGTTTACTATCCAATCCGAAATGCGATTATATTGAGCTGAGCAGTACAATTACAAATGATGTCGTTGTAGGAACAACTGGGACGATGCAGAAATTAAAGCACTGTTTACAATGTGGATGGAAGATTAAGTTATAAAAGAAACCGAAGGAAGTTTATGAGCGCTGCTGTCTAAGAGGATATAAATATACAGAATCGATCGATCACAGAAGGCTTCTTTCGATGGGTATCAATCACTCGCCCGACCAAGTTAAAAGGAAAATAAAAATGCAAAGTTCAGACTTTAAAAATGACGACAAACGCATTTCTAAAGAATGCTTTCAGCACCTTGTTGAATCAATGCCACGTAGAATTAAGGCAGTTCTGAAGGCGAAAGGGGGTCAAACACAGTATTAGTATAGTGTTCCTAATAATCCTTTAGGTGAGTGTGTGTGTGTGTGTGTGTGTGTGTGTATATATGTATATATGTGTATATGTGTGTATATATATATATATATATATATATATGTATATATATATATATATATATATGTATATGTGTATATATATATATATATATATATATATGTATATATGTATATGTGTGTATATGTATGTATATATATATATATATATATCAGTATTAATAAGTTTATAAGATTTATAAATACATTGCATACACCTGTAAGCTTTAGCTTTAGGCCTCCTTTTCGCCCGCATATGTGAATGCACTTAGGCCTCCTAAAACCGCAAATGTGAACAGGGTCTCCTACAAAAAAAAAAAAAAAAAAAAAAGTAGGACTAAATTTGAGGCAGCCCAGGGCCGGCCTAATAAGTGTGAACTGGGTCTTAGTTGCTTGATTCGTACTTGTCATATTATTGTTATATTTGTAAATCATTACACAGTGTATTTACAGAATGTGGTTTTTTTTTTTTTTTTTGGGTGACGTGGTAAAACAACCCTCTCGAGTCTGAGCCCTATACTTAGTTATGATGCCTGAACTACTCCACACGACTCCCTCACATGCCATGCTGCAGTTACATTGTTCTCCTAATCAAAGCATTTCCCCGACACTTCCCTCAACCAACTCTCACAATGTCTCTAACCCACAAATCCAATGACACCCCAGCCTGGTTTTAGCGGTTGTGCAGTCATTCAGACTTTTGCTGGCTGCAAGGACGAAGAAGAATCCTGTCTTTTCAAGTTTAAAACTAAAGTTGGACTCCCACCTACATCTCTCCTCACTCTTGCCCCCAAGCACAACCAATTGGCTACTCCCTCAAGTACACAAAAAGCATCAGTGTCACATATTCCTCCCCTTGTGTTAGTAGTTTTGCTTATCCTAGCACCGCCTAGCATCCCTCCACCACTGCAGTTTCCAGCCCTGCAACAGCTCCTTGGCTCCCTCCACCATGCAGGGAGGTTTCAGGCTGTCATTCCCTCTGCCACGTCTGTTAAGAGCAAATAAGCTTCCATTACATCAGCCATTACTGATGACAGTTTGGGGCAAGTTATCAGGGAAAACATTTAGGCACAGGAGACCCTTGCATCACCTTGTACATGTAGGGTTATTCATTTAGCTCTACCTGAAGAAATGTTTTGCCACTGTTCTTGCATGCGCAAGCTGAACGGTTTTCCCAGCTAGCATTAATTTCAGCTGCCCTAACCAAGTGCTGGTGGTCCCCAAATTGCCCGGGCAGTCTCTGGCACAAACGGCAGTAACCACATCAAGGGCACTCTTGTTCATTTGGGACTGCTGTGGGTATCCAAGCCATTAATTACGGTGCCTCAAACTAGTCTGAATCTGTTTGTTAGCCTTACCTCACAGCCCGAGATTACAATCAGGTGGGGTTGGGTTAGGGAAAGTGCAAATCAGAAGAAAAACATTTTTTTTTTTCTTATTTAGTTTTTAAAACTACAGGGCAGCCTTAAAAAAAAATGCAGTTACGCACAGTCTCAAGGAAAGCAGCATGATCCAGTGTGCTCTCCCATTGCCAACAACTCTCTCTGTTTCCCTTTCAGTTATCCAGCAGTATGTGACTTTTTGCTAAATAATAACTTGTTGTCAGTAATAAGGGCACATGAAGCTCAAGATGCCGGGTAAGATCATGCAATTTTTCTTCCCTTCTTTGACAAATGTAATAAAATCTCCTGGAGTTGCTGCATTAAGACTTAGCGAGTTTGTTTTGGTTGGGATTTTCTACAACTTTCCAGTACAGTAAATAATTAGGACTAGCTCTGTGCATCCTGTAGAAGATGGAGAGTGACAAGTAGAATTGGAGAAATGAGGCTCATACGTGAGCACCTTTGTGTAATGCTGCCACAGCTGATCAGACTGCCACACTGCTCAAGGCAGCATGTAGTGTCGGCTTCAAGGAAGTCTAAGAACACCAGACCCCTTGCATTGCTATGTGCTGTGTCTTTGAACACAGGAATTATACACTAACCTGTAGGCCATCATGTCAGTCTGAGGAGCAGAGTACACCTTTTGAAGTCTCTAGTTTGAGTTCTAGCCTAGTGGGAGTGTGACAATCACATTTAAACCCTAAGAGCCCAGTGGGATGTATATATCGCCAAACATTTCACTCGCTTGTATATAAAAGTATATTCGCCCATATGAAAAGGGCTCAGTTTGGGACACGTATGCAGTGCCAGGTTCCTAAGGGCTAACGAGCTCAATCCCTAAGGTTTTTGGCTCCCCAGAGACACCTATTGGTCAGGTGATGCCAAGAACTCTATTGGGCACCTACCACCCTCATAGTTCTTAAAGTGCAGTTGTTTATTGAGAATCAATCTTGTTGATGGAATTGCATTAAATATTGTTATTGTGGACAATCTTTACAAATAAGTGATCTAGTAAGAGGACAATGACAGTAGTCACTACCTAGTTTGTTTTGCACTGTTTTGTTTTTTCCTTCCCAGGTACCGAATGTACAGAAAAAGCCAAACGACGGGGTTCCCCTCGTTAATTACAATTTTCTCCGCACCAAACTACTTAGATGTGTACAACAACAAAGGTCAGTAAGAACAATACATACAAATCCAATACACATTGGATTTTGTCCAAGATGTGTATATATATATATATATATATTAAAAAAACAAATCAATTTTATCATGGACCAATAGATAAATATCTACTTTTTTTTTTTACCATTTAGCAAAAAGAGTCCATGGTATTTTTAGACAGTTTTAATTTTACACAAATCCAGCTCAGGTGTTGAGCATTCATACAGACAGCGCAGTGTGTGACAGATGCTTTCTTGGCATTGTTGTACAGAGCCTCATTCTCCGCAGGCCGTGTGAACTGGCTGCCTCAAATGCAGATCACATTTCAAAACAAACACAGACACACTGGCACACTCCAGCTCTCTGGCATCTCCTACCTCTGCAATTGGGTTGTCATCCTGGTAACACTGGGATTCTCATATGTATACAGCTCTGGAAAAATTGAGACCACTGCAAAATTATCAGTTTCTCTGGTTTTACTATTTATAGGTATGTCTTTGGGTAAAATGAACATTTTTGATTTATTCTATAAACTACTGACAAATTCTCCCAAATTCCAAATAAAAATATGAATGGAATGGTTGCCATACATGTAGAGGTGCTGATTTAAGAAAAAATTGCAGTGGTCTCTTAATTTTTTCCAGAGCCGTGTATGTAGATACCATATTTGTCCTAATATACGCCCAATGCACAAAGACAAGTCCCTTTGCATGTCTGGGACAACCTGGAAACCAGAAATCTGTGCTATTTTATGTTAAATATGTTATTGTTAGAATTTTTTTTTTTTTTGTCCATTTAATGTGCTTAATTAATTGATAGTCCTGATGCAGTGGGTGACATAGTTGGTGATTTAAGTATTCCTGTTTATTTCATGTTATTACTTTAAATACAAGTTTAATGTATTATCTAAAATACATCTTATTTATTAATTAATCTGTTCACATTACATGAGCAACAATAACCTTGGGTCATGCACCCAAAAAATATAAAATCACACAAAAATAAAAACAAAATTTGATCTCGTTGAGGGGGGTAAAATCTATTGGGGCATGCACGTCTGTTAGGACGAATACGGTATATACGTGTGTGTGTGTATGTGTATATATGTATGTTAAAGGAAAAACCTGAATAAATGAGTGGTGGAACATAACGAATGCAGATGCCTCCAAACAGGTGTACTGCATGATACAATTAAGCAGTTAACATCCTATCATGCTCTGTGGCATGTATAAAAATGCTGAGCAGGCCCAGTTGACCTTGATTTTGCATCAGGATGGGAGGAGGAAAGGCGTACACCAGGGGAACGGTACAGGCCTGACTGCTTGACCCCTACAGTGAGGGGGTCCAGAGGCTCTGTTATGCTATGGGGGGCATTTTCCTGGCATGGTTTGGGTCAACTTGTCCCCTTAGAGGGAAGGGTCACAGCAAATCATTGAGGGAATATCTTTTGGAAGAATGGTGTTCCATCCCTCCAGTAGAGTTAATAACAATAATAGTCATAGTTATAATAACTAATACTTTAATTTGATAACCTGAATTGGTACCAGGGTTATTGGGAAGAGTGCCTTTTATCTTTAATTCTACAAACCGACCTCTGGGATTGATGCTCCATCTGAACAGCGATGTCTGGTTAGGGTCATCTTGGACTGCTAAAGATCTCAGACCAAGAGGAATGAACTATGGCTTGTCTCTTCCCACTGCAGCTGCTGTGTTGAAATACGAGAACAACGTGATGAACATCCGACAGTTCAACTGCTCTCCTCACCCGTACTGGCTCCCTAACTTCATGGATGTCTTTACATGGTCATTGCCCTTTGTGGGAGAGAAGGGTATGAGTGCTGGACAAGTGTTATATGATATGTTAATGATATAAACAGAGCTCATTGAACACAAGATCTGATCTTAAATAACTATAGCCACAACAAATGTTCCGATACAATAGTATGTGAGTGCAGTTCAAGCATCCCACTCCATTCATATAATCTGTACATGTTAAATTGGACCCATGTCTCCAAACATATTGCAAAGCAGGGTTTCGAATTACGGGTGGGATTGCGGGATTTAAACCCCCATAATTAAGACTTGGACCCCCCCGAAAGAGGCAGAAATAGAAGGAGGGGGGGTCGAAACATGAATTTATCGTAACGTAAAAGTGGACCGTCACCCAGCCCCCCCTCCCCCGCTCTCAAAATTTTTGCTGACCCCCCCGTTTGTCATTGTATATTTCGCACTCTGTTGCAAAGGAAGACATTTAATCAAGGGATTGCCTAGTGGAACTAAATAGTCTACTTTAACTTACTGACTGAATATTGGGAAATTGTCCGGCAGATAATCTGTATGACAAAATAAGACAATAACTGATGTAACTTGCCTTTTATTCTGCCACACATACTTTTTGTTACAGAAATTGACCATTTGCTAGCTTTTTGTCACTGTTAAAATATACTCAGTTTGGCATTGACATCAAAAATCACATTGGTTTCTTCGTTTCTATTTTACCCCACTTCTTTTCCATTGACTGCAAACCAGATAAGGTCTGGTTCTACGCTTTGTATTTTTATCAAGGTGAAACGGAGTATAAAATAAACACGGAAATATGAAAAGCCCCCTAATCCAGATGTGTGATTCTGTCCTGCAGTAACAGAGATGCTTGTTAACGTCCTGAACATCTGTTCCGATGACGAGCTCATGTCGGAAGGAGATGATACCTGTGAAGGTAAGATGCTGAACTCAGAGACCGGGGCAGTGTAAACTGAATTAAATAACAAACTCATTTTCCTTGTCAGGTAATTTTTTGTTGATATTTGTTAGTTACTCATTTTCACAATTTTCTGCCAAATCTCAAAATCTTCCATGAAAGTTTTTAAAGATCGCCATCAAAGCAGAAGCAGTGCCTTTGTTACCCAAGCTCTTGGGGGCAAAATGCACAGAGAAAGCGATGTTGTCAAATTGCAGTCTGCATAGCTCAGGCAGCCTTTACAACTCTCACATTGGCCAATCATTGATTTCAGATAATGTTGTAACAAATTGCTTTATTACATTACTGTGCAAAATGGAATTCTTAGTAATTGGCATTGAATTGGCATACAATTTGACAGATAACATCCACAGCAAGGCCACAGAACTGTGTAGGAGAAGGTGATAATCTGTACATGAAACATTCCATGTGTGCAGACTGGCAAACCTAATGTGTGTTTAAATACAGCGACTTGGGCCTTAAACTACGTAGAAAACCTTGTTCAAGCTACTGAACTTCAAAATAATTAATATCCTGTGAATTCGTAATCGTATATAAGGATTCCCATATGGAGGGGCAGGCAATTTACTAAAATATTTCAAACACACCCCGGACACTGATGGCATCGTGCAGTACATATCTGTAACATTCAGTCATGCCTTTCATAGTGCAATTGTTTGGACAACTAACACTTTAGACTTGAGTCAATTTCCAAGAAGTCTTCTACATGTGGTCCAGAATCCAGAGATTAACCAACAATCCTGGACTGGGAATAGAAGCTGGTTGAAGGCGACACACTTTTAGTACTTCAGGTAAACCTTAGTTCTCACAATATTTGAATGTAGGGTATATGGCTGGCAGATTAATCAAATTTCAGTTGATTAATTTGAATGTTTTTGCACGATGTGTAAAATGCCTGAATCGCGAAATCGAGATTGTTATAACGTGCGTAAGCAGACAGAGCATAAACAGAAAAAATGATTTTTTTCCCCCGATCGCTTCGAAAATA
Organism: Amia ocellicauda; assembly: GCF_036373705.1. Lineage (NCBI taxonomy): Eukaryota > Metazoa > Chordata > Actinopteri > Amiiformes > Amiidae > Amia > Amia ocellicauda. The sequence continues at coordinate 41,873,401 of NC_089858.1, forward strand.
CACCACGCAATAAGAGCCAAACAATCTCAAGTGCACATTGAAGCACCGTCCCCCCAACTAAGTGCAATTAATCGTTGATTATTCGGGTCTACCTGGGGCGCAGCTACACCCGTGGAAAGTATAGGTGCACTTTACATTGAATTTACGTTGGAGACAGTTTTCTGCACCATGTGGACTCCAGTGTATTCTCTTAAGCTTTAGGTGCTAATGCATCATTGTGACTGGAGCCATAATGACAGGGGATGAAGACGCCCAGCACGGCAAATGCTTGCTTCTGGATCCAACACCTCATTTGTAGTCCGTCATCGGAAAAGTTGTCTGTCAGGACGGCACATTGGATTCATTAAAACCACACAAAGTACTCAGCTTTTCAGTTTCTTGAACTGATGTGCATTTCGCAAGCTACCCCTGATTCTTTACCTCCTCAGCTACATTATTATACATTGTATTTAGAACGCGCTCATATACCCACACGCTACACTCAAGCAAGAGTGAAAATGGACACCGTAAAGACAGGCGATCCAGCAGTACAGTACATGTACGTGTAACGTGCTTATATACACTATGATGGAGGAAAAACTTTATGGACTCATTCACCTGTACATAAGGACCTCAAACTAATGTCTGTTGATCTTATTGATGAATTCGGTCATCACAACAGGAGACTTGCATTCACATAGAAACTCCTATGTCAGTGGCGGAAACAGCTGATTTCCAAGGAAGACGCGTGTTTCTAGCAGCGCACACATTGAAAGTTGTGCATCCTCATACGTTTCAGTTACACACCTCCACCAAATAGATCTGTGATTGACAAGAACCAGAAACTGCGTCTAGTTACAATGAGGGAAAAACGTATTTGATCCCCTGCTGATTTTGTACGTTTGCCCACTGACAAAGAAATGATCAGTCTATAATTTTAATGGTAGGTGTATTTTAACAGTGAGAGACAGAATAACAAAAAAATCCAGAAAAACGCATTTCAAAAAAGTTATAAATTGATTTGCATGTTAATGAGGGAAATAAGTATTTGACCCCTTCGACTTAGGACTTGGTGGCAAAACCCTTTTTGGCAATCACAGAGGTCAGACGTTTCTTGTAGTTGACCACCAGGTTTGCACACATCTGAGGAGGGATTTTGTCCCACTCCTCTTTGCAGATCCTCTCCAAGTCATTAAGGTTTCGAGGCTGACGTTTGGCAACTCGAACCTTCAGCTCCCTCCACAGATTTTCTATTGGATTAAGGTCTGGACACTGACTAGACCACTCCAGGACCTTAATGTGCTTCTTCTTGAGCCACTCCTTTGTTGCCTTGGCTGTGTGTTTTGGGTCATTGTCATGCTGGAATACCCATCCACGACCCATTTTCAATGCCCTGGCTGAGGGAAGGAGGTTCTCACCCAAGATTTTACGGTACATGGCCCCGTCCATCGTCCCTTTCATGCGGTGCAGTTGTACTGTCCCCTTAGCAGAAAAACACCCCCAAAACATAATGTTTCCACCTCCATGTTTGACGGTGGGGATGGTGTTCTTGGGGTCATAGGCAGCATTCCTCCTCCTCCAAACACGGCGAGTTGAGTTGATGCCAAAGAGCTCGATTTTGGTCTCATCTGATGTTCATTGGCAAACTTCAGACGGGCCTGTACATGTGCTTTCTTGAGCAGGGGGGCCTTGCGGGCGCTGCAGGATTTCAGTCCTTCACGGCGTAGTGTGTTACCAATTGTTCTCTTGGTGACTATGGTCCCAGCTGCCTTGAAATCATTAACAAGATCCTCCCGTGTAGTTCTGGGCTGATCCCTTACTGTTCTCATAATCATTGTAACTCCACGAGGTGAGATCTTGCATGGAGTTTGCTGCAGTTATCTTTGCAAAGATGTTTGCTGCTTTTGAATAGTTTTCTGTGTACTAAGGTGCAGTGTCATTAGTATTATAGTGCTCTAAAGCCAGTCAGCAACAAGACTTTGCACAAATTGAGTAAATGTGCTGGTTAGTGTTGAACAAACCATAAACTTGAGTTTTCTAGATTTTAAGGAAGTATGCAAATGCATTTAAAATAACAAATAAAAATATTTGTGGTTAAGAATTTTGAAGGTCAAATAGCTGGTGAAAGCAGAAACTCATTCTATTATCATTAAATTTTGAAATGAATTTTAATTTTGTATTAAAGGATCAGTTTGTAAACACTCAACACGTGGTTTTGTTTCACATAACACCCATGATCCTTCGCATATTGAATTGACCTCCTATTCCACATGATGAGTGTCTCTTTAATTTATGTTCTTGGGTCTTTGGTCGGTGTCATGTGAGGACATTTCTCAGGTTGACTTCCTTCCTTCCCTTTTAACCACCACCAGTGAAATCTTTGCTTCAAGCCAGCAAGTCTGTTGTCTAGCATTTTTGTGACTCCTGGGATTAACTTTCTTGCTCGTCATCTGGACTCTTTCCAGAACAATTCTTTCCACGATATCACCCAAATAATTTATTTTGAATGTTTCAAAGCAACAATTCTTCTGTTTAATCATTGTGTGGTTTGTCTGTAATACATTTTTTATCTGGACTTAGCCAAGCAATAATGGAACAGTTGGATTTGGATCAATATATACAAAACAAATACGGTAAAACACAATGATAAAAGCAAGGTTAAATCCTGTATCCTATCCTACTGTTTTGATATCCCATATTTGCTCAATACCTAATTAAAACCTCACTAATCAGTGTTTTAGCATTGTTTCGATATAGTTTTCCTTCCATTAATAATCGCTCTCAGGATTTGTGTTCATTTTGTCTGTGTTGTTTGTTCTTGTTAATCCTGATGGCTTCTGGGTAGCTGAACACAAGATTTGACATTATGCATAATGTTGGTTGGTGTCACTGGAAGAAATCAGTCATAGTTTTAGTCTTATGCCAAGAATCAAAGATACCACACAAGAAGAAGGACTGTATATAATAAGATCTACAGGGAAAGAATGGCAAAGTGTGATAGACAAAATATGTGGAATGCTCACTGTGTGCCTCTGTCTGTGAATTAAAACACCCATTGTGTCACTGAAGCACTGGTCTCTGGCTCCCTAATGGACATTTGTCAGAACCATCTGTTTAAAACCTCAGGATCTGCAGCCTCTGTCAGTGTTGTGACATGTGCTTTTGTTTCTCTGTGACAGGTGGCACCCCAGCAGTGCGCAAAGAGGTGATCCGAAACAAGATCAGAGCCATTGGCAAGATGGCCAGAGTCTTCTCTGTTCTCAGGTATGGAATGTACAACACTCTTTGGATCAGTCTAAAAATACATATGCTTCTCACTTGCGCCTTGTTCCAACTGCTGTTAATCACTACTAAAGGTTTGTTTCATTATTTGTAATGCTTTCCATAACCATTGCAATACAAAAGTAATTAAAATTATACTACATTAATTCTTACATTAGTCATAACTAATGTTTTTCTCAAAACATTACATGTTACAGTATGTGCAATCAGGTACATTACATTTTACTTAAACTAAAATCAGTGAAAATACGATGAGATGGTTTTAATATTGAGTGCAGTGGGGTCAGAGCAGATACCATTAACCAGAAGCAGTTACAGTAAAACAAAAGAAAAAGGAAAAATGAGTTGGGGCAGAAATAAGTCACTAAGTAATGGGGAGCTGTGAAAGAGAACATAATAGTGCAAAATAGAAGTGCATTAAAGTAATGTTGTAAAGTTGAGGAGGGTGATGTAGGTATTCAAGACGCAAATACCTATAAGTCTATAGGCTGGGGAGTTCTTTTGAAATTAACAATTTCAGTGATAAGCATTTAAAAGCACATAGAAGCTCATCAGATATCCCAGTGACGATAGTCAAATGGATCAAAAGGTAATGGCAGAGCATTTTCCTCCATAAACTCAAGGGTGTTTGATTTTAATGACGACAAAACTATTTGAGTGATTTTTATTTTTCTCTCCATACTTCCATACACTTTTGCTATCCCAGTGGCTATCACCGGTCATCCCCAAACATCCCTAGTTTCAAGTTCTGAGACCTATGATTTGTTACATGTTCCTTCAGTAAGAAAAGCAATACCATTTAAACAGTGAAAGAATGCAGATAATACTATTAATAATAATAATAATAATAATAATAATAATAATAATTTCTTAGCAGACATGCTTATCCAGAACAACTTAGTTTTTCACAACATTTCAAAATGTTATACATTGCAGCAATACAGTCAGTACAAAATACAATAAGCATAGATCTTAGAACTATGAGCTAAGAAGTGCTTATATCTTAAATTATATACCTATACACTCACCTAAAGGATTATTAGGAACACCTGTTCAATTTCTCATTAATGTAATTATCTAACCAACCAATCACATGGCAGTTGCTTCAATGCATTTAGGGGTGTGGTCCTGGTCAAGACAATCTCCTGAACTCCAAACTGAATGTCTGAATGGGAAAGAAAGGTGATTTAAGCAATTTTGAGCGTGGCATGGTTGTTGGTGCCAGACGGGCCGGTCTGAGTATTTCACAATCTGCTCAGTTACTGGGATTTTCACGCACAACCATTTCTAGGGTTTACAAAGAATGGTGTGAAAAGGGAAAAACATCCAGTATGCGGCAGTCCTGTGGGCGAAAATGCCTTGTTGATGCTAGAGGTCAGAGGAGAATGGGCCGGCTGATTCAAGCTGATAGAAGAGCAACTTTGACTGAAATAACCACTCGTTACAACCGAGGTATGCAGCAAAGCATTTGTGAAGCCACAACACGTACAACCTTGAGGCGGATGGGCTACAACAGCAGAAGACCCCACTGGGTACCACTCATCTCCACTACAAATAGGAAAAAGAGGCTACAATTTGCACAAGCTCACCAAAATTGGACAGTTGAAGACTGGAAAAATGTTGCCTGGTCTGATGAGTCTCGATGTCTGTTGAGACATTCAGATGGTATAGTCAGAATTTGGCGTAAACAGAATGAGAACATGGATCCATCATGCCTTGTTACCACTGTGCAGGCTGCTGGTGGTGGTGTAATGGTGTGGGGGGTGTTTTCTTGGCACACTTTAGGCCCCCTAGTGCCAATTGGGCATCGTTTAAATGCCACGGCCTACCTGAGCATTGTTTCTGACCATGTCCATCCCTTTATGACCACCATGTACCCATCCTCTGATGGCTACTTCCAGCAGGATAATGCACCATGTCACAAAGGTCGAATCATTTCAAATTGGTTTCTTGAACATGACAATGAGTTCACTGTACTAAACTGGCCCCCACAGTCACCAGATCTCAACCCAATAGAGCATCTTTGGGATGTGGTGGAACGGGAGCTTCGTGCCATGGATGTGCATCCCACAAATCTCCATCAACTGCAAGATGCTATCCTATCAATATGGGCCAACATTTCTAAAGAATGCTTTCAGCACCTTGTTGAATCAATGCCACGTAGAATTAAGGCAGTTCTGAAGGCGAAAGGGGGTCAAACACAGTATTAGTATGGTGTTCCTAATAATCCTTTAGGTGAGTGTATGTGTATACCAGAGAATTGAGAGAAGAAGAAGCAAATAAAAAGGTCTTTGTGATCAGCTCTTCTGTATTGGGCATTGTGTAGTACAGGTGTAATGGTGTCAATGCTTCATAAGCTACAAAGCACAATGATGTCTGGATAGAGGTATATGCAGTGGTCGAAATGCAAATGGAAAAGTACCGTTATGAGAAGAAGAGGGGAAAAACTAAAAATGTTGTAGTGCTGTAACTCACATTATTCTTTCTCCAGTTAACATTTTTCATTTTATATTTTAACTTTGCTTAAATTGCGCTTACCTTAAATCACGTAATCATTCATGTTTATTTCTCCGACTGTTCCTTCTTCAACTGTAACAATGTCCACTTGATGACTCATGAATTAATGAATGTCACTGTCATCGTTCCCTTCATCCATCGAAAAAGATGGCTCTCAATGCCTCAGTTAATTTTTTTACTGTTATTTATGTATTTATTTTGTATTCCGTTCCTGTATTTACACAACCTTCATCATGCACAGCAGGGATCTTGCAAATCGATCCTTTACTTCAATGACAAATCAATCCATTACTGAATTATTTTTAACTCACACTTGAAAAATCAGTGTAGTATAGGTTTTCTTTTTTTTTTTTTTTTTTTTTTGAACGTATTGCGCACACATGCGCAGGGAGAAGTTCAAGTTATGAAGCATGTGTGTTACCATAGAAACACCATTGCAATAGGAAGTGCCACCATAACTACATTTTCTAATTTGTTTTACAGCGATTAATAGGGCGGCTGCTGCTGCTGTTGTAATTGTAATTAGTTAAATTTATACAATTTGTCAAAGTGAAACTTACGTTTATTATTTTTAAGAAGTGCCAGTATTTGTATACCTGCCCATTTTTACTACTGGGTATATGTGGATCTAGTGTTTTACATGTCTAAGCTTCTGAATGCCCCACTATGCTATACAAAGTTCTGCTTAGTATCAGTGCCAGGTCAGCATAGGATAACGAAGAAGATGTAGTTGTTGTTTTTTATTTCCCACCTCACATCGCAGGGACTCGCATTATCAGTGCTGGTCAGTACCTTGGTGTATGGGTGATAAATATCGCCTTTGTCAGCGTTCCTTTCTTGGAACTTCTCCACCAGAACTTAAGAGACCGTGCGCTGACTCTCGTAAAGGTCACACAACCGGAGGAAAGTGAGGCATCAATAGCACTGACCAACACTGATAAAACCAAACAAAACTGCAAGCAGCACAATCTTTCCTGCCATCGGTGGTAAAGGTAATAGCTACAGTCAATATAATCTATCATCTCCTTACAACCTTAATCAAGCTCCAAACATTTAAGTTCTATGTTTGAGTAGAATGTCCTTTTGAACTTTGACATGTGGTACTTAATGGGGGGCATGTGAGAAAGTGAGAGAGCATGTGTACAATCTCAGCCTTTACTGTTACGAAATGTAGGGATCATTGTGGACAAACCTTAAACTGAAGAACTTATGAATTTGAACCATAGAAGCAAATGTGTAAATCTATTTGAATCCATTCTTCATCCAAAGTTTTCCTGCCCCTTTTCATGTGCATGTTATGCAGCTGAAGATGTTATGCACTGTGATTGAGCTTCAGCAATATATAGTATATTTTGACTCCACAGCAAAGGCAGTGACAATATCTCACAACAGTACACAATGGAGGAACACCTAGTTTCTTGTATTCCTTAAAAGTACCCATTGCTTAAAAAACTAAACAAAATCTTTGATCATTAGTGCCAGATTGGGCACTATCTGGGCAAGTCATGCTGTGAAAATAAATTTATTTTTAAGTTTTGGTGATTGTCACAGATACTTTGAATGCTTGGGTGCCTGGCCTATTATTTTACCCAAGTTGGAACCGTTTGGAAGACAAAAGATTCCATTGCTTTGCCTTGATATTCTGCATTAATCTGCACTGGTGGGGCTGACATATACTGATTCCTTGTTTGCCCAGAGAGGAGAGCGAGAGTGTGCTGCAGCTCAAAGGGTTGACCCCCACTGGGACTTTACCCCTAGGCGTGCTGTCTGGGGGGCGACAGACCATCCAGAGCGGTAAGTGTGTTGTTAACACCAATTCAACCCTCCTTCCTCCTCTCCCCACCTCCCCCTTTTCCCCAAACCACCTCCTTCTCCTTCTGCCCCTGCTCTGGACTGACGTCGGCAAGCTGTCCTCCTCTGTCACTTCCAACCAACACAACAGAGCACTGCGCCTAAACACTTCACTAGAGAGTAGACCTTCTCTTACCACACTAAGTTGATTCATACCTCCAGGGTGGGGATAGAAAGACACAATAAGAAGCCAGTAGGGCAATTTCTACTTCTACCAATATGTGCAAAATTCACACCCTTTTGTGGACGTGGGGAAAAACTAAAGCAAGTGAATAGGTAACTATCAAAAACTTCCTTCCTTTTCATTAGTGTGAAAAGTGGTGTGAAAGTCGGTGCATCCAATTGTTCACTGTTTAAGTTAATTAATTGCTTGAATGCAATGTTAATCTGCAAACACGCAGGCAGTGGATAAATGCTACTGGTGGTCCAAACTCAGCTCTGCACTCTGAAGTATGTTGGAGAAATCAAGGTGTACCAGTTCATTGTGCCAGGGAGGTTATTTTATAACATGACCTGACCTGCATCTCCACCCTACTTTTCCTCCTTGACCTCACTGGCTGATGTAATGCTTAAATAATCCCCAGCCAGTGACCACATTCTAATTCTGTCCACCCCAGACTTAAGGAGGCAGACAAGAATGGCTTGGACACAGCCTGTGCTAGAATCAGAAATCACCTGGGGCAAGTCAGGCTGGGATATGAAATCCAATACAAGAAACAAATACAAAAATAAAAATCTCAATTATAATTGCACATGGTGGTTTAGTAGTGTGCAAATGTATGCCAGCTCATCAAGATTTATCAATGTTTTCAATAGCAATGGAAATGAGTGTTATTCAGCCATGACTTTATACTTTGTATTTATATATTTACTTGATTTGGATTTTACTTTAAATTAGCTTAAGCTAATTTTTCACAACTTTGTAGAACATGACTTATGGATACATAAGTGACTCGATTTGTGTTTTTAAAGTAGTTTGATCCCAAGCACCTATTTAAAATTGTGTTCTTCCGAACAGCGGTAAAAGATCTATAGATATGTCATCATATAGTGCATTTGCCTTTTGATAATGTTGAAGTGCTCTGCTGTGTTGGTGTGCATTTCTGCATGCTTCCTTTTGAAAGTTGTTTGCATTTTCCAGTGTCTAGCCTGATGCACTTTACCTGTCCCTCACTAATATTTTCCTTTGCTAACTTTAAGGGTGTTTTTTCAGAAATGTATCCACTGGAGAATATATCAGTCTGAGTCTCCGTCAATCTGCAGCTTTTTATGATATAATCAAAGCGTGCTTCAGTGTTGCACTCTGCTGGAGGCTTGGAAGAAATGTGTCTCTCTCTCTCTCATGGCAGTGTTAGGGTATTAGCTGTGCTGTTTTAAGACCATTCTCAGAGGAATCCCAGATTAACTGGAGCCATTGAGGGACCTTCTATGTTTGGATCTATTAGTAGAGAATTAGTAAGGTTGCTTGAACAGAATATGAAAACAAACCAACCAAGCAATTAAACCCAGAACTTGGGTTTGGAATGTCTCTGCTTCCATTGTCCTCAGAATCAGTTAAGAGCCATATTGCATTTATTTTATTTTATAAAAATTATATATATATATTTATATATATATATTGCTTGAGAACTCATGGTATTGCAGCATGACTGCATAAAAATATACATTGACTAATAACATATCCCTAAAGGTATGAGAATTTCCAAAAATCGGCCAACACTGAATTAAACTACAACGGCATGCTTGGCTTCTTGATTATTACTATTCTCATGAACAAATACTATTCCTCATCGAGAAGAAAAACAAACATGTATACATTTTAGTGATATGCAGTCCATAAGTACAGGCATTTATATTTATTTTTTAATTCAGCTCTTTCAATTTCAGCAGTTGATAATTGGATTGTACAGGATGATGCATTGAAATGTGGAAAACTAAAAATGTCTGGAGTGTTTTTTTTGTTTTTAAGGAGCTCATTAGTACCCTGGGCATGCACTCACCACTGCATTATAAACAAGAAACCAGGAGAGACTGAAGCACCGTAGTAGTAATTGCAGAGGATGTTTGGATAGACCAATCCCAGAACTTAATTTCAGCAAAACTTGTCACACATACATGTCAAATCCTCATACCACTGCTGGTTTTCCTACACCATGCTCACCACATTTGCACTACATCACAATAGCTACACGTAATTGTATTCCACAGAACTTCAATAAAATTGTGGCACTGGTGTTTGCAGGGTTGGCTCTAAGGTTATTTGAAATGGAAAAAGCAAGGCCAATTTGTACAAAGGCGGTTTAAATTAGAACCCATAAAAATGAAGCCAATTTCACCATTCACACGTTCCTCCATTTTAATTTAGATCCACAAGAGTTTGAAACAGGAATCGGATTAATTAATGGAGAGGCGAAAAAGTCTGTGGAAGGCATTGAATATCGGAAGGCTGATCCATAAATCGACTTGCAGCCTCTTGCCTCTCGCCATTGTCTCTTCAGTGCCCACAAGATTTAGCCTCAATACATTTGTCAACAAGCAGTGTAAACTCCCAACGGTGTCACTTCGGTGACTGAGAACCGAGAGATTTCTGGCCAACCTCAATCCAGACAGAGATTAAAGGAACGCATTTACAGGGAACGTCCTCATCAAATTAACAAATTAAAATCCACATGCAGGAAGCCCTCTCACATTTACTATGTGGAAATGAGCAGTATTGATGAAAGGATTAAGATTGCCCACTTTCAGTCTTTTTCCCAATGACCTTGCATTACTGATCATCTCTATATTAATGGTCTGGACTCTGGCATAGTTAGCAAACATGTCAAATTGGTAGATTAAAATAGGTGGCTCAGCAGATACAATCTTGGCAGCACAGGTTATTCAAAGGGACTTAGATAATATTCAGTTGTGGGCCGACACCTGGCAGATGAAATTCCACGTGGACAAGTGCAAGGTATTACATGCAGGTAATAAAAATCTCCACTATAATTACACTATGGGAGGAATAGAACTGGAAGAAGTAATGCATGAGGAAGACATAGGAGTCTATGTGGACACATCACTTTCCCCATCTAAACAATGTGGGGAAGCAATAAAAAAGGCAAACAATGTCAGGGTATATTGTCAAAAGTGTAGCATTAAAACAAGGGCAGTAATGTTAGAAGAAGAATAGAATATAGAATAGAATATTCTTTATTGTCATTCAGCAAAGACATCAAAGATGCAGAGCAGAACAAAATTACAAGCCTGGCTCCATATAAAAACACAGATATAAATAACAACAAACAACTAAATAAATAGTGCATATTCCACCAATATATTATTGCACAACAAGAGGGGGAGAGTTGTGAGGGACAGAGAGAGAGATTATGAGAGACAATTGTATTAATATTGCACCAACCTCAATAAATATGATTGCACATTTGCGTAGCAGCAGATAAAATAAGTGACAGGTACAGTCATTGAAGTGTTATGTTTAACAATCTAATAGCAGCCGGGTAAAAGCTTTTACTGAACCTGACAGTGCTGCTACGCAGGCTTCTGTATCTCTTGCCCGAAGGCAAGAGAGAGAAAAGTTTATGACTGGGGTAAGTGGGGTCTTTCAGGATGCTGGTCACTTTGACCAGTATTCATTTTTGAGCCAGGTCCTCCATAGATGCCAATGTGACCCCAATAATCCTCTCTGCTGACTACACCACCCTCCTCAGGGCCTTTCTGTTTGAGGTGTTAATGTTCTCATACCAGAGAGAGATGCTGCTGGTCAACACACTCTCTGTGGTGCCCCTGTAGAATGTGGTGAGGATAGATGAATTTAGGTGAGCCCTCTTCAGCCGCCGCAGGAAGTGTAGCCGCTGGTGAGCCTTTTTCACCAAAGAGGAGATGTGCAGGGACCAGGATAGGTTGTCGGCCAGATGAACTCCCAGGAACTTAAGTACCCTGTACAGTTTCCACAGCAGTTCCATTGATGGAGATCAGGGTATACATGGGCCGTTTCTTCCTGAAATCAATTATCAGATCCTTGGTTTTTTCAACATTCAGTACAAGGTTGTTGTTTTTGCACCAGCCTGTAAAAAGTTCCACCTCTCTGTAAGCATTGATTATTGTGAATCAGGCAATGTATAACCAGATCCTGGTTAAGACTGTACAATGCACTAGTTAGATCTCATCTGGAATACTTTGTACAGTTCTGGGCACCACACCATCGCTACTCTAGAGGCAGTTCAGAAGAGAGCAACCAGACTTATTCCAGGTCTGAAGGGAATGTCCTACTCTGAGAGACTGAGGGAACTGAACCTTTTCACCCTGGAACAGAGACGACTACGTGGGGACTTGATTCAAGTCTTCAAAATCATGAAAGGCATTGACAACATCAAGCCAGAAGTGCTTTTCCATATCTGCAGGGATACACGGACCCGGGTACACAAATGGAAATTGGTCTTAAAGGCATTCAAGATGGAAAACAGGAGATGCTTCTTCACACAGAGAATTGTCACAATCTGGAACAAACTTCCCAGCGATGTGGTTGAAGCTGAAAATTTGGGAACATTCAAAAATAGACTGGATAGGATCCTTGGATCATTTTGTTATTAATGGACACTAAATGAGCACAAAGGGTCGAATGGCCTCCTCTCATTTGTAAACTTTATGTCCCCATGGAAACTGTTTGCTATGGAGCCTGCGGGAAAAAATTAAAACATACACACTTCGGGCCAAATCCAATAATTTGACGCACCTGCTAATCGCAAAGTACAAACCTGTATTCCATCGTATTTTAATTTATTCTCAGAAGCCATTTTCTACTACTTATAAATCAAAACACGATTGGGTATGAGTTTGTAATTTATGTTTAGCAGATAGGTCGAATTTTTGATTTGGCCTGGGGATAAATCGGGGATGGCCAACCTGTTGCACCCGTGCGCAGAGTGGCACACAGAGCCATATAGGTTGGCACGACAAGTGACCGACTATCTGCGTTTATTTTTTTTATTTTTGCCAGCCCGCCCCTCAATTGTCTAAACTGATTGGCACTTTAGAAAACCAGTCAGTATATTTGGCAGTGACGTCACCGCCCATAAGTAATTAAGCAGCGCTCATGTTATTTTCGAAATATTCATGTTTTAGGTCAGGTTCTTGTGTGCAGATTTTCGCAGTTATGTGCAGAACTGTAGAATCCTCCGCTACCTTTGGTGGAGCTGCGCAGATCCGAGCAGAACTGCCAAAAGAAATGTTAATGTTGTGATGACTGTTTATGCTGCTGTGCGGCACTGTGGGAGCAGCAGGAAGACGACAAAAACTGTAAGTCTGTACTGTTGTGATTAGTCAGCAATGGACGTGTTTGTTGAACACGCGGGGGGAAAGCATTTTGTTTATCTCCTGTATCAAATGGAGAAATGACCACAATCAAGACAGTTTAAAAAATTCATGAAGTTGGCAAAAGAAAGCTGTAAAATCTCAAAAATAAAAAAATTATGCCTTTGATGTATATATGTAAAGTATATTTTCTGCACACTTATACTCGCAGTAGATTGATACCACTGCATTATTTTGTCTTAAAACATAAGTGCCACACAATGTATATTAATCTACCAGTTTTAGTTATTTTACAAAATGTAAAAGCAGTAAATATTAAGTAAATATGCATTGGGGGAAAATACGAAGGTGCTTTGGTAATGATTGAGTGCAAGTGCAAACAAAACAATATGGAAGGGTTACTAATGCAGCCAAATGAACAAATTTCTACTTCTTGTATGAAACGGCAGGGCAATGGGAGAATCTGTGGGACTTTGTTTTATAGGTAGGTTGTGATTTTTATGGGTTTTTAAATGTACTTTAGCATTATAATCCTCAAACTTAATGCGTGATGAAATGTGATTCATGCATTTTACTGCACTGTAGCAATACTGCAACATTAAAATTGATTAATTGTATGATGCACTTCTTCTTTATTCTTTAATGTTGTGGTGTGCTTTGGCATGGTGTTCCACTATATACAATTAAGTTTGATTGATTTAATTTGAATGAGGATTAAATATTCTCATTGTCCAAAATAAAAAGGGACATATTCTAAAAATGATCGAGTTAGTGAAGTGCTATTACAATATATGTAAACTGACAATCTGTGAGCAAAAATGGAACCTCCATATTTATAATATTTTTTTGGGAAGAATATGTGCCTCTCTTCATTCAGCTTCATATTCTGCAGCAGAAGTCCCATTAGCACACAGGAGCTATACTTGCTCTCCAGACCACAGTGGGATAAGGGGGTGGGTTCAGTGGATGCAGGTGGCGGCAGTTCTATCTGTCCATAGTTTTTTTTTTTTTTTTTTTTGTATTGTTTGTTTTGTTGGCATGTTTAATTAATAACCTAATTACAACAAAAAATATATAAATATTATAATATTGGGTTGTTTAGCCCCTGTATAAATTGTTATATCCCTAATTTATCACCCTTTGGCACTTAGCAAAGTATACAAACCAGACTTTGGGCACTCCATTAAAAAAGGTTCGCCATCCCTGGGCTAGATCAATTACATAAATTAAAATTTGATGGGAATACAGGTTTGTACTTTGCAGTTAGCAGGTATGTCAAATTGTTGGATTTGGCCCTATAAGTGTATGTTTTAAAAGTTTTACCTGCACTTGAAGTTCTTGCACAAGTATCTTGTAGCTTCTGCCCACAGTGCCTGAGCTGTCCTGCCATGCTCACAATGCCCTGGCTTTTTAATGGTTTCCATCCCTGGAACAAGAAATCAGGAACTTCCCCCCTTGTCTTTAGGTATACAATATTCTTGTGCATCAGTCACTTCTTTGCAAAAAATTATCCAAGCATTCATAAATATTGCTCAAACTATTTTGGGAGCCTTTCATACTTGTGGTTGTGGATAGTAATCTTCTGTTGACTAAAACAAGACAAAAACAAAAAAAATTATATATATATATATATATATATTTTTTTTTTTTTTTTTTTTGACACCGTTTTATAACCATCTTTTTGAGGCAAAGCTGTATGTTGCACTGCTCAGCCATCGCTTAAAGTCTACTGCCTCTTAACTTATGTGTGCCAGCTGCTTTATAAATAGACAGGGTAGCAAGAATCAAGTTGAGAATCTGTGGAGCTATAAACGGGTCATGTGATGAAAAAACAGATTGAAGGGGATTTGTAAAGGAGGCTGGGGTGACAAAAGAGTGAAGCAGGATAACATGCTTGATTAGATGTCTGGAAGAGATAGGTTGAGAGTCTTTTGATGTTCTTTTACAGGGAATCTGAAAACAAGCAGGAGAAAGAAAGCCAACCATTGCTCTGTCTCTCACTTTGCTTGTCTGATTTTACCTGACTTTGCCTAACCCCTGGCTTCTTTTGTTTCCAAAGCGGGGTTGGGAGGGGGATTGTGGGGTGGGTTGGGAGGGGGTGGGATGGTGTTTGGAATGTGGGGAGGGGTGGGTGGGACATTGATGGATGTGTGGGAGATCTCTGGTTGCATTGATAACTTAACTCACTCTTTTTCATTCATTTTTGGCATGGCACTACTACTCACACTTACACAGCCACCGTAGAAGCTGAGGAGGCACGAGGTACGCAATTGGTCTGTGGAACCATCTCAGTGTTTTGTGTTGTATCTCCCCCCCAATACGTGGTTTCTTGTCTCTGTAAATATCTTTCTTGCTCTGTTTCTTTTTGTTGTTGTTATCGAAGGACATTGCATTCTTATGGAAAATTGATACTCTTGCACCACCAGTGACCAGAGATCTGCAGGGAGTTTGATGTGAACATGTACCAGGTTTTGGAATTCAAAAGACAGATCACACAATTTATCGCCCCAATCTCCCTCTGACTTTAGTGTTACATCCATCTCTTTTCCTGGCATAAATTGGATGAGGAATTCAGAATCGCCGTCGTGGCTCCGCTTCTGAGGGGTTTCTTAATTGTCTGTGATTTGTCTTGAAGCAGGACACTGCAAGATAAGAATCTAAGCTTTGTAGCCATTTTTCAAAGCAATAGGTAAAAGCTTTCCATTGGTCGCAGTGTTGCCTTAGTAATTCTGGAATAGGGTATGAATTTTAGATTTAACTTTGTTCTCTCAGATTTCCCTTAAAAAGAGATTCTGGATTTAGTACAGTTTGGCCTCTGAATATTCTCTAAATAGCTCATGAAAACAGAATACTTTAACTGCTTTCTTCACTTGTTTAACATTGATAAAATGTGTTTTGAAGGAGAAAAGCATGTATATCTAAGTGTTATTCTCTCTAGCACATATCTCAGTTGTTGTTTTTTTGCTTTGTTTTTGTTTTTGTGGGGGCAGGTCAAGTCAAGCTGTCACTTTGAGACAGTTCCTTTGCATATGAAAAGGAGGAAAATCCCCAAGTTGGAGAAATGTATTTATGAACTTAGTGCATTCTTCAGATACAGCTCCCAACCCAAAACAAAAACCAATTGTTCTTTTTGTCACAGTCTGTCTTGACTGTGTTCTCTAAGATGAAAAATGAACAATCTATATATTTTTTTCAACAAATCACATGGATTCTGCTTTATTCTGTTTTTGATCCTTGGTGCATAGTTAAACTGTGTATGTTGTAGCTACTTTCACAGATGACATTTGAGTACATCTCTTGAAGTCACTTAAGGTTTGGCCAGCACATCCTGGCCTGTCTTTAAGGTACCAGAATTAGGGAAACTTTCAATTGTTACAAACACCCATCTTGTGCTCTCCTACTGCACAAAAAAGGGAATAAAAAGAGCTTTATTATTTATATTTAACTAAAAAGCTAAGTTTATAATTGCCTTTCTAGGAGAATATAAACCTAAGGAGACTCTAAATGAAATCTACTTTTGTTTTTTTAAATTATTGATCCATCAGCAAACTGAGTTGGTTTATACATTGTAACTGCTCTTTTTGTTTTCTCTTGTAGATATTTTTAGTCTAATCTGTTCCCTTGCTCAACACTAAATGTGCTATGTTTGTATACATTTAAACGTAACACCTTGCCTGCAACTGCTCTGTTTATATTCAATTTTTGCATGAGGTGCAAACTGTTGTGCGAAAAAGCTCAGAGAAGCCAAAGTGCATGTCATAAACAAGCATGGCATCCAGATTTACTCTTGATAACTACCAGTGAAATGAGGAGTCCTAAAGCATATCTATCCTGTGCCTGTATAATGAGGAAGACTGCAAGACTCCTGGTTGTGCAAGAATAAACAGTTTTCGGTGTGTGATGCCTGAAAATAATAGTCCAAGATAATAATAATGGAAGCACTAGATGAAAATCTTCAAACACAAACGAGCAAAAAAAAGTTAAATTATGATTTTATGTGTGTTTGTGAATGTTGTTTATTATGAGGATTGTGATTATAATGACTATGTATTATCATTTTCATTATTATGAGTGTTAAAAAGTACCTGCCTGCCTTTTTGGGATCATAGCAAACTACCCCATTCACAAGTGTTTGTGTTATTAAAAAAAATAATAATAATAATAACTCACCAGGAAGTGTCTGTTGTTTCTATTAATGCAACACCTCTAATTGGCCCAATGCAAGAGGAAACCATTTAGTTGGAATACAATTTTATTCTTTAAATAATGTCTTTTTTATATATAATCACTCTGACTAAATCCCATCTTAAGTATGCCATGACTATAGTCCAACAGTGATGTATATTGCTTTAGGCAAGTTGCCTTGTGTACCCATATGATTTGTAAATTGATATTAAACACAGATGGGCTGCAACAGTTTTTCTGTTCTGAAAAGGAACAGTGGCTTGTGTTTTTCAAATACCTTTGCTTTGATTGCCTTTTCTGTAGGATTGACTACAGATCAAAAATGCATTATTCAGTTGGCAAATGTGACTTCCTAGGGAGAAACCATTGGATGCAAAAATTAAATGTGTGCTGGTTTTGTTCATAAGAGCAAGATTACAATGTTGACTTTATTAACTAAGAAACCCAACCAGTTTGAAAGGTTGTTCTGGGCAGCAGGTACTTTTTAAATAAAATATTTTTTGCACTTGTTTGTATGATATCACTGTTTTGCGTTTTGGGACCTGTTAAATACAAATGGTGTGGTGCTTATGGTGTGCATAGAAGAAATGAAGCAATGGGCTTTTAATGGGTTTATTTTTCCCTGACAAAACTTTCAACATAGCAAAATCCTGCTGCTCCATTGGCTCTAGTAATAAATAATAATGGAAACAAATCTGTGACATACTGAAAGCATTCTAATAAAAGTCAATTTAAAAATGTCTCAACTTTTAGTAATGGAGGATTATCATGATTTTATTGGATGAAAAACAAACTATGGAAGGAAAGATCTAATTGAAAGGCATTTGCAGTCTACCTTCCATAGCTTGCAAGATAATTCCACAAGTCATGCTTTAATAAACCTTTATTTCTCCCTCTCTAACTTAATTGGATTGACCTGGAATTCCCAAATGCACGGTTTAAGTGTTAATGTTTTAGTCTGGGAACGTTAAACGCCTCAAGCTTCGATCACTTTGTTTGCAGTATTTAACATGATCTGTCCTGCTTTATGATGTGTTCTAACCTTGGCTGTAACCCTTTAATTTAATTTAATTGTCCCTCATGGTGATATTCAAGAGGCTAACAGGGTTTAAGAGTAATTTTGAAAGGAACATGATTCCCTTCCCAGGTTTGTTCACATACAACAGTCGACATGCTATCCTTCCTAAAAATAAGGCAACTTGATAAAAGGCATATATATTTACAATCGTCTGAGGCCTTCAGCTCACTCTGATCTGCGATTGGCTTAAATGAGGCACTGCTCTAAGGTGGTCATTAGTCTTTGCAGTATCGATATTGCAAAAAAATTGCTTAAGATCTGGGTGGGTGGAAATAAATAAAATGTAAGAAAACTGGAAGACCCTTGAAGACGGGAGCTTTGCACAACTAGAATGAGGTACCATTAAATAAAATGCAGTGAGACTGAATATATGATCCCCAACACATGCAAGCACAAAAACATGGATCTGTAAAGTCATTATAAAACCTGATCATAAAGTTGTTTATGAAGTGAGTCATTCAATGACTTGCTGGAGGAAGTGGAACCATGATCCAGCTTTGTGTCGTCAATACTAACCAGTGTGATGCTAAAATACAGAGGAATCTAAACCACAAGGCAATCTAACACTGATGGTGGGCTATCTGTTGCCCCTGTGGGTGTTACAAGTCATGTGTTTTTGTGCTAACCTTGTGTGTTCATAATGATGATGTACAGATAAAACCTGCTTCAAGAGCCAGTGTTGCCTTGTTAAATGCCATCTTACGGGCTGACTTCAAGGCTGGCAATTCTGAAAGAATATGGAAAGCTTTTCGGAGCCTGTAGCATGTTGGGATATAGATAAAGATAAAAAGAATGAAGTCTTCGAGTAAGGCCAGAGACAGGTTTTACTCTGTAGCACAGTGTGGAGAGGTGATATCACTTGGGATCACAGACTTGTTTTGTATGTTTTGTAAGCTTCCTTTTGAGATGTTCTAATCTCTTCTCACCACCCCACCCCCCTCCCTATTTTCTGTTTGTCTTTCCCCTAAATTCTTTTTCACCAGCTATCCAAGGTTTTTCGCCTCAACACAAAATCCGGAGCTTCGAGGAGGCGCGCGGTCTGGACAGGATAAACGAGAGGATGCCCCCTCGTCGAGATGCCATGCAACAGCCTGATGGGACTGTCAACTCCATAAATGCGGCCAACTCCCCAGATAAAAATGGGACAGACAACCAGGGACAGTAACTGGGCTTGCCTTCCTTGCCCCCACTCCCTCTACAGGCCCCCCCCCGCCCTTCTTTCTTTTATTTTTATTTTCTTTTTTTCTTTCTCTCTCTCTCTGAGGGTCTCCCTCCCGACTCATTTGAGTCAGGCTGGAAATGATAGGGGAAATTAAATAAATAATACAGAACATATACAGGGAAGATTAGAATTACAAAGTTTTTTTAATGTATTTATTAAAATAAGAAACTTAAGAAAACATTGTCCATATTCAAAGGCAGGGGTGGGGTGTAGGTATATAAAATGAAACAAAAAAGGGGCCCCATGCCCAAAATGATGTCAACAGTAACCAGACCATTTTGTAAACTTGAGTTGGTGTATAAGATTAAAATAATAATAATAAATAGGACACCTTTTTATTATTTAAGAGTTCTGTATGACTAGTTCAATTGAGTTCTTCTTGTATTGTGTTTTATGTCCTTTGTGGGGGAACATTTGAAAAAAATATATATTCTACATGTGTCCAACTGAAAATAAAAAATAAAAAAAGCTAGCTAGTTTTTTTATAGGAAAGCAATCAATAAAAACTTAATGGAGAAAGTGTGAGGAGAAGAGAAGGTACAGACTATCACAAAGTCCCCTGCAGCAGAATGGAAAATCTGTAGACATCCTTAAAAGTGTGAAGGGTGTTGGTAAAGTGTTTTAAGGAATGAAGGATTGCATGAATGTTTTCAACTTTTATTTTTTTTTATTTTTTTTGGCGCTCATATATGTATGTGCATACATGTACATGTGTGCATATATATAAAATATAACGTGTATATATAAACACATTAATTTCTATATATATTTATTTTTAAGTGTTCCCTTATTTAAACGAGACTGTTTCTGTTTTGATTTTGTTTCCAAACTGTCAAACAACAGGAAATTATGGTACAGAGGCCCACTCTTCAGCACTATGAAGAAAATCTGTGGAAAATTGTTTGGGGACGGGGGATTTAAGGGTTATTATTGGAACACTTGTTCTGTTTTGGTTTTGTCCGCTGATCTCGTCGTGTCTCCACTTCCTAGCATACTGCATTTGGCAGTGTTATTGAAGTGTGTTAGACACAAGTAAGTTCCCTTCAATGGCAGCAGTTGTTTAAATATACTTAATGCTATTTTATTAATGGTTATTTTCCTAGTTATTACATATAAAATCGATTTTTGTCTGTTTGAGTTGGAGGTGATGCGTGTGTCGCAATTCATACACAACCAGAAAAGGCCAACAGACCATTCAATACATATGTTTTTGTAGCCAAGGGAAGAGCAATAAACAGCAGTAGATACCAACTTGCTAAATTCTCTTGATAGGTTATAGACCACCATTGAATTTATATTTGTTACTTTGTATTATGGGTCCTCAGACTTCCCAATTCATGTTGTTTACACTGCTTTGATTTGGTGCTGCCAGCAGCATTTAACTGATTTACTGAATGCAGTATGAGTCAGTAATTTCCCGACTGACTAAAACTGCTACTATTCTGGATTGCACAAAATCACTGGGTCTGCCTCTCAATGGAACCCAATAGAATGTCTCTTCTAAAGCAGTTTATTTTACATCGTAAAGAACCATACATGAATCTGCTCCTTCAGCAAACAAAATTAAGTTAAAAAAAAAAAAAAAAAAAAAAAATTAATTGCATTTTAATCACCAACTGGAACCATAATAATAATAAAGATGACAGGTTTGTGACATCTTGTTCGTTATTTCTTTAGAAATCTCCTGGGCGTGAAAAACAGAACAATAAAGAGCTAATCCTTGATCTGAGCAGAAACACCCAGCAGAAAAGCCTCCAATGAAAATATCCTTCAAGCCAAAATGAGGAATAACTTTTTCAAATTGGGGGAAGGGTGGGTAGGGGGAGAAATATTCTCACAGAAATTACTGAAACCAATTTATTGTGTATTAAAAAGCAATGCATACATTCGGTTCCCAGTATTGTTTCGCTCTATACAAAAAACGTATACTTTAGTTGTGGATTCAGTAGTATTAAAATCAAGTCTTCTATAGCTGCGTAGAGTGATTATTGGATGATTGATACTTAAAACTGAAGTACAGCTACACAATGCTGTACTTATTAAACATGGAATGGAATTTTCATTTGATTGCAGGATTGCAATAACCTGAAAATTTATAGAAAGCAACTAGAATGCATTTGCTCTACCCCAATTTATTAAATTCCTTCAAGTAGAATGGGATTGAATAATCTCTTGATGCAGCTCCATTTATTTTCATCTGTTGAGTAAAACTCTTTAATTTGGTCCCTGATTTGGTGTTGCTTTCTGTGATGTGAGATTAGGACTGAAATGTACTACTGGCTTACAGTGAGATGGCCAGCATGTGAGAACCAAAATAGATGTAAGTACATACACCAACCCCTACACCCTCACCCCCAGGAAATTGGTATTTCCCTTGAGTCTTTGTGTGTCCTATGGCATCTGAAAGCAAACGGGGATGATCACAAGTATGGTGGTGTGATGGACACAGTGTCATGGGCTGATAAAAACCTTTTTTATAATGGGTTTGTGAATAGCCTAAAATTCCCCATATCTCCATTGAAGACCAACATTTGTTTCCCAAGATGGGAGCTCTAACAAACATGCATCTGGTAAAAGTGTTTTTTCTCTCTTTTTATCTCCCTCTCTACCATTTTTATTTTTCAAAATGTATTTTGTTTAAACAATTTCTAGTTTCTCTGTTGTAAACTACATTGCCAGTTGGTCCCACAGTCCTAAGATAATTTGAGACAATCGGGAAGGAAGTTAAACTTTTTTTTTTTTCTTCTCTAATTAAAGTGGGGTATTTTTTTTTTTTTTTTTAAGCAAACTCCTGTTAAAAAAAACGCATCCTCTTAATTCGATTTTTTTTTTTTTTCATCTCAATTTGTTGTCGGTGGAAGGGAGATTGTGTCACTGGTGATCACACAATTATAAGGGGTTAATGATTAGAAGGAACTGATAAGTGTGATAGGGAAATGCCCTTTTGAGGGATACAGTTTAACTGATTAAACAATATATCTTAATTACACATGCTTAAGTGTGTTTAGTGAGGTTGCCTATATGTCCTTCTATGCTCATAGCTTCAAGTGTAGTATTTTAATTATTTTAAAGGAGGGTAAAAAGTGTGGGTATCATATGGATTTGCATATTCAATTTCTTTCTTGATGTTTAACCCAGTGTATGCGTTCTGTGTTGATTATGTGCCATGTTAACTCTGCCAGAAAACGTACTTAAAAGTTTCACGAAGCAGAGAAGGGGGGAAGGTATTACACACTTTGCCTCAATGGGCATTCAGCAAGGTGCAACCACCATTTATGACCCCTCACACATGTCTTAGAAACCAGTTCCACAGAGTTTTTTGACAAGGTTGTTTTCCTCCTCTGGCATTGTCAAGAGCGAGTTTAACCTGCAAATGCAGCGAAAGAATCACCCGGTATATCGAAAGCATTTGCAACATGTATGAAGGGAAGAAACTGGGAGATGCAAAACAAATGCGGGTCTGAAAAACAAGACTTTCCTTTCATCCTTATGGTACATGTTTACTTTCTATGTATTTGTCATGGAGGAAGTTAGTTTTAAACCCTGTCTCAAAGTGTCGTAGGATTTTGGGAGCACATGGTTACTTAGTACTTAGATATATGGACTATTATAATTATTGTTTTTTTTTTTTAATTGTGGATGTCATTCAACTTTGCAGGGCAGTTTCTCAATATTTTCAGAAGGGCTCTGCAGATTCAAATATCTTCTTTCACATTCAAAAACACAAGATGGGGTGTGAAAGATGGGGAACGTAAGGCCCAGTTCCGGGCTTCATTTCTGAGTTCTGTCTAAGTTTCAAAACATATCTTGCAGAATGTACAGAAATATTGTTTATTAAGAATTTCTTAATAGCTGTAATTTTTTTTTTTTTTTTGGTCAAGTACTTGTATTGCAAGGCCTCTATTAATCTTGATTTATGTAGCTGTATCACTCAAAAAAAAGAGAAGAAATAGAGAAAAATCAACCTTGTTTTGTTGTTATTTTAATGTGTTTTGGTCTTTCGTATTCTAAACCTATTTAAGACGAAGGGTTTAAAAAGTTTGGATTGACTTGTTACAGATCTGTTTGGCTGATGTCTTTATTTGAGGTGATATTGACTCCACAGTGGCCTTTTAATCTTAAATCGTTTTAATCCCTGAGGCATAATACTTGCATATTATTTTATATAGCATGTAGTTCCTAACACTTGAAACTATTAACAATGGATTTATGATGGGTAGTTAAAGACCTCAGCAATAGAAAGGTATCCCTAATGTGGTCAATTTCACCTTCACAGAAAGAATGATCAGAATGGGTACTTGCCTACCTACACCAGATTGTGCGCACTTTAATTTAGGGACATAATTTAACAATAACCTGTTAAAATGGAATCAAGTATAAATGGGCCTTAACAAATATATATTTGTAATTGATCAATTTTCAAGTGATCTTCCACTTTAAGTGCACCATTATTAAACTTATATTTTAATTTCCCCAGAATTATTAATGAAACCTCTGTAGAATCAAAGTGAAGATCTTAATACAGGACTCAAGCAAATCATTTTATGAATAGCTATATTACCTAGATGTGGCGACCCACATTTCTAGAATGACAAACCTTCACGACCCAACTAACAATGACTACACAAAAAAGCACAGAACATGCAATCAGACAAAGTCTATACGGCCCAATTTCTCATTAAGTACAATATTATTATATCACCAGAGCATTCGTTCTCTCGTTAAGTAGGGTTGCTAGCCGGCCCCACAATCCCGGGACACTTTTAAATAGAACGCGATTTTAAAATTGTTGCTAAATCCTTAATCCTATGGTGAATTACTGTGCGCAACAAACAAGTCATTGAGATTTGTTCAACGTCCTGCCTCCACAAAAACGAGCAATGTTACCGATTGGGAGAGTATGCACGTTATGGCGATTTAATCTTAACCAGGGTCTCCAACCTTTTTTACATGAGAGCTACTTGTCGCGACCTACTTTTTATTTCTTCCATTTTATTAATCATCGGGGCTTCCGCTAACATGCATCGTTGCTACAACATTGTGTTAGCAGGGCTGACACTGCGTGCACAGATTTAAAGGCACATTTAAAACGCATCTACATTAGCTCTAGTGCCAAACAGCGATCACCTCCTCTGGAGTTCAGACTGCGCGCACCGTGCAAATTGACATTTAGGTTTGCAATTTTGCTGTCAATTAATTGGCCGATATTGTATTATTTGGACATTTTTGGCCAATCGTGACAAATCAGGGTGGGGTAATGGAAATGTAGATTTGATGGGATAGTATCTGGGAGTTTGCGTGTCTGATTTGTGAGATTTGTTTTTGTGTGAACAACGTATGATTAGCCTGATCTGAAGGCCATTGCTCAGTGCATCCGACACCATCCGTCACCTGAACAGTTGTCTGTCAAGGACATTGCACATTAGATGTGTTTCAACCGCCAAGCACACAGGCTTTCCTGTTTCTTACACCCGTGTGCGCTTCGCAAACTATGCCACTGTTTCTTTACCTCCTCAACTACAATAATAATAATACATTTTATTAATAACGCGCTATTATCATACACATAGTGCTACAAGTCAAGCGAGAGTCAGAACAGACACAGCAAAAAGATAAAACGGGCAATATGCAATAAAAACTCAAACATGCACACCACAATGAAAAATTACGGTGGCCCTGAAGTGCAACTGCTGAAAAAATAAAGCAGCTGCTGCAGCATTTTCAGAAACCATTACGGAAAGGGAGGTACATTGTGAAATACATTTGACTGACGCCATTGGACAGCAAGCAAGTCACGTGGGCCGAGCAGCTTCTCAGAAGAGCCAACAGAGTCTGAGAAACGGCGCCAACTGCGCAGAGCGCGAAGTGTCATTAATATTGTTGTATCTTCTGCTCTCTGTCCACTTTGTGGTGACATATTAAGAGTTATAGGGCTGTCCTAAAATGTATTAGAATTAATGAAAGCTTAGGTAGGAGACAGAATGGGGTTAAAAGTAGCTAGATTTACTAAATTAACAACTGTACTTAATTATTACAAGGCAGTGTGACAGTGCTTTATTTTTATTATTATTATTAAGTGCTAACAGAAAACATACGTTAACAATTCCATCAGAAGGAGCCGTTTATGGATTTAATAGACAAGAGCATGAGCTAATTTGGGAAATGCAAAATTAGAGAGACGGCTTTAGCAAATATGAATAACTCCAAAAAATCTAAGAAACAATAATAAATAACACATTCATATAAAATAGTATTTTTATTTTGGGGGCGGCACGGTGGCGCTGGGTTCGGGTCTCGGCTCGGTGTCTGTCTGCGCGGTTTCCCCGGGTCTCCCTCTTCTTCCCACCATCCGCCAGGTTGATCGCCAACAACAAATAATCGGACCCGAGTCATATTTCCTGCAACAGGCTTTATTTTTCAGAGCAGCAGCTACTTAATGCAGCAACATCCATATGTATCACTTCTGTTGTCCCCCCCCCACCCCCCATGAAGAAAGCGCTGAATAAATAAAGGCATTATTATTATTATTATTATTATTATTATGTTCATTAGGAAATACCATGCATCGTGTATGACTTTACTATAATGGTCTGCTCATGCAGTGTTCATTAGGAAATAACATGAATAAGTCATGACTTTAAAATAATTGGTTGTAAACATGAAGTGCATGTGATTAGCTTGTAAATAAGCATGATTCTTTCCAAGAAAAAGTAACTTGGCATAACGCCGATTATTGCAAGAAAAAATACATTTTAAAATTCAAAACTGTGATGAATCCATATATTTTGTTTGATTTTATTCATATAGCCATTCCCGATTTGTACACGTGATCAACACCATTTTTTTTACAAAGGAATTAAGCATAAATTCATGAGGAACATACCAGAGAAAAGAAGACCTTTAATAACCATGAATCGTAATGAATTCATGCCCTCTTACTCGCTTGCCAGGAGGTTGTGAAAAACATGAATTAAATGTAAAATATATATATAAATATCTCATGATCAACTTAATTTATTAAAAAATATTTCCATATGAATAAGAGCCTTTAAATCATTATGAATTCACACACTTGATTTTACAAATTAATTTTATCTGAGTTCACAAGAATTACATCATGTATTCATGCGTCTTTCCTGTGTTCATGAGGAATGAATGCCCATTATTGTAAAGTGTTACCAAAAACAATAAGAGGATTTAAAAACATGCATCTAACAGAGATCCTTAAAAGCTTTCTTAAAACTAGTATCAAGTGCTATCCACAGATAGTCCATCGTTTTGAGCTGAAGAAATAAAGGAGCTCTTTCCTAATTTTTACACTGATTAAAAATAAAATCACTAACAAAGAACACCTCACCATAAAGAAACAAAAGCAGAATGCACGGTTCAACATTTAACTGTTTATTTGAAAGTGCAAATATTTGTAAATAATGTAAGTCACATTTTTGTTGTTTATCTGTGCTTTTCCCACTTCTAGTTACATCAGTAGTGTCCTGCTCCTCCACGATATAATTATTGCCATATATTTTCGAATTATTTGCTTTGTTGTAAACTTCATTCTTCATGGTTAGACAAGTAGATAAGCTTTTCCATCAAGCCACATGTCTTCCTATGGTTTTCCATTGGTCAATGTCATTTGTAGCTCACGTGAAATGGATCGAATCGAACTCATTGACGCACCTCCATCGACACTGACGGGCTCGGTGTGCAAGGTGGTGCAACACACCATTCCAGAAACAGTTCAGCCATTGACCATGGTCGGAGG
This sequence comes from Amia ocellicauda, assembly GCF_036373705.1. Taxonomy (NCBI): domain Eukaryota; kingdom Metazoa; phylum Chordata; class Actinopteri; order Amiiformes; family Amiidae; genus Amia; species Amia ocellicauda. The sequence goes on from NC_089858.1 coordinate 41,900,590, forward strand.
TTAAACAAAGTAATCACGTCTTTGACTCTATGAAACTTAATCTCGATTATATCTATATCTGCATAGACAAAATATAGACATTATTTTAATTTGCATGACCTAACGCCCCCACAACATTCACCAGACAGCAAGAAAGCAAAATTATATTCTTACCACTAATAAAAGTTTGCCCACATGGCTTTTCTCCTGCAACAGACCTTGCTTCCCCAAGGTTTCCAAACATCAACATTAATTTCTCCTGGCTTTTTCTTTAAAATAATTATAACCTGTCAAAGGCTCTCTGCACTGTCACTCTGCTTAGTTCCCGCCTTCAAGCAGAAGCGAGGCTTTGGAGGAAACCAACGCTTATAGGATATAACTGCTCTGGGGGCAGAACATGTATGAGATGTTTTTGATTGGTTACCTTTGCCTTTAGGAGGTGGGACATACATGACACGACCTTAGTTTTGACAGGTTTGTAACCTTGGAGACGTCTTGTCGTCCTTTGAGGCTGCGCACACCTGATTACTGGCGAGCCCTGTCTAATGCGTGCATGTATTTCAAAAATTGATGGGACAGATGAGCCGTTTGTTTTTTGTCAATATCACAGTCCAGTCCGGTGTGCAGGGTGAGAGGGCAATGCGCATATCAGGCACAAAGTGCAGAAATAAACTGAACTTTGTTTTTATTCGTCAAAATGGAAAATCATATATCGCATTTACAAGTCGTTGTGAAAGGCAAAACCATCCACATGCTAGCTTTACTTAGCACTGGATATTCTGCTGAGATGCTAATCCAGAATGATGATAAATTCACACCTATATGCATTTAAAAACGGAATAGCTACCAATAAACAAGTGATGGGAAATAATGAAATGATATAGGCCTAGTTCAGTGTCACCCAATTTAATTTCTTGTATCAGTCTGTGGGATCCTCCTAATTTCTCTTTTAAGGTGGATTTCACACGTGTTTATTTTTATTTTTTGGGTTTGTTTGTTTTTTTGCAGCGTTGTCTCCGATTTAGGAGCAAAGCTGCCGAGGTAAAAAAAAAAAAATAAAAAAAAAAGATTGAACTGCTTCATCCTCCATGTCTGCTCTAATGAGTTTTGGGGCTCGGGGCTCGGGGCTCGGGGCTCGGGACAGCTTGCTGTTGCCAAGTTTTTGGTCCAGCGACAGACCGTTTCAGTTGGGCGCTCACTAATAGCCATGCTTATAGAGTGCTCTGCTGTATATTGCCTCATGTGGCTATCAGGTGTACTGCATATTATTATATTTCGAGAGAAAAACAGACAGAAAAATACATTCTACATTTCGTTTTCGCGACCAATTTTATAACCTCCCGACCCAGACTTTGAAAAATGATGACCTGGATTATTTGTATATTCATTCTCACGGTTTGACATTTTAAAGCCTGGCCTCTGAGGGAAATGCGATTGCTGCTGGGAAATTTGCTAGCTGACCAGTAGGTGGCACTATCCCTTCAACCAGAAATTCCAGGCATGATGAAAGGGGGTCACAGCTGTGTTTTGGATGAGACATTAAAGGATCTTTCCTACTTGTGCTCATTCAAAGATCCCACAGAGCTCTCAAAGAAAGGAATGCCGATTTCCAGTTCCTACAACAGAAAGGGTCAGTTTGGTAATTCATTGCTTAATTTCCCCACTTTCCCTACTTTGTTAGCTGCACCAAGGGCTAGCACAAGGGTAGCCTAGACATATTGTCCCCCTGGCTGCCTGCATCCAGCAGTTTCTGTAGTTCATTGGGGGAAGCAATGCATGGCGTTTCTACTTCTTATCTCCCCCAAACTCCATGGCTGCATCCTTCAGGCAATGACTAAAGTTGTATTTTTTTTACCAGGCTGTTAGTATTGCTATGTAGTATGTACAATGTGCAGAGTCTTTGCAGAGAATTTGAAGCTGTAGATGACTACCTAGTTCACCTAGTGGTTACACGACCCATGGCCCTGCCATGTGTAGTTCAGTGGTGGATTTATTTTGTAATATACCCATCTACACGAGTTGGTCTGGCAAATGCAGCTGATATTAAAAGTGACATTTTATTAGAAATGTTTGTATTATTATTATTATTCAAAACTTCACGATTACATAAAGGTTTTCAGCTTTTGGGAAGGGGGGAAGGGCAGAAAAAAAACAACTAGCTCTCAGACTGGAAATCAAGAGCAATCTGGATGGTTTTCAGCATATTAATATTAAATTATTGGTTCTCAAGCAGTTAGTGCACTTAGGCAGTAATTTGTCCTGAAGTTCATTGGGGGAGACTGCATCGAGATTTCATGTTTTTATGATCTTATCTCCATTGTAGTTTCCACTATACTCCAGACTTTACACAAATTTCCAATCCGAGAGCTTTTTTGTTATATTCATAAGAGTGCATATAATAGGAATTACAAAGATCACACAGTCATCGCTAACATCATACATTGAGGAAATTTCAGTCAAAGCTGTGACAAATTTAAAACGGGCAATATAATAAAAATATTTTTTAAATGTAAAGATTTCCCCTATTTACAAAAAAAAAAAACACCCTTCCAGATTCACTTTACTATACATGTGCCTTACATTCTGTCTTTAAGTCACTATATTAGTGTAAACAAGCATGATAATGATAACTTAAATTTGTGAGGGGGGCATGTGGGTTATTAATGTAGTTTGTGTAATTTTGCATCTGATTTGCATAGTATGATAACCATTGTTAGATCACCAGTAGTTAAAACATTACATTCTTCGAGTACTCAAGAACTGTCCATTTTAAACATGTAACCGTCAAATGAAAATAAAATCTGGGTTTTCCCAGTCCCACAATATGTGTAACCTGTCCCATTAAGGTACAATCTGAACAAATGGAACACTCCTATCGACACTGCATATTTCATGGATGTTCAACAGTCCTCTCACAAATCAAACCAGGTAAAAATAAAGATATTAAAAAAAGATTAAAACTTGTTTTAACATAAATGGGACCTTTTTGTAACTGACAATACCAACATGTAAATTTACATCCCTAGTAGTACTAGGATAGATACGAGAGTGAGAGCAGAGGTTTTGCAGATCCAGATCTGTGTGGGGCAACCGTGCACTTCCAAACCTTGAGATTTCACTTTCTCTCCACTGTACTCCAGAAACTCACACTCGGGGGCTATTCACTGGTTTAAGAGCCTGTGTGTGTAAGGGTGGGGGGAATAAAAGATGGTGTTAAGGGAACCAGGGGTGCTGCCACAGGTCTAAAGTGAGAAGGACAGAATTACAGATGGAGTAGACCTATAGCACACAATGATTATATCTAGCAGATGGCCTCATGCATCACATTTCTACTTAATGCAAATATTTTAAAGACTATCCATTTGTTATACACAGTACTGATGGTATAGTTATAGTAGAATGTGGAAGGTTTGTGAGAGACCCCCCCATTATAATGTTACGTTACTGAACTGAAAAGCTCAAGACCTAACAAAACCGTGGAGGTACGCATGTTCTTCCTTGTTTTTTTTAAATCCAAGTAGTACTTACAGCTCGGAAGTTTGCAGGAGACTGGCCAGGTTTAGCTGGGGGCATGGGAGGAGGATGGGGCTTCAGTGCCACCTGCAAACATTTTTTTTGCATTTATTTTTTAGAAAAAATTAGTAATTCAAGTAGCATTTGCCACTGTATAATACTATTAAATGCTTCAATTAATATGTCCATGTCTATATTATTTGCTTCAAAGCATATTTTTAAAACAAATAGCCCCAAATAGAAGCAATATTTTTAGTAGTTAAAAGTACATTGGAAAGACACTGCTATTTAGACCACTGTGAAGAGTTGCAGAAATCCAGAGAGAGATGCACCTCCAATCAAAAGGTTTTTATTATAAGCAGCTGCAAGGAAGAGGCAATCTCAAGAACAGTCTTAGAGAAGTTAAAAACTTCCACCCGTGATGAGTGGAAATTCGGTACACATATATGGCTAAACCGGGGTAAATTTAAGGCATACGTAATGTTTAATATAAGAGGGATTTGTACAATGTATCAAGCCCAAATTGCTGGTGAAAACTGGTTCTTATCAGACCTGGTTTTTCTAGGTATCGGGGTTGAGCTATAGCACAGTACCGTAGCACAGTAAGACCATGAGACAGTGACCTTGTTCACACAGACACACAGGGAAAGAAATGCAGTTCTTCAACTGCATACACCTAAATTGTGAGTACATGGTTTAATGGTATAACGCTTAATGTAATTAATTAATTTTGTGAACATTTGTAAAACGTATTGGCGTTTAAGTACATTAGGGAGATACTGTGCAGTGGATTATGGGATCAGTACTTCAAGTACTTCTATAATCATGTTAGACATAACCAGACAAATAATGGCTTATTTTTAGTACTTAAAAGCTAAACATACTGTGTATATTAGAAATGCTTGCCATGCTACACAAACATGATTGACTCCTTTATGTCTGTGTGTACACTCAATTTTTGCAGTTTGGAAAATAGCACTTTTTCTTACTTTTATATCCTTCCATTTATCATATATATGTATATATGTGTATATATGTATTGGCGAGGTGAAATACTCACTTTAGGTAGTGGGGGAGCTGAAGCTGCAGCAGTGCGAGGTGGTGGGGGTGGGGCTGCCCTCACTGGATACTAAGGAACGAAAACAAAGTAGAGTGTGGTTAAGCATGGTCTTTTTTTTTTTTTAAATCAAAGTTTAAATCTTTCATCATGCACATCTTTGTTTCCCTTAATCTTTTAATACCTTGACCAGTTTTTGCTTTTCCAAATGTGTTTAAACAGAATGCTAAAATTAATAAAAAGGGTTCAGGGGAATAAACAAAGTGTAAAATCTGAATGCAGAAGACTCTCTCTATGAGGAATGCACATGGCAACTAAGGTGTATAAATTAAACCCATAAATGAAGGCTTTACATAGCAGATAAATCCTAGGAAAATGTAATTTGTCTTGGATTTCTACCGGACTGTAGCCTTGTAACCTGTCCTCCTGCTGCCTTTGCCCGGCAAAGTTTGGGTTGGTCACACCAGGGGTCTTTAGGTAAGATGGGGGTCTGCAGGGAAACAGAGTGTTACAGTGAGTACCTTAACGCATTGATTTCTGTAGCTTGGGTACGTAAATGAAAAGTATTTTTTAAAATTAAGATTTGCAAATAAAACCTATAGGTATGTGTATGTCTACTATTTGTTTGCTCCTTTTTGAGGTGAAACGGATTTTTTTAGGGTGGTGGTGGTAGTATTGTTTTCTCTGCACAATGCCGATTTTATTGATACACATGTTGTTTGGCACTATTCTTCATTGAAGGGTTAAGGAGCAGTCTTCTTTGCAGTCCTCTCCCTCTCCCAAGCAACGGCTGCAGCAGCCACCACATGCCAAATCCTTGCACGTTACACACCTGAGTCGCCGGTCACGCTTTCGCTTGAGCACGATGACCACAGTAATGACAACAATCAAGACCACCAGGAAGATTAAGATGACAATAGCAGCAATAGCTCCTGGTGGGATAGAGGACAAGACAGACAATAAGTCAGCATTCTAGGAGACTTACAGGCAGCCTAGCAATGAAAGATGTGGAACCAGGGCTGCACTCTTGAGGAGAAAAGTTAATAGATTAATCTATTTGTTATTTATGCTTATGCTATTTGTTGCACATTTGTTAAGATTTACATAATACAAAAATACTTAACAAATGCAGCACACTAAAGAAGGGGAATGAACACAGTTGAAAGTATTGTCATCTTTGGTTTGAAACATTAAGTCATTCAGCTTAAGAAAGATTGTTGATTGAACAAAACTGATTTATCTATCTTTGGAGAGGTGTGTTCTAATTAAGCCTGGAGTACGTTTTTCTAAGTTTAATCCAGGGGTGTGTAAATGTTTTAATTGGAAATCAGTTTAAACTAGAATTGTATAAATTTACTTGAGTAAATAAATCCAGACCATAAAAAAGATGACTGACAGATAATTTCAGCCCCTGGGGAATGGCAATTGAGCCTCTTAATAAGGAGGCACAGTACCCTAGCTAATTCTTTCTACCAAAGACGAGAACTACTCCAAAAGTGCAAAATGAGAGTGCATTCCAGAGAGTGGTGGTGTTAATGTGGCAAAATTATCCACGAACCCTGTTCACACTGTTCTTTTTACCCATTTGCTCACTATTCCTTGTGTTCTTAGTGTTGCCAACATGCAACAAAAAGGGAGAAACCTGAGGAGCAAAGTAGCAACACTGCCTGCACAAAGCATGACTTCAGAACTGGATTCCATGACAGTGTGGTGGATCTGAGGTAAGCAGATGTGTTCCTCATTGACAGTTACCTTTACAACAACTCACCCCACCATAGAGGGGGCCCACATATGCCACACAATAGGACAGTGGAAACCACATGACAAATGCTAAAATGGTGGCCTGTCCTTATCCTGAATAGTGATGTCTAGTGTCTTTTCTGGGTAGGGTCTGTCAAGAGTCAGGTATTATCTGACGTTCTCTGTATATTATGGCCAAAGACAAGGAGAATAATCTAGAACTGGAGACTGAGTTAAATACAATTGCAATCTTTGTTTTTTGTGTGTGTAGGAGGGGGGTTAGCCATGTGATCCTTTAAAGTGGTTTAATTCAATTAAAATAAGGATGTGGGAGCACCTGTAAATTACTCTTCTCTCAAACAGAACTTCACTAAATATGAAGACCCAGTTTTACCAATGCACTTCCTTCTAACATCATGCAAAAATGTGAAACCCATGGGGACATGCAGGTACATGCAATCTTAACTGTTAAATGTGGAGAACCCTGTTCCACCCTGTTTTCAAAAGTGATTCACAGTGATTGAGCTGCTGTTCTTCAGTGGATTATTCAAGATTCTCCTCCCACTCATCTTGATTTGATTTCTCTGTCTCACTCTCCGACTCTGGCTGCCAGATAGTATCCCATTTGTCCATTATCTAATTTCCAACTGGTACTAGCAGCACCACTGCTTCTTCTGAATGAGAGTTTTATTGGCAGAAGGAAGTGTTTTTGTAAAATTTTGCTCCCTAACTAACTGACACATGTATTACATTTCATCATCATAGCCAGCTAGCTAATTTAGTCACACTGATATTCTCACGTTCTTGCGACGTTGTTACTAATCAATGGAGCCAGTGATCAGTAGTATGATTTTGTCATTGAATATTATTTGAATGTGGATTTACAGTGCTTATCTTCGGCAACTAAATTTGAAAATACTCCATTAGTTTTTGGCACCAAGGTTTGTTGGGGACACTAATGGACAGGGAAAGATGCTGTATTTTATTCGGCAAGCATCATTGAAATTTCTTGGCAGTGCTATGCCAATTCTTTCCGGGGAACCAGCAAGTCGCCCCCAACGTCGCCACATCAGCAAGAAATACATCGGCAAACATTTTTGGAGAACACTAAACAACCTAACACAAACGTGGTCATTTTTGAACGCTGAATTAAATGACAGATGCGGGTAAAATCTGAGATGAGATAACAGAACAATTCAAATAAGTAAAACCGACAACAAGACTAGAGGAACATGGGTAAAGTATGAAGGTATGAAGTAGATGCAAGTTATGAACAAACTATAAATACAGCTCTGGAAAGAATTATGTTAATTTATGTAATTACGATTATTTAAATAATAAATTAAGTTTCTCTGGTTTTACTTTTTATAGGTATGCGTCTGGGTAAAATGAACATTTTTGTTTTATTCTATAAACTACCGACAACATTTCTCCCAAATTCCAAATAAAAATATGAATGGAATGGAATGGCTGCCATACATGTAGAGATGCTGATTTAAGAAAAAATTGCAGTGGTCTCTTAATTTTTTCCAGAGCTGTATATAGCTGATATTTCAGATAAATATCTGTTCTTATATTTGTATCCTAAAAACAATTATAATACCATGCTCAAAAACCATACCACTGCCATGTTGAATATTACAGCAAGTCAGATGTGACAATCTTTCCTGATTGGTCATTTCAGGATTTAGGTATTTGAGCACGGCTAGGTAATCCAACACTGGCCAATGCTTATGCACATAAGTAGAAAATACTCAGTTATATACAAAATGTTATTTTAAATTCTGCAGAATTAAGAGAAAAGTAGTTCACAAGTAAAAATCAGCAGAACTTAAAATGTAAAGTTAGTAGGATTGAGGGTCTGAAGATTCCAAGTGAACCATAAAGAAAAAGTATTAGTGGATAAAGAAACTAGAATAGGACTAAGAAGTATTATGCTGTCCTTGAATATCTTCCCCCTGCAAACTTAAAACGTGATGATTGGGTTGCTGTAGTTCTCATAAGTTCATTAGAGTAGAGTAATCAATGGCATTAACTACAGATCTTGCTAAAATCAGCATGCTGGGTATAAATCTGAATAATTGATTGCAAAAAAGTGACAGAGTTCACACAGGGAGTCCAGAGGATTGCTACACTTACCGAATTCCAGTGTATAAGAATCTGATATCTGGTCGACTGTTCAACATAATTTAGTTAGTTGCAAAATCACAGGGTTTACAAGCTTACAACAATATGGATCGGGACCATTTTGTACAATTAATACATGTTTTTAATTCAATGCAGCTTGGAAGATTTTGTAAATGAAGGAATTCAAATAATTGTGATTGATCAATAATAGACCAGTCAACAGGAGTCTAAACAGTAGTTTTACATGGTTTCCCCTGCTGCTTCAACACATACATTTTAGTATATTTAATTGCAGATGCCCTTATCCAGGGAAACATAAATTTTACAATGTACATCACATTGTTTTATATATATTATATATATATATAATGTGTGTGTGTGTGTATATATATATATATATATATATATATATATATACACACATACACATTTTTATTATATATTTTTTTTTTCTGGAGCAATCTAGATAAAGTAAGTTGCTCAAGGGTACAACAGAAGTGTCCCCCATGTGGGACTGAACCCAGAGTCCTAACCACTTCTCCACACTGCTGCCCATAGAGTGAAGTATCCATTATCTCCACATCATTCTACCATATCAAACCCCATATTCACATCAATGAATAAGCAGTCATTTTCATTAGGAGATCTAGAATAGAAATATGAACCACCATTCTGGACCACACTGTTCCTGAACTAAAAATGCACTATTTGTGATAAGACACAGAGGATCAAGGGTGGCTTATAAACCCTACTGTACTGTGGCACTTTAGGCTGGGGCTGGCTCCCCCTGATTTAAATGAATGACAAATAAGGGTTGCAGTAACATTGTACATACCTGGAGACAGCTTCCCACCAGCTTCAATTCGGTGGTCGCAATCAGGAAGTGACCAGCCTGGCTCGCACTGGCACTCCAGTTTGTGATTACAGACCTGCAGTACACACCAGTGTCACAGGCACAGTGGATTCAGAACATTGTCACCACAAAGAAATCACAAATTGAACTTGTGCCAATCAATGGATTTCACATTACCAAAGATCCAGAATTTCCTTGTACATAATGGACTAAGCCAGTGAATCTATCAAGTTAACCAAATGCATTAGAAAGAACTTGCAGGAAAACAAGCAAAAAACAAATGCTTAAAAGCAGTAACGTGACCAGTCCATCCATTTCTACACACTCACTGTGCGAAGGTATTGAATTCCAAGTACAAAAATCTGAAATATTTCTTCAATCTCTGAATGACATTTCCTAGTTTTTCTACTTTCTTACATGTATTCTCATTTCAGTTGCTTACCGCATGACCTTTGCATTTAGCGGAACAGTTGGTAGATTTATAAGCAGTTTCAAGATCCACACATTCATTATCACTGCAGACCTGAAAAACAGGGAATTCACATTGTATTTTACAAGCTTTGACTGTGTAACTTGAACTATTGCAGAGAGTGACCAAAGGACACTGGCTAATGTTCTGGGGAAATGCTGCCCATTTTTCTCCCCTGTGCATCGATTACTATTCTGCTGAACATGCATAATAGTTCCATCAATCATTAATTAAAAACACATTTTGATTCCATTTACCTTCTCACCTTCCTAAAACAGACATTTTTAAGCCTCACCAGATCTTATGTTAATATTTTGAATAGGCATAAATGACTTTGCATTAAAATAAATAAATAAAAACAGTTGCATCGCATTGGCTGAATAACATAATATTCCTTGATATTGGCCATATGGGAGATCTACAACAAATTGGAAGGAAGCTATGGTGTTGGCAATAACCCCAGCTTGATGGGCAGCTCCCCAAACAGACCTTACCTGAGCATCACCACACTTTGTACCCATCGCCACTTGCCCCTGGTCACTGGCTGCGGTGCTGAAGAAGCTGGCTTTGCAGTTCTGAAACTGCACCATTCTTCCGACCTTTGGATCATATGTGCCCCCGGAACAAAACAGCTTTCCACACTTCATATCCCTGCCAGGAGGAAGACAAATCCAATGCTTCACTTTTCTGTCCTTGCAGCAAACTCAAGTAGGATGTGTATAATGTTCTCAGTGGCGTGGTATCCCAACACGTAAGAGGCCGGAGCTGTATAACATTACAGCCTGAATTGCAACTTAAAAACACAATCCTTATTTTAATTAAACAGTCATATTTGGTATCAAAACAAACCACAGTTGTTCCTCTTCCACATTTTATGTCATTTTAAACCACAGGGTGAAATTATACCAATCTGAAGGCTTTAAAACAGCGGTGCCCCCAACCCGTGGCTCACAGGCAACATGTTGCCCGCCAGACCCTACAGTGTTTCCCACATCCTGTGTAAATAATATACTGTATACATTTCGTTTTTTTTAATCCAATCTAAAAAAATACTAATAATCCTATTCCACCCATTACACAGTACCAGATGTGTTACAGGCAACTCATACAATCCACATTAGTAACGGGGTTTCTGAACTGCATTTCCTTGCGTGAAAAAGAAGTACAGAGGTAACTTTACAATTTAAATGCAGAATGTGACACAGGTAAGAGAGCAAGAAAGCACACGTACAACTTTAAAGAGTGGGATGGAAAGTGTTTGCTTAAATTTGTTAAATGTAACCCACATTAAAATATTATCTGAATAGGTGTAAATAATTCATTAAAATGTGCAAATAAGTTTAATTAGTTAAAATCTATGCATTTAATTGATTAACAGTCAGTTAAAATGGTCTTAGTCATTTAATGGGAACAGTTAAAAGTATGCCTTTAAGAAATTGTAATGACGTTTCCCCTTGCGTGGAAATAGCTTAATGTGGTTTACTATACTTACAACTTAACCATTTATGCCCAAACTGTATAAATTACAATTTTAACACCATCCAACATGGTACACAAAAGACTGGATCTTAAAAATGATTTTAACAGTATAATATTCTTGTTAAGCCCTATTGTAACCAAGGTGAATTGCGCTTAATGTTGAATGAAAGACAATTATGCATTAAAAAACAATTTTAAACATCCATTCTTTTGTGTACCATGTTTGAACCACATTAAGCTATTTCCACGCATTCAATGTTAAGCGCAATTCACCTTGGCTGCATTAAGGCTTAACAAGAATATTATGCTATTAAATTCATTTTAAACATCCAATCTTTTGTGCACCAGCCTGGGTGGTGCTAGCCTCGTCATTTATACAGGTTGGGCACAAATGGTTACGTTTTAGGTATAGTAAACCACGATAAGCCCTTTCCACATTGAGCAATATTCACATTAAGTGTATTATATGAAGGGCTTAACGTCGTTATCATATTGTTAATTTTACTTAAATGTCTCCATAGTTTATTGGTAGCATTAATAAGTGCCCAAATGTAAACATACAAAGTTAGAAAAGTAATGGTCATGTTGAAAGCACATTAAGCTACGTTAAGCTTTTTTCTACGTTAAGCCTTTTAGACTCTCCCGATCTGGGGACAGAGGAGAGGAGCAGAGAATACAAAATCTCATAATTGTGAATATTTTCTGACGTATTCTGGAACCCTACAGTCTACTGATCAAAACAAAACCATCCACATTTTGGTAGAAGCAACACACACCCGTAAAGAGCTCAAAATGATAAGATGGAAAACTCTGTTTACAGTGTACTAATCACAATGATCTAACATAATTGGATCTGAGCTTCTCTGTGTTTGATAGAACATCAAATAATATATACTGGATTCATTGCTAAGTTGTTCTGAAACAAGCCTATTTGCAAAGAAATTGGATTGAATTAGAGGGATCTCTGCTGGTCCCCCCTCCTTCGACAGTGGCTCTCAAAAGTATTCACCCCCCTTGGACCTTTCCACATTTCATTGTGTTAAAACATTAAATTAGAATGGATTTAAATCAGGAGTTTTTGCCACTGATCAACACAGAAAATGTCCATAATGTCAAAGTGAAAACCAAATCTGCAAATTGTTCTAAATTAACTACAAATAATACAAATATTTTTTTCTGCACATTGTCTTGTGTTATGTGTATTGTGTTACTCCAAGCTATGCTCTGAACATATATTAAGACAATTAAAGTGATTCCCTTTCAAATTATACCACCCATATGCATGTGATGTAATTACAGAATTATTGGACCAATCCTTTTAGGGGGAAATCCCCTATTTTGACTGTCAACTTAAAAGGTTAAAGGCACACTAATTTTAAATCTTGGAAGGATTATATGTGCCAAATGTACTGGAAAGTGGATGAATATTAGTGTATGCAGCTACAAAAAAAATTATAATGTAAATGGAACTTTAACAGTGATGTTATACCTGATATGAAGTAATACCTGATGTGAAGCTACAATTCTCCTCTGTCAGATAGAGGATATACAGATGGGAGAGAAATTAAAGGAAAAACCCAAATAAATTAGTGGAAGAACAGAAGAAATGCAGATGCCTCCAAACAGGTGTACTGTATGATGCTATTAAGCAATTAACATCTTATCATGCTCTGTGGCATGTATAAAAATGCTGAGCAGGTACAGTTGACCTTGATTTTGCATCAAGATGGCAAGAGGAAAGGATCTAAGTGATTTTGAAAGAGGGGTCATTACTGGGGTACCATAGGTACTGGTCTACAGAGATGTGGAAAAAAGTGATATGGTCAGATGAGTCATCCTTCACCATATTCTCGACAAGTGGGCGAGTGCATGTGGCGACACCAAGAGAACAGTACAGGCCTGACCCCTACAGTGAGGGGGTCCAGAGGCTCTGTTATGCTGTGGGGGGCACATTCCTGGCATGGTTTGGGTCCACTTGTCCCCTTAGAGGGAAGGGTCACTGCAAATAATTACAAAGTTATTCTGTGTGATCACCCTTATCCTATTGTGAAACATTTCAATCCTGATGGGAGTGGTCTCTTCCAGGATGACAATGCCCCCATCCACAGGGCATGAGGGCTCACTGAATGGTTTGAGGAGTATGAAAATGATGTGAATTATATGCTATGGCCTTCGCAGTCACCACATCAACCCAATTGAACACCTATGGGAGATTTTGGACTGACATGTTAGACAGCGCTCTCCACCACCATTTTCATTATTCCCTCACTTACTTTCTCTGGCAGCCAATATATGTATTGTCGGTGCGTTTACAGAAGGCGTAGTACACCCCACGAGTGTTCTGACTGTAGCACGTTTCATCTGCTACTGTCGCCGCTGAAGGGAAAAAATCAAATACACAAGAGCGAATTAGTTATTTGGCAAAAACGGTTCAGCCTTCTGTGCCATGCAGTAGTTAACAGAAGCTACGAAAATTCAGCACAGAGATAAAACAGTGCATAAGGGACAAAACTGGTTGAAGCACCTACCACAACCATCAGTCTGCCAAGTATTACACAGTGTTGTATACAAGTACAGTGGCTCTCAAAAGTATTCACCCACATTGGACTTGTGTTACAACATGAAATCAGAATGGATTTTATCAGAAGTTTTTGCCACTGATCAACACAGAACATTTCCATAATGTCAAAGTGAAAAATATAGTCTGCAGATTGTTCTAAATTAATTACAAATACAAAACAGAAAATAATTTGTGCCCTGTAAAAGTGTTCACCCCCCTTCAAAGTTTTCACACTTTCTTGCCATTTGCAATCATGAAACTTTCAAATAGGACAATATTTAGAATCTACACAATCTGCCCCAGGCTGATGAAGCTACTTTATACACCGATCAGCCATAACATTATGACCACCTGCCTAATATTGTGTAGGTCCCCTTTTTGCCACCAAAACAGCCCTGACCCGTCATGGCATGGACTCCACTAGACCTCTGAAGGTGTGCTGGCACCAAGACGTTAGCAGCAGATCCTTTAAGTCCTGTAAGTTGCGAGGTGGGGCCTCCATGGATCGGACTTGGTTGGCCAGCACATCCCACAGATGCTCGATTGTATTGAGATCTGGGGAATTTGGAGGCCAAGTCAACACCTTGAACTCGTGATTCATCAGACCAGGCCACCTTCTTCCATTGCTCCGTGGTCCAGTTCTGATGCTCACATGCCTATTGTAGGCACTTTCGGCAATGGACAGGGGTCAGCATGGGCACCCTGACTGGTCTGCTGCTACGCAGCCCCATACACAACAAACTGCGATGCACTGTGTGTTCTGACACCTTTCTATCAGAACCAGCATTAACTTTTTCAGCAATTTGAGCTACAGTAGCTCGTCTGTTGGATCGGACCACACGGGCCAGCTTTCACTCTCCACGTGCATCAGTGAGCCTTGGCTGCCCATGACCCTGTCGCCGGTTCACCGCTTTTCCTTCCTTGGACCACTTTTGATAGGTACTGACCACTGCAGACCAGGAACACGCCACAAGAGCTGCAGTTTTGGAGATGCTCTGACCCAGTTGTCTATCCATCACAATTTGGCCCTTGTCAAAGTCGCTCAGATCCTTACGCTTGCCCATTTTTCCTGCTTCTAACACATCAACTTTGAGGACAAAATGTTCACTTGCTGCCTAATATATCCCACCCACTGACAGGTGCCATGATAATGAGATTATCAGTTAGATTGACCTTGGGGCATAGGCACCCAGTTTTTAAATTCTCGGGGGGCTCTAAGTTACTAAGCTGAAACCCCTACGACCACTGGCAGATAAAATAATTGGCAAGAGCAGAGGGGCTGATGGGGGGATGGGGGGGTGGTGTTTTATTTTCTTTTTATCATTAAGTAACTCATCAAAATTCCAGGGGGGCTGAGCCCCGCTTTTTAATGTTCAGCGGGGGCTGAAGCCCTTGAGCCCCCGCATAGTTGGCACCTATGCCTAGGTGTGTGAATCATATACAATCATGACATTTAATTTTCTTTGCGGGTTCTGGTGGTACATTACCTCCTTAATGTATAGTGGTGTTAAGTTTGATCATTATTATTATTTTTTTTAATATTTTCAATTATAAGAACATAAAGTTTACAATTGAGAGGGGCCATTCGACCCATCATGCTCATTTGGTGTCCATTAATAACTAAGTGATCCAAGGATCACATCCAGTCTATTTTTGAATGTTCCCAGATTGTCTGCTTCAACCACATCACATTGGTTTGCATTTATTTGTAATTCATCAATATGTGAAATTTATGCTAGGGGGGTGAAACCATTTCCAAGGCACTATGTATGTATTTATACAATTATCTACAATGTATTCTGCCCTATTTTAAACCCCAGCATTTCCTCTACATATTCGTATACTGTTGTACTGGTTCCCAAAGGGCACTTTGTTGCAGTTTGGATTATGGCAAAGCATCTTATGCTGTACAGCCTTACCAGGTCCCCACTGTCTGATGCACTGTTCTGTAAAAAGAGGGCACAGGCCATTGTAGCAATATCCATTGCCATTGCTGCATGGCTGCCCATTGACTGTGAAAACATCCTCCGGGCACTGGGGAGATTTGCCATCACAGTATTCGGGAAGATCGCAGTCATCTTTCTGCCGTCTGCATTCCCTGTCTGTTGACAAGATCTGCCAGGGGGACGAAGGGAGAAATTAAGAGTGCATGAAGATTGATTTGAAACTCTTTGTGGAGCTCAAACCATGGCAAAAATGTTAATTGAGAACTGATGTACCAGCTCCCCTCAAGTCTGCGTTTGCCCATCCTTTTATTCTCTCCTCGCTTTCTGAAACTCTGGTTCAGGATTATTTATAATATGTGAACCGAGGCACTTCCAATGTGCTTGAAACACCAGCCGTTAAGGTCAGAGAGGTACACAGTGCTCCACTTATCACAAGCTACTGGATTTTGAGATCGGCAACCACTTGATTGGAATGGTTTTATAATATTTTTTACCTTTAACAGTCCACACCAATGTGTCTGTAAGCTTCTCCACCACACTTTGTAAAGTGCATGTGTGTGTGCAGTTTAAATGTTTAATTTGAAACAATAAGTAATCTTTAACTTTTCTAATGAATACAGTAGCTCTCAAAAGTATTCTCCTCCCTTGGACTTTTCCACATTTCATTGTGTTACAACATGAAATCAGAGTTTTTGCCAATAGAAGCACCGACATTTCGAGCTACCTAAAAGAGCCAAAACTGCTCATTTTAACAGATAGCTCTTGGTATAATAATGATAGGCAAACGATCTTATATTTAAATGGAAATATGAACATAAAACTTATCAAAGAGCTTTTTCTTCTAAACACGTACACTGCACAGTCAAAACAAATAAATTAAACAAGTGTTTATTTGCGGTGTAATCACTCTCAGTGTCCACTCAATTTGACTACAGTTGTAAGAAGACACTTGTAATGCTATACAATGCGTGTGTTTTTCAAGCACATGAAAGACTGTAGACAGGTGAGATACAGATTGCAACCAGGCAGGATTTATTTATAATGCGTGTATAATCTATTCTAGTTAAATGCGTTTATAACTTTATAAACTTTATTTTTGCATTTTTATGTAGCTAAAACACTGTAGTCACATTTAATACATATATTTAGGATAGGTCACAAACGGTTATGCACAGTGGATTAAGGAACACAGAGTAATTCAAATTAAATCTGTCAAATGCCTAGTATTTTTTAAAGTATTACTGTGTGGCACAACCACTTAGACTAAGGGGCTTCCCCAGCTAACACACAACGTTGCCACAACATTGTATAATGTTGTGGCAATGTTTTGTGTTAGCAGGGTTTTACACCGGCTGCAATGCAGCAACGTGGAATGGCATATGGCATATTAAGAAGCAGCGAAGCATCGTGGCATGCAAGAGAAACTATTTTCAACTTTCTCCACAATGTGCCGTGACTGACGTAGACACCTGTTAGCCAATCGGAGAAGAGAATGAGGTTCATTGGCAATATCGAAATAGTTAAAATGGAGGAGAAACTTATCAGTCATTATTTTAATCTCATATTTATACGACAACTGTTAATACAATGAACATGCATTGAACTTGCAACTTTAAGAAGCCAATCTTGTCCGAAAAGTGATGTGAGGTTGATAATTATTGCTTTTCAGGATCGCAAGATAATGAAGAAACTTTAGCTTGATATAATAATGTAAGCAATATATTAAAATAAGAACGAAAAAGTATTAGTTGTAACAGAGAGATGTGATTAAATTGTAGACATCCTTATCTTCAGTCATACCTGGTTGTAGCACATCACTCTGTGGATTGTGCAACAGCACCGCTGCGATCAAATTAAACTGTGATATTCAATAAATGGTGAATGGGCAGATTAAAGCTTATTTAAAATAAATAGCATAATCTTAATATTAGTGTGCAATGCACGGTGTTGCCTGCTCTGACCATATCCAGCAAATGACACAAAACTTGCATATATAGCGTATTAATAGCAAAAATAACCATTATAAACAAACACACAATAGCATGGAGTAATTTAGGTTATTGTGGGGGGATTATGATTGTGGTGGAGGAATTTAAAAATAGGTATGTATAGTGTAAAATAAAGGTTAGGCTCTTTCATACGTATTGCTCGGTAATCAAAAGTCATACAGCTTTGATTTAACAAGACCCCGCCCATTGACTGCACTGCCGCGTCCGCATCACGTCCGGTGTGAAAGCACCTTTACACTTACCGATTAATTAATGCCCATCTATTAACCGATCAAGTATTTTAATTGACTAACAGTCCTAAAATATATTAATAGGGAGAAATTTACTCCCTCAAACGCAGCACTTAGCATTGAGGCCAAAAAGCTCTACGGGGTGTGGGGGGACTTAATTCAAGTCTTCAAAATCATGAGAGGTATCGACCACATCAAACCAGAGGAGCTTTGCCAGATCTTTTCCAGGGATACACGCACCCGGGGACACAAATGGAACTTGGGGTTCAAGGCATTCAAGACAGAAAACAGGATACACTTCTTCACACAGAGTTGTTACAATCTGGAACAAACTCCCCAGTGATGTGGTTAAGAACATAACAGAAGAAAGTTTACAAATGAGAGGAGGCCATTCAACCCATCATGCTCATTTTGGTGTGTATTATGCTCGTTTGGTGAAGCTGAAAATTTGGATCTTTGGATCACTTAGTTATTAATGGACACCAAATGAGCACGAAGGGTCAAATGGCCTCCTCTTGTTTGTAAATAATGTTCTTATGCTCTTATTTTGGTCTCATCAGACCATAGAATTGGTCTCTGACATGCCTTCTGCCAAATTCTAGCTGAGATTTGATGAGAGTTCTTTATGGGAAGAAAAAGTCTTTTTTGTGAAGCACCCAGGCCATTGTTGCAGTATACAGTGTCTCCCCGCTCAGCTGTGGAAGACTAACACCTTTAGAGTTGCCATAGGCCTCTTGGTATCCTCCCTGAATAGTGTCCTTCTTGCCCGGATAGTCAGTTTTTGAGGACGGTCTAATCTAAGCAGATTCACAGTTATTCTATCAATTTCTTAATAATGGACTTTAGTGTGCAATGGGACATATTCAATGCCTTGGAAATGTTCTTATATCCTACCCCTGATTATTGCTTTTGAAAAACCTTATTCCAGATTTTATTTGAATGTTTTTTCATCTTCATGATGTAGTTTCTGTTGTTAGGAATTGTATTAACCAACTGTGGGCCCTCACAGAGACAGGTGTATTTAACCTGAAATCATGCGACACACCTTAACTGCACAGAGGTGGACTCCATTCAACTAATTACGTGACTTCTAATGACAATTGGTTTCACCACAGCTCAATCAGGTGTGTCATAGCAAAGGGGGTGGTTACTTAGGCATTCAATTATTTTCTGTTTTGTATTTGTAATTAATTTTGAAAAATTTGCAAATTATATTTTTCACTTTGACATTATGGAAATGTTCTGTGTTGATTAGTGGCAAAAAATCCATTCTGATTTAATGTTGTAACACAATGAAATGTGGAAAAGTCCAAGGGGGGTGAATACTTTTGAGAGCCAATGTATCATGAGGGTAATAACCTAGCACACATTAGGGTTCAAACTAGTGCACACTCGTTTGACAATGTAGTGGCCCTTGGAACTCAACCTTATTTTTATGGCCAAATCATCTTAGACCATTTGGGAATTAGTCAACAAAAGGAATTCGGTACTGAAAATAAACTTCATGATTGGCCGCTGTCTGCATCTTTATTATGGCTTGCTTGAAGGGTGAGGACTGCCCTCTCTCTGCCTGTGTAATTTCTCTTCAGATATATGATAAAACTGCTTGTAACAAGGAAAATGTCAGACTTGTGTGGTCTTAAATCAGACACCTGATCTATGTGACATCATATAAAGCCAATTGACAGACAGCTCCCGTCCCAAGTAAAAAACGTTAAAGCAAAAAACCCTTACCTTACAGTCTTTACAGCATTCTCCGTCGGCACACGCCGACCCCTTAGTCAGTGTACAGGTGGTCGCATTACAGCAAGGATTTGTACATTCCTGCGGAGGTTGGGGACACGCACCCAAATACAGAAATATTAATTCCAATTATTACATCAGCCTAATTAGTTAAGTGAACTAATTATTAATATCACTGAACCCATTAAGTCACCTTTCTTTAGGTCTAATGCTGATGCCTTTGGCCTCACTTGTTGCAGCTCAGCTCTCAATTACTTAACCCAAACAAGAACTGAAGGAGCTATTTGGCTAATCTGAAGTTTTTATATTATTTTTAAGATTTGGAGTGAGGGAAAAAAGTATTTGATCCCCTGCTGATTTTGTACGTTTGCCCACTGACAAAGAAATGATCAGTCTATAATTTTAATGGTAGGTGTATTTTAACAGTAAGAGACAGAATAACAGCAAAAAAAATCCAGAAAAACGCATTTCAAAAAAGTTATAAATTGATTTGCATGTTAATGAGGGAAATAAGTATTTGACCCCTTTGACTTAGTACTTGGTGGGAAAACCCTTGTTGGCAATCACAGAGGTCAGACGTTTCTTGTAGTTCTCCTCTTTGCAGATCCTCTCCAAGTCATTAAGGTTTTGAGGCTGATGTTTGGCAACTCGAACCTTCAGCTCCCTCCACAGATTTTCTATGGGATTAAGGTCTGGAGACTGGCTAGGCCACTCCAGGACCTTAATGTGCTTCTTCTTGAACCACTCCTTTGTTGCCTTGGCTGTGTGTTTTGGGTCATTGTCATGCTGGAATACCCATCCACAACCCATTTTCAATGCCCTGGCTGATGGAAGGAGGTTCTCACCCAAGATTTGTCGGTACATGGCCCCGTCCATCGTCACTTTGATGTGGTGCAGTTGTCCTGTCCCCTTAGCAGAAAAACACCCCCAAAGCATAATGTTTCCACCTCCATGTTTGATGGTGGGGATGGTGTTCTTGGGGTCAGTCCTCCTCCTCCAAACACGGCGAGTTGAGTTGATGCCAAAGAGCTCGAATTTGGTCTCATCTGACCACAACACTTTCACCCAGTTCTCCTCTGAATCATTCAGATGTTGATTGGCAAACTTCAGACAGGCCTGTACATGTGCTTTCTTGAGCAGGGGGACCTTGCAGGCACTGTTTTCTTGGTGACTATGGTCCCAGCTGCCTTGAGATCATTAACAAGATCCTCCCGTGTAGTTCTGGGCTGATTCCTCACCGTTCTCATGATCATTGTAACTCCATGAGGTGAGATCTTGCATGGAGCCCCAGACCGAGGGAGACTGACAGTTATTTTGTGATTCTTCCATTTGCGAATAATCGCACCAACTGTTGTCACCTTCTAACCAAGCTGCTTGGCGATGGTCTTGTAGCCCATTCCAGCCTTGTGTAGGTCTACAATCTTGTCCCTGACATCCTTGGACAGCTCTTTGGTCTTGGCCATGGTGGAGAGTTTGGAATCTGATTGATTGATTGCTTCTGTGGACAGGTGTCTTTTATACAGGTAACAAGTTGAGATTAGGAGCACTCCCTTTAAGAGAGTGCTCCTAATCTCAGCTCGTTACCTGTATAAAAGACACCTGGGAGCCAGAAATCTTGCCGATTGATAGGGGATCAAATACTTATTTCCCTCATTAACATGCAAATCAATTTATAACTTTTTTGAAATGCGTTTTTCTGGATTTTTTTTGTTGTTATTCTGTCTCTCACTGTTAAAATACACCCATCATTAAAATTAGACTGATAATTTCTTTGTCAGTGAGCAAACGTACAAAATCAGCAGGGGATCAAATACTTTTTTCCCCTCACTGTACAATGGTATAACAGGCATGTGAATCCCCAAACTTTGCAAGCCAAACAAATTAAAATCAATATTTGTTCAACTACATGTTTAACTACCCCGAGAGCTGTGTTGAAACATAAAATCAGCAGGGCAGTGGATCCCCAGGTCCATGGAATCAGAACCACTGATTTGGAGAGACCTAGGTAAATCTCAGTGAAGTTGGCACCTCGTGTTCAGAATATGAATCAAAATATATCCATTTGTTTGTGCTGCATTTGTGCTGGTTTGTACCGCAAAAATCATCGTTTGTGCCGGTATAGTTTCCCGAGATATTAAAGATTATATTTTAGGAGCTGTGACTTCACTCAGCACTCCATCCACATCCAAATCACACCAAAATAGTCTCTTTCATTTGTGCCATGTTTGTGCTGGTTTGTGCCGTATTTGTTTTCATCAGTGCAGTTATAGTTTTAGATATTCATTTTTTAATTATCAGCAATGACGTCAACTAGCACCCCATTAAACTCCAAATCGATCCGAAGTGGTGTCATTTGTTTGTGCTACGTTTGTGCTGGTTTGTGCAGCAAAAATAATTGTTTGTACCAACATGGTTCTTGAGATATTACACATTATATTTTAAACACTGAACAGTGGTCTCTGTCCTTTATGCTATGATTGCACTTTACAGCACAAATCGGCACTCAGGCTATTTTGGCCGTATCCAGCTTCAAACATGTATTCTGCTCCAATATAATTCTGCTCATACATTGCAATGCAATTGCACAACAGGGTTCTTTATTCGACTGCCTACAGCAATGTAGGAGAGTCGGTGTTGGACTGCCGACAACACCAATCAAGCAATGTTTTGCTTTAATAATCATTAAACACGCCATCAATGCATACACTTCTCCATGTCTCGTTTTCATAGTTTAGGACTACATTTCTTATAGGCTTAAGCCTAAACCCTTACCACGAAACCGCAAACAAACACTGGAAACCATGACAACAAGAATAAACTTTCATTTCAGAAATTGTTACCTGTTATCAACAGGTTCACCACTCCATTTTGGGTACAAGGAAGTAGCCTATAACTCCATGCGAACCCTATACAATTGAAAAGCTTTTTTTTTTTTTTGCACCAGACATCAGCTATCCAGGGCAACTTCTTACTAGACGGTTGATGCAATTCACGCATTGTAAGTCATTTCAATCGCATTGCATTAAAAACTGTCTCCTTTATTTAATAAAAGTTGAGCCATGTACCCTAATAAAACAGTTGTCAGCATAGCACGTAGACATACGATAATGAAAGAAGCTGATTTAGACATTCCAGAAATAGGAATTAATCTATTGATTTCAATGTTTTTTACTAAAATAAATATAATGGACTCCTAGTGATTCCTGCACTGTAACCTGCCACTGTTGGATCGGCAGTATTGAGAACTGAGCAGGACTTGTGAACCTGATTCTAATATAAGCTAGACCAAAACTTAACACTATCTTATTCTTTGTTCTAATGTATAGAACATGCACATTTATCTATTTGTGTGTGAAATTGCTCATATACCAAGCTGTTCTCTGTTCTAAGGTCTAGAACATGCATATTTTATTTTATTTTATTTTCCATTTATTCTCCCTTATTCTAATTTTATTTATTTTTGTAATCTTTTATTTGTGGTTGTTATTTATGATGAAAATTTGTTAGTTTATTATTCAAATGTAAAAATCCTGCCTTCAGTGCATATTTGACACAATTTCTCTCCGAGAGCCAAATTTGAGGGATCCATGCTAGAAAATGTCTGTCTGTTTTGCATGCTAACAAAAAAAAAAAGTAAATATCGCTAGATACATTGGTAATCTGGAAATTTAGCACCCCAATTATCGGTATCAGTATCGGACCCAAAAAAACTGTATCGGTCGGGCTCTAACTAGAAGTCTTCTGTATGTACAATGGTGACAGATTTTGCAAAAGCCTTTCACTGTGTATACCACACAATAGCAGTCCAATGTATTCTCAATCTAGGATTCAGACCAGTGCTAATTCCATGGATTTGCAGCTTCATAACTAAATGTTACCAGAAAGTCCGATATCAAGGACAGTTTTCGGGTTGGGAATATCCCCCATGTGGAGTTGCACAGGGAACTATTCTTGATCCCATTATGGTTTAGGTATTGATCAATAGCGCCCTCCTAGATTTTCCAAATCACTGGAAATATGTGGATGAGATTACCCTGTCTCAAAGGTGGAAGAGGTCTTGTATAACTCTACACAATCCAGCACACCCTGAACTGTATAGACTGGGTGAAGGACCACAAGATGCAGTTGAATGCCAAGAAATGCAAGGTGCTTCATATCACCTATAAGTGGCCAGTGGCCCTCTCTATTCTGACTATTGATCAGAATATTCTGGAAATATGTGATAGAATTAAAATCCTTGGCCTCGTAATTGACAGTAATTTAAAATGGGACGAACATGTAAATTATACGGTCACCACAGCGGACAATACATTATTTCAATTAAGGAGACTGAATAGGTTTGGAAGATCAAAGTCCAAATTGGTTTTCATCTATTCTGCCTATGTATGTATTGTGTTAGAATACGCAGTTGCAGTGTGGCACAGCTCTTTATCAGTTCAACAATCTGCACTCCTGGAACACCTCAATGACAAACCTGTAGAATCATCCTTGGCACAAGATATCTAGGCTATTCTGAAGCCCTATCTATGCTCGTCCCATCTGATAGACATACATAGCTCTGCCTTGATTGTAGAAGTCCTCTTCAGAGATTAGATTAGTACAAACTGTACTAAATTGTGTGCAACGATGTCAAACAGAAATACAGAAGATCTCCTGCACCTTACTTTATAAGACTGTTAAATGAAATAAGTTTTAATTAAAAATTGTAATTATATTTTTTGTGATTGCAAAGTTATTCAGTTGACGTGTAATTTGAAACTCCTGAAATATGGCTGTGAATAAAAGAAAGACAGAGAGGCAAGTGCTGAAGCACAAGGGTAAACAGGAAAGGAGACGTTTCACCACAGGTATCTCTCATATCTTTTTGGTAGCTTCCTCCTTGTGTTGGAATCTTGTGCAGGTGCCAGCTCTGCTTAGGCCTATGACGTGAGTTTTTCTTAAATACCAGTTTAGAAAATGGCACCAAAAAAAACCCCGATAAGGGCTGCATTAGGCTGGGATGTCATTTGCACAGTTTCACTTAAATATTTTACCAGCAGTAGCAGACTGGCCATCTAAAGAACTGGCAGTCGACCTGTGGGCAGAGGGCCAGACGCACTCATAAAATACATATTTATATTATCTAGGCTGGCCCACTCAATGTATATTATAATGGGCCTGTTATCAGGCTGGAATAACACATTTAATGTCTCCAAGAGATCTGGGGATTTCCAATCATGTACAGCATTAGGGTTGTGACGAACTTCACATCCGCATTTGCTGATGTTGAACTTAGCACATTTAGCAAATCCGAACTCTGTCGAATACTAAACCAAACAAATTAGAATTTGTAGCAAAATATTTTTGTCTAGCCATTGCAACATGCACATGAAGCCAGTCAACTCATGCAGTCAGTACGTTCCAGATTTTATTTTAGAGAGAGAAGGGATGATGTGACTGTTACAGAGAAGGCAAGTGGTGTAATGCTTTAAAATCCATTCAAGGTAGAACTCATGGCTGTCATGTGACAACTTGTTCAAATTAAACCAGTACAGCTGGGCTTTAAAGCTTTTTAGGTAGGATTACAAAACGATGTAATGTAACAGTGCACAACAGACCCACCACAAGATGGAGAGCAAAATGAAGATCATTGCCATTAACAAAAAATACAACATTGCTAACCATGAAAAGTCAATCAGCAACTTAATTTACCTTGAAATCTTGCACTATAATGCAGTCATTTAAGGATATATATGATCAATGCTGTTTAAATGTGGAATTGGCATTCTTTTCAGTTTTTTCCTAATTTTAACATAATTTATTAAAGAATTTGGCATTGACCCTGTCCTCTGGGGCCATTTTTCTTGACCACAAAACTGATGCCAAATGTGCATGTGCATCATCACGTCACGAGTTAAAACCACTGCATGTAAACTCCCCCTATTGCAGCAGGCTACTGCCTAAAAAAAACAGAGGGGCTTGTGTTTTTGAAATTTATTTTACAACTACATGTACTAAGTAGTAAAGTGACTAGTAATATTGGTATTAGATACATGTTAAGAACTTAAGAAACCATGTTCAATGGTAACTTTTGCATCTCTTAACACTTAATTCAAACTGTCTGAAGACTCATACAATTGTTAT
Source organism: Amia ocellicauda (assembly GCF_036373705.1). Classification (NCBI taxonomy): domain Eukaryota; kingdom Metazoa; phylum Chordata; class Actinopteri; order Amiiformes; family Amiidae; genus Amia; species Amia ocellicauda. The sequence goes on from NC_089858.1 coordinate 41,926,418, forward strand.
AGTTTGAAAAGTGAAATAAAAGGAATAAAAGTACTCCAAGAATGCCACAACTGCAGCACGGTTCAAACTAGAGAATTATTAGCAGAAGAAGGAGACAGACAGAAAATCAGGGCAGTGGCTGCAGCCCAAGCAGTAGGCAATGGAGAGCCAGGGCAGAGTGGTAAACAAATAACACTATATTGTGCATGCTAGTTTACAATTTAAACACATTCATAAATGTTTATTTTCTCTTGAATGCCATTTTATTTTTAAAATATAAAAAATAAGTAAAATCAAAATTGATGGGTAAAAAATATTCCGGTTTTTGAACATTATTAATTGTTGTTCAACCCTTTTTTTTTTTTTGGGCACTGTTTCCAGTGAGATCTTAGATCCAGATTAGAATTATATATAAAAATAAAAAACACACACAAAAAGAAACGCTGATAAGTAGCGGTCAGAGTCAGGTTGTTTGGCATGCAAGGGTTGTATGTTTATGGAGGTTACGTTTTTTTTTTTTTTTTTAAGTTTAAACATTTACTAAATTTAAACAAAATTTAACATCCCTACCAGCTAACTAGCCTAAAACCGTAGCAGAAAGATGATGCCAGACAGATTTTTGATTAATGTACATGCTAGGCATGTCATTTCAAGCCCTATTTCTTCAATGTTTATTGAATAGGGACTACCATATAAATTTCATATTTCCATAAGTGATTGTACACCTGAGCAATTTATTAAAAGTGAGATTTTAAGATTTATTTTGGCATGCAGCATTATAGTTATTGTGTATGACCCTCTTATGATAAATAATTACTTTTGGGTGTATTTTTTAAATTACATTCAACAGGTTAATGTTGGGTGGTTGAGTATCTGCAGGGATACTGGGCCAAAGTCCAGGGCAGCTTTTTAGTCCCAGTTCGTCCCTGTTTACCAGTTCTAGTTTTGATCTCTGAACCAATGCCATTGTGCTAGTGGCTAGTGAGCCTAAAGGTCTTCTGCCTTTTGATTCTCTACAAAGTTCGGGAAACAGAATAGAAAAGGGCTAATTAAATTGCAACCTTGCTTAGTTTGAATTGCATAACTGTATACAGCACTTCTCTTATTAGCCCAGTTGCACAGAGCTGCAGTCACCTAGGACATTGAAAAACTACACTGATCTGCTAACATATAAAGGCACAGGCAAAAATTGCAGATGAAGAAAGTAATCACAAAAATGTTAAAATTCCACTTCCCTCTCACGCCATCACAGAAAAAATGGTGGACTGGTTTCCAACAGGACTTACACCACATACTGTTATTGAAGAATGAAGGCAATTGTAGCTGACCATTAAACTTAGCCATGGAGCAGAAAAATGTGCTATGGAGCAATGGAGAAAGAAATTGAAGCGGTTCCCAAAATATTGTACAGTACCTGCACAATTCCACAGTCACATTCCTCTCCCTTCTCTATGAAGCTGTTGCCGCAGACTGGATCGGTAATGATGGCCTCTTTAGCTGGCTTGTCTAAAAGACACTCTGGGTTTCTCTCATTGAGGAACTTTTCGTAGCTCGTGTCACTGCAGCTACTAAAATGTCTGGGAGTATCATAGCTGCCAAAGAAAGACAAGTTCAGACCTGTGCAATGAAAGAGGCATGTTAAGGTACACAGACCTTCACTTCATTGGATCCCCTCTATCATGCACAGCATAATATTTGAAATAATATTTCAGAGCTTAAGGTACTAAATGATAAATAAATGTTGTGAAGAAGTATTGCCTTTGTGTGTAAATTATATATTTAAAGATTGGATATTTTCTTGAAAACTACTGTATAGAAATCAGGCTCTCCAATAATGGGTATTTGGTGATGGAAAAGGAAAATTCTGTCCTGTGCTAACTTTACTGTTAACTTTGTAGGAATTCCTGCTTATAGAAGACTGCTTTGGCAAGAACTAAGCATAGGTTGTTTACATTACTGTACACAATTTTTGATTACATGAAACTAGAGAACTGGGATGTGGGTGAAGATTTATAAAGGTTTAAATCTGGACTTCCCATCTAAACCTGCGCAGTCAAGCCAGTCTATGTAAAGAAGCCTTGTGCCTTTGTGTCACCAATCTGTCCACCCCGTGTTTGCTGTACCTCAGGGCAGCAGCCATTATACAGGAGCTATCCACACAGATACAAGAGCTAGTGTCATGATTCATGCCCAGATTGTGTCCCATCTCATGGGATATGGTTGCCCCCACAGCAATGGCACTATTAGAGTGGTCCTGAAAGACAAGTATTCCAGACGTCAAATTTGGAACTTCAATGTAAATAAAGTAAATAAACAGACACTCGTATGGACTCGCTCACACAGCTATAGCTTTCAGGTTATAAAACACTGTATACCTGTTATTTCTGAACATTTATAAACTCCTGCACCTGTTGGACTAATTGTGGATTCAGCCAACTAAAAAGAAATCTAATCTGTAATAAAGATATGCATCAATAGTATAAGATTGCACAAGAGAAATGCAACACCGACAAAATACCTGTATAATTCCGGTGGATTGATCTGAACACAAAGTCCCTATGTATGCCAATCCAACTGTAGGGCCTTCAAAGTCAATTGCACTAAAAAACAAGCAAGGGAACAGTTGAGGAGCTTTGGAGATGCAGTTTCCCAGTAGGCAAGCTCCTTCAAGAGCTTTCCCTTCGCTCCGTTTGCTAGTGGCACACATTCTGGTTTGGAGAAGCAAGGGTAATAGGTAAACCAATGTTAGTCAGATTCACGATTCCAACTTCTGCACTACAATTAAGATGACCATGTCATCACTGTGCTCATCTAGATGCTATGTACAGAATGGCTACTGATGCAGGACTGTCTCAAGTTCACACATGTGGTGTAATTCCAAAATATCTTTTGATTCAGCACCACTACATTTCTCTGTAAAAGGCATGTCAGGTTAATGTACATGAGCCCTGCAGCAGGAGTTTCTAAAGCAGGAGCAAGATAGGACTTGGTTTCATACAGTTATAAATTCCTTTGTGTTGCATAGCTTCTGCATTTGGAATCAGGAAAAGTCAAGGTTAGAGTGGGATTTTTCTTTGCATTGTATAAACGTTTTGATTGTGCTTCTAATTTGGGCTCACCTCAACGCAGGTCCATTCATCAACTTCTTGTTCAGAAACGTCCTGTTTTTTTGACTCTCCAGATTTTGATTACAGTATTTACATTTTACAAAACTCATAGAATCCCCCCCCCATCATATGTTCTAGAAAAGGGAGTTGCAATGTTTGAGAGGTGGAAGGGTAAAGGGAGTTTATAATATGTATTATAATATAATATTTACCCCACTGTTTGTTGAATTTTGGCCAGTTGCCAAAAACAAGATAAATTTGGTTTTGTACTTAAGTCTCCTTTCAGCTTAAGGGTGTTGCATGAAGCACCTGACCAAAATCAATATGCTGGTTAAGGAAAAAGCTTATACATTTAACACAAATTATTAATTACTTTAGACATTTACACAACTGAATACTGGTCTTTTGATGACATGGATTGATTTTGTCTGGGGGGGTGTTTGTAAGGGTCTGCAAACACGATTTGAATCCCAGGTCCACTCACAAATTCGACAATGGGATCACTTCTGCTCACTTTGAAAAAGGGTCAGGGTTTTAGCCAAACAATCCCTTGACCTACGTTAGGAGTTGCGCATTGTCATGCCTCTTGTCCTGAAGGTTGGCCTTGCCCCAATCTGTGAATTTGCCCAAGGTATTTCCAGCAGCAGCCTCCACCACAAACTTGTCCTGGTCTGTCCAAACTTCCAGTCCAGTAAGTGCTAGGAATGTCTTCAGAGGCCTGTACACCTGCACAAAGACACCACTAGTCAACACAGGGAAAAACAAAACAAAAAAACACTACCAATTCACAAACGTGGATTCACAACAAGCAAGTCAACCGTGTCACACAAGAATGGGCTTTTGACTGTAAAATACTTTTAAATACCTGAAATACGTGTGGTCCTTTAGGAAACAACCACAGAGCTCAAGGTATTTGTCTGGAAATTGCATTTAACTATTTAATATTGATGCCTTAAAGTTACATTATGTTAAGCAAAATAAACATCAACACAATTCCATGTCAGTAAAATGGAAAGGTTCATCTTCAAGTGGTGGCTAAAAGGTTTTCATGTATTGTTGCAATATTCATATAGGTTTTCTGTAAAAGCACTACATACAGTTAGATCCAGTCTATAACATTATAGTGATTGGTTTGAAATTGCTTTGAAAAAAAAAAAAATATCTGATGTTAAAATAAAATACCCCCCCCCCTCCCAGATACATTTAAAATGACAGTAAGAAACTGAAATTCTCAATTCCTATTTGCATATGTATCATTCAGTCCCTGGGTATGCAGACAGGACTCACCATGTTGGAGAAGTTAATGATTTCAAACACCCTCTTTCTCAAATCGTTCAGATTGCGCCTCATTTTCACGTACTGCAAAGGGTACAAAACTGTGCAAGTCAGTTGTAAGTGGAGAAGGGAAAAATTAAGAGGTCACTGATTAGATTTGTACGAGGGGAATACAAAGCATGTTTTAGTTCATAACAGCAGTTAATATTAACTGAAGTACATGCCCTATTTGGCTTCAAGACCGTTTCAGTTTTCATTCATTGCAATTAACACGCAAATAATGTTTTGGGTAAATATTTACATAATGTTGATTTGTAGGTCTACAAACAGCGAAGATTTCTTGTTTTACAGTTTACAGTTAGTTACATAGTGCAACCTCAGTTCAGAACTTTGCCCTTTTAACTCACCTCTCTGTTATCAGCAACCAAGTACAGCTCCATATATTTATCCTGTTTCATGAGAGATGGCCCCTGAAATTGAAAAAGTATTATAGAAGCAATACAACCATAATGACAAGAATGCATTTCTAAATCTTACATTTTTTACAGTATTTTACATTTACATGCTGTAAATAAAGGCCTTGTATTTATGAGGTTGTATTTATGAACAAAAAGGTTTAATTGCCCTATAAACATCTTACCGATGTTCTGGAACGCACTTTACTGACAACAGGGTAGTCTTCATCCCAGGTGGTGTTGGTGACTCCACAGACAGCAGGCCCCTGCTCCACACTCTCATACTTCACCACAGCGTGCTCACCAGTGTCATCCTTGGACAGGGGCTCTATCAGATACTGCTGTCCAGCAGTCTTAAAATAGCCCCTAAGAGGAGCCACAGGAGGAAGGAGAACAACAACTATAATGCTAATAAGAAGGCATTGCTTGTTCTATGAAACCATCTCCAAAAGCAGTCCCTATAGTGCTTTGCAGGTTGGGAATGTAGCAATTTGAGGGTCAACACCTCTTAATCCCCATCTACAACAGTTAGCTACACTTAAGAATGTAGAACGACGAGATTGAGACCCCTGACATCAGGCTTGCACAGCTCTTGTCCTGGAGGGCCCTGCGGTCTTCCAGTCTCCCCCCATTTTGTGCCTCTGCCTCAGAGGTCAAGGGTGGGGCATTTCCAGTCCCTGAGGGACACTGGGGTTTCTGGTTTTCATATATTCCTCAGGTCTTGATTACCATCCTGAAAACACTTTTGGGCTAAGAAGTCACAGCACCAGACCAGTCTTTTCCAGGAATGGTACCTATAAAACCTGTAGGAACTGCCCAGTGTCACTATTTGGGAGCCCAAACAGGATATGTGCTTGTATCACAACTGCCTCCCAGACACTCAGTCCTACCTCAGTCCATCGCAGGTGCTGATGCTAACCGCAGAGTCGCTGTCATTCTGTATGTGCCCATGATAGTAACAGTGATCCTGCAAGCAGAATTTAAACAAAGATAGGTTTCCTGATGCACACTGTAGCCCTCTCCTGCGTTCTTTCCTCTAGGGCTTTTCATGTAACACAGCAGTCCTCATTAGACTTTGACCATATAATACATTGCCCATTTCATTCACTGATCTACTTACACTTGATGAAAAGTAGATGTTCCTTGATCAATAGAATTAACAAATCAAAATTAACTTAATCAGTGGTGCTTTCGTCATATCCTCCATCCTCCACCAAGGATTTGGTAGGCATTATGCATCAGTTACTATGTAGAAACCAGTTAATGGGAACTGCATTTAAAGGTAGGGTATGCAATCTTTTCCAGAAACTTTTTTTGTTATACTGGTTGAAAGTCTCTTCACATCCTGATAGAAATCAATAATTTCAGTGGTCTAAATGTAAAACAAATATATATACACATCTTCTGTGGAAGGGACAGGACTAAAAAAAGGATCAACCAATCATTGCATTCGGTCCGAATGTAATGATCAACCAATCATTGCATTCGTTCCGAATGTAATGATAGGATGTCTTTCCTGTCAATCTATATTCGCATACCGCCTTGCAAATTGTACACGCAGAGAATCACACGTCATCAGCGCGGGATCCTTGACGCTGTGCAGAGCGAGCGGGAGAATGGAAGGCAAGCCGCAGCTACTATTTTTAAAAACGTAATAACACTAAATAAGATGTTTACGTTCATTATTATTGTAATGTCTAACCTATGAATGAGACATGTGGTAATCTGAACCCGTTGCGATCAATTCCACCTCTGTGTGTGCGCATGTGTGATAGAGGGGGCGTGGCTTTGGAGACACCTCTGAAGCGAGGGCGGGCTCTATGCTTTCAAAACAAGCTTGCTAACTGCTGACCTCTCGGGATTGCATACCCTAGCTTTAATGTGCAGACATTTGCCATGTAAAATTAAAATTTCAATTAAAGGAGCAGTAATGCAGACATTACATGCAGGGGAGGGTGTAACATTGTAACCCATTTACAAAACATACAGAAACAATAAAAAGTGGTGCCAAATTCACGGTTTCCCCCCCCACTATCACACTACTCATTAAAAAGTAGTCCTAGAAAGTAATTGATTTAAAAGGGTTTTCTATAGGTCTATCAATTGGTAATTGAAAGTTGTTTTTTGTTTGTCTTTCGTTCTGTGTGAATGATGCAATAATTCTGAGCTGGTATGAAAATCAGAAGGTACTACAGCTTTCTAGAACAAGGGTTGACTGATTATATATGGTGTAGCTTTAAGTCCAGGGCCAATGGAATTTGTAGAATTCAGCAAAGTTCCGTTTAAAATAACCAAGCATTTCAAGCATTGCTCTACCAACCACTTAACTTCCAACAAATTAGCTGACTTACCAGATCTGCAGGAGCTGTTGTCATCTTCTGACCATCATCTGTATAATGGGTCTCAGTGTAGTCTTTGGTTAGCAGGCCCCTGTGAGAAGAATAAACATAAAATTATATTTGTTGTCATGTTGCAGTCCATGCTGGTCCTGCAATGTAGAAGTCCTACTCACTCATTCTTCTCAAGAGCCATCACAATCTCTCTTCCTCCCACTTGTATGCTGTATTTTGCAATGTCTGGCCGAGATGCCTGGAGGAAATGTCAACAAAAAGACAGAAGTAATCAATCTTCCAGTTGAATTATATCAGACGGTATATGATCTTGCATTCATATAGTCAGCGTACCTTCGTCTCTCGCTTATGTAGTGTATGAAGACTTCGTGGTCTCACAACTTCGTACCTCTCCACTCCCTCTAAAACAGAACGGTGTCCAACTGAAACACAGCCAAGACACAGGTGTTGAGCACAAGTTGAAACGACTTATCAGTTTAGCATTCCTTTTCTCAGCCACAAATTTGCATGAAGGGATTGCATGATTTTGTAAGGACTAAACTGCTTGCATACATCACAGTGCACCATTTGATTTTTGTTCTGGCCTTTCATAAACTCTGTAAATCAAATTCATTAACATTTGTGGTCATAATTATTATTATTTATTATTCAGGGTGACTTGCAAAATATAAGAGCAATACAAAGTGCAATAATACAGTGCAGTTCAAGGCATAATACATTTCAATTAACACAAGTGTATACGAGATATACAGTAAACTATATATAAGGTCTTAATTAAGTGCAACTTCTTGTTTAATGTGTATACATCTATATTTGCATTTAGCAGATAATCAATATAACTGGTTACATCAGTGTTTCACGTTTTTAGTTCAATAACAGGACAGTGTTTAATGGGTTTATGGCATCGGCTTTCATGAAGACAGCTCCCTGCAAATATTCACATTAGATAAGCATTTACTTGTTATACTTGTTATACGAATAAACACTTTTTCACACTATCTTTCACCCTTAAGCAATGGTTTTTTATTCATGTTTGGGCATAGGAGTAGAATTAAATGCTATTAACATGAATGTTCACATCAGTGCAGATAGAAGTTTAATCTAAAATTTAAAAGCCCAGGAGAGTTACAAACAAGGCAGGTTTGGTGGAGAGCACTAGGTAAGGAAATGGAAGAAAAGAGATTGTATTTTAATACTGAAATTTGTCCGCACTGTATTCACAGACACACAACCACAAAGAGTAAAGGCCCTGATTTTTCAAAGTTGGTAAAGATTTACTGTAACATGATGCACCTTGTCCTCTTACATAAAACAGTAGTAAGAAAGCACCCATGAACCATCTTAATTGGAAAAACTGCTCAACGCAATAAATGGAATGAAAACTGGTCTTACGCATAATAAAATATTTATAAAATACTTTGGGGAAAATCAGACCTTGTCACAGAGAAGTGGATCTGCATGTTGAATGAGTGTTCTTTACAGACTCGCACAATCAAGTTCCCACAGTTGATAAGATCTTATTTACAGACACTCAGGGTCAAGCAGAGCTTAGCCCTATAGATGATGCAGGGCACCAAGGCAGGGTAGAACAATGTATAATGTACATTGTACTAACACACAGCAGTTGAAGGGGTTATTACATTAATAAGATGAGTATCTTCCCCCTGGTCCTTCAATAGCCAATTAGAGAGGTGGGGTATTTTATTTGCAACATTTAATTGAGTTCACCACTTTAGATACAAATGCCTCCAGCTATTTCAGATGTTACTGAGAGAGTTCTCTCAGGTGAAAAACAGATAACCTGTAATCCAGGGGTTTCCAACCCTGGTCTTGGGGAGCCCCCTATCCAGCAGGTTTTAGAGGTCTCCTTTTGTATCACCAATTTATAAACACCTGGAAATATATCATTTTGATCAGTGAAACAGGTGGTGTGGTAAATTCAATAATTTAGACACCATTGGAGCAATTATCTGAATACCTGCAGCCTCCTGAGGGAAGAATTCCCTTGGATGACTTAATTGATTAGTAACTCCCCTTTGTTCCCAGTATTTAGATATTGGTTATTTAGGGTAACAAGAGATTAAGTGTATTGGGGCTCTCCAGGACCAGGGTTGGACACCCCTGCTGTAGTTAATCATTAGAATGTTGAGGGGGGTAATTATTCAAAATGTTACTTGTGATACAAAAATACCATGTTAATAATCTTAATATCCAATAAGTTTTTTTGCTACACTATAATTACAATAATGGGCATTCATCTAAAGAATATTTGAAATACAATTTCAGTAACATAACATCAGGTCCATTGCTCAGTTCAGGAGCATATACTTAAGCCCATTGTCAAATATTGTAGATGCAAGGTGCACAAAAAAAAAAAAAAAAAGATTTGAACAAAGGGATGTATTGTTTCAGGTTCATTGAGAGACTAAAGGAATGAATGAGTGATCTGAATTTGATAAAGGAAAAAGAATATTTAATCTTCCATCATTAAAAGGTTTTGGTTACGAAAGATAAAGCAGAATAGATTTGCTGTTAAAGATTACCAAGTTACTGCCAATATATAACTTGTCGCATTTGCCCACTCTCCCCCAAATTCTCTCTCCACCATTGTCCCAAAGCAGTTACCAAAAAGGGGCAGAACACCCATTACATTTACCAATATATAGGACATTGAATGCCAATAGTGATTCAAACTTTATGCCTTGTTGCTGGAATTCCTTTATTAAAATTGCACTTACAGGTATACTGTGACAGTCAAAGATAGACACTTCTATCTAGAGGTGCAAAGAGAAAGTCTACTTTTATCTGGAGTGCATAAGAGAACCTGTAATAGTACAAGATGCACAAATAAGAACATAAGAAAGTTTACAAACAACAGGAGGCCATTTGACCCATTGTGCTTGTTTAGTGTCCATTGATAACCAAGTGATCCAAGGATCACATCCAGTTTATATTTTAATGTTCCCAAATTGTTTGTTTCAACCACATTGCTGGGGACTTTGTTCAGAGTGTAACAACTCTCTGTGTGAAGAAGTGGCTCTTGTTTTCTGTCTTGAATGTCTTTAAGCCCAATTTCCTTTTGTTTCCCCAGGTCCATGTGTCCCTGCAGATCTGGAAAAGCGGCTCTGACTTCATGTGGTCAATGCCTTTCATGATTTTGAAGACATTAATCAAGTCCCCACGTAGTCTTCTCACTCATCCTAAGACTAGAGGGAATATTCTCAATATGGAAGGTTGTTTCAATTTGTTTGACTGCATGATTTCTAACCAGACTGGAAATATCCATAAAGGGGGATATTTACTTCCGAAACTAATAGGATAGGAGAGATTGAATGTATTTACAGTGTATGAATTTGCACAATCTGAATTCACTGGTGGGAAATGTGTCTGTGGCTTTTCATTATGGATGACCATGACCATTGTCATGGTTTTGAAATACATGCAAATATAGTGTTTGCAGTACCAGTGTACTTTGAATGCACAAATATCTCATGAGCATACAGAATTGAACACAAGATAAGCAAATCAGTTGACTTCTGTTGTGAACGGTTTACTACCACTTTCACAGCAACAGCAACAATAAATCATTACACTACACTCTCTCCCTTTCATAAACAATTTGGCACCTGTGGTACAGAAATAAAACTTTCCCGAGATTTCCCCAATACATTTGATGAAGCTGTTGAATACTTGCAAGTAGGGCTGTGTGATATGACGATATCTATCGTGTGACGTTGCGTCGCAAAACTCTTTACGGCAATATTTTTCGTCATTTGGGTGACGCTTTGCGTTCTTACCACTTCTTCTACACATGCTGGATGCAGGCAAGAAATTTGCATTCACAAACACAAACATGGAGAGTGACCTCGACACAGAATAACCAAAATAACCAAAAGATACTTTAATGCACTAGCGCACACGTTCCGCCCTGCTCTCGTTGGCGGGCTAAAATCGACCTGCAAGCACCCCCCACCTCTGCTAATTTAGATGTATACAATTTGTATAAAATTAAAGAATAAAGTCTGTTTGCATTTTAATAAATTGGAAAGCAATGCAAACAGATGCAGAAAGTTTATTTTTCTTTTTCTTAATATGATGAAGTTGTACAACAGTTTTTTATACTATTATTATTATTATTATTATTATTATAATAACTATTTTGTATTAACACGTGCTGTACCGGTAAGTAGAATCGAAACGCGACAGTCAGAGAAGAAATGTAACTGTCTAGCAGATGTTAAATGCGCCACTATAAACCCGGCTATGGTAAATCTACCTGAATCTATATTATTTTACAGCGTGTGTGTTGTGTGATTACTATTACTTGTGATATTGTTATGTAACAGTAAATCATACTGTATATGTGTATACACCGATCAGCCATAACATTATGACCACTGACAGGTGAAGTGAATAACACTGATAATCTCGTTATCATGGCACCTGTGAGTGTGTGGGATATATTAGGCAGCAAGTGAACATTTTGTCCTCAAATTTGATGTGTTGGAAGCAGGAAAAATGGGCAAGCGTAAGGATCTGAGCTACTTTGACAAGGGCCAAATTGTGATGGTAGAAGACTGGGTCAGAGCATCTCCAAAACTGCAGCTCTTGTGGGGTGTTCCCAGTCTGCAGTGGTCAGTACCTATGAAAAGTGGTCCAAGGAAGGAAAAGCGGTGAACCGGCAACAGGGTCATGGGTGGCCAAGGCTCATTGATGCATGTGAGGAGCAAAGGCTGGCCCGTGTGGTCTGATCCAACAGATGAGCTACTGTAGCTCAGATTGCTGAAAAAGTTAATGCTGGTTCTGATAGAAAGGTTTGTTGCGTATGGGGCTGCATAGCCATAAACCAGTCAGGGTGCCCATGCTGACCCCTGTCCACTGCCAAAAGCACCTACAATGGGCACGTGAGCATCAGAACTGGACCACGGAGCAATGGAAGAAGGTGGCCTGGTCTGATGAGTCATGAGTTCAAGGTGTTGACTTGGCCTCCAAATTCCCCAGATCTCAATCCAATCGAGCATCTGTGGGATGTGCTGGCCAACCAAGTCCGATCCATGGAGGCCCCACCTCGCAACTTACAGGACTTAAAGGATCTGCTGCTAACGTCTTGGTGCCAGATACCACAGCACACCTTCAGAGGTCTAGTGGAGTCTGTGCCTCAACGGGTCAGGGCTGTTTTGGCGGCAAAAGGGGGACCTACACAATATTAGGCAGGTGGTCATAATGTTATGGCTGATCGGTGTATATATCCCATAACACACGTAATAGTAATCACACAACACTTATGCTGTAATGTGTTGAATTCTGCATTTTACCATGACAGCCTGCATGTGGGATTTGTTAGTTTTGCATATTTAACGATTAACAAAATACTTGTAGTTTGAATGTCTTTGGTCTTATTTTGTAGCTTGATTGGATAAAAACAAGAAAGAGATATATCGTGTATCACCCAAACTTCTAAAAAATAGTCATATCGCCCACCCCTACTTGCAAGTTGTTCCCACATTCACAATGGCTTCAGAATTCAGCTATGGAATACAACATATGGAAGCTCCATTTCATTGTTATTTACAGTCAGTCAATATAGAAAGACCAGAAAGCTAAACAAACCTACCAACAGATATGTAAAGGAGATCACTTTGGGTTTAAAATTAATTAGATTTTGAAGGTATAAATTGAGAGTGTTCAATCTGGTCAATTCAAAGCATGTACTTCAAGCTTAATGGGTGAAACTGAAATAAAGAGCTGCTGTGTTTTTTTTTTTTTTTAACTTTACACAAGTCCCTAGGATCCATCCAAGAATTGCAGGATGAGCTTCTTGTACAATAAAGTTACTTCACAAAACCAACAACAATAGGCTGCTCTGGTTTGCTTTGAGACTACTAGTTATGAACAGTATGTGGGCAAAGGCTTAAAAACACTTAAGAAAACTGGTGTCCAGACTACAGTACAAAAATGGAGGTCTTGATTGCAGTATAAAAACACCATTGCACAAGTGTAGTTTCACAAATCACATTTAAGCAACTTGGTCATATTGGCAGGATGAAGTAATAGTGAGTAATTGAACTTTGTACAGGATGATAAATAAATCCTCAAGACAGTGTCATTTCATTAGCTGAACCTACATTGAAGTGCATGGTAAACCCTAAGCTCATATTCACTTCCCCTCCCAGCTTCGGTCAATACAGAGAGAGGGAAAAAAAGGAGCCTGAAGGGATTGACAACAAGCACACGAGTAACATGATCGATTTTAGATTTTTTAGAGGGAGATGCAGTCTTCTGCCCATGGTACTGTTTCAACATCAAAATAAAGTGTTCTTTGCTGGATGCTGGAAAGTTGTCCATTCATCTTTTCCATGCCAGCCATTTAGACCTCTCCCCCAAATCCCTGAACATATCTGTACAATTGTCACCACATCACTTTTTCTTCAAGACTCTCGGTCTTGTCTCTTCTCCTCATATACAGTGGTCTCCAGCACCCACTCCTGCCGAGTGCCAATTCAGTTGAGTTTCTGAGCTTCTGTACTCTCCATTGCCAATTGACTACAACCTTGCAGCTCCTTATGATATATTGCCAATGTAATGTGAAATGTGTAATGTAAGACAATCACTTATCTTATTGAACAGAAATGCCCAGCTACTTCTGCATTAAGAGAGATCAGGAAGTACAGCATTTTTATGTTCCTGGCACACAGCTCTGGTCTTCTGTTAATGTCGCAGCTGGGCTCCAAGTTAATTTAACTAAATTTGCATAGTTAAAACCTTATCAGTTGGTTATGCAGATTTGCAATCTGTGAAATCAGGCTATTCTTGCATTTCTCAGCACCTACGAATTGCTTTAAATTAAGATTTTTGCGGTTTCCTTGTCTTGAGACCAGCAATTAAGGAGCTGTAAACAAATATAAAGTGTAATTAGGTAAATTACTTTGGTTTAGCAACCTCTCCCAGAACAAGAATCAGGGTGCTGGGTTTGGCCAAAAAAAAAAAAAAAATGGGGCTGAATTAAAATATTCAATATTTGCTTTCCCTTTTTAAGAATCAAGAATCGCAGTAAAGAAAGTACGAAACTAGTTTATTTGGCAGTTAATTATGGATTTGGCATATCTATATACAAATGTACTCTCTCCTTGTACATGAAGGGGGAAACCGATTACATTTCTCTCAGACAAATACAAAATCAACATACCTATTCACATGATAAATTGACATACTAAACTATTAGAGAAAAAAAAAAACACGAGAATTGTCGTTCACCATAATATTTCTGTCTCAAAATATTACTCCATCCAGATTGGTAACCTGAAGCGAGATTTTTCAAGTGCACACCTTTTGTCAATACAGACACTGGTCCAACAAGGATAATGAAAGTAACTTTTACATTTACGTGTCTGTCTTGAAAGATATTCAGTTACTTACCAGAAGTATGGATTAAGTTTGACAGTGTAACGATCCATAATAAAACAGCTGTGCTTCTCATTGTAGAGTTGGGCAGAGCTTCTGATCTAAGAGAATGAAAAAAAGACGTTTATATAGATCACCTGCCCCCACGAAAGCGGCTTAAGCCACTCCTTATTTAGTGTTAGTCTGGGAAAAAAAAAAAAAAAAAAACTTCCTCAGTTTCTGTTAGCTTTGTTTCAACACGACGTTTAACATTAAAAGAATGTGGCACAGGTATAATATTGTCAATTGTCTCGATTTAAATCAACGTCACATAAAAGTTCGATTTTTTTACATCACTTTCAGCCTCTGCCTATTTACACCTTAAGTTACCAGACGTTTGGGAAATAATTTAAGTTTAAATTTAGCGCAAGAACACTTTTGGTCACCACATTTGCATAAGCGATTTTTTTTTTTATATATATATGAAAGCTCTTTGGCTCATCAACAGTACAATTGCAAAACACATTTTAGTTACGAAATACTTATTATTATGTATCACGTGTGTAAAATGAAGTTAATACAACGGAAAGTGAAAGGTGAGCTGTGCAATACTTTTCCTAACTATATAATACTTCTGAAAGGTAGTGTTTTGCACCAGCCTACTTGCCAAGATAATGGTTGATTCATTTGCTTAGGTTAGCTTTAAGATTTTTCCCAATTTTCCCAGAACGTATTTATTTAATGATTGTGTGTGTGTGTGTGTTCAGGGTTTATTTAATATAGTGGCTTTGTTTTACATAAAATTTCACATTACATATATGTAGAGGGAAACAAACTGTAATTCACTACATGTAGGACTTGTTTCTCGTTCTTATGGGCTGTTGCGATA
Source organism: Amia ocellicauda (assembly GCF_036373705.1). NCBI lineage: Eukaryota > Metazoa > Chordata > Actinopteri > Amiiformes > Amiidae > Amia > Amia ocellicauda. The sequence continues at coordinate 41,941,854 of NC_089858.1, forward strand.
TGCTAATAAGTGACGCATAGAGTGATTCACATAAGTGTGAATAAAAACAATGTGTTTATTCAGTTAACAAGTGTTATAATGCTAGCTGTTGTTTTAAAGAGCGAAATCCATATTCATCAATAGAAACTTATTCAGTTTTACATGTGAAAAAAATAAGGTCTGTTGACATTAGTTGGTGTACTGTTTTACTGTATTATTGTGCATTTTGCAATTTACTTAAATCGCACTACACAACCTCTGCATATGATAAACACTAGTGGTAAATGTATGATGGATTGTTTTTTAAAAATGGGATTAACCTGGGATGTAAAATATTGCCATTAAAATCAAATCAATTGAAGAAAAACAAGATTTATTCAGAAAATACTGCTCTTGCTCATAAATCGTCTACATTCATTACCCATATCATTAGAAGGGAGGTTGGTCAAATGTAGGTAGTTTTCACCCTTTTTTATTGCTTTACTTCATAATTTTGTGTCTCTGTGTGACCCTTTATACCTGGAGGGGAGGCAACCATTAGGCCTAGGCCTTAAGTCATGGACCCCACATATATTTTCTCCTTTAACAGTCTGTCATCCTATAGGGGTTTTTGCTTTTCTCTCATCTGTGCCAAATGGTTTACTTTACCATGATCTTGTCATTGCTGATCTCAATATGTAAAGTGCTCTGTGGCAACTCGTCAAAGGGTGCTATACCAAATAAAATTAGTAAATGTTAACATTTTCCTTAATTATTCCTTAATTAAATGCAAGCTTTGTAGCAATGGGTTTGGATTGAAACCTGAATAAACGCTGTAGGTTAAATTATGGTGTTACTAAAATAACCTAGGCAATGGTAGATGTTCCATTCTACTTATCTACAACCACCCCTCCATTCAAATATAGTTTTTAACTTGAAGCACAAAACAGTGTCTTCTCAGTGTTGCCTGGGCACCATGGTTTAGGGGGCACCATGAGTGTGTAAAATACCACTGTATTACAACCTGCAAATCCTGCAATTTACTTAACATTCATTACATTGAGTCATACAGCAATAACATATAATAATATGTACTAATGTAGCACTGTTGCCTACCATGTCTGAGTGAGTCTAAGTTAATTGGAAGGGTCAAGACACAACAAAGAAACTGGCAATGAGGACTGAGAGTATGCTGCATTTTTCTCTGGATGTCAATGGTGATGAAAGTAAAAGTAAGATCCTTCCATTGCTCATTCATTGTTGTATGACTGAGTGCTTGTGTTGTGCAAACGGCTGATAGTTCTGCATACAATATACACTACATGGCCAAAAGTATGTGGACATCTGCTCTTTGAACTGACTGTAAAAACTTACGAGAGCAGTGGGGGGGTGCTGACGGTAAATACATGAGAGAGTGTGGGAGGGGTTGTTTGGGTGGGGACTGATGGTATTTTCAGTACCAGACCACATTTAAAAAACAAACATTTAAAAAAATGTTTTTTTTTTGGGGGGGGGGGTGGATTTTGCCGCGGACCCCAGTTTGGCAACCTCTGAGTTAGATAACACGTAGAAGAAAATTTCATATAAAATGGTAAACACAGTGAAGGAAGAAGTAAACTAGTAAAAGAGAATCACTAGCAAACCCCCAAAAAGTGACAAAATGCCTCTGGTCTGGCCTCTGGCATTTGGTCAGTTTGGTAAGTCAAAGTGGGAACATTCCTTAGTGTGATGGATGCTAAAACATTTATCTTACTAAGGAACCTGGTCCAACCTGAGAAACCAGGTGTCCAGTAATTTGTAAATATTGTGGAAACCTTTGAAGGACATTTTTGTCCCTTGTAATTCCCAAAAAATTTAGGTTTCACAAAAGGAACCAAGATACTATTTTATTGTATTTAGTATTTTGCATTTACATAAAAACAATTCAATTTTTTAATACTTATGATTAAAATCTTTTAAAATCAATTCTTAAAATCACTTAAAAACATTTAAAATCTTTTTGATTTTAACAAAAAACAAAACAATTAACTTCAAATAAACGTGCCCAAAACAACAAAAAAAAATGTGATTAAAGCAAAACTGCTCACCAACATAAAAGTCAAATACATTGAAAATAACTGAAAATGCATTGGACAAAATAAAGAAACAATTAAAAAGGTAAAAATAAAAAACAAACAAAAAAGGTCCAATGCATTTAAAATTAAATCCAAAACGGTCAATGTATTTGACAAAAGAATATAACAAAACTAAACCAAAAAAAACCTAAACAATTAGTGGTTTAAAAACAACTAAATCTTTAAAAACAATTAAGATTCATTTTTAAAATCATTTTAAAAACAATCATCCATAAAATAATTAAAAGATCTTGGACTCGGGCTCCAGCAGGGGGAACTGACCGTCCCCGGAGGTGGGTCCCATCATGGGATCCTGAGCTCCCCCAGATCTTGTATGTGCCAGTTCTTATAGGCTTCCTCCTTGCCCCTCTGATGGACCTCCAGATTGACGTAGTCCCTTACGAACACCATGCCCCTCCGCGCGATGACAATCGGGTCCAGCTCCTGCTTGTTGAATAGACAGATGTTCCGTCCCTCCCACAGTGCCTGCTTCACTGCGCAGACGACACGCCACCAGCACCTCAGGGTGGATGATGATAATCCCCTGGCCGGACCGTACAGGATCTGCTGGGCGGTCGCCCGCGCAGGAACGGCAAACCTGTGGAGGAACGGAGAAAACAGGAGCCAGACCCTGTGGGCGGAGGGGCACTCACTAAAGATGTGAGCCTCCGTCTCCTTCCCCAGGCAACCCTTATAGGGGCAGGTGTCATAAGGAGCTATGCCCCTTCTGTGCATGAACACTCGGGTGGGGAGACACCGACTCACAGCCATCCAGGAGACATCTTTCTGCGTATTCGTGAGGCAAACGTGCGTAGCGTTAGCCCAGATAAACCGGCAGGTTTCATGAGGGAAATCTTCTATCCGGCTGGTCTCCTGGGTAGATCTCATCTGGCTACAGATGGTCTTATAATCCCAGGAGGCCAGCACGGCTTTATGGAGGCCTACTTCGAGCGCAAAGGCTCGGAGCGCCCTGTAGAACGGCGGGGGATCCCACGAGTGCGGCCTGGTGTTATCCATGGCGCAGAGGCTGAAAGGTCTCAGGCTGCTGGCAAAATAAAAGCGGTTCATGAAACTCACTTTCTTGCCAGCAGCCTGGATGTTCTTGACCACATAGGCCAGCCCCTGCGCCTTTATCAGCCGCACAACGTCCGGGACCCCCCTGCCTCCATCCAGGGTACCCTTCACCATCTGCACTCTTTTCAGCCTCTCCATTTTACTCCCCCAGACAAACCGAAATATAATTCGGGTCACTAGTCTTGCGATGACCTTGTCTGGGGGGAAGATCATTCCTACGTAGAGGAGTATTCCTTAGTGTGATGGATGCTAAAACATTTATCTTACTAAGGAACCTGGTCCAACCTGAGAAACCAGGTGTCCAGTAATTTGTAAATATTGTGGAAACCTTTGAAGGACATTTTTGACCCTTGTAATTCCCCAAAAAATTAGGTTTCACAAAAGGAACCAAGATGAGGGAGAATTCTCCAAAAAAAAAACTGAACATTGTGAGTTTAATGCCACATTGAATGACACTATCCGCATTCCGCTTGTGTGTGGCTTAATGGAGTGAGGCAATACAGAAGCACATACTCATTGAAGACAATCTCACATTACAGAAAGCAGTCAAGGTTGTGGGTGGGGGTAGCTGCTAATCACAACAGCTGGGGGCTGCAGCAAGAGTACACAGTGTAACAGTAGCACAGGTAAAACAAAAAGGGTGGAAAACAGGGTCACCCATATGCATGCTGGGCAAAGGAGCTGACATATCATTATTGTGAAAAGAAGTGACAAATGTAGTGAGCTTGTAAAGTCAAAATATAGAAACCAGTGAAGGAAACCTATAAGGAAAAACCAGGAAAAGGAAATACAGCCAACTGACATGCCAAGAAGAAACACCTGCATGTTATAAAGCAGGAAAAGTCAAATAGAGACATAAACTCTTTAGAGAAGCTACTGATCAAGGTATTGACAGTAAAAGTAGATTATATAGCATAAGGTGTTGCACCACTGTTGCAAGGACAGGGAATCAAGATGGAAATCGATGCTGGAGCAGCTGTCTCACTGATATGAGAAAAACTGTTTAAAGAAATGCTGAACCACCTTTCACTGACACATTCAAAACTCACACCAAAGACCTATACTGGAGAGACTATCGTCATAGCTGGAAAGCCTATTTATTTTATTTCCAGGTGGAAATAAACTGAAAATCTACATGGTCAAAGGAGACTACCCAGCTGTGGAGAAAAATTGAAATTCTTTTGTGCCTCTGTGCTTTGTGTGCTATGACCCTGTAGTTTTCTAACAGTAGTATTAATTTGCCTGCATTCTTACAAAGATCATGCTTGATTGATGATGCAAGGATCCTATCCAGTCTATTTTTACATGTTCCCAAATTTTCAGCTTCAACCACATCACTGGGGAACTTGTTCCAGATTGTGACAACTCTGTGTGTGAAGAAGTGTCTCCTGTTTTCCGTCTTGAATGCCTTGAAGCCCACTTGAAGTCCATTTGTGTCCCCAGGTCCATATGACCCTGCTGATCTGGAAAAGCTCTTCTTATTTGATGTGGTCGATGCCTTTCATGATTTTGAAGACTTGAATCAAGTCCCCACGTAGTCTCCTCTGTTCAGGGGTGAAAAGGTTCAGTTCCCTCAGTCTCTCCCAGTAGGACATTCCCTTGGAATCAGTCTAGTTTCTCTCTTCTGAACCTCCTTCTAGAGCAGCAATATCTTTCTTGAAGTGTGGAGCCCAGAACTGTACACAGTATTCCAGATGAGGTCTAACTAGTGCATTGTACAGTCTTAACATTACTTGCTTTTTTTATTGCTTCCCCACATTGTTTGGATGGAGAAAGTGAGGAGTCCACGTACTCTTTCTCATGCATTACTTCTTCTAGTTCTATTCCTCCCATAGTGTAATTATAGTGGATATTTTTATTACCTGCATGTAATAACTTGCACTTTTCCACAATGAATTTCACCTTTTCGAAAGCTTTTTGAAAATCTATGTACATCATATCATTATTTATATTGGGACCAGATTCTTGTATTTTCCATTAACTTTGCAAATTTTCCATTACTATATGGATCTTGTGTGCCTGTTCATAAACCCATTGGGGATTTCTTATCAACACACTTTAGTCTACTTTATTTAAACCATGTGAACCAATCAGACAGACCTATACAGCAAATTTCCAACCCCATTTTTAAAAGATGAAAAATCACCCAATGGTTCAAACGATAGGTTGCGAATTGTCAGAAAAAGGAACCACTGCCCAAGGGGGAGGGGTTTCTGGGCATTTCTGTAGGAACCCAATCGAAAACATCACTCTATCAAAGCTGCCATTGGTCCCTGCGCATGTTACTTCAGGTCCCTTCCCACTTCCTGTTCTATAAAACGCGACGTCTGCGCAGGTTCGTCCTCTTTTGCCGGGAGCTAGGACTCCTGTGCGACCTTGCAACACTTGGGCAGTGCTTCTTTTTTCAGATAACCGGGGTTGCATTCGCAACCTATCGTTATCTTTCAAGTCAGAAGCACTGCCCAAGGGGGAGGGGTTACTGTATAACAAAACCGTTGTAAGGGAGGAGGCAGCGAGCTGATAAGGGAGCCTGCCCCGAGGCGACCACTAAGGGTCCTCGGCAACACAACTCAAGGCAAGAGCCACAGAGGCCCCTTGGGGCCAACCTGGGCTGCTCAGTCACACTCTACTGGGAACTGCAATCAGCATATACAAAGCAGAGGTAAACTCTTACGCCCTCCGCTTACAAATAGCAAGGCCAGCTGCTCTACTAGTGCATCTAGGAGCGAGGCCGTATATGTACTTGCACAATATATGGTGCTGGCAATCAAGCAACTTGTGCACCCTCAGCAAATTACCGTGGCAGCGAACCCCTGATCCTGCAGGAGCGGGGCCACAGACCCACTGAATAGTGAACTGTGTATCCACAGCTGGACATAGCAGTATATACAGCGTGGCAGCAGGAACATTCAGGCTGAATCCACGCAGCACAGGAGAAATCATGTTCACTGAACAATACAGAGCGGCCAGCTCCACTGTGCTGTCATAACAACTATACACATCGCGGGGTAAAGAAAGCACATCATGCACCACCAAGTAACATGGAAGCAGTTGTCACCTATTAGCAGGACAACAGCAGGCTCTGCCATGACAATCAAACCATATACTTTGCATTGTGCAGGAAAACCGTTCATGCACTCTTTGCATAACATGGGAACACTGGCCTCTTGCTCCACTGGCCCAGCTAGGAGCGAGGCCACACCAGCTCTACAATGTCGTCCAAAACGAACTATATACACCATGGGGCGCAGGAACCAATTAATGCGCCACCCACGGAACACAGAAGCAGTTGACACCTGCTGATTAGACCAGCTAACACAGGGCAAAATTAGCTCTACTGTGCTGACAAATGAACTATGTATACAGCAGAACATGAGATACCGCTCAAGTGCTTACCGCTGAGGACAGCAGCAGCAGCCTCTTGCTCTATGGCACACAGCTAAAGCGGGCCACAGACCTGCTGATCAAGGAACTATATAGACAGCGAGGTAGCGAGAAACAACTCAAGCGCCATTGGTACTCCAGTGGAAGGGAAAGACACGATTCAAGTAGCTCCATCAGGATGTGCTTAACATGGGCAGACTGGGAGAGGAAATCAGGAGCCAGAGCGCGTGGGCTACTGGGGCTCAACTGCAGCCAACACCGGATTCTCAATGGAAGGGACCGGCCCCGTCACATCCAACCTGTAGAACCAGACAAATGTAAGCGGCGATGCCCAAGCTACAGCCACACAAATGTCTGCCAAGGGGGCACCTTGAAAAAGGGCCATTGATGTGGCAACGCCTTGAGTCGAGTGGGCCACCAGGTGTTCAGGCACTGGAGTCCTGGTGCACTCGTAGGCCATGATAATAGTGTCCACAATCCAATGTGAGAGATGTTGCTTTGAATGTGGCTGGGTCCGCGCTCCATAGACACAAACAGTTGGTCCGAGCGCCTAATGTCCTTAGTGCGTTCCAAATAGCACCTGAGGGCCCGCACAGGGCAGTACAGGTGAAGCCGGCTCTCTTGCTCCGAACCAAAGGGAGGACGATGAAAAGCCATCAACTCATTATGCTTGTTGAGATGAAATGGAGACAGCAATTTCAGGAGGCACACAGGGTTAGGCCGTAGCGTGACCCTGCGTGGCGCAGAGGCTGAAAGGTCTCAGGCTGCTGGCAAAATAAAAGCGGTTCATGAAACTCACTTTCTTGCCAGCAGCCTGGATGTTCTTGACCACATAGGCCAGCCCCTGCGCCTTTATCAGCCGCACAACGTCCGGGACCCCCCTGCCTCCATCCAGGGTACCCTTCACCATCTGCACTCTTTTCAGCCTCTCCATTTTACTCCCCCAGACAAACCGAAATATAATTCGGGTCACTAGTCTTGCGATGACCTTGTCTGGGGGGAAGATCATTCCTACGTAGAGGAGTATTCCTTAGTGTGATGGATGCTAAAACATTTATCTTACTAAGGAACTTGGTCCAACCTGAGAAACCAGGTGTCCAGTAATTTGTAAATATTGTGGAAACCTTTGAAGGACATTTTTGTCCCTTGTAATTCCCCAAAAAATTAGGTTTCACAAAAGGAACCAAGATGAGGGAGAATTCTCCAAAAAAAAAACTGAACATTGTGAGTTTAATGCCACATTGAATGACACTATCCGCATTCCGCTTGTGTGTGGCTTAATGGAGTGAGGCAATACAGAAGCACATACTCATTGAAGACAATCTCACATTACAGAAAGCAGTCAAGGTTGTGGGTGGGGGTAGCTGCTAATCACAACAGCTGGGGGCTGCAGCAAGAGTACACAGTGTAACAGTAGCACAGGTAAAACAAAAAGGGTGGAAAACAGGGTCACCCATATGCATGCTGGGCAAAGGAGCTGACATATCATTATTGTGAAAAGAAGTGACAAATGTAGTGAGCTTGTAAAGTCAAAATATAGAAACCAGTGAAGGAAACCTATAAGGAAAAACCAGGAAAAGGAAATACAGCCAACTGACATGCCAAGAAGAAACACCTGCATGTTATAAAGCAGGAAAAGTCAAATAGAGACATAAACTCTTTAGAGAAGCTACTGATCAAGGTATTGACAGTAAAAGTAGATTATATAGCATAAGGTGTTGCACCACTGTTGCAAGGACAGGGAATCAAGATGGAAATCGATGCTGGAGCAGCTGTCTCACTGATATGAGAAAAACTGTTTAAAGAAATGCTGAACCACCTTTCACTGACACATTCAAAACTCACACCAAAGACCTATACTGGAGAGACTATCGTCATAGCTGGAAAGCCTATTTATTTTATTTCCAGGTGGAAATAAACTGAAAATCTACATGGTCAAAGGAGACTACCCAGCTGTGGAGAAAAATTGAAATTCTTTTGTGCCTCTGTGCTTTGTGTGCTATGACCCTGTAGTTTTCTAACAGTAGTATTAATTTGCCTGCATTCTTACAAAGATCATGCTTGATTGATGATGCAAGGATCCTATCCAGTCTATTTTTACATGTTCCCAAATTTTCAGCTTCAACCACATCACTGGGGAACTTGTTCCAGATTGTGACAACTCTGTGTGTGAAGAAGTGTCTCCTGTTTTCCGTCTTGAATGCCTTGAAGCCCACTTGAAGTCCATTTGTGTCCCCAGGTCCATATGACCCTGCTGATCTGGAAAAGCTCTTCTTATTTGATGTGGTCGATGCCTTTCATGATTTTGAAGACTTGAATCAAGTCCCCACGTAGTCTCCTCTGTTCAGGGGTGAAAAGGTTCAGTTCCCTCAGTCTCTCCCAGTAGGACATTCCCTTGGAATCAGTCTAGTTTCTCTCTTCTGAACCTCCTTCTAGAGCAGCAATATCTTTCTTGAAGTGTGGAGCCCAGAACTGTACACAGTATTCCAGATGAGGTCTAACTAGTGCATTGTACAGTCTTAACATTACTTGCTTTTTTTATTGCTTCCCCACATTGTTTGGATGGAGAAAGTGAGGAGTCCACGTACTCTTTCTCATGCATTACTTCTTCTAGTTCTATTCCTCCCATAGTGTAATTATAGTGGATATTTTTATTACCTGCATGTAATAACTTGCACTTTTCCACAATGAATTTCACCTTTTCGAAAGCTTTTTGAAAATCTATGTACATCATATCATTATTTATATTGGGACCAGATTCTTGTATTTTCCATTAACTTTGCAAATTTTCCATTACTATATGGATCTTGTGTGCCTGTTCATAAACCCATTGGGGATTTCTTATCAACACACTTTAGTCTACTTTATTTAAACCATGTGAACCAATCAGACAGACCTATACAGCAAATTTCCAACCCCATTTTTAAAAGATGAAAAATCACCCAATGGTTCAAACGATAGGTTGCGAATTGTCAGAAAAAGGAACCACTGCCCAAGGGGGAGGGGTTTCTGGGCATTTCTGTAGGAACCCAATCGAAAACATCACTCTATCAAAGCTGCCATTGGTCCCTGCGCATGTTACTTCAGGTCCCTTCCCACTTCCTGTTCTATAAAACGCGACGTCTGCGCAGGTTCGTCCTCTTTTGCCGGGAGCTAGGACTCCTGTGCGACCTTGCAACACTTGGGCAGTGCTTCTTTTTTCAGATAACCGGGGTTGCATTCGCAACCTATCGTTATCTTTCAAGTCAGAAGCACTGCCCAAGGGGGAGGGGTTACTGTATAACAAAACCGTTGTAAGGGAGGAGGCAGCGAGCTGATAAGGGAGCCTGCCCCGAGGCGACCACTAAGGGTCCTCGGCAACACAACTCAAGGCAAGAGCCACAGAGGCCCCTTGGGGCCAACCTGGGCTGCTCAGTCACACTCTACTGGGAACTGCAATCAGCATATACAAAGCAGAGGTAAACTCTTACGCCCTCCGCTTACAAATAGCAAGGCCAGCTGCTCTACTAGTGCATCTAGGAGCGAGGCCGTATATGTACTTGCACAATATATGGTGCTGGCAATCAAGCAACTTGTGCACCCTCAGCAAATTACCGTGGCAGCGAACCCCTGATCCTGCAGGAGCGGGGCCACAGACCCACTGAATAGTGAACTGTGTATCCACAGCTGGACATAGCAGTATATACAGCGTGGCAGCAGGAACATTCAGGCTGAATCCACGCAGCACAGGAGAAATCATGTTCACTGAACAATACAGAGCGGCCAGCTCCACTGTGCTGTCATAACAACTATACACATCGCGGGGTAAAGAAAGCACATCATGCACCACCAAGTAACATGGAAGCAGTTGTCACCTATTAGCAGGACAACAGCAGGCTCTGCCATGACAATCAAACCATATACTTTGCATTGTGCAGGAAAACCGTTCATGCACTCTTTGCATAACATGGGAACACTGGCCTCTTGCTCCACTGGCCCAGCTAGGAGCGAGGCCACACCAGCTCTACAATGTCGTCCAAAACGAACTATATACACCATGGGGCGCAGGAACCAATTAATGCGCCACCCACGGAACACAGAAGCAGTTGACACCTGCTGATTAGACCAGCTAACACAGGGCAAAATTAGCTCTACTGTGCTGACAAATGAACTATGTATACAGCAGAACATGAGATACCGCTCAAGTGCTTACCGCTGAGGACAGCAGCAGCAGCCTCTTGCTCTATGGCACACAGCTAAAGCGGGCCACAGACCTGCTGATCAAGGAACTATATAGACAGCGAGGTAGCGAGAAACAACTCAAGCGCCATTGGTACTCCAGTGGAAGGGAAAGACACGATTCAAGTAGCTCCATCAGGATGTGCTTAACATGGGCAGACTGGGAGAGGAAATCAGGAGCCAGAGCGCGTGGGCTACTGGGGCTCAACTGCAGCCAACACCGGATTCTCAATGGAAGGGACCGGCCCCGTCACATCCAACCTGTAGAACCAGACAAATGTAAGCGGCGATGCCCAAGCTACAGCCACACAAATGTCTGCCAAGGGGGCACCTTGAAAAAGGGCCATTGATGTGGCAACGCCTTGAGTCGAGTGGGCCACCAGTGTTCAGGCACTGGAGTCCTGGTGCACTCGTAGGCCATGATAATAGTGTCCACAATCCAATGTGAGAGATGTTGCTTTGAATGTGGCTGGGTCCGCGCTCCATAGACACAAACAGTTGGTCCGAGCGCCTAATGTCCTTAGTGCGTTCCAAATAGCACCTGAGGGCCCGCACAGGGCAGTACAGGTGAAGCCGGCTCTCTTGCTCCGAACCAAAGGGAGGACGATGAAAAGCCATCAACTCATTATGCTTGTTGAGATGAAATGGAGACAGCAATTTCAGGAGGCACACAGGGTTAGGCCGTAGCGTGACCCTGGAACCATCTGCCGCAAAACGGACACACGATGGGTGTACGGACAGGGCGTGTAACACGCTCACGCGTTTTGCAGAGGTGATTGCCAGGAAAAACGCAGACTTAAGTGACACTAGGTTCAGCTCAGCTGAGTTCAGTGGCTCAAATGGGGCTTGGGAAAGTGCATCCAGCACTACATCAAGGCACCATGCGGGCAGTGAAGGGGTGCGAGGAGGTCGTAGCTGTCGAGCTCCCTTCAGAAACTGTGCAGCCAGGAAATGAGACCCAGGGGGCTCGCCATCAATCCGGACATGACAAGTGGAGATGGCCGCCAGACGTGGTCCAACAGCTCTTGTAAAAATTGTCATATGACCCCAAGGTGCTAAACGTCTGCCAGTGGTAGGAGGCCTCCCCAAGAGAGGAGGTCCACCACAATGTTATAGGCCGGGGAGGTGAACTGCTCTGATGGAGCGGAGCCATAGCTGCACCCACAGAAGCAGACGGCATGCTAGAAAGGACAGTCTGCATGACCGGACACCTCCTTGCCTGTTGATATAAGCAACCACCACTGTGTTGTCCGTCCGAACCAGCACATGTCTGTCCTGTAGGACTGGCAGGAAATGACACAGTCCGAGGAGCACTGCTTGTAATTCCAGGACATTGATATGGAGGGCCCGTGCGGGCTCTGTCCACCTGCCTCGGACATCACGTCCATCGCACACTGCTCCCCAACCTTGTTTGGAGGCATCTGTCATCATCACCAGACTGGTTCCAGTGGCACACCGATGGTCAAATTGTAAGGGCTCCGCCATCAACGGAGCACCTTCCAGCACGCTGAAGTGACTGTGACTCGGCGTGCTTAATCACAGCAAGGATGCATCTGTAAAGACCCAAAACACCACTGCTGCGTCCTCGGAGGGTCTGTGATGCTGTCATTAGGAGGCCCAGCAGCCTTTGGCATGGGGACACCCTGACACAAGCTCTCAGTCAGAAGAGGGAGAGACACGCTTGTATGGAGGCAACCACCCACTGGCGCCAGGGCATAATTGAAGACATGGACCCCCTGGCAACGCGAACACGACGTCCATGCACTTGGAAAAAGTGTGTGGGGCTAGTGACAGGCCGAAGGGGAGAACAGCAAACTTGAATGCTCGGCCGTCGTAGGCGAATCGGAGGAACTTCCTGTGTACCTGCACAATAGGGATGTGAAAGTAAGCGACTTTCAGATTCACAGTAATTAACCAGTCACCGGGCTTGATGGCCTGGGACATGGTGCATAGGTTGAGTGTGCTGAAGTGCAACACCCTGAGGTGGCGGTTCAGGCGTCTCCAATCCAAGATGGGTCGGAAACTGCCATTTTTCCTGTCTACTAGGAAGTGTGGGTATTAGAATCCCTAATGCTGCCCCAGTGGGGGCGCTTTGCAAATTGCTTGCTTCTCCAGGAGAGCGGCGATTTCAACACAAAGTGCCACACACTGCAACGGGTCCCTCACTCGCATCCACACCATGCCTCAGAAGGGGGGTGGATGGGCCACAATGGCTGCCAAGGAGTGTCCAGTTGCCCTTGGGCCGTGACTCATCACATTGACCAGCAGGTCAGCCGCCACCGATATCTCTCTGATAGGGGACAGGGCCTGTGATGCAGTGGCTGGGGCCTCAGCCAGCTGAGCCAGGTAAAGGGCCAGCAGGCTTTCGGTGTTACGCAGCTGAGCCGTTTGGGCTCCAGCCTCGTAGGCCCTCCGGAGCAGGGTCTCCGTCACACGACATTGCCTGTCAGGACAGGCCAAGTCACTTGACTCCGTGGACAGCGATGGTAGAGTTCACTCAGGGGAAGTCCACCAGGCCCACTTCAGCTGCACCCTGGGTTCTGACATAGGCCTCCCCCACATGAGCCTGGGCAGGGGCCATTGCCAGATGGTCCCAGGTGGCTCTCAGATCATCCAGGAGGTCCGGCACCAGCAGGAGGGCCCTTGTGGGCTGCTGCGGCCGGTGCTTCCTCTTAAACCTGTAGCATGGGGGTGTGGGGTCAGAGGGCCAGGGGATCTGCAAGTAGTCCATGGCCCTCTGGATCACCGCCCAGAACTCCTGGTCCTGATTTACAGGAGCAGGAGGAGTGTTGTTGCTCAATGGAGTTGGGGGGGGGAGGCGGTTCCCCCTCCATGAGCTCCGCCTCTGACTTCAAGCCTGCTATTACTATTCAAGTAATAGGCAGTCCTCTTCCCATATGACCTGTCTGCTGCCCTGGTCCATAGACAGGGCACAGAGGCTCCCCTCAGAGTCCAGTGGCACATGGGCCTGCGGTGGAGACTCGAGATGTGGGGGGGGTCAGGGCCTGGGCTGCTCATCATCGAGCACACACGCGTGACCAGGGAAATGTGCAGTGGGGGCACACCGTTCATTGTTTGTACCAGGGGGCAAATAACAACTGAAACACTGCCGTAACAAGTGGAGAGGGGGTTGTCGTGGACACCGAGTGAAGCGTGGGGTCCGGGGGGCAGCAGGCCACCAGCCGAAATGGGGCCTAGAACCAAGGCCACACCCGCAGATGGTGGAGCACAGCAGAGCTCGATCCCAGCAAGCTGAGATAGGGAGATCTCCTACAGCCGCAACCTGTAGTGCGGGCGCAAGCTGTCGGAGGAGCAGCTCTCGGGAGTGATATCTCTTACGACAGACTGAGGCTTAGGCCGAGCAGCCTCACCTCGGATTTTACTTCCGCTGCTAGCGCCTGCTGTGGAGGAAAAAGCCCTATGGACAAAAAACCAACACAGCAAGCAATCGGATAATATAGCACTATATTAACATGATTATTATTTTTAAATGCTCTATTTGTGAACCGAATAGGATGGACAAGATCGAAATTAGCTATAAATATAATTAATAAGACAGAGATGTAGTCTAATGCAACACACAGACACAGATAGCTCATGTACTCGGGTTCCAGCGAAATGGTAAAAGAGGATGAACTGCACAGATGTCACATTTTATAGAACAGGATGTGGGAAGGGACCTGTTCTGAGTGATGTGAGCAGGGGCCAATGGCAGCTTTGATAGAGTGACGTTTTTAATTGGGTTCCTATGGAAGTGCGTAGAAACCCCTCCCACTTGGGCAATGCTTCCAACTTGAAAGATATCTGTACTCAGCTTACTGAAATTTTTCCTTAGCGTTTATCCTCCTCAAAACTTTAAGGAATCAACATCAACATCTCCAAAGTTAACATCATGGACTTACAGTGCATCCAGAAAGTATTCACAGCGAAGGGCCTTAGTCAAGGAGGTGACCAAGAACCCGATGGTCACTCTGACAGAGTTCCAGCGTGTCTCTGTGGAGAGAGGAGAACCTTCCAGAAGAACAACCATCTCTGCAGCACTCCACCAATCAGGCCTGTATGGTAGAGTGGCCAGATGGAAGCCACTCCTCAGTAAAAGGCACATGACAGCCCGCGTGGAGTTTGCCAAAAGGCACCTGAAAGACTCTCAGACCATTCGACCAGACAAAATTCTCTGGTCTGATGAAACAAAGATTGAACTCTTTGGTCTGAATGACAAGCATCATGTCTGGAGGAAACCAGGCACTGCTCATCACCTGGCCAATACCATCCCTACAGTAAAGCATGGTGGTGGCAGCATCATGCTGTGGGGATGTTTTTCAGTGGCAGGAACTGGGAGACTAGTCAGGATCGAGGGAAAGATGAATGCAGCAATGTACAGAGACATCCTTGATGAAAACCTGCTCCAGAGCGCTCTGGACCTCAGACTGGGGTGAAGGTTAATCTTCCAACAGGACAATGACCCTAAGCACACAGCCAAGATAACAAAGGAGTGGCTAAAGGACAACTCTGTGAATGCCAGAACCCAGACTTGAACCCGATTGAACATCTCTGGAGAGATCTGAAAATGGCTGTGCACCGATGCTCCCCATCCAACCTGATGGAGCTTGAGAGGTCCTGCAAAGAAGAATGGGAGAAACTGCCCAAAAATAGGTGTGCCAAGCTTGTAGCATCATACTCAAAAAGACTTGAGGCTGTAATTGGTGCCAAAGGTGCTTCAACAAAGTATTGAGCAAAGGCTGTGAATACTTATGTACATGTGCTTTTTTTGTTTTTTATTTTTAATAAATTTGCAAAGATTTCAAACAAACTTGTTTCACGTTGTCATTATGGGGTATTGTTTGTAGAATTTGGAGGAAAATAATTAATTGAATCCATTTTGGAATAAGGCTGTAACATAACAAAATGTGGAAAAAGTGAAGCGCTGTGAATACTTCCCGAAGCACTGTATAATATGAAGACCACAGTTAAATGAAAGATGGCTGTCGGCTTACTTCAACATTGTAGCATGAAAGAGACACATTAAACAATGTTGCTTTTTTTTTTTTTTTTTTTTAAAAGGGAACTAGAGTGTAGAGACTGCAATAATTACATAATGCATTGTACCACTCTATGAAACAGCTCATAAAAGGTTTTTATCTGCACCAAGAGAAGTATTGCAAAAAGAGAAGTGTCCATGACAATATTCTAAAAAAAGAAAAAAAGCTATTTTGCTTCGACATTCTAGAAGGGCACTAATACCAGTTTCTATGTTCATATATTTATGATTAATTATGGTAAATACATTTTGAACGAAAAGGAGATCTCAAGTAGCTTACTTTTTTAAAGGATTTTTAAAAGAACATGCTTTTATTCATAAATAATTTGAGCTTTAATGTAGCAACCTCCACCAATGTAGTTGAAGATTATATATATATCCTCTTTCTTCTGGGGTTGCACCTTTGAATTGTTTACAAATATATATATATGTTTGTGAAAAGTGCACTTAATTTCTTCTGGAGCCTGTTCAAATTGAGCCTGCAATTTATGTATCTTTTTTTTTTTTTTTTAAACCACTAACCAAATAAATTGACAATGTGTTTCAGTCCTATACCCATCACAAGGTATAGGACTGTCTGGTTTGATTAAAAATATTGAAATTGGTTTGATTAGATCAAATCTTTATGACAGATTACCCGTGCTTGGGGTCAGACACGGCAGAGGCGAAGCGTAAAAGGCCAGGCAAGACTCTAGGGGGCCCCAGAGCGGCAGCCAAATCGAATCCACAGCATTGACATCAACGTCTAAATAAAAATCCCTGGATTCCCCGCCCCCTCCTAACTACTGTTGCAAGTACATCTCGCAAACCTCCCTATAGGGGCCCCATGATTCTCGTGCGAGTTTGTTTTGAAGTTAACAAGTGTGTAGCTGTCACAGAAAAAGTAAATGTAGCTAAGCTAAGCTAGCTAAGTAATGCAACACCATCATTGGCACTGTACTAGCAATGCTAAAGTTAATAAAATAGTTTGCTAACTTAGCTTAGCTAGATTGCTAGAATAGTTTTCTACAAACAGTTACCCAAATTGACTCTATTGTTTTTGGTTGTTGGAGCAAAAGTTATTTTGCTTGAAAAGGTGTCTATTGTAAAGTCTCATTTGTATTTAAAAATCTAAAAATATTATATAGGCCTATGTGAAATTTAGGTCTAAACTGAGATTAATACAAATATAGGCCTAATGGAGACTACATTGGTTTGTGAAACAAGCATGTGAAAACTATTTTGTAAATGAAATTGTATGATGATAGATATCTATCTATCCCTCATCCAGATTTATTGCTTAATCTTCGGTAAATATTCTGCTAAAATAAAAAACATCTTCTCATATTCTGCAAGAATCATTAGCTATACTTATTTGTTTGATTGATAAGTGGTAAATTGACTACACAAACATGCTGTTTTACAGTCAACGCTTTCTTATCTTTCCACAGGAGCATTATTAAAGTTCCTTTCGGGAGGAGCAAAAAAAAGAAGTCCATCTTCATCTCCTGTTGATGATGAAGAAGAGGACACAATACAAACTTTTTGAAAAGACCAAGAGCACTAAATGTGTATATACACCAATCAGCCATAACATTATGACCACTGACAGGTGAAGTGAATAACATTGATAATCTCATTATCATGGCACCTGTAAGTGGGTGGGATATATTAGGCAGCAAGTGAACATTTTGTCCTCAAAGTTGATGCATTAGAAGCAGGAAAAATGGGCAAGCATAAGGATCTAAGCGACTTTGACAAGGGCCAAATTGTGATGGTAGACGACTGGGTCAAAGCATCTCCAAAACTGCAGCTCTTGTGGGGTGTTCCCAGTCTGCAGTGGTCAGTACCTATGAAAAGTGGTCCAAGGAAGGAAAAGCGGTGAACCAGCAACAGGGTCATGGGCGGCCAAGGTTCATTGATGCATGTGAGGATTAACGGCTGGCCCGTGTGGTCCGATCCAACAGACAAGATACTGTAGCTCAAATTGCTGAAAAAGTTAATGCTGGTTCTGATAGAAAGGTGTCATAACACAGTGCATCGCAGTTTGTTGCATGTGGGGAAATTACTTTTATTCCTACATTCCATAGTAATGTAAATATTCCAAAAAGTGGCAAAAAAAAAAGCAGCGTGGATATATATATATATATATATATAATCATACACATATGTGCTTTAATTATTTCATATATATACATCTGTGTGTGTGTGTGTGTTATATACAGTTAGGTCCATAAATATTTGGACAGTGACACAATTGTCATAATTTTGGCTCAGTACGCCACCACAATGGATTTGAAAGGAAATAACCAAGATGTCCTTTTAGTGTATACTTTCATCTTTAATTTGAGGGTAGTTACATCCAAACTGGGTGAACAGTGTAGGAATTACACCCATTTTTATATGTGGTCCCCTCAATTTTAGGGGCTCAAAAGTAATTGGACAAACATAATCATTAATTAAATTTTGAGTTTCAATACTTGGTTGCAAATCCAAAGTCTGGAACCCATAGACATCACCAGATGCTCGGTTTCTTCCCTGGTGATGCTCTGCCAGGCCTGTACTGCAGCTGTCTTTAGTTCCTGCTTGTTGGGGCATTTTGTGGGGTGTTGTTGATGACAAATTAAAAGAAAAACTTGAATAAATGAGTGGAGGAAAATAACGAATACAGATGTACTGCATGATACAATTAAGAAATTAACATCCTATCATGCTCTGTGGCATATAAAATGCTGAGCAGGCCCAGTTGACCTCGATTTTGGATCAAGATGGCAAGAGGAGAGGATCTAAGTGACTTTGAAAGAGGGGTCATTATTGGGCATGAATGGCAGGAGCTTCATTCACAAAGACAGCTCAACTGGTAGTAATGTCTCAAGTAGTGTTTCAATAGGAAGTGACTAAAGTTACACTTGCATTTAGATCTATGGGATCTGCATCAGTCAATAGGGTTGGATATCGTTGTCAAAAGCACACATTCGATCACCGTGATGCTTGTGCATTACTGTGATATGTAAGATAAAACAGAAGAGCAACTCTTTCCGAGGTGACTGAGAATGTCAATGCAGGATGTGATCAGACTGTGTCAGCAATAACTACACAGAGAGGGATATTTTAGTAGGGTTGTAGTGCATAAACCCCTCATTACAAAGACAAATGCCCATTTGAGAGGTCAGTGGTGCAAAAACCATAGACACTGCTCTACAGAGATGTGGAAAAAAGTGATATGGTCAGATGAGTCATCCTTCACCATATTCTCAACAAGTGGGTGAGCGCATATGTGGTGACACCAAGAGAACAGGCACAGGCCTGACTGCTTGACCCCTACAGTGAGGTGGTCCGGAGGCTCTGTTATACTGTGGGGGTCATTTTCCTGGCATGGCTTTTCCCCTTAGAGTCACTGCAAATCATTACAAAGTTATTCTGAGTGATCACCCTTATCATATTAAGAAACATTTTTATCCTAATGGGAGTTGTCTCTTCCAGGATGTCAATGTCCCCATCCACAGGGCAGTCGGCACAGAATGGTGTAAGTTAATAAACAAACTAAAAAAAATACACATAGAGACAGACAAATGTGGTGAATCTCTGGGTGAACAGCACTATTTGTGCAGCCAGCCAACTGAAAGTGCAAGTTCGTGTTGCAAACAAACACACAGAGAGCTCTCACGTATTGATGTTCCAAAGGCGAAGAAGCAAAAGAGAAAGTTCCTGTGCAGACGTCACCTTTTATACAAATAGGATGTAGGAAGGGACCTGTTTGAATGACGGGCATAGGGCCAATGGCAGTTTTGATAGAGAGATGTTTCGATTGGGTTCCAATGGAAGTGTGCTGAAACCAATCACCTTTGGGCAGTGCTTTCAACTTGAAAGATAACCTTCTTAATAAGGCCACAACCTGTATTAAGAAGATCTTGTCATGGTAAATTCTCATAGAAGACATAGGCCTTGCTTTGGTTTGGTTTGGAACATTAAATTGTCCCCCCCAATAATGTATGACCGATTCCATAGGCATAGGAGACACATCCCCCCAATTCTGAAAAAAAATCTATGCCCCTGACTGAAGAATATAATTTTTAATAGGTAAGACAATGTAATGTGTAGTATTAATATAACTTGCTTAACTATTGATTCCTTGCTCCATACCATCTAATCTAAAGATCTTTCTGACTGATTGTTGCTAATGAACCTCAGCAAACAAACAATACAGTTAAGACTGCACGCAGAATTTGTCCCATTGTTAAACAACAATCAGTATTGGGTATAATGGGTAAATAAACAGAGAGCAGGTGTTTCTTGTTCTCTTGTTTAAAGCTGTCAATGTGAGAGATGAATTGGCTGGTTTTTAGTCTTTGTTTTGCACAACTGATCATGCAGTCTTACAGAGTTTTAACAATTGGTCTTAACAACAGGTTGCTAGTTGCCCGTGGTAAACAGAACCCAATTTTTCTGTGTAACAAGTCTAATAGTCACACATTGTGGATAACATTCTAAAAGACTTGTAGAGGCAGATGTTTTACATTAAGATGTGTACTTGCCTTGATGTGTACAGTTGCTACTGCGAATTTTGCTCAGCATGTGTGTGTTTTTGTGCTTTTAAGATTTTAGAGCCCTGCCCCCTCGTCACACTCTCCCAGATAAAAATAGTTTAAGATCAGTGGTCCCAGTACATCCTAAGTGACACATTGCATTATTGTCATGGCTCTGCAGTCTCACTGTCTTTTGAAATTGAGTTTTTATCCTATCTCTTAAGAAATAAGTCAAGGAGTGAACAACTTTTGATGGTGCACAATGTAGTTGAGTGAGAATACTTAATTTTGTTTATTTTTACACTGAACTTCTTGTTTTTGTAGCAAGGGCTAAGAGGTGTACATTATTTTTTGCCAATTACACCACTGAAGGCACCACTTTCAGATGAGCTTAAATCTGAGAGCAGAACCTCCACTGTAGTTTTCTCCGAAATACTACCAGTACCGGTACTTCAGGATAAATGAAGAGAAGTTACTAAAGGGACTAGCAGAATTAAAAACAAACAAATCACCTATGCCAGATGGTATATTTCCAACAGTACTTCAAGAAATTAGGGAAATTATTTATATGCCGCTAACTAAAATATTCCAGTTGACACTGAGAACGGGTTGTGCGGTACCACTTTACAATAAGTACCCCTTATCAGATATGAACTAATATGTTAGTTAACATGAACAAACCAGTAATTAATGCATCAACAAGTCATGAAAAGTAACTAATGAATTAACGACTCCAGGAATTAATGTATTGGTTTGTCTTTCTTCATGTCTGAATAATAAGGCAATTACAAAGGTGAATAAATTACTTAGTTAACATGAATAAACATTACTCATTTCAAGGACAACATATTTAGATGTTTGTTAATCCTAAGAGTTGTAAAAATAGTCACCAGATTTTCCACGACGAATGTAATGATCTTATGAAATAACATGAAATACACTGGGCAGTACTTGAACTGCTTGACTTTTTTTTTTAGTTTTTACACTCCTTCAGCTGATGGGTGTATTGTAAAATTGTAAAATTGTAAAATTGTGTTTTTAGAAATGTTCAACAAGCCTTTGGAACTGGTCTCCATTTATTTCTTTGTTGTTTTTTTGTGGGTTTGCTGAAGCTAATACTTCCTAAATAGGACTACAATCTTAAATAAATATGAAGCAATCATATGAGTCATATGAATCATATAAGTATATGAAGCAATACATTTCTGACTCTGTGGGTTTTGGTATTATGGGGAACAAATGACGCTGCTCATAGTTGTGTGGATGATGCAATTCTGTCCAGTCAGGCAGAGTTGAAGAGTGCTGACTGAGTTTGGAAATGTGGTCATGGAGGGAAGTCAGACCCAGCCTGTTTATCAAAAGATGATGTTAATCAGCCACACTGTGCTCCTGGGGGCCTCTGAATTTTAAGTGTTTTTTATAACAAAATTTGAAATTAAAAAAATCACCCCCTCCACACATAAGTGAGGGAAACAACCTTCCTAGAACAATTGGTATAACTTGTTCAAATTAGCAAATCATGCAGCACACTCTGAGGTATCTTACTACCTCACCAAAACAGATGCCTCCTACTGAGGTCTTGTTAATCCTACCCTCAATAAGATCCTCCCACTGGCTAAACCATCCATTACAACAAGTGGCTCTATAAATGTACATTTTCACATTCCCACAATAAATATAATAGTAATCATATTAAACAATCTTAGAAATACATTAATACGAAATTTTACATACCAAAATCACATTATTTTTACATATTTTTTATGAACCATAATCACACAAGGCAATCTTTCTTTGAAATGCATTATATTCCCCTATAGGAGAAGTGAGTGTGCCTCCACTAAAACAGAATATATTAACTAATAATCACATGCACACTCCCTCCAGCCAATCACAAAGCAGCATTCCCAAACAGTCTCTTACCTTATGTATACTACTTGCTACTGTTGGTCAGTTACAGTGGATCCTGATCCAAACTGGGTGAAGGGGGGTTGATTGTTACATTTAATGTAAAAAAAAATAAAAAATCCCCTGTGAAGTTATTTCTGATTTATAATAAGCATATAATTAAGACAAATTGCCAGAACTTAACACACTTTTACAGCAAATTCGTCCCATCACCAGGATCACTCTTGAACTGTTAAGATAGGATTATGTAAAAAATGGGCAATGTTTGAGTTCTTCTTTTAGCACATTAATTTATTACTCCAGCTGCTAACACAACACTTGTCCTTAAAAACATATAAATATCCCCCACACCCAGCCATTGTTATATGTAATGGGGCACGGGTTGTTATGATATTTAAACATGTACCTGCCACTTTAGGTGTAAACAGAAATTATTTAAACTATTGAAACTTATATCTATTGTTAAAACCTTATTTCACATGAATTGATTAAAGAGCATTATAGATTATAGATTATAATAATTATTCCTTATCCTGCATGCTTCTCATAATATCCCAATACATACTCCAAAAAAAAGGAAATTATTCTCTGTTGACTACTTTGGTTATATAGGTGTCTGTATATTTGTGATTACAGCTCATATGAATTTCTTCTACTCAGAGATCCACAATGGAGTTGGTTTCAAAGTCACTTCCAAATTAATGGTTTGGCCTCCCTCTAGTGGGTTGGTATAGAAGTGTATGGGGTTAACAGAGTTTAGAACATCTAAGAGGAACGATTGGTTGCAAATACAACCCCGGTTATCTAAAAAAGGAAGCACTGCCCAAGGGGGACTGGTTTATGCACACTTCCATAGGAACCTGATCGAAAGTGTCACTCTATCAAAGCTGCCATTGGCCCTTCAAAACAGCTCCCTTTCCACTTCCTGTTCTATAAAACATGACATCTGCACAGGTTCGTCCTCTTTTGCCGGGAGCTGTCATAAGGGAGGACGCAGCAAGCTAATAAGGGAGCCTGCCCCGAGGCGACCGCAAGAGGGCCTCGGCAACACAACTCCAGACAGGAGCCACAGAGGACCCTTGGGGCCAATCTGGGCTGCCCAGGAGCGATGACTGCAGTCACGCTGTAATGGGAACTGTCTGCAATCAGCATATACAAAGCAGGGCTACATATCCCCAGGTAAACTCTTACACCCTCCGTTTACAATAGCAAGGTTGGCTGCTCTACTAGTGCATCTAGGAGCAAGGCCGTATATCTACTTGCACAATATATGGCACGGCAATCAAGCAACTTGTGCACCCTCCGCGCATCAACGTGGCAGCGAACCCCTGATCCTGCAGGAGTGGGGCCACAGACCCACTGAATAGCACACAGCTGGCTAGTCAACTGAGTAGCCACAGCTGGACATAACAGTATATACAGCATGACAGCAGGAACATTCATGCTGCCTCCACGCAGCACAGGAGAAATCACATTCACTGAACGGTACAGAGCAGCCATCTCCACTGTGTTGTCATAACAACTATACACATTGCAGGGTGCAGGAAGCAGATCATGCACCACCACGTAACACTGGAGCAGTTGTTACCTATTAGCAGGACAACAGCAGGCTCTACCATGACAATCAAACCATAAACATTGCGTTGTGTAGGAAAACAATTCATGCACTCTCTGCATAACATGGGAGCACTGGCCACTTGCTCCATTAACCCAGCTAGCAGCAAGGCCACACCAGCTCTTCAATGTTGTGCAAATGAACTATATACACAACGGGGCACAGGAACCAACTCATGCGCCACTCGCAGAACACAGGAGAGTTGACGCCTGCTGATTAGACCAGCTAACGCAGGGCAACATTAGTTCTACTGTGCTGACAAATGAAATATGTACACAGCAGAATACGAGAGCCCGCTCAAGTGCTTACCACTAAGGACAGACAGAGCGGGCCACAGACCTGCTGACCAAGGAACTATATATAACAACTTGAGTGCCATCAGCTGAGAATAGCGGTAGTGAGCTCCCGTCTACACAAGATAGAACAGAGCCACTGTCCTGCTGTTTACACATTATTATATACATAGTGACACCTGCACCACCGCAACACAATGCAATAATGAACTAACTATATACAGGGTGGCCTCTTAAGGCAACGTACCTAGAGGTCGAATGACACATCTCTGGGAACACATCGACAAGCTGTCAGCAAGTTCAGGAGCAGCTTGTGTGGGTGCTTGACTGGAAGGCATTGTCCGGTGGAAGCGAAAGACACGGTTCAAATAGCTCCATCAGGATGCGCTTAACAGGGGCAGACTGGTAGGGGAAATCAGGAGCCAGAGGCCGTGGGCTACTGGGGCACAACTTCAGCCAAATACCATGCTCCCAATGGAAGGGACTGGTCCCCTCAAATCCAACCTGTCAAATGTAAGTGGCAAAGCCCAAGCTGCGGCCTCACAAATGTCTGCCAAGGGGGCACCTTGAAAAAGGGCCCATGATGTGGTAACACCTTGAGACGTGTGGGCCACCAGGTGTTCATCCACCGGGGTCCCGGTGGACTCGTAGGCCATGATAATAGTGTCAACAATCCAATTGCGAGAGGCGCTGCTTTGAAAGCGCCTGGGTCCGTGCTCCATAAGACACAGACAGTTGGTCAGAGCGCCTAATTAGTCCTTAGTGGGTTCCAAATAGGGCACAGGGTAGAGCAGGTGAAGCTGACTCTCCAAAGAGAAGGGAGGAGGATGAAAAGCCATCAACTCAATAGGTCTGTTGACATGAAATAGAGACAGCACTTTCAGGAGGAATGCAGGGTTAGGCCATAGTGTAACCCTGGAACAATCTCCCACAAAACGGACACACGATGGGTGTACAGACAGGGCGTGTAAATCGCTCAAGCATTTTGCAGAGGTGATTGCCAGCAAAAACACAGTGACACTAGCTTCAGCTCAGCTGAGTTCAGTGGCTCAAATGGGGCTTGGGAAAGTGCGTCCAGCACTACATCAAGGCATCATGCGGGCAGTGAAGGGGTCCATAGCCGTCAAGCTCCCTTCAGAAACTGTGCAGCCAGGAAATGAGACCCAGGGAGCTCACCACCAATCCGGACATGACATTTGGAGATTGCCACCAGATACACTTTGAGCGTGGATGGGGACTTACCATGGTCAAACAGCTCTTGTAAAATTTGTAATATGACCCCAATGGGGCAATTAATTTGGTCTTGACCGCCGTCTTGGCACCAGGTGCTAAACGACCGTGCTCCATGGACAGAAAGCGAGATGAGGCCATCCTTGCCCTGAATAACAGGATATACCACATCTGTGCCCTCCTGACTCCTTGGCAGCCATTGTGTGAACAACAGTATTAGTGAAGCCAGCCAGTGAATTACACAGTTTTTAAGGTTTAAGGCAACACACAGACACAAACCTGCGCAGACGTCATGTTTTATAGAACAGGAAGTGGGAAGGGACCTGTTTTGAGTGACATGCACAGGGGCCAATGGCAGCTTTGATAGCTTTTGAGTGACATTTTCGATTGGGTTCCTATGGAAGTGTGCAGAAACCCCTCCACCTTGGGCATTGCTTCCAACTTGAAAGATAACATGTTTTTTCAAATTATTAAAAAATGAAAGAAATGTACTGGGGGGAAAAACATAAAAACTTTTGTAATGTAATATACTTTTATTTACACTCCATAAAAATCAACTCACTGGCCGCCCCAGCAGTTGCATTAATAAAACATAATAATTATAAAATAGAACTACTAATTTTAGAATGCTTCACGAAAGGAATGTTCTTGTCTGAACGTGTCTGAGCAAATTAGCATATTATTATATGTAATAGTTGTGTGTCAAGCCGGTGCTGAAAGCCGTGATGTTTAGTATCCAAACAAAGCTCAGGCTTTCCTCTTGTCAAACACGGTGTCATTTCAACCCAGCTGCTCAAGAAGAGTAATCTGAAGGCATTTAATCAAGGTGTACAGCCACAGAGAAAAACAGGCTCAATCCCATATACTCCAGTAAATGGTGTAAAAATGACGAAAACACACAGTTTACGTGCAAATGCTGCTGTCCAAGATAATCTTATATATCCTGAAATGGCAACATTTTAAAAGTGCAAGATACTGGTCCGTTTATTATGGGTTTCATGGTTAATGGCAATGCGGAATGCTTTTGTTTCCTATCATTATGCTCTCTTTATTGTTGTGGGTCTGTTGTGCACGGTTCAGTGCTGTACATCGTGTTGTAATCCTAACTTTGTAAAACATGGCTTTGTAGCTTCATCAGTGACATGAAAACCACTCTGTAAGATCATTAAACAAAGTATTAAACAACAAGGCTTAATGCACAAGACCTCGCATGGCTGCAGGAAACAGCAGCTCGTACCAAGTGCAATAAACTAAGACTATGTAAACTCGAGAGGGAGAGGGTAATTTAATATGTGACTCAAGCATAATGTCTTGAGTGAGGTCAAAACACACGTTAGGTATATGTATGATAAATGTCATGTAAATATGATGGATGTAAGTGTATATTGCTAAGGAGTTTATGAAGAGAATGTCAGTGGAACTTTAACTGCAGTTTTCTCTTTTTTCTATATTCCAAGTAGTGGGACTTTAACATGTCATAACTTTGTGAGGAGAAATTAACATATCTTCACAAATTATATATAAAGCAATAATCCAGCTCAATCAGATGAAGTAATGATCTCTTTTTTGAACATTGTGATGAAACCCTCCACCACAAAACCAATCACATCACTTTGATAACTAGCCTACTGCCAGTTGCCATCCAAATGATGATAATGATTAGCTTGTAGTTCATTACTACAGTAATTTGCCAGTTTTCAGCTAATGATATTTGATAGTATTGTATTATTTAATTTAGTTGTTTAATATGCACTGTGCAATATAATGCATCCAGAACTCTGTGGCTCACCTGGTATTTCTTTACACGCTACTCCACTACTCCGCTCCCTCCACTGGCTCCCAATACCGGCATGCATTCAGTTCAAGACATTAACCCTCACCTACCG
Source organism: Amia ocellicauda (assembly GCF_036373705.1). Classification (NCBI taxonomy): domain Eukaryota; kingdom Metazoa; phylum Chordata; class Actinopteri; order Amiiformes; family Amiidae; genus Amia; species Amia ocellicauda. The sequence continues at coordinate 41,969,077 of NC_089858.1, forward strand.
CTGTCTCAACCATACTGCACCTTCAGACCACTGTGGTCTTCCGGTGGCAAAAGACTAACTCTGCCTCCTCTGCACTCTCCTTCCTCCAGAGCCAGCTCCTTCTCATCCATGGACCCTAAGTGGTGGAACAACCTTCCCACTTGAGTCAAAACAGCCGAGTCCTTGACCTCCTTCCGACACTTACTCAAAACACATAGTTTCAGACAGTATTCCTCGGTTCCACTGGCTTGGGCATCCGTGCCATGCCGTGCCGTCCTGGGTGCTGTTCCCCAAGCTTTTTTGTAAAACCAGGCCATTGTATCAAGTCCGTCCTTGTTGTGGGAGGAGCATAGCGATTGTGGGTTTGGTTTGTTTCATTTTAAAAACAAAGACAGAAAACACTATGAGCGATAGAGACTGAGGGGTGTACTATGAAGTGAGGTAACTGGCTTATCCAGGTAACTTCAGGAGTAACTTTGTGAGGGCGGGTGTAACTTTCCGGTTAACCCACACTACGAAAGGTGAATAAGTTTTACCCGAGGTATGCTGTCATGGCAATATACGCAGCATCTCTACACTGCTCCGAGCAGGGTATCTTTGTGGTTAACTCGATGTTACCCTATGTAAGCACCGCCTCTCCGCCCACAATCTTGTCGGGACCCAATCGTCATTGGGCACGGGTTGTGAGGGGCTCACTCCACAGGTCGAGGGTGTTTAGAGACCGGGAAACTCCTCTAGTTCACCCCGATGATGTTCTCTGTGAAAGATATCGATTCTCATCTGAGGGAATTCAGTATCTTTGCCGGCTTCTAGGGCCAGACGTCTTCAATGCCACTCGCTGGAGTGATGCCCTCACTGTTGAACAGACAGTGTGCCTTGCTGTGCGGTATTTTGCCAGTGGACACTTCATGTATCCCATCGGTGATGCTGCACCTCTGAGCAGGAATACTGTCTGTCGTGCAGTTCGCAAGGTGGTACTTGCTCTCACTAAACTGCTGGATGCATTTGTTGTGTTCCCTGGCTATTTAAGCCTTCTAAAGATCAAAGAAGCTTTTTATGCGATTGCAGGTAATTCGCAATATAAAAATACTTGGTCTATTTTTAATGTGCATAGGCTGGGCCTATATACAGAACACCTTTTTGCATAGGAATCCCGAGGGTGATTGGTGCGATTGACTGTATGCATATCCCCATTAGAGCACCCCTGGGAGAATGTGAGGAGGATTATGTGAATAGGAAGTCATTACACAGCATCAGTGTTCAGGTATTTGATCATATCATATTTGATCGGAAATGTAGGCTAGCTTACATTTGTCCTTAAAACTTCTACTTACAGTGCTTCCGGAAAGTATTCACAGCGCTTCACTTTTTCCACATTTTGTTATGTTACAGCCTTTTTCCAAAATGGATTCAATTAATTATTTTCCTCCAAATTCTACAAACAATACCCCATAATGACAACGTGAAACAAGTTTGTTTGAAATCTTTGCAAATTTATTAAAAATAAAAAACAAAAAAAGCACATGTACATAAGTATTCACAGCCTTTGCTCAATACTTTGTTGAAGCACCTTTGGCACCAATTACAGCCTCAAGTCTTTTTGAGTATGATGCTACAAGCTTGGCACACCTATTTTTGGGCAGTTTCTCCCATTCTTCTTTGCAGGACCTCTCAAGCTCCATCAGGTTGGATGGGGAGCGTCGGTGCACAGCCATTTTCAGATCTCTCCAGAGATGTTCAATCGGGTTAAAGTCTGGGTTCTGGCATTCACAGAGTTGTCCTGTAGCCACTCCTTTGTTATCTTGGCTGTGTGCTTAGGGTCATTGTCCTGTTGGAAGATTAACCTTCACCCCAGTCTGAGGTCCAGAGCGCTCTGGAGCAGGTTTTCATCAAGGATGTCTCTGTACATTGCTGCATTCATCTTTCCCTCGATCCTGACTAGTCTCCCAGTTCCTGCCGCTGAAAAACATCCCCACAGCATGATGCTGCCACCACCATGCTTCACTGTAGGGATGGTATTGGCCAGGTGATGAGCGGTGCCTGGTTTCCTCCAGACATGACACTTGCCATTCAGACCAAAGAGTTCAATCTTTGTTTCATCAGACCAGAGAATTTTGTTTCTCATAGTCTGAGAGTCCTACAGGTGCCTTTTGGCAAACTCCAGGCCTTTTACTGAGGAGTGGCTTCCATCTGGCCACTCTACCATACAGACCTGATTGGTGGAGTGCTGCAGAGATGGTTGTTCTTCTGGAAGGTTCTCCTCTCTCCACAGAGACACGCTGGAGCTCTGTCAGAGTGACCATCGGGTTCTTGGTCACCTCCCTGACTAAGGCCCTTCTCGTTAACCAGGACAACGTAAGACGTCGTTAACCAGGACAAGTTACAGTTTAAACAAAATGCACACGTTTCACGATGAATCATACAGTAACAGCAGCTACAATATAATTTAACTGAAGTGTGCACGTTTCAGTCATGGCGTTTATGGACTTATGGACGCATTTATTAAACCAGTCCTTAATGTTTTAGAGGGAAACCCAGATCTGCTGTATTTATTTATGCATTCATTTAACTTGTAAATGAGCACACGTTAACTAATTCGTGTTCGCCTTCATACTGATTGTCTCCGCGGGGCTGTTATACAACAGACCTGCAAACCATCCACAGATCAACAGCCTGAAACACCGGCCAGCTGATCATACAATATTAATAACATCGGCTGCTACGACACAATGTATCTGATCTCTTCCCTGTCTGTCTGCAAGTCCAGAGCACATCTCCGCTCCTGAAAGAGAAGGATTTCCTCATTGGTCGTCCGGACGCGTCCGAGAGTGGAAACGGGGCTTTACTCTCCTGTAAGATTGCATTTATACGTTTTGTCATATTTTTTGCTTTGCCTTACTAGAACTTGTATTGTTTATTTTGATTTCCCCTATGTTCCCTTTCCCTTGGCCATTGACTGTGACGTAACATCTTGTCTGCATGTATCAGCTTTTCCAATCTAGGATGTAAAACCTTATATATTGTTCACTGTATATCTCGTATACACTTGTGTACATTGGAATTTGTAAAATGCATTATGCCTTGAACTGCACTGTATTATTGCACTTTGATTTGGTATTATATTTTTAAATCGCCCTGGACATGGGCGTCTGCTAAGAAATAAATAATAGTAATAATAATAACAGGTTTTAATACGTGGACAATTAAGATATTTCAGTGATTTTACATAACCCATTATGTAGGATTAAACCAACAATAATGGTCACATAAACTGAATGAAGAGTTTTAAAAAGCTTTTTTTCCAAGGACTTGAGAGAACTGAGTTTCAGTTTAGTTTCCCCTGTTGAGATGTGCATTACCAGCAAAAATACTTATTTCTGTGTATAAATGTAGTTTTATTTGTGATGTCCAGTGTATTCTTGCTGTACACAACATTAACATACATTACTGGTTCCCATTGCGAATGAAACTGCTAATGTTATCTGAACTTAAGGGGGCAGGTGTATTTTATTGGTATTGGTGTGTAGAATTACTGTTTAGTTAGAGGGTCCTTGTTGGCTAATAATTGTTTTGCAGTAAGTGTGGATAATGATAACAATAATCCCAATCTTTGAAAAAAACAAAAAAAAATCTATCTGTATGACATAGTTTGAGATAACGTGTTAGTCAAGTGTCAGAACCATTATCGGACTTGATAAAACCTCCCAGACCACATTCCACTATATAATGTGGGATTCTCTCTACCCCTGTATTAACATATAGAAATCTAAACTATTTCCCTGTAGTACTGTACCACAATACCCCTAATACAAAACAAGGAAATTGTAGGCATCAATTCAAACAATTATTTGTATGAAGTTATTTTATTTTGACTGAGGAGCTGTTGCAGTTACCATTTGCATCCACAAGAGTGCAATCCTTTAACATGTGTTGGCACATGTTTGGGCCAACAGCTATGAAGTGTTTGGATTTGAATGAGTTTCAAATTCTGTCTTCCAGTAACCTTTGTAACTATAGCTTGGTGATGTGCAGGACCTGGATATTGGTTTGAAATACCTGAAATGTTTGAAATTAGTATATTATATTCCAGACTTTTAGATTGACTGGTTCATTAAATTCTTCCAGTTACACAAAGGAGGATCGCCTATGAACATATTTCTTGTCATATGAAACAAAGCTGCTGTTTTTGATACACATGATATTCAGATTATTCATTCATTTTAAAACCAACAAATACAAATGTTCTGATGGGATCGTATTTTCCAAATTCCATATAACCAATGCGAACATAAATTCTCTCATTCTAAATTATAGTATTATATAGTACTCAGACTCAGAAGTTGTATTTCCTTATTTTCATCTGATGAGTGATCATAAACAAAATATGCCTTGTTGTAAAGAAATGTAAGTTACTGTTTCTGTGGCAATAAAGAAAACATAAATTGCATTAATAAAAATCAGTGAGGAACAACTTTAATAAGTCACTGCTCTCTCCGTCACTCATCATGTGTGATAATTAAGCTTTGATAACAGAGCAAAGTGAAACGGACAGCTCTGATTACCTTCAGGTCTGCTTTTCTTCTCATAATTATTGAAACTGCAAGCCATAACAGAGGCTTCTTATTCCAGTCACAGTCTCAATGCTGTTGACCTACGTCTCAATCTCTGTTTTGGGTTTTGTCAGGTTAATAAATCTAAAGTCCAGGAAAATAATTATACATGATTGTTGTACACAGAGGGGTATGTAATCCCTGAAGCCTGTCCTGTTTATGGAAATGATTGCAAAATGCACGTCTTTTCACTGTAATACCTGCCTAACTGTCCATGCCCACGCAGTGTCACAATATATGGTATAAATTATCATAGCTTGCCTTGGAAAATCCCACTGAGTATTTGCTGCTGCCACCTACAAACCACATGGCATGCTCTTTCTCAAAGCTCTGCATCCAGTACTTAACATATCTAAATTAATAAATAAATAAATAAATAAATAAATAATCAAACAAACAAAACAATACCCTGAATTTTCATTCTGATTTTCATTCTCCCCTTCTTTCTTAAGAGCAAGGCTTAACATTTCTTCCCCCTTCTCCCAGAAACCTTCACTCTAGTCTCATTATCTTTGCCAGACTGCTCCCAAGCTGTTCTCATAACCCTAATGATTTGTTTTATTTTGGATAACCATGATTAATCCAAATACTGATTGATCTCTTTTGTTTTGAGTGAGGTTTCCTATGTGGGAAACCACACAAACATCTTGCTCGGTAATTCACTCTCCGTCGTCTCCCTCAGTCTTATTGCCTAAAGCAGCCTGACATTTGTTTACATCATCTGTCCAAGCCGGGGCCCAAACAACTAACAATCTGATTTACGTACAAACCAGCCTACACTACTTTCCCATTTCCTTCTGGCTCTGCTTATGAAGGAGGTCTAATAAATAAGCACATGCACATCATCGGGCAAAAATGACTGTGATGCACGCTAGCGTCCTGCAGAGACTCGTTTCTGAAGTGTAGCTTAAAAAAAAAGGAAAAAAAACGAACAGGTGAAATATTTGTTCACACGGCTTAGTGGATATCTTGGTGGCCTTGTTAAATTGGTTAAATTGTGGCCCCCACACCAGCTTTTGGGTAGAGCTATGGTAAAGTGGGAGATTGATAACTATAAATTAGAGCTAAAATAGTGATCTTGTATCAATGTGGATTTAATAGAACAGAGGGATTGACTACTTGCATTCTCATACCCCGTTTCCACTAGCCAAATGCAGTGGCGTCACAGTACGTGCCCCGGACCAATTTGGGACTCAGGCGGTAGGATGTACGAGGCTGTGACGTCTGGGGCTGGTTCGGGGACAGGCGGAAGCACAGCTGGGCCCTGGTGGAGACCCCCTGGACCGGCACGGCCACCAGGGCCAGCCCGTGGCATAGGCGGAATAGGCCAATGCTACGGGCGTTGTCCATCCTAGGGGCGCCCAAAGGAGTGTTTTTTTTTTTTTTCTATTTTAAGAAAACCATCAGACCCTCCTGCTAGCACGAAGGACACACCGTCAGCACCCCCCGCTAGCACCACGGACAAAACACCGTCATCACCTGTTCTGGGGGGTCGGGGGAGGCATTATATTGTTTTGTCTATGGCGGCAGAACGTATGAGCCGGCCCTGACAGCCACGCTGAGGTGCAGCTAAACGTGGCTAGTGGACACGGGGTATTATTGATTCATGGGTAGACTTGGGGTGTTAATTTGCCTTAGTTTGGAAATGAGATGTTTAATATGAGGGTAAATAATAATTTACTGGCGACAGTCCTGAACTAGCAAGTGAATCAGAAAAGCCGCAGCCCTGCCCCTTTTTCCTGCTAGCAAACAAGAGTAAATTATTGCCTGGTCATGGTGCAGCTCAAACATATGTACCCTAGAGATGTGTCCGAGACTGAAGCAACTTTTCCAGATAAAGAGTACTTTTTAAGGTGGGGGGACACTTAATAAGAGGCCTGTTCTACATAACTGAAGATGCTTGAACAATTTCAGCAGAGTGAATTTCAATGGTTATTTCCAGGTTCCATACAAAACCGTAAATGACAATCAGGAGTTTGTTTGTTTGTTTGTTTGTGTGCATTTCAATACACTCAAAGATACAGATAAACCCACTACATCATAGAGGGATTATTTTATATTTTGGTCTATTTTTCAGTTTTAGTTTAACCTTGTGTTGGTGTGTGATAACAGCAAATAATTAGAAGATAAAAAAAGACAAACCCATATACACAAATGTTCTCCCAGCAGTGTAAAAGTATAGTAATTTCAATGCAGTCCAAGTTCAATTGGCTTTGATTGTCTTGCTGCATTGACCCTTACCCAGTTGTTGCCACCCCTTCTCGTCCTTCCAAATAAATGGCCTAACGTATTCCACCTGATCATGTCTTTAATGTCTTGCCAGAGTTCAAGTAAGAAGTGAAATAACTGACAGATAGGGCACTAAAGCTCACTACTCTCATTATCTTGAGAGAGATTCCAGTTCAGGCTGGTTCTTTTTAATACTGCTGGCTTCAGCACTTGTGTAGCACCGAGTCAGGCATGAGTCATTGGAGTCTGCAGTTTTGTTAAAGTCTCTTTGGAGGGGAAAAACAAGGAAGCACAAAGTCGTTAGTGCAGGGGCACTTGCCAAATACTTACGTTGGCACTGACATCACAACGTCTGCCCTTTGTTGACTCAGGAATGTCAGGCCATCTGTGCATTGCTTAAAACAATTAGTTTGCCTGGGTTTATATTCAGTGGGTCAAGTTTTCAGAGAGAAAAAAATTGATTTCCATTTGTTTATGTGGCTGCCACCTATATCCAAGGCAAATTGAGTTCACCAGCATTCACCAAAAAATGAACTAAGAAAAAATGATGTATTTAGTTCCAGATTGTAACAACTCTCTGTGTGAAGAAGTGTCTTCTGTTTTCTGACTTGAATGCCTTGAAGCCCAATTTCCATTTGTGTCCCCGGGTCCGTGTGTCCCTGCTGATCTTGAAAAGCTCCTCTGGTTTGATGTGATCAATGCCTTTCATTATATGGGGGCTTAAATCAAGTTCCCACATAGTCTTCTCTGTTCAAAGGTGAAAAGGTTCAGTTCCCTCAGTCTCTCCAAGTAGGACATTCCCTTCAAACCTGGAATAAGTCTGGTTGCTCACCTCTGAACTGCCTCTAGAGCAGCGATTTCTTACTTGAAGTGTGGAGCCCAGAACTGTACACAGTATTCCAGATGAGGTCTAACTAATGCATTGTACATTTAACATTACTTCCCTTGTTTTAAATTCTACACTTTTGACAATATACCCTAACATTCTGTTTGCCTTTTTTATTGCTTCCCAACATTGTTTGGATGGAGAAAGTGAGGAGTCCACGTAGACTCCTAGGTCTTTAGGTAAGTTACTTCATCTAGTTCCATTCCTCCCATAGTGTAATTATAGTGGACATTTTTGTTACCTGCATGTAATACCTTGCACTTGTCCACATTGAATTTCATCTGCCAGGTGTCGGCCCACAACTGAATATTATCTTCAAGTCCCTTTGAATAACCTGTGCTGCCGAGATTGTATCTGCTGAGTCACCTATTTTAGTATCATCTGTAAGTTTGCTAACTATCCAAGAGTCCAGATCATTAAAATAGATTGGAAAAAGCACAGACCCTAATACTGATCCTTGTGGAACTCCACTAACAACCTCAATCCAGTTAGAAGCAACTCCTCTTATTGACACCCTCTGTTTCCTATACATGAACCAGATAATCTACTTATATTACCCTGAATACCTACAGCTTCCAATTTTAGTGCAGCAACATTTGCAAGATGCATGAATGGGAAAAAGATTATGTATTGAGTAGACATAAATGGCAACAACTTTTTGGTACTGTGATCTCCATCAGATAAAACTCCATAAAATAAAAATGACAGCCGCCCCTTTAAAGCAACCTGCTTTGCAATGCAACGCAGGTGATATATTTTAACAGTAACCCCTCTATTTATTAACATTAGGATGGCTTTACTGCTTCCAGGAGCTGAACTTTGATATAAAATGATATTATCTGTCATCTGAAACAGCCTTTGGGACTTGTGACAAAGGACCTAACCTAACCTAAGGACCTGAGGATGAAGTTAAGCATCTAGTATGTGAACTTTTAATGTAAGTGCCTCAACTGTAGGCTTTGAAGCAGTCCCTTCCCTCCATTACCGGCCCATACAGTAGTGCCAGTGCTCTGCCGAAGGGGGGGGGGGGGGGGGTTGTGGGGGCTTAGACTTCAGCTCACATTAACGTAACCCTGCCTCAGAATGAGTAAACAAACTGAAGTAAATTGTTAACTGCTGCTCATACAACTTACCATAAACACACCCAGTTACAATAGAGGCAGTATTGATTCTACTGTTAGGTCCTTTGTTTTCCTTCTCACAGTGCAAATTCCTCTTGGTGCCTGCACCCCGTGCCTTTTGTTTTATGCTGGGAAACAAGCCCTGTTAAGCCCACTGCCTGCCATATGAACAGTCTCGACTGTAACCCCTGTTTTATCAAGTAAAGTCTGCATACTACATGAAAAGGTTATTATGCATATAAAAAGTTATTTGCATACACTGCTTGAATCAAAACTGCATTTTCATGTTCAAATGTAATTGTGGGAAGATTTCAGGAGGGGGGGGGTTATGATAAGGTGAAATATAATACATAAAAGTGTATTTGCAATTAAAAAGAACCAAATTATGAATCTTATGAAGAGTTATGATCTGTGCTTTAAAATGTGTTCATATGCAATATAAGTTTTATAAAGTCCTGTGCTTTAAGGTAATAATTTACTGTGAACTTCCTTTACACTTCCTTAGGTCTGTGTTACTCTGTGCTTTAAAATGTGTTCATATGCCATAAACATTTTATAAAGTTCTGTGCTTTAAAGTAATACATTTCCTTTACACTTCCTTAGGTCTGTGTGTGTGGACTTACTGGAAACCAATTGGTATCATGTTCCCCCCATAGAGAGGAACTTTAATTTGTACATTTGCTTTAGAAACCAATTTAAATGTGTTGTGAATGCTATATTTTAGAAGGGAAGGGATTTCTTAAAAGGTGGTCTTGGAAAGCTCCTGCCGGAGCAGTTTTTGTGAACAGACAATGTAATCTTTGATTTACAGTGTAATTTTAAAAGGGGCATTGGTTGTCATTGTAATGTCTAAATCCCCACGGGGTTTCACTTAAACTCATTTCCAAGGGTTTATGTGAAATGTATCATGCATCCACTGTTCCTATCACTTAGTTTGCGAGCAACTCCCATCAGGTATCTGACTGCTTTTGCGAATCATGCTGATCATATCAAGACAGGACCTGGACTGAATCTCTCATTTCCAAGCCTGGGTAGTTTGCACACTTGTGGTGAAAAATAAAGTACAGTTTACCAGAAGTACTGTCTTAGTCTAGCCATTATCTATCACTGGTTACATTTTCCATAAAAGCACATGGGTGGGATAGCTGTACATTACACCTCCCGTAAGGTACTTTTCCTAACTGCTAACAGAGAAAATAATCCAATAGATTCAGTGAGGTCATTGGGAATAAGCTTTTAAGAAATAAACACATGGGTCATAAAACTAAAACAAAACACTGACGCCATGTTGATATTTCACTTTAGGGGATTTTCACCCAAGACTGCTGAGCAGAGCAAGCAAGCAAGAAAACGAACACAGAAACAAATAGAAACTAGCATGAGTGGAGTAAAAGCAGGATCTTATTAAGGGCTCAGGAATAGAGGGTTTAACATTAAAGGGTTTAACAGGAATAACATTAAGTCTACAGACCAACCAAGTTAGACTTGAGAAGTTTATATATTTGATTAATTATGAAGAATAAAAGCAAGCAACTATTCCTGGACAATGTTCCCTGTTTAGTTTGACAAGTCTGACTCAGGAAGCATTATTTCTAGCCTATGGGGCAGTAAATTGTTGTGTCTCCTTGGGGAATTTGTCTCCTTTTGAACTCTGTTTCTGTGAAACAAGAGCAAGGCTAGCAATTAATGACTGAAGCAGCTTTACCATGAAGTAAACAATAAAGTGCAAAAGGGTTAGGAACTGGACTGGAAGCCATGTATGGCCTTTTACAAGTATTTCTTTGCATCTTGTTTTTATAAGGGCAAGACATGATTTGAATGACAGGCAAGTACAGTGAAAAAACCAGAGACTTGATTTAATTTGCCAGGAGTACTTTTGTATTGCACTGCACAGAAACTAATCATGTGTTGCAAAAAGAAAACCAAAACACAATTTTGCTGATTATCTCCCTGATTATCACTTTAGCCCATAAGCTAGACTTTAACTCGGCTGCTCCAATTATCGAGAAAAACACTCTCTTAAATGTATGCTTTTGTCCTGAGTGATCAAAGCTCACAGTAGTGTACTTGTTGACATTAAGCCACAGTCAGTATAAATGGGTGCAGTTAAATCACAATTATATAATGTCACCACTGTCTCTCTGCACACAAACCCCCCAAAAAGTTTAATATTGAGCAGAAGACAAACAACTTTGGTTATGAGGTACAACAATTTTATATCTTTGCCTTAATTTCCCAGCTGAGTTCACAGTGACATTGCAGGTAAAATCTGCTCTTTTTTCAGTGAACAAGACCCTCATATATCTGGCCTATAGTGCACAACACAAGATTATGTAATGGGTAAACAATAAGTTTGTGCTGAAAATGTTTTTAGTTTGTATAAGCTATTATGTAAGGCCCTCGACGCTATCTTATCAAATATAATGGGAGAAGCCTCATTCAACTGATCGTGCTTGAATTCATATGCACTGCAATGCACTTTCTGTTGCCAATATGTATCATACCATTCTGAACAACAGTGGACTGCTAGCTTTGATGGACATTTGTTATGCAAGCATAAGAATCTGCCAACACACTAATGCTCCTTTTCACAAAGGTGGGACAGTGGCAGAGGGAGGTTGAAAGAGAAAGACATTGAACACATTGCATTACCACTGGGATGAACTGTAATAATATTTTGCCTTGTCTGAAAACACTTGTTAATATACAGTTTTTTAATTTACTAGACTGGGATGATTGGGTATAGGGGATTACCACATAACATATGAACTGTCCAGTTCTGCATCTTATCACAGTGCAGGACAATACATTGATATCAGGGCTGTAAATCTGAATGTATATAGGCCGTGTGAGTATATAATTACTTAACTGTTCCAGATGGCTTTGTAATGAATATGCTACATGAGCTGAAATACTTGGTGTTATATCACATACCAACATGAAGCATGTTCATATTAGATTAATAGAGTTTCAAAATGATCTCAATCCATAGATAGGTAGAAAAGTCTGCTGCTGTGTGGCTCCTGAGTGGCTGAATTGGTACAGTTTCTGGAGTGCAGGTTGGGCCTCAGAAAATGCTGGTTTGAATATGAGTGGTGTCCTCCCACAGTACCTGGGATTCCCCACAGAAAATTGATTGACACAGCAGTGTCCCTGGTAACTTCTTTCTTGTCTGTGAGCATCGCTTAACATTGAGAGCAGCATTAGTCCTCCCTTCAATGCTCTAGTTCTGTTGTTTGTGCAGTGGACTTGCAGTGAATAGATAATCACTGCAAGTATCTGTGGACGCAATAATCTTGTCTACATCTCTCCTGCGTTAGTACATGGGTTGTAGCACCGAGCCAAATTGATAACCACTGGTGCTTTCAAGTCAGGAAGGTAGAAATGGAAATGAAAAAGCATTCTATTACATATTTTAAAAAACTAAATGAAGAAATCTGCTGTTCCAGCAATTTCATTCCTATTTTCTACATTTTACATTCCCATTTTCATCATCAATTAATTTTCTTGTGTATACATAAGAGTATGTGAGTTTGAGTGAAAGACAGAGCAGGCCCTATGTTTTTTACTCTGTGAGAAATGATGAAAGATGCCTCTAAATATAGCCATACTTATCAGAACCATTGCTGTGTTTCGCTTCTACAGCAACATAAGGTCAATGGCTCTGACCATCACTTCCTACTCAAGGGAAGTTTTATTTCAAGTCAAGGCATCTTGTCTGCCAGCCTAAGTTCAATAAATCTTTTTCTTTTTGGTGATTAATGTTAATATCATGTCTCCCTTTGTGCATAATTCTCCATCGACGCCATTTACACCCAAGTTCCTTGTATCATGTGAAGAATAGACATCCTGTATTAGTGAGGGCTTCCACCATTCTTAGGTAAAGTGTGAATATTTGGCCAGAGAATACTGTCTACTGCCATGGAAAAGGTTGACTATGTTACTGTCAATAGAGTGTTCTTGGAATTGTTTGGTTAGTGTATTGATTAAATTCCAGTTTAGTATTAAACTGAAAGGGAAAACATTTTTTTTTCCCACTTATATAAAATGATCACTTCTCCAAAACCAAAGGTCATGTGTTTCTCATTTCATTTCTACTTCCTGTCTAGGAAATACTAGTGCGTAAACCTGGGGTGGGGATGTTGGTGGATGTGGTGGTGGCGGGATGGGGGGGGGGGATTGGGAGGGAGGGGTTGTTGAAAAACAACCTACAGGACTGTTTACAGGAACTATGAAAAGACTCTTATAAACAGTGCACTTCTGGTGATTACTAGCTAGCATACTACTAGTACTGGAGTTCACTTTCATTTAAATGTGTTTGCCTTTAATCTGCTCAAGTCAGCCATGTTTCTGTTCATATCTGCTTGCAAAAAATATAAATTAAGATCTGTAATATGCACATTTAATATGGAAGGGGCGGGGGTCACAACATTCCACACTAGGACTAGGGAATGATGTGGTGTGATGAGCATACACGAACATAAAATACAATAAATATGTATTACTTCAGGAACAATAAATTATGACGGGGGGTCGGGGGGGGAGACAGAAGAAGAAACAAAGAACAAACAAAATGATCCAACGACACCATAGGCTTCACAAGTGTGGGGACATAACGTTATTGAATTCACTGCAATGTAATTATCTTTCAAATCAAAGTGTGTGTGTGTGTGTGGGGGGGGGGGGGCGGGGGCTTAAGTCTATTACTACTATTACCATGGAACCTCGCCTCACGTACAACTTGTCTATCAAAACTGCTTATTGGCCAATCCATGCATCATACTTCACCAGATTGGTACACCAGTATGGCTGAATATTATAGGCCTGTGCTGACCACCTTTACCTTGGTGGACCCACCATGCAGGCACCGAGAACATCAACTTACTTGGTTCAAGAGACAGACCGTGCCCTTTTTTTTTGGCGGTAGAGCATACAGTGGACATGTCACACTGGCCACACTGGTCTGACTGGTGAAGCATCTTGAGTGGCTGTTGTACTGAAGGACCAAACTGACTGGCACTGTGCACTACCATTTTGTACAAAGTATATAGATTCAGACATTGATCAAGATCGATTTGAAATCGAGGTCGATCGAAGTCCAAAGTTTTTAGTAATTTCTTGGAACACATGTGGTTTAATTATTTAATGTTTTAAATAGTTTGGGCTTTTGTGAATATAATTTAAAAATAAACCAAAAACAAAACAATACGAACCTTATTCACCGGAAAAAAGTTTTGCTCTTCTATTTACGTATGAATTTCACCCACATATATGTGACATATTGTTCTGATTCAAAGACGCATAAATGGGTTTCGCTGGACTGTTATTTTGAAATTGTATTCATACTTGAACATTCATTTTAACAATCTGCGAAGGATCCTGTGTAATAAGTAACCTATACATTCCAACACAAAGCATAAGTTAAAATGAATACAAAATGTGTTGCATTAATGAAAATGAATACATTAATCATACTCCGTAAAGTGTTAAAGAACAACACGTTTTTCTTCTTTGTCATGGCCATTGCTACCAATTGTTTGAATATTATTATTAGTATGAATACGTTTAACGTAATTACTATTAGGAAACGCTCTTCACAGGAAATAAAAATTCCTGTAAAAAAGCGTCCAATAAGTAAAAATGTAGTCTAGATTTGGGATTCATGTTTTCGTGGTATGTTTTTCTTTATAATTCCTTAGCAAAAAATCCCCCTGCATAAACATATCACGAGTTAATTAACTTCTCGTGACACATTTTTATTTGTATCTTTATCTTAACAACATCCACTCGTTCATCTTATTTCTTAGTTTTAAATATGACATACACCGTAGTAATTTCATTGTATCTAGAATGCTCTGTACAACTGCAGAGCAGCGGGGATTGCTACACCACCACTTGCATGTACCGTACACTTTTGACAAGTTGACTGGAGGTTGCTCTGCTTAGAAACAGGCGTTCCTGGACAGGGTGTGTATATCAGTGATGTCATAAACGGGGCTTAACAGCTTGAGCGGTGCCACTGAGGCTTTATATAGCGTTCGCACACTGCTCAGCTCAGCATTGGAGTAGGACAGGCTGGACATCTTGACCAATCTACGAAGACATAAAACAGATACAAAATGTCTTTCGAGACTTCTCACTCGCGCCGAGTGTGCCCGGTCGTCACCGGGAACAAATTCGACACAGCCCACCGCAAAAAAGCAGTGGCTAACATCTTCGAAAATGTCAAACAGGACGCAATGCTGAAACTCTTCAAGAAATCTGGTGACATGAAGGCGGAGGAGAGAGCGAAGAGCATCTTCTCATTTGCCCAAGACCCAGAGGAAACGGCCAAAGCCTTGATGGCACTGAAACAGAGGAAAAAAGATAAATTTCTGCAGATCGTGGGTTTGGCTAGGTATTCCCTGAAACTGCACTGACACTTTTGCTCTGCTCCGCCGGAGCATACTATGAAAATAAACTCACTGTAAGTGTAAGCTTTGACTTGCAGTACCGAGCGAATGGAATCCAAATACGTCTGCTGGAACAAGATAGCGGCTCTACCTGGCAAAGAACGAGTAGAGGAGATCAGCAAGAACCAGCAAGAACTGTTCAAGTACTGCACTAACACTGCCACGAAAGCACAAGAAATACATTTCCTACGTCTCTTGTGAGCCCGGGGAAGAGACAACAAAACAAAGGATGGAGAAGTGCCTGTGGACTTTCAATACGGGTCCCATTTGGAAGCTAAACAAAATCGAGACTATTCTTTACAGACACAGTTAATCGTATGATTAATTGGTGTCACTGTATGCATTTGTTAAAATGCCCATACATTATTGCACCTTATAGGTGTATGACGTTTTTGCAGGTGTGCACAGATGTTTTCTTTTTTTACTCGAGACCTATGCTATGGCATACAGAAAACATTGTTGTTTTAACGCAAATGCCTGTTTAACGTCTGTGCCTTGTCTCTGTGTCAATTAAGGTCTGTAATACCTGTTTACACTGTGTTGATCAGTGACCCTAAATGACATTGCCACAGAAATATGTAATGATAACTATCATAAGTGTCTGACAGCCGCTGGGCGCAGTCATGTTGTAATTTGTTAAATAAATTATTCTTCTATTGAAATGTACCCTTTTAGTATTGTTTTTGCAGTGATTTACATTATTATGGGCACCAAATGTAAAATAGTCTTTTTTAACACATTTAACTTAAACCTTGTTTTTTTCCACATTTAGAAAGATTTCGTTTTTTTAAATAAATACTTAAATAAATGCTTAATCTCCGTTTTTGAAAAATAAATATTTATTGTTTGATTAAATATGTAACTAAATCACAGAAGTCACAAAATAAATATAGTTATTAAATAAATATTTAGTCTAAATATAAATGTAAAATCTAAATGTTAAATATAAATATAAATGTTACATGTAAAAGTTAAATATGAATGTTACATTTAAATGTTAAAATATAAATATAAATGTTAAATATTTATATTTAACCCCCAACCCTTTTAACCCTAGGAGGGTATAGAAAGACACAACTCATTGTTTCTCTGGAAATAAAGACATGGCTTGAGGATTCCAAGGTGCCCTTATCGTTTCTACTGTATGGGACCTAAAATGTTTGTATTTAGAGTTCCGAGGGTGGGGGGAAGGGGGGTTAAGCTTAATGTTCTATGTAGGATAGATTTCTGCAGTTTTGCAGAAGTAAACATTCTAATACAAATATGTAATTACTTAAGCAATATTTCCCCCATTATGTATTTGTGTGTCTTTGGATAACGTGTTGTATCGAATACAGTTATTCCTTATTTCCTTATTTTTATATAGAAAAACTAACAATTTTACTGAGTTTTTGTGATTATTTCAGGTGAAGTAATTCGCAAAAGGGTAGGCATATTGGCAATGTAAAAAGTAAAAAAGGCAAGACTATTGATATTGTTTTAAGTTTTTTGCATATAAACCAGGCACATGCACAGGCAAGGCTCAACCAGAGCACATGCCCTTTTTCCATAAGACTTCCAAAGTGCCCTTTTTCACGAGCACCTGCCCCCCGGACCACAATTCGGCAGCTTCCCCCCTGGAACACACTTTGGCGGCTTCCCCCACCCCGGACCCCACTTAACACAAGGTGCACACAGTGAACACAGGGTGCTCTTTTTTTGGCTTGAGCCCATGCACCCCACAATGCACGCCACTGATATAAACAGTGTTTTTTTCTGTATCCATGAGTTCAAATGAGGCCTTATATTGTGATAGGGAGGTTGGTTCATGTTTGGGGCTTCCAACTGTGATCTTTTGGTTTCATATATTAATACTCCTAATTAACACAGGATCCGTGATCAGATGTGGAATACTGATTTACCTTCACTCAATCTGCCAGGCCATAGCAATAGTGATTACTTCGCTGATCGAGTGAAGTGTAAAAATCTGGCTAATATTAACTAGTGGAACATTTAAAATATAAATGCAAATTGCCAAGCTATCACAATGAAACTATTACCATTAATAACTGTTATAACTGTTATTTTATTCCCATCAACTGAAAGAAATTGATTTTGATGGGATGTTTTCTAAAATTATATTTTAATACAGGGTATCACAGTGTCTAAGGGTAACAGGGCTAAGTGAAAAAAAACATCCTAAGACATTCTCAAAAGAGAAGAGAGAGATGTAGATAGAATTGAAACTTGGATGATCCCCCTATTTCTGATTAGGGGGATTCCTGAAAACGGGGCTTTAATTTATGGCCAGGATTACAACAGCATCCATTTCACATGCACATCATATTAACATGTTCGTTACTCCCTAGTTCTGGAACTAAATAGCCATGAAAAATAGGCAAGACTCTAGTGTTGACACTAAAGCTCAGGTAGAGCTTCATGCATATTTCATTCCAAAGTTGTCAGAAAGTGAAAATATCTTACCCCTCCCCTCCTCCAAATATATATATATATATATATAAACATAAAAAAAACATTACAGAGTAGTCCATTGTTTGTTCAAGGCAGAAAGATAAATATTTTCAGATTAGATGGTCCTCTGTCTTCTCCCTCACCTTTTGCTATGGTCAGTGAGTGTCTGTCTTATCCCACCCTCTTCCTGCTCTCCACAAAGCCCTGTGTAGGAGTGCCTTGATATTGTCAGACAGCCAAGCAGCAGGCTTTCCAGTGTCTGCGTTTGGGCCATTACTATAGCGACAGGAAGAGACACAGACTCTCTGGGAGGGAAGGAGGGAGGGCAGCAGGGCGGGTGAGTTTCCTCCACACAGGTCCTGCCTTGAATTCCAGCAAAAACCGGTTTGTAAGAGTGTGGTTAGGAAGAGGAAGTTAAACTTAAACTATTGCATGTCTCTGAGAAAATAAACCACATAATTTGCATTACTAAGCCATTAGATTTATCCAGACTGTGTTAACCGGTGCGGTGGGGAAAAGTGTGGCAAACGGTGTTGTACATCGGTTACTTTCATATGGTTAATGCTCTTGTGTTCATTTTCTAAGAATTTTCTAAGTGGAGGTTATGTCATGCTGATCAGAAATAATGGGCATCTTTTCAACAGAGTGACATTCAAGAGCTATTGGGAGAAATCGATCAACTATGTCCAGGATGTTGATTCACCAGAGTCTTTCAAGAATTGGATTAATTACCTTGTAGGAGCTACATAATGTTCATGACCACCAAGCTCAACTACAATACATGTTTTTAATCTTGGGGGTGGGGCAAGAAAGCTACCCTTTCTGACAATCTACTGTTGCCATCCAGGCTAACTAATTACAGTAATAAAACAGAATGACAACTATGATCTATTGCAATACAGTTAGAATCCCACACGTTAAATCCTTTTTAAAATCCTCCTTTTTTCAGTTATGGAAATAGCTTTACTACCAAATGATGACCGGAACTGTTGTGCTTGGCCAGTTTAAAATGGCATTGATGAGTAGCAGTTTAAAAATGTGGCTGTGCATTTTGAATGGATTCATTCTGCAAGACAGGAAATAGTGATTCTGATCTCCACACTTCTATTGGAATGTTGAAAATTTGATATTGTTTACTAATTTGGATTAATATTTTTTTCACTGCTGATTTCAGTAGAAGTAAGAGTTATTACATAAGCCAGGAGTGAGCTATGAGAGACAGGGAATGGACTTAGTCACTAATAGGTTTAAGTTGTGAATCATTATTTAGCAAATTGGGTCCTCTGTAATAGTCCAGGGTGGTTACTCCTGGAAACTTTAACTCGCCCCCCAGCCATAACCAGCCCCCTTGACACAATCAAGATAAAGCAGGTTCTAACCCATGACATCATGTTCACATTTGCCAGAGACAAAAAATAGATTCATGCAAACGTTGTATGCTTTTGTTCCACACATTTCATTTATAACATTGAACAATAGAGGAGAACAAATGTTGAAATGTATATTTTCAACTGTTTCTATTTGTATCCAGAGTTAGGTGTATGTAATCAATATATGCTCCAAAGCATTGAATCTAGTGAATTGTTGTTTTAAAATGTATGTAATATTATTACAGTATTATTTGTAAAACCAGTGGAATGCTGGAAACTGGAAAAAAGGCTCTTGTTTTGGTCTATGTATGGCATCCTAATATGAACTCAAGGTCATTTTACTGGCTGACCTCTGCAGTGCTCAGCACTCAGTGTACTTTAAAATGTGTTTCTCTTCCACACACAACAGAGAGCAGTTGTGTCAAGTTCAGGATTGCCCTTGTGGGGTTTCTATTGTTTTCGGTGTCCATCCTTGCCGCCCCAGACAGAGTGAACCTCTTCCTGGATTGCTGTTCAGAGGCTTCTGGTCTGGGTGGGATAAGGTGGCGTTCAGACTGACTGTCTCCCTCAGTTTTTAAACAATGGGCAGTAACGACAGAGTATCCCTATTGTCCTCCCTGCAACACTTCTCTTGTCCTTGTGAGGAAGGGCATAACAGTCCAATATCTGCATAGTCATTATTTAATTATTCCTTATTATTATTATTAGTAGTAGTAATGCTACTTGTTCTGAAAGGAAGCTTCCCTGTGTTTTTACCAGGATTGGAAAAACTTAAATTTTCCTTGTGCAGCTACTGTTCATGTATTCATGATTCTGCTTTGTAAAAAAATAAAAGGTAGGGCAGTTGTAGATGGTAATATAAGTCTATACACTTACTGAAGATTGCACAGATTTTAAGTAGATATTTCAAATTTAGTTTTTTTAATCTTTCTTCATTTAACCTTTTAATTTCTCTACAAAGCCAAACTGCTCAATCTGATTAAGTACATAAATGAGGTAAAAGCATACATATAGACTTTTAAACTAGCTGTATGTGCTAAACAATATATTTACGTGAATTGTCAGATACTAATAGATACATTTGTATGTATATTATGTATATAACGTATATATCTTTAGCTGTCAAATCTATTTGCCTCAGTTAGCAGTCAACTAGTATTTTCTATGACCCCGTTCACATTTGAGATTTAGGCTGGCCCAGGGCCAACTTAACTCAAATGTGAACAGGGTCATTGATTTAAGGCGGCCCTGACCCGGGTCAAAACTAGTCCCTATCTTTCGAGGCGGCCGAAAGGCGACCTAAAAGTGAATGTGAACGTGCCGGGCCCTGGGCGTGTGACGCAACTCAAGCCCCGCCCCCAGAGACTCAGTGTCTGAGTCAAGACGCCACTTCGCCACCGCAGAATAAACACCGACACAGCTCACACACTGCACAGGACACACAAATTGTCTCTATATTGTTTGAATGTCATATTGATCTTTAGCCTTAAATGTACAGATACATTTCGATAGCTCACATCTTTATATATATTATAAAAGTATAGGCTAAGTAATGAGTTATAATGATGTAAACAGTTCAAACTACTTTGTCAATTAAAAGTGTGTAGCTGGTAACTTGCTACTGTTTTGTCTTGTACTAAGTATGATTGAAGTCTGAAATTCAACAGTATGTATTTTACACGTGAAAATTGCATTGTGAAAATGTGAACGGGACCAGGTAACTTTATTCACTTATCCGAATTATGCGTTAAAATGATATAGATTTCACCGAAGCAGGTTTCCATTCAAATCAATGCATTTTAAAACGAGACCAGCTATTTACTATCCAATCCGAAATGCGATTATATTGAGCTGAGCAGTACAATCACAAATGCAAGTGTTACGACCAATTCAGTGACCGCTAGAATTCTTGTGACCAGGTGGATGTGCGCATGCGCCAGGTGCAATCCCCGCTATCTGCCTACGGGAGAGCGTGATCACTATATACACTCACCTAAAGGATTATTAGGAACACCATACTAATACTGTGTTTGACCCCCTTTCGCCTTCAGAACTGCCTTAATTCTACGTGGCATTGATTCAACAAGGTGCTGAAAGCATTCTTTAGAAATGTTGGCCCATATTGATAGGATAGCATCTTGCAGTTGATGGAGATTTGTGGGATGCACATCCAGGGCACGAAGCTCCCGTTCCACCACATCCCAAAGATGCTCTATTGGGTTGAGATCTGGTGACTGTGGGGGCCAGTTTAGTACAGTGAACTCATTGTCATGTTCAAGAAACCAATTTGAAATGATTCGACCTTTGTGACATGGTGCATTATCCTGCTGGAAGTAGCCATCAGAGGATGGGTACATGGTGGTCATAAAGGGATGGACATGGTCAGAAACAATGCTCAGGTAGGCCGTGGCATTTAAACGATGCCCAATTGGCACTAAGGGGCCTAAAGTGTGCCAAGAAAACATCCCCCACACCATTACACCACCACCACCAGCCTGCACAGTGGTAACAAGGCATGATGGATCCATGTT
Organism: Amia ocellicauda; assembly: GCF_036373705.1. Classification (NCBI taxonomy): domain Eukaryota; kingdom Metazoa; phylum Chordata; class Actinopteri; order Amiiformes; family Amiidae; genus Amia; species Amia ocellicauda. The sequence continues at coordinate 41,990,706 of NC_089858.1, forward strand.
CTCATTCTGTTTACGCCAAATTCTGACTCTACCATCTGAATGTCTCAACAGAAATCGAGACTCATCAGACCAGGCAACATTTTTCCAGTCTTCAACTGTCCAATTTTGGTGAGCTTGTGCAAATTGTAGCCTCTTTTTCCTATTTGTAGTGGAGATGAGTGGTACCCGGTGGGGTCTTCTGCTGTTGTAGCCCATCCGCCTCAAGGTTGTATGTGTTGTGGCTTCACAAATGCTTTCCTGCATACCTCGGTTGTAATGAGTGGTTATTTCAGTCAAAGTTGCTCTTCTATCAGCTTGAATCAGTCGGCCCATTCTCCTCTGACCTCTAGCATCAACAAGGCATTTTCGCCCACAGGACTGCCGCATACTGGATGTTTTTCCCTTTTCACACCATTCTTTGTAAACCCTAGAAATGGTTGTGCATGAAAATCCCAGTAACTGAGCAGATTGTGAAATACTCAGACCGGCCCGTCTGGCACCAACAACCATGCCACGCTCAAAATTGCTTAAATCACCTTTCTTTCCCATTCAGACATTCAGTTTGGAGTTCAGGAGATTGTCTTGACCAGGACCACACCCCTAAATGAATTGAAGCAACTGCCATGTGATTGGTTGGTTAGATAATTGCATTAATGAGAAATTGAACAGGTGTTCCTAATAATCCTTTAGGTGAGTGTATATATATATATATATATATATATATATATATATATATATATATATATATGTGTGTGTGTGTGTGTATGTATGTGTGTGTTTGTGTTTCTTACCTAAACATAAACTGGGACATCACATGCTCTTAATGAATACGATGCCTGTGTATTCGGATATACATATGCACACAATTATTGGCGCCATTGATAAAGATGAGAATAAATGCTGTATAAAATAAACACATGTAATATGTAGAAAGCGATTGTCCACAACTTTTATTAAAAACATGCTTTGTTTATAATTAAATTCCGAAGCCATGTAGTTGCACCCACTCAGTCTATGGGTCCAATCAGTGGTGAAGTCAGATGTGTTGCAGAGCAGTGACTGTCAGACCAGCCCACCCTGCTCACTGATTGGGTTAGGAAGAACCGTCACTCAAACCTACTGGACCAATGGAGAAATTAATTGGGAGTATACAGAAGTTTCATATTTACCTTTTTATCAGATCTAACTTCCAGTTATGGTGCAATGTTTGAAACAGAAGTGTATTAATGCACTTGAAGTACAGATTCTTCTTGTAAATTGGTAATGAAGTACAGTTAGGTCCATAAATATTTGGACAGTGACACAATTGCCATAATTTTGTCACCACAATGGATTGAAAGGATATGCTTTAAGTGTAGACTTTCATCTTTAATTTGAGGGTAGTTACATCCAAATTGGGTAAACGGTAGGAATTACACATATATGTGGTCCCCCCAATTTTAGGGGTTCAAAAGTAATTGGACAATTGGCTGCTCACCTGTCTCAGCTGTTCCATGGCCAGGTGTGTTATTCCCTCATTAGTTCAATTACAGGTAAGCAGATAAAAGGTCTAGGGGCTGGATTAAATCAAAACTTTGACCCACCCGCTAATAGCAAACTACAAACCTATACATCATAACGGTTACATTTATGATTAGAAGAAAGTGTCATCTTACTGAAAATGAAGCCACAACTAAGTACAGTTCTATAGTTTTCTATTAGAGGGTGGGTCAAAGTTTTGATTTAATCCGGCCCTAGGTTTGATTTCAAGTGTGGAATTTGCATTTGGAATCTGCTGCTGTTAACCCTCAATATGAAGTCCAAAGAGCTGCCACTGTGAGTGAAGCAAGCCATCATTAGGCTGAGAAATCAAAACAAACTAATCAGAGAGAGAGCAAAAAACATTAGGTGTGGCCAAATCAACTAATTCTTAAAAAGAAAGAACACACTGGTGAGCTTAGGAACACCAAAAGGCCTGGAAGACCATAGAAAACAACTGTGGTGAAGAAAAACACATTCACAACAGGTTGCTAGATCAAGAAGACCCTCCAGAAGGTAGGCATATCTAAGTCAACAATCAAAAGAAGACTTCACCAGAGTAAATACAGAGGGTTTACCATAAAATGGAAATAGGAAGACCACATTAGAGTTTGAAGAACCCTGTACAGTTCTGCAACAATATCCTATGGACAGATGAGACAAAGATCAACTTCATAATTACCAGAATGATGGGAAAGAGAAGAGTATGGAGAATGGAAGGAACTACTCATGGTCCGAGCATACCACCTCATCTGTGAAGCATGTTTTGGCATGGACATGTATGACTGCCAATGGAACTGGTTTTGTATGTATTGATGATGTAACTGCTGACAAAAGCAGCAGGATGAATTCTGAAGTGTTTAGGGCTATAGTATCTGCTCAAAACTCATTGGACGGCGCTTCACAGTGCAGATGGACAATGACCCAAAGCATACTGGGAAAGCAACCCAAGACTTTTTTAAGGCGAAGAAGTGGAATGTTCTGCAATGGCGAAGTCAATCACCTGGCCTGAATCCAATTGAGCATGCATTTCACTTTGCTGCAGGCAAATCTAAAGGCAAGACACCCAAAGGACAAGCAGGAACTAAAGACAGCTGCAGTACAGGCCTGGCAGAGCATCACAGGGAAGAAACCCAATATCTGGTGATGTCTATGGGTTCCAGACTTCAGGCAGTCATTGACTGCAAAGGATTTGCAACCAAGTATTGAAACTCAATTTAAGTTAGTTTGTCCAATTACTTTTGAGCCCCTAAAATTGGGGGGACCACATATAAAAATGAGTGTAATTTCTACACCGTTCACCCAATTTGGATGTAACTACTGTAGCAAATATCCGTCCTCCTCATACTGGCCACCAATATTTAAGAGAATTTCATATGCTTGGTTTTTCAGTCAATCTAAATAAATAATTGAACTGAAAACTCATAGGTCAATTGGTTTCTCTTTTAAGATTTTTTTTAGAGGGAAGATGCAGTCAAGTCACAGATGTGCAATAATCATTTATGACAAAAATAGAAAACGAATACTTAATTATATTACTGAAGGTAAGTAATATTAAGCTTCTATTGGATTATAGAAAGGATAGGATATTACCCCTATTCTCCTATTTTCCTCACAGGGCAGCTTAGGTCAGTCAGATCAGGTCGGCAGCGGGTGTCTCTCTCTCTCTTCTTCTTGCTCTTATTCTTCTTCTTGTCTCCATCTTCTCTTTCTTCTTTGTCCTCTTTGTCCTTTCCTTCTTTTATAAGGTTTCTCTTTAACCAATCACATTTTGCTAACATCACACCATGGTTTGGGTGTGTGATACAAATATTTTGATGTAGCAATAAGAAACCTAACTGCTTGGCCTCTTTGAGGTGTTTGCCCTTGAACTATTATATCTAGTTTAACTGCTAGCGCCCCCTCAGAATCTAAGGAACTAGGCAAAAAGAGGGAGATGTCGGTTTCCTGTACCAAACCAGACAGAAAGATATTTCCCCATAGAAAAATACATTCTAACAAATAATATCTTACACTACCCTCAAATTAAAGATGAAAGTCTACACATAAAGCACATCTTGATTGTTTCCTTTCAAATCCATTGTGGTGATGTATAGAGCCAAAATTATGACAATTGTGTCACTGTGCAAATATTTATGGACCTAACTGTAATTGCGGAAACCTATGGAATCCAAGTTTGAATTTAAACTGGTGTGACGTGTTGGCATTTATTGTAAATGAGTACCAGCACGGACTTACCCATTACCAAGGCAGCGTTCAATACCTGGCAGTAGAATTAATTAAAATTGTGTTGGTTTTGTATGTATTCAACATAGAAATCCTTGTGTTTTCAAATACAAATGATTAATTCTGCATACACTAGTCAATAAGCAGGGTTGGGGAGTAACGGAATACAAGTAGTAGCGTTACTTAGTCAGATTGCAGAATTTCGATAACTGTATTTCAGTTACAGTTACTCCTGTCAGACCAGTGTTCTGATTACCAATACTTTTTTAAAAGAGTAAGAGATTACTGAATACTTCTAGATAATTACATGAAAGTGTACAAGTGTAAGGCAATTGCCCGCTAATAGTATTTTTGCAACATTGTTTTTATTTACGCTGCTCTAGCCAAAGAGCGGGTGATTCTGCGCCATTCTACAATAAGCAGACATAATGGAAACTAGTCAGCATCCCAGTTAACAATTATATAAAGTACGTTGCTACAACGTTGTGGCAACATTGTGTGTTAGCAGGGATTTAACTCGTGGAAGTACAGGCAATTGTTAACTTTCAAAGAAAGAAAATTGAACAAATATTTGCAAGATGCCTACCACGGGACAATGGGCCCTATTCATCAAAGTGTCGCTATTTAGTGCTGTTTAAGGGTTGTTTTGCAACAGTTCCTTGTTTACCCCTTTTCCTGAAATCAGGGCCCCGTTCCTCGTACCTGGGGTCCGTTCATTGTACATGGATAAGTAGGTGGAGGGGGCAGCAGCCCACAATCCACAGCGCAGTGCCAGAGAGAGTCGACAGACGCTGATCCACACTACTGGGCAGCAGTTGCACAGCTTTGAAAGAAGGAATACAATAATTAATTTGGAAACACTGGATGCCATTTTGGTAAATGAGGGTGAGATTGTTTGCCATAAATGTTTATAGAATTCTATAGGGTAGCTGTCGCCTCCTGCAGCCTTATTGTTTGACATAAAGTTGATTGCTTTTTCGAAATCGTTTGCTACGAGAGGTGTATCCAACTTATCTGCTTGTTCTTTATTGAGCTTTGGGCATATTATGTTGTTTGAAAAGGAGTCGATAGCTGCTATGCTTGGTATTCTTAGGGCTTTATATAAATTACTGTAGAATGTGCAGAATGTGTTATTGATGTCCTGTGGAGTTTGTATGATATTTCCCTCTGAGTCCTTGATAACTGAAATGGTTGATTTTTCTTGATTTTACTTGAGTTGGTTTGCCAAATATTTTGTGGATTTATCATTAAATTCAAAGTTGTTATGTCTGAGTCTTTGTACCAAGAACTGTGTTTTTTTCATTTACAGTTTAATTGAGTTTGAATTTGGTTTCTCTTAATTCGTTTTGAACTGTTTCTGTGGGATTGTTAGCATACGAGTCTTTTTTTCTTATATGATGAGTATGATATGATTTTCCCTCTCAGTACTACTTTAGCTGTTTCCCATAGTAATGATGATGATATTTCTTGAGAATCATTCATTTCCTTGAAGAATGTCCACTTTTTCTTGAAGAATGTGTCAAATTCTTCATCTTTAAGCAGTGACGTAGTGAGTCGCCATCTAGTGGGAGGTTTTTGTAAGTCGATTGTTTAAAGTAAATGTGATCGGTGCATGGTCAGATATTATATTGGGTGAGTTGTAGTCTCTGATATGTCTGACATGATTGAGTTACTAGTAAGAAAGAAATCAATGCGAGAGAATATTTTGTGAACAAGGGAGAAGCATGTACAGTACTGTGCAAAAGTTTCAGGCAGGTGTGAAAAAATGCTGTAAAATAAGAATGCTTTCAAAAATAGACATGTTAATAGATTATATTTATCAATTACTTAAATGCAAATTGAGTGAACAGAATAAAAATCTAAATCAAATCAATGTTTGTTGTGACCACCCTTTGCCTTCAAAACAGCATCAATTCTTCTAGGTACACTTGCACAAAGTCAGGGATTTTGTAGGCATATAGTCAGGTGTATCAATTATACCAAACAGGTGCTAATGATCATCAATTCAATATGTTGTTTGAAACACAATCATTCACTGAAACAGAATCAGCTGTGTAGGAGGAATAAATCTGGGTGAGGAACAGCCAAACTCAGCTAACAAGGTGAGATTGCTGAAGACTGTTTACTGTCAAAAGTCATACACCATGGCAAGACTGAGTACAGCAACAAGACACAAGGCACAAGGTAGTTATGCTGCATCACCAAGGTCTCTCCCATGCAGAAATTTCAAGGCAGACTGTTTGTCTGCTACGGTTCCATTACCAGAGGGAGTGTGGTTTCGAAACCGAATGGCACACTGGGTGGCAGACACGATCAGGCTCACCTATGAGACTGTTAAATTTCCCATGCCTGAACACATCTCAGCACACTCAACAAGGGAAAGGCCACGTCGTCGGCTCTATTTCACAGTGCCACACTTGAAGACTTGTGTAATGCTGCGAGCTGGTCCGGTCAACAGAGATTTTTAAATGATTTAGAGCTATCTAAATAATGTGCTTTTTAAAGATATCTAAATGATTTGCAGATATCTCGAAATGATTTGAAGAGATCTGCAAATCATTTCGAGAGATCTAAAAATCATGTAGAGATATCCGCAAATGACCTCCAATTTAGAGACATCTCTATCTATCTCTGCATACAGTAAGTGATTTGAAGATATCTCTAAATGATTTGCAGAAATCTCTAAATTATTTGCTGATATCTCTAAATTGATTAAAGATATCTTCAAATCATTTTGAGATCTGCAAATCATTTAGATATATCTTTAAAAAGCACCTTATTTTGATATCTCTAAATCGTTTGGAGATATCTCTAAATCATTTAAAGATATCTCTATATGATTTAGAGATATCTTATACACTCACCTAAAGGATTATTAGGAACACCATACTAATACTGTGTTTGACCCCCTTTCGCCTTCAGAACTGCCTTAATTCTACGTGGCATTGAATCACCAAGGTGCTGAAAGCATTCTTTAGAAATGTTGGCCCATATTGATAGGATAGCATCTTGCAGTTGATGGAGATTTGTGGGATGCACATCCAGGGCACGAAGCTCCCGTTCCACCACATCCCAAAGATGCTCTATTGGGTTGAGATCTGGTGACTGTGGGGGCCAGTTTAGTACAGTGAACTCATTGTCATGTTCAAGAAACCAATTTGAAATGATTCGACCTTTGTGACATGGTGCATTATCCTGCTGGAAGTAGCCATCAGAGGATGGGTACATGGTGGTCATAAAGGGATGGACATGGTCAGAAACAATGCTCAGGTAGGCCGTGGCATTTAAACGATGCCCAATTGGCACTAATGGGCCTAAAGTGTGCCAAGAAAACATCCCCCACACCATTACACCACCACCACCAGCCTGCACAGTGGTAACAAGGCATGATGGATCCATGTACTCATTCTGTTTACGCCAAATTCTGACTCTACCATCTGAATGTCTCAACAGAAATCGAGACTCATCAGACCAGGCAACATTTTTCCAGTCTTCAACTGTCCAATTTTGGTGAGCTTGTGCAAATTGTAGCCTCTTTTTCCTATTTGTAGTGGAGATGAGTGGCACCCGGTGGGGTCTTCTGCTGTTGTAGCCCATCCGCCTCAAGGTTGTATGTGTTGTGGCTTCACAAATGCTTTGCTGCATACCTCGGTTGTAATGAGTGGTTATTTCAGTCAAAGTTGCTCTTCTATCAGCTTGAATCAGTCGGCCCATTCTCCTCTGACCTCTAGCATCAACAAGGCATTTTCGCCCACAGGACTGCCGCATACTGGATGTTTTTCCCTTTTCACACCATTCTTTGTAAACCCTAGAAATGGTTGTGCGTGAAAATCCCAGTAACTGAGCAGATTGTGAAATACTCAGACCGGCCCGTCTGGCACCAACAACCATGCCACGCTCAAAATTGCTTAAATCACCTTTCTTTCCCATTCAGACATTCAGTTTGGAGTTCAGGAGAAATTGAAGCAACTGCCATGTGATTGGTTGGTTAGATAATTGCATTAATGAGAAATTGAACAGGTGTTCCTAATAATCCTTTAGGTGAGTGTATTTTCCGGCAATCTTGATTTCATGAGTTTTGCAATATCTATACTATAATATCTATAAGTGCCTTATATTTGCCTGCAAATGCATCTTAAAATTGAACACTATTTATCCTTCCGTTGTATGATTCGCTATTTCAGACACTTTTTCTGTACTGAATAAAATACAAATTAATACATTCCTCACCGCGAATACAGTTTATTATGAAAATGCTTTGTATGTGGATAAATGAGTGGATTGTTTTTTACTTGTATTTGTGTTTAAAATGGTCTTACATGTAATGTAAAGCCCTTCATAAATATAGACTAGCATTGATTATGAATTGATTAGGCTAGCATTGATTATATAGGGATAATCATTGATTATGAATGTGGCGTGTTTAAGGAATAGTTGCAGCGCAGTGGGGAAATTAATAAACTGTCGGACAGTCTCAGATGCTGTTAATGTCAGTATGATTTGATGGAAAATTGTGCTAATTGAAAGATGTGGTGATGGTCCCAAATCGTCGTTGCTACATTGTTGCATTTTCCCTGAGCCAGACATTGCAACATCGCTGACATGCCACATTTCTGGTGAACGATCAGAAAAATCAGCTGCTCCAAAAAACTAGGCCAGAAACATCGATCATCACACATTAACAAGTGTAATGCCTACTATAAAGTACATTAAAATACACAAAATTTTAGTCACATAAAGTTAATACTCTCTGGTCTGTTCACGCTTCTGTACCCACCACACTAGCAGTCCTGATTTTGTTTTAATTTTGCTTTTATTGAAGTTAGTCTTGTCTGTAGTTTGCCTTAATTTAAGTAAAATCTGTAGAGCTGCTGAGTTGGTGAAAGTAAATAGGTTGAAGGAAAGGTGATTTAGTCAATTAGCAATTAATATTTGTCTTTAAAGGATACAGTCTTGGATTTCCATCCCATATTCTTCAAAGTATTTAAAGGCATGATCAATACAGTAATCAATACAGCACATTTAATTGCGTAAAGATGCATTTCTATTAATTAAGAAAGGTAAAAATCAATGTACTATATTAATGATTCCCAAAGCAGGATTCAAACCCGGGTTTTTCACATCGCAATGCAGTGACCCAAACACACGTCTAAAACCCGCTCCTTATTTAAATGAAGATTGACTGGATCAGTGGGTGAGGTGTGATTTTGTAACATAAAAAAAAAACAGCAGTGAGGAGCAGACCTGATGTCTGATGCCCGATAACCGATACCTGAAGCGTGATACGTTATACAGTGAGGGAAAAAAGAATTTGATCCCTGCTGATTTTGTATGTTTGCCCACTGACAAAGAACTTATTTCCCTCATTAACATGCAAATCAATGTATAACTTTTTTTTTTGTGTGTGCATTTTTCTTGATTTTTTTGTTGTTATTCTGTCTCTCACTGTTAAAATACACCTACCATTAAAATTATAGACTGATCATTTCTTTGTCAGTGGGCAAACGTACAAAATCAGCAGGGGATCAAATACTTTTTTCCCTCACTGTACCTGCTCCGTGATGCCTGATACCTGATACTTGATGCCTGATACCTGATACTTGATGTCAGATGCGTAATAACTGATACCTGATGCGTGATGCCTGATGCCTGATGCCTGACGTCGGAGGATTAGGTGTGAGGAGGAGCAGTGACGATTGACTGAGGGAGGGGTGAGTAATGATCCTGATACCGGAGACTTGAGTGGGTGATGCTTGATACTTGACTCGAGGATGACTGATGCGTGTGGATGTCCTAAAATGGACACCCTACTCTTTTCACCACTGTCTCTCCCCTTTGCCTGGCTTTCTGTCCCACACCTTATTATTGAATAATTGAGTTACATTTCAAGTTCAATTAACACACATCTGTCCCCAGTTACCTATCTCTTCTCATTCTCTATATATTCTCATATGTTAGATAACCTCTTCGTGAAGTCTTGTCAGTATTTCCTCACTTCTGTTATTAAGCATACTAGTTATTGACCTTAGCTTTCCCTTCCTTGACCTTGCCTTCTGGATTACCTGTCTTGGATTGTATGCCTGATCGCCTGACTTCCTGCTTGTTTACCGACCCTGATTTACGGATCTCTTTGACAAAGTTATTCACGGCCGCAGACCTTTCGCCTGTTTTTTCATACAGTCTATACTAGCTCTGCACTTGGATCCATCATCTCTGTCTACCTCTGTCTACAGTTTCTCAGTAACAAGAAAGTCAAGCAGTTGACCAGGGGACAGAAACCAAGAGACCAAAAAAAAGAAAACTCAGAAAAAAATTCAGAAGCATGTGGCCACTACAGTGTTAGGTTTACAGAATGATTGCCTTCCTGGATGAACTCACACAAGCACAACCCTTAGAGACATCCCAAGAGCTAGAAATGCCCAACAGATTCCAACTGGGGGACACCGAGTTGGAAAGTGACAGCTCAGAGGGTGATAGGAGGGCAATTGAGCACCAGAGCACCATGGTGCGCACTCCCCCCCCAGAACAGGGTGCTAAAACAAGCAAATAGCTTTTTTCAATACTACAACAGCATGAGGTCAATAAAGGAGGAAGTGAAACACCTAACGGGCAAAATGGAAGTTCTAAATTAGTATTTCACAGAGGTTTTTACAAAAGAAAAATACACAGGTTAACATTCAGTCCAGTCAAACTATAAGAAGGATCAGGATAAATGAGGAGGAGGTACTAGTGCATGCATTGATTTGATATTTTCAAATGACCAAGATAGAGTCAGAGGGACACTAGTTAGAGAACCAACTGTGATCACAATATGGTTCGCTTTGAGGCATACTTTAAAAAAACAAGGACCAAGATTAAAACAATGCTCTACAATTTTAGAAAAGCAAACCTTGAAGGTATGAGGCAGTACTTACAAGAGTTATACCCCATTTCCATGTTTAGGTGCACCCCCGTGGGCTATAACCGTGCACCTAAATTATGCCCGGCAGCATTTCCCTTCATTGTCGTGAGGTACAGCTGCCCTAGGAAGTGACTGTGAGATACGAAATGTCAAATTGCAGTCTGGGACACTCAGCACTCTGGTTTTTAGTGTTTTAAAATACCTCTAAGATTAAAGCGCAATAAAATTTGGGCTGAAATGTTTTTACGATATCTAACATAGTCTTATAGCATAGGTTATACCAGATATTCAAAAGTAGAAACAGCACTCTTAGAAGAAATTGTTCTATATAGATCCCCAAAAGGTTCTATGCGATGATACATATATGGCACCCTAAATGGCTCTATATAGAACCCCTTTTAGGGGTTCTTTCAAAAGAACCATGAGGGGTTCTTTCCACTGAACCAAAATGGTTCTGAATGGAACCTTTTAGGGTGCGATTTCTGTATCATGGCATAGAACCATTGGGGGATCTATATCCTTATGATCCCTTTGACATTTCTGATGTAATAAGAAATGCTTTAATATACCTCATATTAAACCTTAGTGGAACTTATTTATAGAAGTGTTTATATAAGATGCCTGGTCAGCTTATTTTCTCCAGCTCACTGTGACCCTGTATTGGATGAAGTTCTTATTGAAATGGATGGATAACCAGACTTATATAAACATTCAACATTGTTTTTCTTTGTTAAATAGTGGGAAACATATATATATATATATATATATATATATACACTCACCTAAAGGATTTTTAGGAACACCTGTTCAATTTCTCATTAATGCAATTATCTAACCAACCAATCACATGGCAGTTGCTTCAATGCATTTAGGGGTGTGGTCCTGGTCAAGACAATCTCCTGAACTCCAAACTGAATGTCTGAATGGGAAAGAAAGGTGATTTAAGCAATTTTGAGCGTGGCATGGTTGTTGGTGCCAGACGGGCCGGCCTGAGTATTTCACAATCTGCTCAGTTACTGGGATTTTCACGCATAACCATTTCTAGGGTTTACAAAGAATGGTGTGAAAAGGGAAAAACATCCAGTATGCGGCAGTCCTGTGGGCGAAAATGCCTTGTTGATGCTAGAGGTCAGAGGAGAATGGGCCGACTGATTCAAGCTGATAGAAGAGCAACTTTGACTGAAATAACCACTCGTTACAACCGAGGTATGCAGCAAAGCATTTGTGAAGCCACAACACGTACAACCTTGAGGCGGATGGGCTACAACAGCAGAAGACCCCACCGGGTACCACTCATCTCCACTACAAATAGGAAAAAGAGGCTACAATTTGCACAAGCTCACCAAAATTGGACAGTTGAAGACTGGAAAAATGTTGCCTGGTCTGATGAGTCTCGATTTCTGTTGAGACATTCAGATGGTAGAGTCAGAATTTGGCATAAACAGAATGAGAACATGGATCCATCATGCCTTGTTACCACTGTGCAGGCTGGTGGTGGTGGTGTAATGGTGTGGGGGATGTTTTCTTGGCACACTTTAGGCCCCTTAGTGCCAATTGGGCATCGTTTAAATGCCACGGCCTACCTGAGCATTGTTTCTGACCATGTCCATCCCTTTATGACCACCATGTACCCATCCTCTGATGGCTACTTCCAGCAGGATAATGCACCATGTCACAAATGTCGAATCATTTCAAATTGGTTTCTTGAACATGACAATGAGTTCACTGTACTAAACTGGCCCCCACAGTCACCAGATCTCAACCCAATAGAGCATCTTTGGGATGTGGTGGAACGGGAGCTTCGTGCCCTGGATGTGCATCCCACAAATCTCCATCAACTGCAAGATGCTATCCTATCAATATGGGCCAACATTTCTAAAGAATGCTTTCAGCACCTTGTTGAATCAATGCCACGTAGAATTAAGGCAGTTCTGAAGGCGAAAGGGGGTCAAACACAGTATTAGTATGGTGTTCCTAATAATCCTTTAGGTGAGTGTATATATATATATATAAATTAATATATAATATATATTAAAATAATAATTACAAATAAGTAATCCTGTTCATATATACATAAACATTGCTTTAATTTAATATTGTAAAAAGTTAACTACTAGCAAATAATGATATATATATATATATATATATATATATATATATATATATATATATATATATATATATATATATATATATACAAATAAGTAGATTCATTAAAACTATGCTTGAAACTATTAAATTACATACAAAAAACTAAAAAAAAGTATTTGGTATTTCATATTGTTAAAAAGTGAACTATTAGCAAACAATGATTTAGTATTTAAATATACACACATGAAAAATAAGTTTGCTAAAACTATGCTGACATTTATATTACATACAACCAAAAACAAAAAGCTTATAACAATTATTTGTTCATATGTAACACTCAACATGCCTTAAAAGTGTATAGAATCTGGATTTTCTTAGGACAACATATAGCACATCCTTAATACCAGTATTAACATTTTCATTTTCTCCTTATTTAATTTGAACAAAAATGTGTTCATACAATGTAGGGTGTGTTGAGCCCCTCTGATGTATCGTTGGCTAGTATAAACACAGCAGGATCCGGCGAGGGGTGGGGGAGTCTCTTGACCAAAGTGCACCACCCCTGTCCCCCCACCTTTCTGCATGTCCCTGTTAATTTCCTATATGCACTGTGTGGAACCAAACTCCTCAATTTCTTACACGGTAAATGCTCACACAAAATTAATTCCAGATACTTATGTCACAAATAACATGGTAAATATATATCCTTTTACTTTATCAATTGAGGAAATGTAATTAACCCACAGACAATGACTGCTGAATTTATTAACCCAAATCAAGTTACTCACCTTGTTTACACAAAATATTAGTTTTCCATTCTCTCTAAATAATGAAGGAAGGAACAAAACTGCTGCATTGGTTTCTAATTCTAAAAAGACAAAAATAAATCAGATTACTGATTTAACAACAAACACTTTCACAGTGACTATCTTCACTGTAAGTGTAGGGGATGGATGTTAAAACCTGCAGTCAAACAAAGGGAACAGTGTTTCTCTTAAAGAAACACCATAGCATAGTGCTATAAAGCAATCTTGTGGTTCTCTCTGTATAGTCAACATCTCAGGCAATCCAGGGAGTGAGTCGAGTGAGCTCTGTATAAGAACAAGAGTAGTAAAATCTAAATACATTTTGCTCTGTTCATTACATTTTACAATTATCATACCTTTCCTTTTGAACTCCTCTACATTTTCATGGATATATCCTTTCAATAGTTTTTCAAATGCCCAACACTTTGCATTTGTTAAGATTGGGAGCAGTGGAATGGAGTCCAATGTTTATATTGCTGTTCAAATCAAGGGTCATGTTAGTTACATATAATATTATATATAACAATCCTATAAATCAACAGTGTACTCTGCTCATTAAAACTCGTTGAAAAGGAAGGATAGAAAATAAATTACCAGTTGAGGAATTTGAAGAAATGGAAACTACTGTGACTTCTGCAGTAGGCCTTTGCATCAATTCTGTCCTTCCATGTACAGTGTGGTACATTCTGTCTTTGACAGTTTCCAGATTTGGCCTACATTTTGCCATCTCTAGGTGCATTGCTTTAATGTGCTCAGTGAAGGTATGGGCATCCTCTCCAAAGTCCTCCAACTTTAGCACAGTCTGCAGGACTTGGTTTCTTGAACATGACAATGAGTTCACTGTACTAAACTGGCCCCCACAGTCACCAGATCTCAACCCAATAGAGCATCTTTGGGGTGTGGTGGAACGGGAGCTTCGTGCCCTGGATGTGCATCCCACAAATCTCCATCAACTGCAAGATGCTATCCTATCAATATGGGCCAACATTTCTAAAGAAATGTTCGAGTTGCCAAACGTCAGCCTCGAAACCTTAATGACTTGGAGAGGATCTGCAAAGAGGAGTGGGACAAAATCCCTCCTGAGATGTGTGCAACCTGGTGGCCAACTACAAGAAACGTCTGACCTCTGTGATTGCCAACAAGGGTTTTGCCACCAAGTACTAAGTCGAAGGGGTCAAATACTTATTTCTCTCATTAACATGCAAATCAATTTATAACTTTTTTGAAATGCGTTTTTTTGGATTTTTTTATTGTTATTCTGTCTCTCACTGTTAAAATACACCTACCATTAAAATTATAGACTGATCATTTCTTTGTCAGTGGGCAAACGCACAAAATTAGCAGGGGATCAAATACTTTTTTCCCTCACTGTATATATATATATATATATATATATATATATATATATATATATATACACACATCTTCTGTGGAAGGGACAGGACTAAAAAAGGATCGACCTATCATTGCATTCGGTCCGAATGTAATGATATAATGTCCTTCCTGTCTGTCAATCTATATTTGCATACCGCCGCGCAACTTGTTCGCGCAGACAATCACACGTCATCAGCGCGGGAACCTTGACGCTGTGCAGAGGCGAGCGCGAGAATGGAAGGCGAATCGCAGCTACTATTTTTTAAAACATAATATCCGTAAATAATTTGTTTACGTTCGTTATTATTGTAATGTCTAACCTGTGAATGAGACATGAGGTAATCTGAAAGCGTTGCGATCGATTCCACCAACACGTCTCTCCTCCTGGCGCTGAGACTCTGCTCTGTGTGTGCGCATGTGTGATAGAGGGGGCGTGGCTTTGGAGACACCTCTGAAGCGAGGGCGGGCTCTATGCTTTCAAAACAAGCTGCGAACTGCTGACCTCTCGGGATTGCATACCCTAGCTTTAATATATCGAAATGAATACTGGTAAACCTGCATTTTAATATCACCATGCCTGTTCCAATAGATAATATTAAATGTAGGTTACTTATGCATTGGTGTATCTTACCATGTGTGCTTTGCTTTGAAATAGTTTAAGACTTTCTTCATGTTTTTCAAATTTGTTATACAAATTTGGGGGCGGCTGTGTCAGAAAGTCCATTTAGCTTGTGATGTCGCTCTCTAGGGTTCACATTTGTTATAACATTTAGTTAATGCCATTTCTAGAAATTTCCTTAGGTAGCCATTTTTCTCCTGCAAACTTGTAAACAACAAACCTCCACTCCTTTTCTTGCCGTTTTTCTACACCATCCGTTCGTCAATTCGGAGATGTAAGTTCCCGATTCTGTTTATGATTAATTCAGGATGATTTATATAATAATAAGATCAACATTGAACTGTATTTTTCATGTTTATAGTGAATGTAGCTCTGCAGTTATTGTTATTAACTAAGTTAATGCTGTTTCCTCTGTGTATGTAAACATTACTGATGCAGATCTTATTGTAAAAATATATATTTCTGTTTATTTACAGACCACGGTCAATTAACATGGGCAATTAAAATGAGCAATTAACAAAGGCAATTTACAGGAATTTGCAAGGAGAATTAATAAACATCCAGTTGTGGAATATTGTTTCTCGCGTCCAGTCATCTGATCGTGACTCCTGTCCTCAGGCACCTGTTTACTTTACCTTATGAACTGGTTTACCTGCACCTACATGCTAATGAGGTCCTTACCCTCTCTCACATGGTCCTTCGAGCCAGATCTCCAAACAGTGTATCCTGAGGATAAAATGGGAGAGAAGCAAAGTTCTGATGGACCAGACCCTGTTCACTGCATGGCCGGTGCAGACGTGATGGATGACCACAGTGCTACACAGGTTGAATCCGCAGCCTCCAGCCAACCCAATCCTATTGCAGCCAGCACCACCGAAGCGGTCCTGTCACCAGCACACACAGCCAACCATCAGTATGGAGCCGAGCCCACCGGGAGACACACATTCCACATCATCTCATTGACTTTGACCTAGGTTACCACCCATCGAGGGAGAAAGCACCTTCCTCCATACATTCTGCATGAACACAGCGCAGCAAGGTAAGGATCCCAACAAGAGCCTCTTCATCTTATAGTAACAGGTCAGTTACAACTGAGCAAAGTGGCCATGCCTCACAACGCATTGTGTGTACAGCACTAAGGCAGGTTTCCAGCATATCTCTCAAAGGCACGCAGTCAGCCATTCTTAGTGAGGAGCAGAAGCGGGCTGCGTTAGAGGAGTTTGACTTCAGATAGATGAGAAAAACAGAGCTGATGAACTATTTAGACTGCTAGATCATCAAGCACGTGAGGCCCTGCAACAGAAAGAAATGGTAACCCAACAGCTGTCCCGACAGCGGCGTCTCAGACAGGCTGAGAGGGAATTAGATGAAGCTCACATGATCACATCCTTCATCAAACAAAACGAACAGGAGGCAAGTATGGCGGCACCTACTGGGGACATGCCTGCGGAGCAGTCTTCATTTGCCTCAGCTAGCAATACTGTGATACCTTCAACAGGCTGCCAGCAGACTGTGAGGAGTTCCAGTGTTATACAGGGCACTCTGAATGCTAATGCTGGCCCATACACTCCAGCCAGTCAGCCTAATGCTCTAAACCCAGAGAGGCAACAGGGCAGCCCCAGCAGCATTACAGCAGCCGTCCAACCCTCTGTGCCCCAGCACAGCACATCACACCTGTCACAGGAACCAGAACTGAGCTGAGACATATTCAGCACCCCAGCGATCACACGCAGATACAACATATCAGCTACTCGGCCTATGCCATTAGTCACAATGTGATAGCCATACGCTCCTCACTGAGCAGTACAAATATCAAGTGCTTTTAGGATGCCTCAAGCTTCCCACTGCATGTAAACTAGCCAAGGCCTTTATGCATGACCCCAATCCGTATACCACTGCTCTGTGAGCTCTGAAGGATAAATATGGACAGCCCCGTCAGCTTGTTCAGAGTGAGATGGGCAACATCATGACTGCTCCACCGAACAAAATTGGAGATGCTGAAGCCTTTGATGAGTTTGCACTGTGTGTCCACTCTCTTGTTGGCATGCTACAGGCACTGGTGGGAGAAAACGGCTATGAGCTAAAGTGTGGCTCACACTGGCTGATTAGCAAACTGCCAGCCAGCTACCGTGATGGATTTGTGGAGTACTGCATCAACCATGGCATACTCAGGGGAGATGCAGACCAAACCTACACTCTTCATGACCTGTCCATCTGGCTTCAGACCAAATCACGTGCCAAACGTATTTCTGACCGTGCAGCAGTCCTTTACAAAGGTGAGGGCTCCAAGCCGGATAAAAGGGAGCAGCAATATACCTCCAAGAAGAAGGAGAAACCATCCTTTGTCTATTACAATGCTGAAACAGCTCCACCTGATTTAAGCTCACGCCCTTCAAACAGTCAGTCATTGGACACTAAGACTAAAGACAAGCCAAAGCCATACTGCCCATTTTGTAACACTAATGAGCACTACCTCAATGCCTGTGCAGAATTTAAGAAGCTGTCCACTGGGCAGATAAATAAGTGGATCAATGAGAAGGAGCATTGCTGGAAATGTGGACGTTCACTCTCACTGGAGGCCTGTACCCTGAAGAAGCCATGCAGCATATGCAAAGAGCTTCACCTCACCATACTGTATGAGGCTGTCATCTTCGTGAGCTCCCACTGCCTCACCTGGACCAGGTTCAGCCAGCGGTTCTCATCGGCTCGGACTTCCCACATCTGGTAGTACCGATAATGCCTGTGACTCTAGGTCCAAGTGGCACATTGCAGTTCGCCCTAATCTAGGCTGGACACTGCAAGGCCCCGCTGGTCTCCTCAAGCATCAAGCAGGAGAACAGAAATGCTTGCTGACGTCTATCTCACCTCCAACATCTGATCTGCAGAAGAATGTTGCAAGACTCTGGCAGGTGGACACCCTGCCTTATATTAATGAGAAGTATGCAACTAGATCAAAGCAGGATCAGCAGGTTGTAGAACTACTGGAGGCAAATACCATAAGGGTGGACATTAATGGAGTACAGCGTTACGCAACCCCATTACTTCGGACCCGAGACTTTCCATTCTTCCAAGCCACCAAGGAAGCTGTACTACCTCACCTAAGACGCATCGAGAGACGTCTCATCAGAGACCCTGAACTTGCGGAGGTTCAAAGTCAGCAGATACGGAAGTTAGTGGAAGCAGGATATGTCAAGATACTGACTGCAGAGGAAATTGAAACTTCTGAGGAGTCCTGGTATTTACCACACCACATTGTTCAACACAATGGAAAGAACCGTCTAGTATTCAACTGCTCATTCCAACATGACGGCCTGGTGCTCAACCATCATCTACTTCCAGGACCTACCCTTGGTCCATCACTGCTGGGAGTCTTGATCAGGTACAGACAGCATGTTGTTGCAATCTGTGGGGACATCAAGGCAATGTTCCACCAGGTTCGTCTCCTGCCTGAAGACAAGCCACTTCTCCATTTTATATGGAGAGATGTGGACCGGGACAAACCCCCTAATGTCTATGAATGGCAAGTCTTGCCCTTTGGCACCACCTGTAGCCCATGCTGTGCCACGTTTGCCCTACGCAAGAATGCACAAGACAACAGTGAAGGATATGAGGAAGTCTTGGATTCTATCAACAAAGCCTTCTATGTTGATAACTGCCTTCAGAGCCTGACAGCGGCAGCCAGTGCCAAACAGCTTATTGACCAGCGTTGCGTGAGCAACTATCATCTGGAGGCTTTGAGATCAGACAGTGGGCAAGCAACCTGCCTTCTGTTATTGAGCATCTACCACCTGAAGCCAGATCTGAAAGCTGTGAACTGTGGCTCTCCCAGAGCATAGGAGAGCCCTAGGAACCAACACTAGGGTTGCGGTGGAACTGCAGCACAGACACCCTTGGATACAGGCATCGCTCAGTTGAGTACTCGGAGCCTACCATGAGGAACATTTCAACAAGTCCTTGCCAGTCAGTACGACCCCCTTGGTTTCCTCACTCCATATACTACCAGAGCTAAAGTGCTCATCCAAGACCTGTGGAAGACAGAGAGAGGATGGGACGATCCTATCAAGCCTGGGAGCCTGCTTGAATGATGGATTGCTTGGGAAAGTGAGCTGAAAGACCTCGAACAAGTTACCCTCCTTAGGTGCTACACCCCACCTTGTGCTGACACACCAACTGCAAAAAGAGATCTCCACATCTTCTGCGACGCCTCTGAACGTGTATATGGGTCCGTTGCTTACCTGCGCACTGAGGATGATTGCGGTCACATCCACGTCAGCTTTCTTATGGCCAGATCTCGTGTAGCTCCTAAGCATCAGCTCTCCATGCCATGTCTTGAGCTCTGTGCAGCTCTCACCGGAGTCCAGCTCTCCCAAGTGCTCTCCATAGAGCTCACACTGACCATCCAACGAGTGACTTTGCCGTTCTTACTTGGCTGAAATCTGATTCCTGTAGATATAAGGTGTTCATAGGGACTCGTGTATCAGAGATCCAGAATCTCACGGACATGCAAAGTTGGCTTTATGTGGACACAGCCAATAATCCTGCAGATGACATCACAAGAGGAAATCTCTTGCTAGAGTTGACTCCTGTGTCAGCCAGCAGATTCATGGCCAGTGATGCCCTCAGAAGAGTGGGATGAGGCCTCTGCCGAACTAAAGAAGGCTATGTTCTGTGGAAATATTTCTGTACAGCAGATTAATCACCTACTGGATCCTAGTCAGTTCAGTACATGGAATGACCTGGTCATGGCCGCCCACCAGTCCCCGGATGGGGCAGCTGACATTGGTTCAAGCACTCAGTACACAGCTGAACATCAAGTGGAGATTGAGATTCTTCTTCTCAAACGAGTTCAGGCAGATAGCTTTCCAAATGACCTCAAAGTCCTGCAGACAGGTAAGGAAATACCTGCAAACAGTTGTCTAATGACTCTTTCCCCAGAGTATGACAAGAGCCTTGGACTCATCAGAGAGGGTGATAGTCTGCTTCAAGTGGAGTGCTTGGATCCGGACATGATACATCCCATTGTATTGGACCCAAGCCATCCTATAACTAAGCTCGTCATACAAGATTACGATGAGAGACTCCTTCACCCTGGTCTGGAACGAGACTTTGCTGAGATCCAACGGAAATATTGGATCCTGCATGGTAGGGAGGCCATTTGACGACACCAGAATCACTGTATGCAATGTCGTAGATGGCAATCCAACCCTGAGGTGTCAAAGATGGCTGATTTACCTCCAGCACACTTATGTCTTTATAAACCTCCCTTTTGGTCTACGGGAGTTTACTGCTTTGGTCCTTTTACCATTAAAGTCAGCAGAAACAGCAGAAACGATGGGGAATAATCTTCAAGTGCCTTACCACCTTTGTGTGCATCTGGATCTTCTAGAGAGCCTCGACACTAATGCATTCTTGATGGCCTTTCGACGGTTTGTATCTCGCCGAGGTAAGCCTTTTGAAATACTTTCAGATCGGGGCACCAACTTCTGCGGTGGGGATGCCTAGCTAAGAAAGAGTAAACAACAAACCTCCTCTCCTTTCCTTGCCGTTTTTCTACACCATCCGTTCGTCAATTCGGAGATGTAAGTTCCCGATTCTGTTTATGATTAATTCAGGATGATTTATATAATAATAAGATCAACATTGAACTGTATTTTTCATGTTTATAGTGAATGTAGCTCTGCAGTTATTGTTATTAACTAAGTTAATGCTGTTTCCTCTGTGTATGTAAACATTACTGATGCAGATCTTATTGTAAAAATATATATTTCTGTTTATTTACAGACCATGGTCAATTAACATGGGCAATTAAAATGAGCAATTAACAAAGGCAATTTACAGGAATTTGCAAGGAGAATTAATAAACATCCAGTTGTGGAATATTGTTTCTCGCGTCCAGTCATCTGATCGTGACTCCTGTCCTCAGGCACCTGTTTACTTTACCTTACGAACTGGTTTACCTGCACCTACATGCTAACGAGGTCCTTACCCTCTCTCACATTACCATTAATATATAGTTAGCGATAATGAGGGCTTACAAATATAAATATGAACTTATGAAAATATGCGCTTCTTCATACGATTGATTACATAAAAACTAGCCTCGGTTTTAAACATTTTAATAGTTTTAAGATAGTGTAAACAGGGGAAAGCTAAAAACTGCCATTTAAGTTATTTTGAGAGAATTTACAAGACATCGGGACATTTAATTTAAATCCAGGATGAATATTTCATGTTTGCGTGTATTTATATATATATGTAAAAAAAAAGGAAAGTGTTTCGTCACGGCACATTGTATTGCAGTCCGATGCAGTCCTTTCTCCATCAGGATTTTCGCGATCTTTTGGATGCCAATTGCCTGGAATGCCTACCCCCTTGCGACGCCCCTGTCTCCAAGCACTTAATCCTGTGTGGCACATTTCCACCGTGCATTAATAACTGCTCCAGATTAATCATTTTCCAAACGTAAACACACTTCTTTGGAAAAGTTACTCTCTCGCATCGAGAGCAGCCATCATTACATTACATTACTGTACATCAAAATGCAGTGGCGTTGTGTAAGGGACGTCATAGTACGTGCCCCGGACCAGTTTGGGACTCAGGCGGTATGATGTACGAAACTGTGCCGCAAAAGTGTGAATGTGCATTCAGATGGCACATTATTGACCATTATAATCTCCTTTAAAGTTCAAAGTTTCTGTTATTGCTTCACCTGTGTGTGATCGTTGTGAAAAGCTGAAAAGGAATTAAATTACTTACAAATAAATAAGTAAATAAACATTTACAAGATCGTACTGCATTTATGTCACTGAAGTGTATGATGTCTGCATATGTTTACAAGTGGTATTACTTGAGTAGTAATAAAAAAATGAATGTAAACGAGAGTGTCAATGGGTTTGTTGTGGTCTGTGAAAAATACACGTACATCGTACAGTACTTACAATTACTTTAACTATGCATATAAAGTTCGATAACCTATAGTTAGAGTACATATACTTACATCCTACAGTAAGTGTAACTAATGTATACACATCTCAAGAAACAATTTGTATAGTTGCTGTTGTTTTTAAACAATCCATTCAGCGTGTACAATTGTAGAGACAGCTATGCGCCGCGCAGGAGCGCTCAACTGGCTCTGTTTGCAGCAGTGCGTATTCGCTATTGACAATGACGTGCTTTGCGCCGCGAGTGAGTGATCACGTGCTACCGTAGGGCAGATAGCGGGGATTGCACCTGGCGCATGCGCACATCCACCTGCTCACAAGAATCCTAGCGGTCACTGAATTCGTTGTAACACTGGCACAGTCACGCTGAGGTGCAGCTAAACGTGGCTAGTGGAAACTGGGTATTAGACTGGAGCACACTGGATACAGATTCAGTCGAAAATTGATTGTTATATATCAAGAATATACTACTAGAGGCCAAGAAGATATTTGTACCAAAACTTAATAGAAATAAGGGAAATAGAAAGAAACATAGCTCTTGGAACTAATCCAAAGATCTTTTTCCAATACTATAACAGCAAGAGGTCAATAAAGGAGGAAGTCAAACAGATAAAGGGCAAAAATTGAAGTATCTTAGAAAATAAACAGGATGTGGTGAATTTTCTAAATGAGTATTTCACAGAGAGTTTTACAAAAGAAAAAACAGATAATATGCCACAGATTAACAATCAGTCCAGTCAAACTCTAAGACAGATCAGGGTTAAATGAGGAGGACTAGCAGAATTAAAAACAAACAAATCACCTGGGACAGATGGTATATTTCCAACAGTACTTAAACAAGTGAGGGAAATTATTTATAGGCTGCTAACTTAAATATTCCAAATGAACTTAAAACCGGGGATGTGCCAACTGACTGGAAAACTGCTAATGTAATACCTATCTACAAGAAAGGGGGAAAAAAACTGAGCCAGGAAATTACAGACTTTGGAAAAAATTATTAAACATAAAATACAGGAGCGTCTTAATGAAAACCATATTCTTGGTGATAGTCAACATGGGTTAAGACAAGGCAGATAATTTCTTGCTAATGTATTAGAGTTCTTTAAACAATCAACTGCAACTGTTGATCACATGAAAGCATATGATATGATATACTTAGATTTTCAGAAAGCTTTGGATAAGGTTCCACACCAAAGACTGATCCTAAAATTAGACGCTGTAGTTAAGTAGATGGATTATGAACTGGCTGATGTATAGGAAACGGAGGGTGTCGATGAGAGGAGTTGCTTCTAACTGTAGTGAGGTTGTTAGTGGAGTTCCACAGGGATCAGTATTAGGGCCTTTGCTTTTTCTAATCTATATTAATGATCTAGACTCTGAGATCATTAGCAAACTTGTCAACTTTGCAGATAATACAAAAATAAGTGGCTCAGCATATAGAATCTCAGCAGCTTGGGTTATTCAAAGGGAGTGAGATTACATTCAGGTGTGGGCTGACACCTGGATGTAACACATGAGAAAGACGTAGGAGTTTATGTGGACTTCTCACTCTCCCCATCCAAACCATGTCGGGAAGCAATAGAAAAGGCAAACAAAATGCTAGGGTGTATTGTCAAAAGTGTAGAATTTAAAACAAGGGAAGTAATGTTAAAGACTGTACAATGCACAAGTTAGACTTCATCTGGAATACTGTGTACAGTTCTGGGCACCACACTTTAAGAAAGATATCGTTGCTCTAGAGGCAGTTCAGAGGAGAGCAACCAGACTTATTCCAGGTTTGAAGGGAATGTCCTACTCTGAGAGACTGAGGGAACTGAACCTTGGAACAGAGACTTGTGGGGACTTGATTCAAGTCTTCAAGATCATGAAAGGCATTGACCACGTCAAATCAGAGGAGCTATTCCAAATCAGCAGGGACACGTGGAGCCGGGGACACAAATGGAATCTGGGCTTCAAAGCATTCAAGATGGAAAACGGGAGACCAAGTTAAGGGCCATTAAACACAAGGGTCAGGGTGAACTTTCCGGTGAAACGTAATGAAGGGTAATTCCCCTGAACTCTCTTCTTAAAGCAACAACACCACCACATATGCGTACTAACAACATAGCTGCAGTATGTACACAGAAGTGCATTTCTGTAGAAATTATGCTAACAAACAATATGTTTAAAGTTATATATACAATTTCTATGTATTTTTGCTTATTCTGGGAATGCAAAATCACTTTCCGCTGCACAATTTACTTTAACTTTTAAATACAAACTTTCAAAATGAATAGTAAAATGTACACAGATCCATCACCTGTTTTAATATATGCAAACTAACACAACAAAACTAACACAAGAAGCAAATCAATGAGGGGAATATTGAATAGTAGTAATTTACCCACACATTTGTAAATTCACATTACATTAAAATTACAATTCTCTTGAACATAGTCAGTAAAAATGTAAAGTTGCACTTGCATTTCTCAGCTTGTAATCACAGTCCTCCATGTGCCTTTGCCTTTCTTGGTAATCTCCCAGGTCCAACTCTTTATATTATACAGGCTTAGAGGAAAGATGTGTGTGGGTGTGTGTGTGTTAAAATTGCTTTTTCAGTCAGAATACCAGAATCAAATTTAAATGGACTTGTCCAGTTGGAAGTCCTCTTAATTTCATTATTGCATCCGACTAGAACACTCGGCTCAGCGTGTCTTTTCTGTTTTTTCAGACAATGGACATTTCTTGGTGGAAATTGACACTAGAGAAGCCTCTGAAAAAGATTTAATATAAAGTTACCACCACAATTACCTTGGTATACTCCCTGATGCCTGGACATCTCCGTGAAGTTGCCCCCCCCCCCCCCCACTTACAGCACAAACGATAAATTCCATATCATTCGTTTGTGCTTGTTTGTGCCGTTGAAATAAACGTTTGTGCTGCTTTGGTTTTTAAGATATTAACATGTATTTATTTTCGGCAAGTGACGTCATTCAGCCCCCCCACAACAACAGAATCAAACCAAACATACCTCTTTCGTTTGTGCTACGTTTGTGCCGGTTTGTGCCGTTGAAACTAATGTTTGAACTATTATGGTTTTAAAGTTATTGATGATTATTTATTACACGAGTGACGTCAGCCCCCCCACCACAACAGATTCAAACCAAACCCATCTCTTTCGTTTGTGCTACGTCTGTGCTGCTTTGTGCCGATTGAAACAATATTTCTGCTATTATGCTTTTAAAGTTATAGATGATTATTTATTACACAAGTGACATCAATCTGCCCCCCCACAACAACCGATTCAACCCAAACGCGTCTTTCGCTTGTGCTATGTCTGTGTTGCTTTGTGCCGATTAAAACAATGTTTCACCTATTATGCTTTAAAAAATATAATAAAATGAAATTATAATTAAATTAATAGACGCAATTGTATGAAAAACAAATACCGTAGATTCCTAGAATACTCTTGGATACACTCGAGTAGCCCCGTTGGAATTTGTGTAATATATTTTAATAATAATACAATATATGCTTATCAACTGCAGTATATATTTTTAATGTATAGTGTATGCATACAATATTAGGAAATTATTTGAGAAATATATTTTAGTGCTATTTATGGACTATGCATGAAGCCCTACCGCTTCCCTTTAAGGAGGTGCATGTTGGGACAGGAGGTGTAAACATCAACAGGGGAGTAATTGTTAATATTGGGGTCTGCTCTGTGTGCAGCATGTGTCCTGACTGCAAGACATACTACCTAAGGTAGAACCTTCTTATATTTATCAGTTAAGCTTCTGCTTCTGCTGCATTTTATTATGTACGAAATCAGTATATATATATATATATATATATATATATA
Organism: Amia ocellicauda; assembly: GCF_036373705.1. NCBI lineage: Eukaryota > Metazoa > Chordata > Actinopteri > Amiiformes > Amiidae > Amia > Amia ocellicauda. The sequence continues at coordinate 42,017,005 of NC_089858.1, forward strand.
TATATATATATATACAAACACATTAATATTATTAAGCTACACACACAGCCAGCTATTGCCATTTATTCTGTATTGACTGGAACTCGAGCGCACATGTGTGTTTCCGAGCGCAGACGGTAGTCTGAGTGTTGAATGTGGTTTGGAAACGTGGAAAAATAATCGTTTAATAAGTACATTGTATAATTTAGCTGGTTAGATAGTCTAATACATTTTGTATTTCGTTGTTATGACCGGAAAACATTGCCACAAGGACGCTAATGTTAAGGCATTGTTGTTGCAGCTCACATTGCTAAACTATTATTGAATGAAAAATAAATTAATACAAAATTTAAAAGAACAACATTTTGGTCCGTCAGTTACAGCTGCAATTGCAAAATATTCAAATCTTATACACACATCAACTCTGCCTTGATTTTCTGGAGACGCACACATTGTATAAGCAAGAGTTCCTTTATAAACAAATTGTCACAACCTTTATAGTTTGAAATTGTAATAAAGCAGTTGTGACTATATTGGGAAGAGTTGACAGGTCTGCTTTTTGCTGCTGTTAGTATGCCATTTTGGTATGCAGGAAGGTATTTTCACATAGCCTAATGTTTATTTAACGAAGTTGCTGTGTTAGATAGGTATTTTAAAATAAACTTTACAACTTTTTGCAATTGCAAAAATGGTCACATTGCATTATTGGGGGTGGGGGGTAAGTATGTGAATAGAACAGACAACAATTATCGATAATCAAAATATTTGTCATGCACATCCCTAATAACCATAATTCACATGCTGCTGGTTTCACCGGCACAAACGAAAGACATGTGTTAGGGTTGAATCGGTTGTTGTGGGGGGGGCAGATTGATGTCACTCGTGTAATAAATAATCATCTATAACTTTAAAAGCATAATAGCTGAAACATTGTTTAAATCGGCACAAAGCAGCACAGACGTAGCACAAACGAAAGAGATGTGTTTGGTTTGAATCGGTTGTGGTGTGAGGGCTGAGTGACATCAGTCGTGTAATAAATAATCATCAATAACTTTAAAACCATAATAGTTCAAATATTAGTTTCAACGGCACAAACGTAGCACAAACGAAATAGGTATGTTTGGATTGAATCGGTTGTGGTGGGGGGGCTGAGTGACGTCACTTGCCGAAAATAAATAAATGTTAATATCTTCAAAACCAAAGCAGCACAAACGTTTATTTCAACGGCACAAACAAGCACAAACGTAGCACAAACGAATGATATGGAATTTGTCGTTTGTGCTGTAAGTGGGGGGGGGGGGGGGGGGGGGCAACTTCACGGAGCTGCTTTGCCTTTTCTGCAATCAGAAGAGGCAGTTACGTATAGTTTAGCATTCCAGACATTCCAAGCACTTAGTTCGGCCGATGCTGTACTAGGGTGTAAGTTGCAGGATCTGGACAGGTCCTCTGCGCCAGCAGTCAGCACCAGCAGCCTCAGTGCCCCCCTTCTGAAGGGTAATACTTACAAAGGGCAGGGACTCTACATGTGGGACTCCAGTGAGTAGAAGACTGCGAGGAGACGCCACACAGCAACACCAGGCAGCCATGACCATATCTCCAATTCCTGTCCTGCTCTCTCCTTCCTCTCGGCGTGCACCTGCACACCATTGCTTCCCTAATCCCTCTAACCGCATCTCCCTGCCTCTCCCCTCCTCCTCCTCTCTCTCCTCTATTCCACTCTCTGGAGGCCTGTGGAAGTGCCACTCAACTTCTAACTTCATCTCAGCTTCTAATTTCTAACTTCATCTCCACTTTTGCCTCCCACCACTCTCTGGATTTCCTTGCCGCCCTATCCTCTCTGTTTGTCCTGTCCCACTCCCCTCATCTTATCAGGTGGGGAGGAGGAACAGGGCTCCTGCTTTCCCCTTTCCCCTTCTTTCCTCTTCTCTGTCCCACCCTTTCTCTTCTCTATCTTCTGGTCCACTCGCCTCCTTCCTGGATGAACTTGACTTCCTTCTCTCCTCCCTCCCCTTACTGTCCTCACCTACCATCCTTCTGGGAGACTTCAACATCCACCTCTCCAACCCCTCCCACTGTACTGGATTTCTTCCCCTCCTCCATTCTTTTAACTTCTCTCTCTCCCTGTCTCCCCCCACTCACAGGGCAGGATGCCA